>NC_141090.1:8296293-8948793 GCF_041138505.1 Cibotium barometz | reverse complement strand
TCCTCACATGTCGGCTGCTGCATAGAGAGCCCAGGGCGTAACAACTCCTAGGCCCTAAGGATACTCATAGTAGCAAAGCAATCCTCCCATCTCCAGCTCACCCGTCTCATCTTTGTGAAGATCCACCGAGTCTTAGGGGCCCAAGTGCCCCTTGCTGGGGGAGCAGAGGCCTGAATCCGACGAAGAAGGAAGTCCTTCACGGCTCAGCACCGAGAAGCAACCCTCGAACAATCAGCTTCCCCAGCAGGGCCCTACTCTGATCAGCAGGATCGATAATGCCCAAACCTCCCTGAGCCAAGGGAAGGGTAATAATGATTTTCTATCAATAGAATGCTCTTGATGTTCATGCTTTTCTAACATGTCAGTTGTTTTTACTCACCTCATCATTTAGTTTTGTTTGGTCACAAAATTAGTGAATAAATTTAGGTGTGCCTTTTTTCGTGATAAAACACCCACATCTTCATAACCCACATATCAAAGCATATATATGGATTCATGGATCTCATGCTGAAGCCTTCATTGGAGAAGCCTTGCCCTTCTCCAACTACCACCAAATCACAAGCCCCTAAGGAGACTTTCAAGAAGGGTGTTGTCGTTGATGAAAGGGCCCTTCATGCTTTGCAAGAGAGACATATGCTTTGCATGTGCACTGCTACATGTGGTGTGAGAATAGGCTCAAAGCTGACGCACTATTGGGTTGTCTCAATGTTGGCAGAAATTGTTTGATCTTCAACTTTCATATTTATTATGCCTATCCTTGATAGCCCCATTTACTATTTTGGCATGATAGAAAGAGGTAAGTATATTGAAAGGGTTACTTGCTAAACCATTTCAAGTTTTTGGTGAGTCTTAGTTGGTGAGTCTCGGCATTAGTGAGCAATGAGCTTGGAACATTAAATAGCATACTGATATTTGTTGAATGCGATGTAGGCCAACGCTTTGTGGGTGAAAGTCGCATACAAGAAACTTGGGAGATTCTAAACTTTGGTGTTGGGAAAAACATTGATGTTACCGTGGAAAAGATCTATGCGGACTACCTAAACAAAGCCATGGAAAGGCTTAGCATAATAGATGTCAAGTACAAACTTGTGATAGTTAACCTTGAAACTTTGTAGGGAGAGAGCTCCAATAAAAGTAGCTAGTGGCTTTTCTACATCATCTCAGCTATATATATTACTATGAGGTGCTTGAAGTACACAATGGAAAACAACTAGACAATAATGCATTTAGTGGTGTGCCAGTCCACTTCTTAAAGAGGAAAAAGAGTAGAATACTTAGTTGTGTAGTACCTATTCTAACTAGATACGAATATACAGAAAAGGAGATACAACAAGGTAGCTTAAGGGTCAAGTTCTATGCGAGCAAGCAAGGTTGTTGGTTGTGAGTGTCGTATGTTTGATGGAGACGTGAATGGAGCAACCAATCGGCATTTTTTATTCTATGTAGTGAACTCAAAACCTAAGAGTAGTAGTAAGTTTGTGCTGGTTGCTAGTTCACTACATAAGTGTCCCTATCACAAGAAGTTTTGGGCATTTTTCAATGTGGGAAAGAGGCCCCCTTTCTCTTATGTTTTCCATGTGGGAAAGAGCTTCTGCAAAAGTTTCCCGGGGCCGGAAGCCACTGTCTCGCCTGCAAAAGCTCTGTCGTGATCGAACCCTCCCAGTTGCTAAAAAAAACCAACATGGAAACCTAAATAGCATCGTGTAAAGCATTTTTCCATGTCCTTATATAGTGTTCAACAAACATAGGAAATCGAACCCTCAGTTGCTTAAAAAACCAACATGGAAACCAACATGGAGAAACTGCTCTTCCGAATCTTCATCGTTGGTGAGCTCCGTCTCCGTGTGTGTATGCTGAATGTGTCTCGTTGCCCATCTTTTACGCTTGTGTGTGTGTGTGTGTGTGTGTGTGTGTGTAGGCGTCCCCACTGTCGAAGAGCTTGGACCGTTGCTGCGTTCTTTAGGCCATAATCCCTCTGATGCTGAACTCGGTGAACTGGTGAACCGAGGGTTATCGATCGACGAGTTTTGTTCTGTCATGCCCAAGAGCAAGGCACGTTTCTGGTTTTCTTGACCATCTGATGATGGTGAAGCTACTAACTGACACTTTTGCACTGTGTGCCAGGTCCTGCCTGCAGATGAGATACCGGGGGTCATCACTCGCCTTTATCAAGACATTGCAGAGGCAAATGCTCGCTTCCCTGCAGATTTGATGAAGAGCTTGGATCTCTCTGTAGACTTGATGAAATTGATTTCTGTCTTCACCAGCTTGTAGAGCATGCTTGATTACCCCTTGGGCTAGGAGGAATTGAAGTAATTTGATTTGAGCAAGTAGTAATGGCAAAAATCCCTCAGAAAAACGGCGCCCTTCATTCTGCGAAAATCTGCATTTCTGCGCTGAATTGGCCCACAAGAATTGAGTTGAGTGTAGCCCTATGAGTCTACTATAAGTGCCTAAAAGGGCTTAGCCTAATGTTATGTGTGCAAAGAGAATGGAGTCCTCCACTAACTGGGGGTGAAGGGGAAGATGAAAAACTCACTAAAAATTGATTTTTTTTTCTAATTACCTACTAATCCTAATTAATTCACTAGTGGGCTCATAAACCTGGTTGATTCTAGGCATGGCTCTGATACCATGTTGAAATTTGAGCAAAATGATGAGCTATGGTGGATCATACACTAGAATCAACATGATTAACAAAGTGATTAAGAAATGATTAAGACGTAATTAGTGAATAATTAGCAGATAGATTAATGTAGGTATGGATTCTCAAAAACCAGCAAATTCTCATTAGGGCTATGCCTCAATTTATAGAGTTTACATCAAACATCAAATCCCATTGATTTCTCCATGATTCACTCCCAGAATATCTCCACCTTTTGCCTGATTCTCTCCACCTCTTCTCTTTTCCCTGAATATCTCCCAGAATATCTCCACACTCCTAAATTCCCTCATGCTACCCATTATTCTCTCCCAGTAGATTCCTCTAACCTTTTCATAGGTTCTTTCACAATTACATCTCCTCTTTTACAGCCTCTAACCAAGAGCTTGTTCCCACACACACCCTATTCACTTGTATATTTCAACATACCTAAGGTTTCAATGACAAAACCTATTGGGTGGGGATGGTTTGTAAAAAATTAAAAAGGGAATCAAGTCAATTTGGGCCCAAGGCCAAGGGATGAAGTGAATGTGAAAGGGACCAATGGCTAGGACTAGGGTTGGGCATGCCCATGCACATTAATAAGTGTAGTGTGAAAGGATGGCCTAGTATATAAGTGAATATGGGTCATGGAAACCTTTTGATAATCATCAATATACAAGTCACTTACTCTCTCTTCTCTCTCTAAACCTAGACTAATCATCCTAATCTAGGCTAATCCAAGGATAATTAAACTAAAGCCAGGCTAATTAGGATGCTACTTCCAATGCATGCAACTACATGCAACTGCATACAACTGCATACAACTGCATGCAACTGCATACAACTGCATACAACTGCATGCATTCAACTGCATACAACTGCATACAACTGCATGCATTCAAATGTATACAACTCCATACAACTGCATGCAACTGCATACAACTGCATGCATTCAACTGCATACAACTACATGCATTCAACTGCATTCAACTGCATACAACTGCATACAACTGCATTCAACTGCATACAACTGCATACAACTGCATACAACTCTATACAACTGCATACAACTACATTCAACTGCATTCAACTACATTCAACTGCATACAACTACATTCAACTGCATTCAACTACATTCAACTGCATACAACTGCATTCAACTACATTCAACTGCATTCAACTGCATTCAACTGCATTCAACTGCATACAACTACATTCAACTGCATTCAACTGCATTCAACTGCATTCAACTCCATTCAACTGCATTCAACTGCATTCAACTACATGGATTCAATTGTATGCATTCAACTGTATGCATTCAACTGCATACATTCAACTACATGCATTCAACTGCATGCATTCACCTGTATGCATTCAACTGCATTCAACTGCAGTTGTATGCATTCAATTGCATACAATTGCATTCAACTGCATTCAACTGCATTCAACTGCATACAACTGCATACAACTGCATTCAACTGCATACAACTGCAAACAACTGCATTCAACTGCATACAACTGCATACAACTACATACAACTGCATTCAATTCAACTGCATTCAACTGCATACAACTGCATTCAACTGCATTCAACTGCATAATTCAACTGCATTCAACTGCATTCAACTGCATACAACTGCATTCAACTGCATACAACTGCATTCAACTGCATTCAACTGCATACAACTCCATACAACTTTATTCAACTGCATACAACTCCATACAATTGCATACAACTGCATTCAACTGCATACAACTCCATACAACTGCATACAACTGCGTACAACTACATACAACTGACTGCATACAACTGCATACAACTACATACAACTGACTGCATACAACTGCATTCAACTGTATACAACTGCATTCAACTGTATACAACTCCATACAACTGCATACAACTGCATTCAACTGCATACAAATGCATTCAACAGCATACAACAGCATACAACTACATTCAACTGCATTCAACTGCATACAACTACATACAACAGCATACAACAGCATTCAACTGCATTCAACAGCATACAACAGCATACAACAACATACAACAGCATTCAACTGCATACAACAGCATACAACTACATTCAACTGCATTCAACTGCGTACAACTGCGTACAACTGCATTCAACTGCGTACAACTGTATACAACTCCATACAACTGCATACAACTGCGTACAACTGCATACAATTGCATTCAACTGCATTCAACAGCATACAACTACCTTCAACTGCGTACAGCTGCATACAACTGCATTCAACTGCGTACAACTGCATTCAACTGCATACAACAGCATACAACAGCATACAACTGCATTCAACAGCATACAATAGCATACAACAGCATACAACAGCATACAACAGCATTCAACTGCATACAACAGCATACAACAGCATTCAACAGCATTCAACAGCATTCAACTGCATACAACTGCATACAACTGCATACAACAGCATTCAACAGCATTTCAACAGCATACAACTGCATTCAACTGCATACAACTGCATACAACTGCATTCAACTGCATACAACTGCATTCAACTGCATACAACTGCATTCAACTGCATTCAACTGCAAACAACTGCAAACAACTGCATACAACTGCATACAACTGCATTCAACTGCATACAACTGCATTCAACTGCATTCAACTGCATTCAACTGCATACAACTGCATACAACTGCATTCAACTGCATACAACTGCATACAACTGCATTCAACTGCATACAACTGCATTCAACTGCATTCAACTGCATTCAACTGCATTCAACTGCATACAACTGCATTCAACTACATACAACTGCATACAACTGCATGCAACTGCATTCAACTGCATTCATCTGCATTCAACTGCATTCAACTGCATTCAACTGCATACAACTGCATTCAACTACATACAACTGCATACAACTGCATGCAACTGCATTCAACTGCATTCATCTGCATTCAACTGATACAACTGCATTCAACTGCATTCAACTGCATACAACTGCATTCAACTGCATCCAATTGCATGCAACTGCATCCAACTGCATGCAACTGCATACAACTGCGTCCAACTGCGTCCAACTACGTCCAACTGCGTCCAACTGCATCCAACTGCATTCAACTGCATTCAACTGCATTCAACGACATTCAACGGCATTCAACTGCATTCAACTGCATTCAACTGCATTCAACGGCATTCAACGGCATTCAACTGCACTCAACGGCATACAACTGCACTCAATTGCATACAATTGCATTCAACGGCATACAACTGTACTCAACTGCATACAATTGCATTCAACTGCATTCAACTGCAACAACTGCATTCAACTACATACTACATGCAGTTCAACTACATTCAACTGCATTCAACTGCATTCAACTGCAACAACTGCATTCAACTGCATACAACTGCATTCAACTACATGCATTCAACTACATGCATTCAACTGCATACAACTGCATTCAACTACATGCATTCAACTGCATACGACTACATACGACTGCATTTAACTACATGCATTCAACTGCATACGACTGCATTCAACTGCATTCAACTACATGCATTCAACTACATGCATTCAACTGCATACATTCAACTGCATGCATTCAACTGCATACAACTGCATTCAATTGCATACAACTGCATACAACTGCATACAACTGCATTCAATTGCATTCAATTGCATACAACTGCATACAACTGCATTCAATTGCATTCAATTGCATACAACTGCATGCAACTGCATACAACTGCATTCAATTGCATTCAACTGCATACAACTGCATTCAATTGCATTCAACTGCATACAATTGCATTCAACTGCATACAACTGCATTCAACTGCATACAACTGCATACAACTGCATTCAACTGCATGCATTCAACTGCATTCAACTGCATTCAACTACATTCAACTGCATTCAACTGCATGCATTCAACTGCATTCAACTGCATGCATTCAACTGCATACAACTGCATTCAATTGCATTCAACTGCATACAACCGCATTCAATTGCATTCAACTCCATACAACTAACTACATACAACTAACTGCATACAACTGTATACAACTGCATTCAAGTGCATACAACTGCATTCAACTGCATTCAACTGCATACAATTACATTCAATTGCATTCAACTGCATTCAACTGCATACAACTGCATACAATTGCATTCAACTGCATACAACTGCATTCAACTGCATACAACTACATTCAACTGCATTACAACTGCATTACACTGCATTACACTGCATTACAACTGCATTACAACTGCATTCAGCTGCATTACAATTGCATTCAACTCCATTCAACTAACTACATACAACTATCTGCATTCAACTGTATACAACTGCATTCAATTGCATACAATTGCATTCAATTGCATTCAACTGCATTCAACTCCATACAACTGCATTCAACTCCATACAACTGCATTCAACTGCATTCAACCTTGAAACTTTGTAGGGAGAGAGCTCCAATAAAAGTAGCTAGTGGCTTTTCTACATCATCTCAGCTATATATATTACCAGCATCTCTATGAGGTGCTTGAAGTACACAATGGAAAACAACTAGACAATAATGCATTTAGTGGTGTGCCAGTCCACTTCTTAAAGAGGAAAAAGAGTAGAATACTTAGTTGTGTAGTACCTATTCTAACTAGATACGAATATACAGAAAAGGAGATACAACAAGGTAGCTTAAGGGTCAAGTTCTATGCGAGCAAGCAAGGTTGTTGGTTGTGAGTGTCGTATGTTTGATGGAGACGTGAATGGAGCAACCAATCGGCATTTTTTATTCTATGTAGTGAACTCAAAACCTAAGAGTAGTAGTAAGTTTGTGCTGGTTGCTAGTTCACTACATAAGTGTCCCTATCACAAGAAGTTTTGGGCATTTTTCAATGTGGGAAAGAGGCCCCCTTTCTCTTATGTTTTCCATGTGGGAAAGAGCTTCTGCAAAAGTTTCCCGGGGCCGGAAGCCACTGTCTCGCCTGCAAAAGCTCTGTCGTGATCGAACCCTCCCAGTTGCTAAAAAAAACCAACATGGAAACCTAAATAGCATCGTGTAAAGCATTTTTCCATGTCCTTATATAGTGTTCAACAAACATAGGAAATCGAACCCTCAGTTGCTTAAAAAACCAACATGGAAACCAACATGGAGAAACTGCTCTTCCGAATCTTCATCGCTGGTGAGCTCCGTCTCCGTGTGTGTACGCTGAATGTGTCTCGTTGCCCATCTTTTACGCTTGTGTGTGTGTGTGTGTGTGTGTGTGTGTGTAGGCATCCCCACTGTCGAAGAGCTTGGACCGTTGCTGCGTTCTTTAGGCCATAATCCCTCTGATGCTGAACTCGGTGAACTGGTGAACCGAGGGTTATCGATCGACGAGTTTTGTTCTGTCATGCCCAAGAGCAAGGCACGTTTCTGGTTTTCTTGACCATCTGATGATGGTGAAGCTACTAACTGACACTTGCACTGTGTGCCAGGTCCTGCCTGCAGATGAGATACCGGGGGTCATCACTCGCCTTTATCAAGACATTGCAGAGGCAAATGCTCGCTTCCCTGATGGCGATCATAGGCTTTTAGCCCAGATATGGGCACTTGAGGACCGGATTGAGGCCCATCAGATTGAAATGCAGCATCAGATTGAAATGCAGCAAATGAAGGATAAGATCAAGAGGCTTGAGGCCCAGGTATTGGTGAAAGGCGCAGAGATTGAGGGTGATTATGGTCTGGCACCCATCCCATCAAGTGTAGCAGACAAATTGAGCGCTGCATGGGAGATGACCTATGAAGTCAGCCCAGTTCTATGTCGGGGAAACTCTGGACCGATATGCTGACCAGTGGAGTCATCCAGCATATGAGTCTTCATGGACATGTATGATCCAGAGTTCAGGTTGGGGGAAGTCAAGAACAATCTGTCAGCTCTCAAGCCTAGGTATCTATGTCATCTATATTTCATTCAGTGATTCTGCCCTTCCACGAAGAACACCGGGTGCCAAGGATTATTTTAAACGTGTCAAAGGGGATGTGAGGAAGATTGCGGCTGCTTTTGTGGGTTGCATGTATTGGCTCTCGGGCGGATGAACTGGAGAAGAGGGACTGCATGCTCGGGTTTCCTGAAGAGTGGGTAAGTATGCAAACTTCACCCAAAAGAAGCAATTTCTGGGAGGGTCATTCGTGGGACATGCTGGAGGAGAAAGCCGTTTCTGCTTTGCTAAAGCGCACACATTCTGATGTAACCTTAGAGGACTGGGATGATAAAGGGTTGAAGGTGTGGCTGGAATCATGCATAAAAGACTTGCATGGGAAGACTGGCCACAAAGTAAGGGAGAAGGGTTTGAAGGTGCTATTCTGCCCTCGATGAAGCAGGTTCACTGTTTAGGGAAGAGGAGAAGCTGTTTATGACCATGCGCAGAGCTTTCTCCTGCTTCCCTCGCTTTGCTCGGACTTTTGCAGTTTTGATGGACACCTCTGCACAGCGGCGGATCTTTGCTCCCAGTCGTCTGGCAAACCCCAGCCTGAAGGGTAGATTGCCTGAGACTACAATCTTTGCACCCTTGTGTCTAGCCCTGGTTTAGTTGCAAAGATCTGATGTCTGTAAAGTGTGGGATAGATAGTAGTGATGAGGCAAGAAGGATGCTGTTTTCTGTTGGTAGGCCTCTTTCGCGTGCATGCCTACAAGATCAAAGCGCAATGGCCACAGAGAAAACTGCATTGGACACACAGGAAGTTGTCTCATATGCAGTCCAAAAGCTGCTAGGAGGCAGTTCTCTGTCTGATGTGATGAAGCTGAAGTCCTTGAGTGAGGACATGGCAATTGGCATCATAGGGGAAGCATTGGGATTGAGTTGGTGGCGTGGTTGGATGTTGCACAGACCCTGGTGGCAAGTCACATGAGGACTGCTGTTGTGGTCAGTGAGGAAAGGGACCACCTATTTAGTGCAGATACAGTAGAACCCATCCTTGGTGAGGCGGCTGCACAGGTATTGCTAACTAGTGGTATGCTTCTCAAGGTGTTAGATGCCTTGGAGCACGCCTGCAAGCAGGCGTATGTATTGGAAGGCCCCAGTGATTGGACGCTTCATTCTAATCTTGACTATGTATGAGTGCCTTAAGGCGGGTGGCAAGTGTTCTTGTCCTGTCCCATTGCAGGAGTTTCTGACCAAACTTTGTGGAAAGGAGGTGAAGTGCAGTAAAGGGTTGGTATTTTTCAACCGGTGCTGTGTGGTTTTTGGTGATCTAACACAAAGTGTTCTGCTGCGATGCTACTTGGGGTGTTTTGCTGTGATACCAAGAAGGAATCAAGGCTATGACTTCGTAATACCTGTACTGTATGCTACAGAGAATGGAGATTTCATCCTGGAAGACAAGTACATGGGAGCCATTCCTTGCCAATTTAGGGATAGGGATTCCTATGTAGTTCACGCAGCACCACTGATCTCATGGGCTAAGCATTTTACATTCTCAGGGTATGCAAGGAAGTGGAAACGAAAGCGCAAGGAAGAAAGTTCCAGCGATGATGATGATGATATGGACATGTGGGAGAATAATGAAGAATATACAGATTTTTCTAAGCACAGTTGTGAGTATCGTGAGGCTCTCAGTGAGAGAGAAAGTTGGAGGTGTGATGAAGAGCTGCCTGAAGACTGTCTTGCGTCTGATGATTCACTCGTGGAGTTCATACAAGGAGACCAACAAAGGACTTTGGCAGTTCGAAAGCGAGTGGGCGAAGAAACTTGCCAGTGAGGGCACGCGCAAGAATGAAGATGAAATAGAGAATCTACAGAAAGCTTCAGTAGCTACCCCAAAAAAAAAGAATGACAATGAAGAGAAGAATCTACAGAGGGGAATAGACCTAAGCAGGGCTGCTGGCCTATACTTCCACCTGAACTCTCGTAGAAAGTCTGAAGAGGATTGGGTGGTTCAGATTGGACATACAGTTGTGTTGCATGGATTACGCATCTATTCCTTCTTGGATAAGGAAGTGATCAAGCGATTGGAGGTGTTGAGACATGCATATCACAAATTGGATACCATGGTGAAGTCAGATGCAGAGCACGAGTGTTTGAAGCGTTTGGTTTGGACATACTTCAGGTTCTTTGATGAGTAGTATCGTGAGATGGAACAGTGGAAAGGCCAAAGATGCCATTGGCATTTGCCTTTTGTGTGTAGTGACATTCTAAATCAGAAACTAGGACATGTTAGTTTTAATCATTAACATGTTTAGTCTTTCAAAACTTGTATGGATCATCTTTTGTAGATGGCTTCCATCCTTTAATAGTTTTTCGAGTCCAAAGAATTAGAAGGTGCTTGGCTTGTTTCTGGGAATATCAATGTAGAGAAGTGCTTGGTTTGTTTCTTTGAATATCAATGTAAAGAAATTTCATACAATCGTAAGTTTCAACAGGCATCAATCCAATAATATTTAGAACAGTAAGGCTTTCCTCCTTTCATGTTGAGAGTATAGTTTTATAGAAGATCTTGCTTATTCCTCTATTTTGAGGGGAAGAGAGACGAGCAATGTTGTCAACCTTGATCATTGCTTCTCAACAATGATCAATGTTGCTTAGATTGGCCGATTTCTTGATGGTCAAGACAAGTGGTGCTTGATGGCCATGAAACTTGCCAGAGGCCGAGTGAGGGCACGCGCAAGAATGAAGATGAAATAGAGAATCTGCAGAAGGATTCGGCAGCTACCCAAGAAAAAAAGAATGACAATGAAGAGAAGAATCTACTGAGGGGAATACACCTAAGGAGGGCTGCCGCCTTATACTTCCACCTGAACTCTCGTAGAAAGTCTGAAGGGGATTGGGTGGTTCAGATTGGACATACAGTTGTGTTGCATGGAATATGCATCTATTCCTTCTCGGATAAGGAAGTGATCAAGCGATTGGAGGTGTGGAGACATGCATATCACAAATTGGATACCATGGTGAAGTCAGATGCAGAGCATGAGTGTTTTAAGCGTTTGGTTTGGCCATACTTCAGGTTCTTTGATGAGTAGTATCGTGAGATGGAACAGTTGCTTATGGAAAGGCCAAAGATGCCATTGGCATTTTCCTTTAGTGTGAAAGTGTTTGTGTGAAAGTGACATTCTAAATAAAAAACTAGGACATGTTAGTTTTAATCATTAATATGTTTAGTCTTTCAAAACTTGTATGGATCATCTTTTGTAGATGGCTTCCATCCTCAATTGTTTTTTGAGTCCAAAGAAGTAGAAGGTGCTTGGCTTGTTTCTGGGAATATCAATGTAGAGAAGTGCTTGGTTTGTTTCTTTGAATATCAATGTAAAGAAATTTCATACAATCGTAAGTTTCAACAGGTATCAATCCAATAATATTTAGATCAGTAAGGCTTTTCCTCCTTTCATGTTGAGAGTGCTTATTCCTCTATTTCGAGGGGAAGATAGACAAGCAATGTTGTCATCCTTGGTTATTGCTTCTTAACAATGATCAATGTTGCTTAGATTGGCTGATTTCTTGTTGTTGGACTAGCGTGTGCATCATGTATTTGGACATTGCCACCCGTTGATGTTGAGGAAGAAGTTAAGATTTTTGTTATGTAGAAGACAATGGGACTTAGTCTGCCTAGACGGTCGAGACAAGTGGTGCTTGATGGCCATGAAACTTGGTGCGAGTAGGTGGGCAAAGTAAACTTCGCATGAGTGGGAGGGTACTTTGCCCTCCCATGCCACGTCTATGGCCATCGGATATTTACTAGGGCAAGTTGGGACGCTTGGAAGTTGCATTCTCGCCCATTGCAACACTAGAAAAAGATGGCCATTCGAGTGCATGGACTCACACAAATCGGGTTGGATGGCCATTAAACTTGGCACTCATGCATAGGGGGACACTTTGCCTTCCCATGGGAGTTTCATGGCCATTGGACACCACTTGGATGTGTCAAGCCAGTCACATTACCAATTTTATTATCCGTCCCCATCATTACAACAAAGAAGAAGATTGCCATGGACGTCTCGACACACATGGCGGATGTCTAATGGCCATAAAACTTGGCACATATGTCGGGAAAAGTACTTGGCCCTTGTAGGCCAACTTCATGGCCATCGGACACCGCTCGAGTGCGTTGGGGTTCCCGGATGACGAATTCTAGCTTACCACCTAATTGCAACATTGAGAATTGGTGTATATCTGAGTGCCTCGACCAACATGATTGATGTCTAATGGCTATGAAACCTAGCACACATGTCAGTGAGAACACTTTGTCCTCTTGTATCACGCGTATTAAGCTGCTAGGCCCGGATGGCCAATTTGCAACACTAGAAAAAGATCACCATCTAGGCGTCTTGTCGGTGTCTAATGGCCATGACACTTGGCACAGTCTCGGGAAAAGCATGCATGCCAAATTTCATAGCCATCCATTGAAAACGATGGTCATGACATGCCATACTTGCACTCGTTCGATGTATAGACTTGTCTGTACGTATCTTACGTACCGTACGATTTTAAAAAAATGCCCATTTGTTTTCCTACTAATTGCACCGTTTCCTAGATTCTGACCGTTGGACTGCAGTTTCTAGCCGTTGGGGGACTGTTTCTAGTCGTTGCTAGCCCTTGCCACTTGGGAAGGTATGGAGTCTCTAGACTCTCGCTCTCCTCTAGGCTTCATCATCTTACAAGTTACATCTACTCCATTACTCTCCTCTCCGAGTTCCAACTCTCCCGGGTCCCCTCTCCTCCATGATCCATTCTCTACTCCATTGATGATTGCTCAATTCTCCAACCCCTCCATTACTCTCGAGTCTTCTCTCCAACTCTCCCCTCTTCTCCATCCTCAACTAGACCTAAGACTCCTCTAGGCTCTGCTTAATGCAAGCACCCACTAGAGTCTACGACTCTAGTCTCTAGGCTACTACTTAGCATTGCTCTAGCCTTTGCATCATCCACTCTCTCCTCCTCTTGGATCTCCAACTCTCCCATCTTCTCCATCCTCTTGAGTCTTGATCTCATAATGACTCGAGAGAAGCATGAAGCTTTTGACTTGCATGCCATACATGTGGAGAGGGATATGAAGAAGTCCAACTCCCGCCATTGGACATGTAGGTATTGTGGCAAGCGATACACAAGCGGTGCAACTGGGCTTCTCCAACACCTTTCAAAGACCGGGGGGCAAGTTGCTGCATGCAAGGAGATCCCCCAAAACATTGCCGATGACATCCTCTCAAAGATGAGAGGGGTTGCAAGTAGTAGACACTCATTGGTACCAACACCCGCATATGAAGAAGCCTCCAACATTTGTGCATCCTCCACCACCGACGCCTCTACTTTAGCATCCATTTCGCCTCTGGATCGGGCAAAAGACCAAGAGTGGAGCCGCATGAGCAACAAGAGAGGCAAGGCTCTCTCTCCCAAGTCACAGGTACTGTGAGGGCATCGGTTGCCTTCCTTAGAAAGTGGCAATGACTTGTGGATGTAGAGATTGCACGCACTATGATTACGTGCAATCTCTCATTCAATGTGCTCAAAAAGGAGCAATGGAAGAAGATGGTGAAGGCGATTGCAAATGTGGGTCCATCTGAGGGATGGTCAGGGGTGTCTTCTACAATGACATGCGGACCAAGAAGATAGACATAGAGAAGGAGAGGATTGATAAAGCTATCAACCCGATTTGAGCCGCATGGGCAAAGTTTGGGTGCTCTATCCTCTCTGATGGGATGGAGTGATAGAAAGAAAAGAGGCATCATCAACATCCTTGTGTCTTGTCCGCTCGGCACATACTTCTTGCGGGCCGTAGACACCGGAAAGAGGGGGAGAAGAATGACAGGGAGCTTCATTTACCACCATATTAGGCAAGCGATCATTGAGGTAAAGATTATCTTTTAAGCATTGTTTAAGCATGTACATGTGACATGTACAGTACACTTGTATATCTCAATTCTCTACTCTCTCACACATGTATATTGAAAGTCTAAATTTTAAATTTTAATATACATATACAATTGTGTGACATTTCATACAGGTCGGCGGGAGAGAAAATGTGGTGAAAGTCGACCGACAATGCATCCACTTGTCACCGCATAAGCCACTTGCTTGAGGCCGAGTTTCCCACCATCGTGTGGATGCCATGTGCGAGTCATTGCCTTGACTTGCTTATGGAGGATGTGGGCAAGCTCAAGTGGGAGAAGAAGGTGGTCCGCCGATAAGCTAAATCAATTGTCACTTTCTTCACGGTAAAGGTGAAGGTGCTTGCAATGTTTCACGAGCATAGCTCCCTTGAATTGAAGAAGCCTTCATCGACACGCTTTGCCTACATGTGGCTTCTTATGGAGCGTCTTATGAGGTGAAGTCCGATCTTCGCCAAATAGTGGTTTTCACATTATGGAGTGATTGGGAGGAGCACGACACTGAAGATGCTAAAGCCATACAACGCTTATGCCTACGCGAGGAGTTTTGGCAATCCGTTTGTGCCATTGTCATTGCAAACACTCCCTTTTATAAGGTGTTGCGCATGACCGATTGTGAGGGATCTACCATGGGCCTTCTTGTCCACTTGTTCAGAGCACTCTTAGAGTTACAGGCTTGCACCCTCATCACAAATGACCAGCGTACACACAGATCATAGCGATAGCGAGGAGGAGATGGACATGGATGCATAAACCCATCCATGGATTTGTAGCATTGGTGCATCTGGCCTACAAGTCATCGGTCATTTTCACTGATAGGGATCTCCTTTTGGATTGAGATGGTTATATACTTCGAGCTGTGCCTGTAGAGGAGCACAACACCTTCCTTAAGGAGCTAGGTTGCTATGGTTATCAGAGAGGATAGAGTGCATTTTTATCTCCCACTTGTTGGAGGAGGGATTCACTAAGCCTTCTTTTTGGTGGGATAATTTTGGTTACAAGCTTGGGACTCTTCAGCCCATAGCTGTGAGGGTCCTAGCCCAAGATTGCTCTTCAAGTGCATGTGAGAGAAATTGGAGTGCCTATTCTCTCATTCACACGAAGCTTCGTTTTATAATTTGATTGCATGTGCCAAGAATTTCTTGAGGGCTTGAAAGTTGACTCTTTACTATTCTTTCCATCTTGAACCTTTGTGTAGGTGAATGTTGATAACTTCAAGTTGATGGTGGGTGATAATCTAAGCATTGTCCATTCGGAGCCCGACGAGGATGAGGAGATGATTTTCGTGGAGCTCTACAAAGAGCTTATGGTAGCCGATACTCGCAACACTCGGAGCCATCGTGGATTTGGACGAGGAGTTCAAGTGGGTGGTCATCACACTTCGACACCGACGGACGATGATGACGACGGTGGGGGGGAGAGGCTTGTTGACATACATGAGGCGGAGCTCTAGCAGCTCCAATCCCATACATCATGATAGTACTCCCTTGTTTAGAGAGCCCTATTTCGATGCCGAGGGCAACCTCCTTAGTGAGAGTGAGCATGAGTCCAAGACTGACCCATCCTTAGTTGACGAGTCCTCTCCAGAGAACTCTCTTGATGAGCTCTCTGATGATGGTATTAGTGATGATGATAGTGATTGCTCATCCTAGGCCTCGGCCCGCTACCTCCCCTCCATGATCCTTCCTACTATCCTAGTTCTCTTTTTTGCCTAGGCTTCTAGACTCTAGTGTATTTTGCGCATGTGGCATATGCCATAGAGTTTTTGTTAGAATATTCATCACTGGTGCCTCGACCTTTTAAATCGAACCAAGACTGGTCAAGACCTCAGCTGACCTTGCTACGTCAAACGTCCTCCATTGACTCTCTATCACCTGTTGCAACTTTATCACTTAGGTCTCCACGACCTCATTCATAAGGTGGTCAAAATGCTTCCCCAGCATTCTTGACATAAAACAGTCATTTAAAAACAGGTTTCATAAATACAATTTCTAGAACGAACTCTCATTTTTTCACATTGTTCCACATCATTTCTCGTTATTATTGCACATTCTTCTATATCAATTCACATTGCTTATTCCAGATCCAGTCATATGTACTCCCATCGTCTTCATCCATTCTCATCCGATCACATCATATTATATCTCATCACATCTATCCATATCTATCCTCATCACATCATGTCGCATTCTTGTATGGCTAGTGTATGGCTAGTGTATGTCTAGTGCATTCTTGTATGGCTAGTGTATGTCCCGGGCTGGCCACCCTTCGCATTTCATCTAGGTTGCATGGCCTCCACCCTTATTTTCCCACTTGTATTATTAAATCCCCCCACATTTTCTAGTCGTGTGGATGTCCTACCTCCACAGGGGTCCTATATAAGGACACCACTGGTGGAGCCTTTGTACATGGTCCTTGGTTTCCATAAGGGTAGCTGGAGTTTGAGTCTCTCTCTCTCTCTCTCTTGTGCTGGCGTTCCTACAAAGTGTGCACCTGCTCTCGTGACATTGCCCTCTTCTTCCGCTACGCACTCTCACATGGTATCAGACGCCAAGTTGAGAGGTCTGCACATGGTATCAGACGCCAGGTTGAGAGGGCTGCACATGGTATCAGTCGCCAGGTTGTAAGGGCTGCAGCTAGAATATTTTCTGCACGTGAACGTCATCTGCAGCACCTGCGTTTTCGACAGCCGTACCTGCGTCTTCTGCAGCACCTGCGCCTTCATCATCAGCATCTGCATTTTCAGTAGCAGCTTCAGCGTTTTCAACAGCATCTGCGTTTCCAGCAGCATCTGCGTTTTTTGCAGCAGCACCTGTGTTTTCAGCAGCGCTTTTCAGCAGCAGATCAGCATCTGTGTTTCCAGCACATGCACCTATTTGCAGCAGTCACCTGTCCGAGCACTGCACGACGCGCACACCTGCTGACATGTCGACTCCGTCCACACGAAGCAGAAGGGGCAGCAGCAGCAGCAGGCTCAAGCCCAAAAGGCGGTCGTCTCGTCGACTGTGACTTCAACACATCTCTCTTCCTCTGCAACAATGTCGGCATTGGTCAACGCCACATCCAACAATTACCCTCTCACTCAGTTTGCGGAGGAGAAGAAGTTGGATCTGCACAACTACTCAGTTTGGAGAACCAGAGTGAAGACCATCATCTCGTATCACCAACAGACTCTGGGATTGGTTGAATGATTTCACCAATTCGGCGACCCGGCCATCCCTTCCCACTGCTACTCACGATCAGATCGACGAGTGGGTCAACCGGGACATCAGAAAGGAAGTTTCCACGGAGGAGCATGCCCATTCTTTATGGAGACGGATTCTTGATCAGTTCGAGGAGAAGTCATTCGCCAGACAAATCACACTTGAACGGGAGCTTTACAACCTCCAGTTCAAAGATTTCAACTCTCTAGATGGGTTGACCCGACGGATGCGGGAGCTCTGGGATGACCTTGTCGGAGGCGATATCACCTCAACTCTTATGGCTGGCCTCTTACTTTTCAAGCTTCCACCCCGTTTCGATCCCTACTTCAGAGTCTTTTGACTTCAGGATGAACCTCCTTTCCTACTTGGGATGAGATCCTTCCTTCCCTCAGACACATTGAGGGGCACTCAGCTTTCAGAGCTGGTGGTGCTGTTGATGCAGATGGAGCATTGGTTGCGCAGGGAGACAAGAAGAAAGACAAGAAGAAGAAGAAGAAGAAGAAGGACATTGAGTGCTTCTATTGCCATAAGCCAGGGCACAAGGAAGCGGAATGCAGAAAGAAGAAGCGTGAAGAGAGCGCGGTAAGGAGAAGCAGACAGCCTCGACAGCATCTTCCTCGACAGCAGTTGCATCTTCCTCGACGGAGCCAGTGAGACCTGTACTTGTCGCGACTACAGACACTGCTCTTGCATCCTCGCAGTCAGGTACTTGGGTGGTCGACAGTGGTGCTTCCAAGCACATGACTCCCCAAAAGTCCTGGTTTAGTTCTCTTACCCCCACTCATGGGCAGACCGTCACTATGGGGTGACAACCATGAGATCCCTGTTTCTGGTGTAGGCCAGATTGAACCCTTCCGTAGCTCTTCCGACCCGAAGTTCCACATAGGGGAGGCCTTATATGTTCCAGACATGGCCTTCAACTTGCTTTCCGTTGCGAGTTTGGACTCTCACGGAGCCTCTGTACTTTTTGGGGATGGGAAGGTTACCATTTCTGATTCTTCGACAGGCGATAGCCTTGCACGTGGTGAGCGCGATGGTTTCCTCTTCCGCCTCACTGCCCTTCTTTCTCGCCAGGCTGTATCTTCTTCTTTATGGCATGCAAGATTTGGACACCTGCAGAAGGCAGCTCGGGATTCTCTCGTGGAGGGATTGCCCACACTTCGCTCCTCTACGGGCATATGCGAGGCTTGCCAGTTGGGTAAGCAACACAGGGTTGCCTTTCCGAAGCAGGCAACTAACAGAGCTTCGGAGCCACTCGCACTGATTCACATGGATCTATGTGGACCCATGTCCACTTCTTCATTTTCTGGTGCAGATTACATGCTTGTGCTTGTGGATGATTTTAGCAGGTACACTTGGGTTTATTTCCTAAAACTCAAGTCGGAGGCTTTCTCTCATGTTCATGATTGGAAGACGATGGTCGAAAAGGAGAGGGACCTGACGGTCAAGTGCATTCGCTCAGACAGAGGGGTGAATTTCTCTCAGAGGACTTTGCACGGTGGTGCAAGTCAGAAGGCATTCGGCGCCAGCTGACTACTCCCTACACTCCTTCCCAGAACGGAGTTGTCGAAAGGAAGAACCGCACTATTATGGAGATGGCACGAGCGATGCTAGCGCATGCTTCCCTACCCAGGATCTATTGGGCTGAAGCTTGCAACACTGCGGTGTACATCCAGAACCGTTCCCTTACACATGCTTTGACTGACATGACTCCTTATCAGGCTTACCATGGGATCAAGCCAAATGTTTCCCACTTCCGAGTTTTTGGGTGTTCGGTCTGTATACACATTCCAAGGGAGAAGCGACAGAAGTTGGACTTCAAGTCGAGGAAGCTTGGGCTATTCAGTGGAGTCTGACGGCTATCGGCTTTATGATCCAGACACCAGGACTACGATGGTGAGCGGTGATGTCGTGTTCGATGAGTCATTCATTATCTCTTCAGAGGGGGCGGCACCTCCTGTCATTCCTAACACTACCTCCTCCATCAGCTACACCCTCCAGTACCACCCCCACCCAAACCCCTGTGACTTCTACACAGCAGCAGCCAGATGTTTCCCCGGATCATGCTCTTTCAGACGCTGACTCTGATCGTGATGATGCTGAGGACCCTCCTACGGATGTGGCGATACCACCAAAGGAGAAGCATGTTCCTGGTTGGCTATGTTCGACGGTATCCTCTTCAGGCATTACAGAGTTACCACCACCGCCAGACCCTAGAGCTCCTCAACGTTCTGCACGCCTCCAGACAAAGAGGCAGGACTTTGATGGGGGACAGTTTGTGAACTTCTCCCTCATGACGCAGATTCATGATGCTCCAGCTGAGCCTTCCTCGGTCGAGGAAGCACTCCAGCATGATTGCTGGAGGCGTGCCATGCAGACAGAGCTGGACGCAATCGAGCGGAATAATACCTGGACTTTGGTACCCAGGCCTAACAAGTGGGGTTGTCTCTACGAAATGGATTTTCACGACAAAGTACAAAGTCGATGGTTCCCTTGACAAGCACAAGGCGAGACTAGTTGTTGCTAGGGGCTTCACCTCGAGGGCTTCACACAGCGCCCACGTGTCGACTTTGACGAGACATTTGCTCCCACTGCTCGTATGACCACCATACACACTGTTTTATCCTTGGCAACTAATTTTGGTTGGCCTGTTTTCCAGATGGATGTCAAAAGTGCGTTTCTAAATGGTGACCTCGACAAAGAGGTATACGTGGAGCAGTCTCCTGGTTTTTGGATCTCAGGGTCTATCGACTATGGAAGGCGTTATATGGACTAAAGCAAGCTGGTAGACAGTGGTACATCACACTTGACCAGTTCCTCGCGAAGCTGGACTTACGGCTTACCTCGTCAGATTCCAACTGCTATGTTGTTTCTGACAGCTCTTCAGTGGCCATTGTGATCGTCTGCGTGGATGATCTTGTCTTCACAGGTTCATGGACTAGTCGGATTACTTCCATTATGAAGGCTATGGAGACCCATTTTGAGATGACAGATCTCGGCCTGCTTCACTATTTTCTTGGGTTTGAGATCTACCAAACTCTAGAGGGTATCTTCTTTTCGCAACAGAAGTATGCCCAAACCATTTTGGACCGTTTTCAGATGACCTCATGCAGATCTATTGGCACTCCTCTTGAGGCCGGGGATATCGAGTGGTGACGATCCGTCACCACTGTTTGATCAGGAGCAGTACATGAATCTTGTCGGCTGTTTTGTATGGCTTACTTATTCCAGACCAGATATCTGCTTTGCTGTGTCCCTTTTGAGTTCATTTTCCACTAAACCTCGTCATCAGCAGAGGTGACATTGGCAGTGTGCTACACGTACCCTCAGGTACACCTTGGACTATGGCGTGTTCTATGGTCGCTCCAAGGGTTGCACTTTACAAGGTTGGTGTGATGCAGATTGGGCCGGCAACCCCGACACTCGGCGCTCTACTCGTGGAGTTGTTTTCATACTCGGCTCGGGACCTATTTCATGGAGCAGTAAGCGGCAACCTACTGTTGCGCTTTCTTCCATAGCGGCAGAGTATAGGGCAGCTTGCTATGCTGTTTTGTTTGGCTTAGAAGATTACTGGCGGACTTGTGTTTTCCCCAGACTGCTGCTACACTTCTTTCATGCCATAATCAGAGTTGCATTGCTATTGCCAGGAACCCTATCTTTCATGCTCGGACGAAGCACATTGAGGTGCAATACCACTATGTTTAGGAGCGGGTTTTGGCAGGAGAGATACTTTTGGAGTATGTTCCTACAGCAGAGAATGCAGCAGACATCTTCACGAAAGCTGTTCCCCAGCGGATTTTGGCTTCACTTCTTCACCTCATCTGTGTCGTCTCAGCATCCAGTGCTGAGAGGGGGTGTTAGAATATTCATCACTGGTGCCTCAACCTAGTGCATTCTTGTATGGCTAGTGTATGTCCCGGGCTGGCCACCCTTTGCATTGCATCTAGGTTGCATGGCCGGACCACTCAGATTTGATCCGACCGGTCACTAATTGGTCCACCCTTATTTTCCCACTTGTATTATTAAATCCCCCCACATTTTCTAGTCGTGTGGATGTCCTACCTCCACAGGGGTCCGATATAAGGACACCACTTTTGCATGTATAAATTTTATTATTACATGTTTGTGGATGACTGAGAAGGATAAGCAGTGATTTGAGTGATGGGGATGAGAGGAGAACATCCAGAATCTATTTCACATGCTCAGTGTGGCAAAATGAATCAACAAATAGGAGCACAATGACTTTCTGATCCGTTTGGATATGATCATTAGGTTGAGAAGTAACTCCACCTAGTCCAAGGGTTGTCATACCACCACCTCAGACAGCTGAGCGGGGGGCTTAGAATCAGCCTCCAGTTTTAGAACCTACAGAGAAGGGATTTTGGAAGCTTTTGGGAGTAATAGCAGCAAAGTCTTTGATACACAAAAAGTTATAGGTTTCCCCATTGTTGAAAAAGAAGAAAGTTACGTGCGCAGGATCATCTAAGCAACAACAGCGCGTAACCAATGGCGCCAACGAAGCCTCGATGCCGTAGTCTGCCATTGTCAATGCCGGTCTATGCCTTGGTCGCCGCCTTTGACGTAAGCCTCGGGCTGCTGGACTGCGGCCTGTTCTTTCCGTCCACGTTCGGTTTGCGGATTCTGACTGGCTGCGGAATTTTTGGCGGGCTGCTGTCCGCGTCCAGATTGCGGACACACACACACACACACACACACTCACTCTAGAGAGCAACGCCTTTGTGTAAGCCAGTTTTTTTTTTGGGTTGTTTTCCAGAGAGTTAAGCTATGGCGCGCTCTCTCTCTCTCTCTCTCTCACTCACTCACACACACACACACACACAAAGTGTATAGAAGAAAACTGCCCTTTAGTGTTACAAAATCGGCTAAATTTTTCAAAAACTAGCAAAGCTTGAAGCTAGCCCTGAAAAAACTGACTTGATTTTTACCAATTTAGTTATTATAAAAACGAGTTAGAAGCCCTAGATTTCTCAAGGGAAAATAGGTTAAGGAAAATGCTTTCATTTTTGTCATTGGTTTAAATAAACGTCTTTTTCTCACCCTGCTCAGAGTCTCTCTCTCTCTCTCTCTCTCTCTCTCTCTCTCACTCACACACACACACACACGCTTTGTAGAAAGTGAAAGCCCATGCTATTTGGAAATAGAAAAGTGCTATAGATAGCTCATATGTGCATGTCATGAGTGGGAGAGATACTATTGTATGTGTGTCGTCACGAGAGAGAGAGAATAGTCTTTCATAAAATCAAGAGGAAAAGACTCCAATTGCTTGTCATGCGGTGGCACAACTTTTGGTATAAAGTGTATATGTGTGTCGTCATCACGAGAGAGAGAGAATAGTCTTTCATAAAATCAAGAGTGTAAGATCCCCCTGTTGCCACCGAGCAACAGATTCGGGGTACTAGCAGCGGAAGTAGCACTTCTCGCGTGGGACAAGGGTCCCACATTCGGGGCCTCGCCCACGGATATCCGGACAAGATACTAATCCGACGGTTGTTTCAAAACCGAACTCGGAAAAACTTCCTTTACTCGGAAAACACGGGCGATTCCACCAAAAAAAAAACTTTTTACTCTAACATAGTCAAGATCATTTTTGATCAAGCTGATCCAATTGCATCTTCAAGATACTTGATCAGATCAAGGAAGAAACTTGTACTTGGATCATTGGGATCAACGCTTTTTTCCCCATTCAAGAGGCACAGCCGTTGATTCCTATCCATAGAACAATTACTGTCCGGGATTTACTTTATCTATCGTAATAACAAAAGTTGAGTCTCGATTTACGGATCCATCAGTCCAGCCTAACCCCATCCAATCCCATGGGTTAGCCAGATGAGATCCAATTTAGAATTTGTTTTTGTCCCAGGTACCAGGGAAAAGAGTTCCCAGGCCCCCTAGCCGGATGTTCATGGCAAAAATAAAACTAGTCACACCACTCACACACCCAATATGAAATTGCCTTTTTCATAGATTCAACCAGTTTTAAAACAATCCTTTAATAAAACCATAGTATCACTTATCACCATCTTCCAAGTTATCCGGTTGATTCTTAATTTCCCATCATTCTTTCATCAGAGCATCTATGGCATCATTGGCAACTAGAACGCTCACCACCTGTCCACTCAGGGTCGTTTCAATAGTTCCTAGCCCATAATACTCGGTAATATAATCACTTATCAAGATGGACTCTCGTTGAAGATCAGCAAGATCAACCAACAGATCCATATAAAGAGCCATGGACTCATCCATTGAAGACCAACAAGATCAATCAACCAGATCCATGCCCGGTTTCAGAAAACAACTCTTACTCCTTGTTCCAATATCTTCCTCGACGCACGCGTGGGTATCCTGGGCGACCCAGAGCCCGAGCACCGTATGGTCAGCACCCTCTAGGATCCTTCACAGGTGACCTAGCGCTTCACTCATAGGCCGCTTCCTTGGCCCCTCATCCACCGTACCGAAAGCTCACCATTTTAATCGCACCGAGGCTGGTCAAGACCTCGTCGGTCGACCTTGCTACGCGAGACGTCCTCCATTGACTCTCCGTCAGCAGTTGTAACTTTATCAGTTAGGTCTCCACGACCTTAATCACAAGATGGTCAAAATGCTTTCCCAGCATTCTTCACATAAAACAATCATTTACAAACAACATTTACAAACAGTCACAAAATACAGTTTCTATATCGAATTCCGTCTTTCCACATTATCCCTCCTCAATCCACATTACTTATTCCACATTCCCTTCATATGTACTTCATTCTCATCCATTCATTCATATCAACGACACATTATTTCCCATACACATTCATCTTCATTATTCTTCATACACATCCATGCATACATCCATTTTCGCATCCTTATTTATACATCCACATCCACATACATACATCCATACATACACATCCACATGCATACATTCATATCTACATGCATACATCCATACATACATACATCCATTTTCTCATTCCCATTCACATAACCCCATACGCCTTCTCATCTATTCTTTTTCATCACATCCATTCTCACCCTATCACAACCCATATTCATCTTATCTCATCACATACACTTCTTATCTCATCCCATACACATCTTATCACATCTTAACTCTTCTTATCACGTCCTAACTTATATCATATGCATCTTATCACATCTCATATACCCCTTATCACATCCTAACTCATCCTATCACATCCTAACTCATCTCATATACATCTTATCACATCCTAACTCATCTTATCACCTCCTAACTCATCTCATATACATCTTATCACATCCTAACTCATCTTATCAAATCCTAACTCATCGCATATACATCTTATCCCATCACATACACTTCTTACCTCATCCCATACACATCTTAACTCATCTTTTATGCATACCTCTATGCAAGAATTTCAATTGTGATAAAAGTAACACTTTTATAATAAAATAATCATTATTTTTTTTCTTTATAATTTTATAATAAAATATTTATCTTTTATGCATGCCTCTATGCACAAAATTCAATTATGCTAAAAGTAACACTTTTATAATAAAATATTCATCTTTTATGTATACCTCTTATGCATAAAATTCAATTATGCTAAAAGTAACACTTTTATAATAAAATATTCATCTTTTATGCATACCACTATGCATAAAATTCAATTATGTTAAAAGTAACACTTTTATAATAATATATTATCTTTTATGCATAATATAAAAAGTCAATTTTTCCATGATTACTATAAAATTCTTTCAATTAATCTAGGATGATAATTCCTAGAATATGGTAGGAAATCCTCTTTTCATGCTTTGAAATGAAATTATTTTGTGTAAATTTTTATAAAATTTTGCCATAGCTCCGCTACTATAACTAATAAATCTCAATTATTTTAAAAGATAGGTTATCTTTAAGGGAATGATTAGAATGATCCCTAATTGGATCATTAACCCTTAATGGATTAAATCAAAATTATCATAAACTAAAAGCATAGATAAAAAAACTATTAATTTATTCTCAAGCATAGATTAATCTTGGATTAAGAAAAAGCTTTATGAAAAGCTTCATTTGGATTGAGAATGGGTCATGAGTATACCATTTCTTAAGTGAGAGAGAGAAAAAACCATTAGAATTAAACATAAATAAAAATTTATGTAATTCTTTACTATCATTAATTAATTAACTTTAATAGCATTTCAAAAACCATACCAATTAAGCTTCTCAAGCTTGAGAGGGGTTAAGAAGAGAGAAACATTGAGAAATTATAGAAAAGATCAAAATTCACCATACTTACCTTACAATTTGCTTGATTCTTTGTTCACGGTAGAGGCCCCCAATCAATCAATTGGTTTAGTATGTTGATGGAGCCACCAATGGGGATTGAAGAAAGAGAGAAGTGTCAAAAACTAGTGAATTATTAAAGAATTCACAGTTCTTGGCTTAGGTGGAGTAGAGTAACAAAGTATAAGACACTATATTTTTTTTCAACAAGAGAAGGCTTCTATTTATAGGAAAAATTGAGCTCCTAACCAAACAAACTGATTCTAGAATTTTCCAAGTCAGTTTGGTCACTTTTTGACCATTTTTAGGTCAGTTAAGCTAACTTTTTGGAACTAGACTTGACTGAGAAGAGAGGAGAGATGAAATATCTCAATTTTTATGAGTTTAAAACTCATTCAAGCATGTGAAATATGCACCTCCTTTAAAGAACTCCCCTTCCTTACATATGTGTCAAAATGGAATCATTATACCCAAAATATCTCACATTTTTAATATTGCTCATAGTTTTTTACTAATAAACCTTGTACATTTTCAACTCTTCATCTTATGTGAAATATGCACCTCCTTTAAAGAACTCCCCTTCCTTACATATGTGTCAAAATGGAATCATTATACTCAAAATATCTCATATTTTTAATATTGCTCATAGTTTTTTACTAATAAATCTTGTACATGTTCAACTCTTCATCTTATGTGAGCATTTACTCATTTTTGGATACCCAAAATATCTCATATTTTTAATATTGCTCATAGTTTTTTACTAATAAATCTTGTACATTTTCAACTCTTCATCTTATGTGAGCATTTACTCATTTTTGGGTATCTTCTTTTACAATTTGGATTTATCTCCTTCCTACACATGGATTGATGCTATTGGCCCATAGGAACCTTAATTGGACCATAATCCAAAAATTTTTGAAAATCTAGACCCTTAGGCTAAGGTCCTTTATACCCATTTCCAATAAATTCTAATTGCACATTGGAAAGTTCTTTTTGAATTTCTGTTTCAGGGGAACTTATTTTAATAAGATGAGATAATTTTCTATCCAAAAATATTAAAAATCTGAATATTCTCTCTCTAGAATATTTTCTCTCTCTAGGTTAAAACAGTTAGAAATAAGGTCTTTATATTTCTGAAGAGGGATTGATTACAGGGGAAGATACTAGACATCAGGGGGTTGGGGGAGGAATCTTACATTCTACCCCACTTAAAAAACGCGAGATGTCCTCATCTTACAACTTGGGATAATTTCGCAAGATGCAGGAATAAAGATTAACCACCAAGAAAAGTCTCAAAGAGAGTAAGATTCAAGACAAGAACAAGATTTAAACTTTATTCATTCTTGGAACATATACAGTAAAGATAGAAGAACTCTTTACACTTCCATAAGCCCGTCCATCATATGATCACAAAAGTAGCACTCACAAGCTGCGCATGTATAAGGTAACTCATCTATGGGAATAATTCTGCTGGTTATTGCCGCACCTATCTCAATGGTATGAGGTGATCTAACAAAAGGACCTCTGAGAGGTAAGCCAAAAACGGGGTAAAGGCATATCTTCTCATGAGGAAGAAAACACGCCAGTAAGAAGACCCGCTCAGAAAACCCAAGATGTCTTGATCTCATGACGCAGTAGTATCGGGGACCCAAACCCAAAGCTTCAATAACCATGGCCAAGCGGACATTGTTACGAAAGTGCTGCTGACCCCAGGGTGTTACCCTAGTTATGTTTTGATAGGTCCGCCATTTGGTCTGAGCTACAGAAGTTCCCAAGTGAGGGAAAAGTGAGCGCTCATACTGTTCTATAAAATCCTTCTTCACAGACTCGCTTGCATCTTGAAGGTGAGAAATCATCATGGATAAAACTAATTCTTATTGCCAAGCCATGAAGGAGATTAAGAAAGAAGGAGATCGATGGGAGTAAGATTACTGTGAGCGACAAGTAAAAGTTACGACTGATATAAAGGAAGGAGCTAGCGTAACTTAGAAGCCAACAGTAACTTGCCACTGAAGTTTTACCGTCTTTCCATGATTTGGGTTTGGCACAATTTTCTATAGAAGGCATTAAGAACTTTGAGATGAGGAGATAAAAGAAGCTCGTAAGCTAAGTCACTTACTTTCTTTGAATTCAGATAAGGCTCACAATATCTGGGGGATAACTTCTTAAACTCCCCAATAGATAAAGAACTTCTTTTGGGCCGTACTCGAATGAAGACCAAAACCTTGGTATCCAAAACACCGATTTTTACTTCTGAACTCATTGTTCTGAATCCTTAAAATAAGTGGAACTCCTGAGAAGTATTCTAGGGAAAGGGTCTTTCTTTTTTAAACAGAATCTTTCTTTTATTTTAGAGAGGGAATAATTATAAGATCAAAAAGGGAGATTCTTACTCCTGTATACCTCGAAGGCTGGGGAGGAATCTTACATTCTACCCCACTTAAAAAAGTGCGAGATGTCCTCATCTCGCAAGGTAGAGGACAACTCTTTTTCTTAAGATCCAATTTTATTCTGGGGTTCCTTATATTCTGTCAACCCAACAGAATACTGGGATAAATATCCCTTATATAGAACTCATAATTAAATAACAATTCATTCAGATCTTATCATTCATATCTTTAACATGATAATGGTCCATTAGACCGAAAAATTTCCTTCTGAACATTCCTCCACGGGAATTTCAGTCAAGCAAGTTCTCAATTTGTCATCCCTTAACTTGATCTACCGATCAAGTGTTAACAGTAACAATTTGACAGCACAACCCACTAATCTCATAGTGATTTGCTGAATTCATTATCATCATTCTAGTTATGAATATCATCACAGGGACTCGTCCCATTCCTCCTCATTGTGGTTTCATTATATTTCAACTAAATTTCAAAAATCATCATTTTTCAATCAGAATTTTCAATCAGAATCCAAATCAATTCATCAATTCTCAAACAGAATTAAAAATCATATCAACCACATTCGAAATCATCATCTGGATAGCATTAACGCTTATAATTTCAAGTCTTAGATTTACTCGTATATACTGTCAGTAAAGAGCTGCAGTTATACTCTCGGTATATATGGTAGTCACGGCCCTTGAAATTATAAGGTAAAAACCATCATGTCTAGGCCTCAAGCAAGTCAGGGATTCTATATAATTGCGATACTTCCATCTGAAGACCCAATTACCAAATTATGAATTTCAGTTTGAATATCAAATTGTATGAATTATATCACACAATTATAATCTTTTTGTGTTTCTTGATAAATTTTTGACATATTTGTCTTCTCAGTTGATCTTTATTAACCAAATGCTCTGATACCAACTGTACGATCCCCCTGTTCCCACCGAGCAACAGATTCGGGGTACTAGCAGCGGAAGTAGCACTTCTCGCGCGGGACAGGGGTCCCACATTCGGGGCCTCGCCCACGGATATCCGGACAAGAGACTAATCCGACGGTTGTTTCAAAACCGAACCCGGAAAAACTTCCTTTACCCGAAAAACACGG
This sequence comes from Cibotium barometz, assembly GCF_041138505.1. NCBI lineage: Eukaryota > Viridiplantae > Streptophyta > Polypodiopsida > Cyatheales > Cibotiaceae > Cibotium > Cibotium barometz. The sequence goes on along the minus strand of NC_141090.1, from coordinate 8,919,307 downwards.
GCGATTTCACCAAGAAAAAAAACTTTTTACTCTAACGTAGTCAAGATCATTTTTGATCAAGCTGATCCAATTGCATCTTCAAGATACTTGATCAGATCAAGGAAGAAACTTGCACTTGGATCATTGGGATCAACGCTTTTTTCCCCATTCAAGAGGCACAGCCGTTGATTCCTATCCATAGAACAATTACTGTCCGGGATTTACTTTATCTATCGTAATAACAAAAGTTAAGTCTCGATTTACGGATCCATCAGTCCAACCTAACCCCATCCAATCCCATGGGTTAGCCAACCGCCCAAGCACTGTAGTGATGAGATCCAATTTAAAATTTGATTTTTGTCTCGGGTACCAGGAAAAAGAGTTCCCAGGTCCCCTAGCCGGATGTTCATGCAAAAATAAAACTAGTCACACCACCAATATGAAATTGCCTTTTTCATAGATTCAACCAGTTTTAAAACAATCCTTTAATAAAACCATAGTATCACTGATCACCATCTTCCAAGTTATCCGGTTGATTCTTAATTTCCCATCATTCCTTCATCAAAGTATCTATGGCATCATTGGCAACTAGAACGCTCACCACCTATCCACTCAGGGGCTGTTTCAAAAGTTCCTAGCCCATAATACTCGGCAATATAATCACTTATCAAGATGGACTCTTGTTGAAGATCAGCAAGATCAACCAACAGATCCATATAAAGAGCCATGGACTCATCCATTGAAGACCAGCAAGGTCAATCAACCAGATCCATGCCCAGTTTCAGAAAACAACTCTTACTCCTTGTTCCAATATCTTCCTCAACGCACGCGTGGGTATCCTGGGCGACCCACAGCCCGAGCACCGTATATTCAACACCCTCTAGGATCCTTCGCAGGTGACCTAGCGCTTCACTCATAGGCCGCTTCCTTGGCCCCTCATCCACCGTACCGGAAGCTCACCATTTTAATCGCAACGAGGCTGGTCAAGACCTCGGCCGACCTTGCTACGCGAGACGTCCTCCTTTGACTCTCCACCGTCAGCAGTTGCGACTTTATCAGTTAGGTCTCCACGACCTTAATCACAAGATGGTCAAAATGCTTTCCCAGCATTCTTGACATAAAACAGTCATTTACAAATAGCATTTACAAACAGTCACAAAATACAGTTTCTATATCGAATTCCGTCTTTCCACATTATCCCTCCTCAATCCACATTACTTATTCCACATTCCCTTCATATGTACTCATTCTCATCCATTCATTCATATCAACGACACATTATTTCCCATACACATTCACCTTCGTTATTCTTCATACACATCCATGCATACATCCATTTTCACATCCTTATTTATACATCCACATCCACATACATACATCCATACATACACATCCACATGCATACATTCACATCTACATGCATACATCCATACATACATACATTTTCTCATTCCCATTCACATAACCCCATACGCCTTCTCATCTATTCTTTTTCATCACATCCATTCTCACCCTATCACAACCCATATTCATCTTATCTCATCACATACACTTCTTATCTCATCCCATACACATCTTATCACATCTTAACTCTTCTTATCAGATCCTAACTTATCTCATATGCATCTTATCACATCTCATACACCCCTTATCACATCCTAACTCATCTCATATACATCTTATCACATCCTAACTCATCTTATCACCTCCTAACTTATCTCATATACATCTTATCACATCCTAACTCATCTCATATACATCTTATCCCATCACATACACTTCTTACCTCATCCCATACACATCTTAACTCATCTTTTATGCATACCTCTATGCAAGAATTTTATTTGTGATAAAAGTAACACTTTTATAATTAAATAATCATTATTTTTTTTCTTTACAGTTTTATAATAAAATATTTATCTTTTATGCATGCCTCTATGCACAAAATTCAATTATGCTAAAAGTAACACTTTTATAATAAAACATTCATCTTTTATGTATACCTCTTATGCATAAAATTCAATTATGCTAAAAGTAACACTTTTATAATAAAATATTCATCTTTTATGCATACCACTATGCATAAAATTCAATTATGTTAAAAGTAACACTTTTATAATAATATATTTATCTTTTATGCATAATAAAAAAATTTAATTTTCCCATGATTACTATGAAATTCTTTCAATTAATCTAGGATGATAATTCTTAGAATATGGTAGGAAATCCTCTTTTCATGCTTTGAAATGAAATTATTTTATGTGTAAATTTTTATAAAATTTTGCCATAGCTTCGCTACTATAACTAATAAATCTCAATTATTTTAAAAGATAGGTTATCTTTAAGAGAATGATTAGAATGATCCCTAATTGGATCATTAACTCTTAATGGATTAAATCAAAATTATCATAAACTAAAAGCATAGATAAAAAAAACGATTAATTTATTCTCAAGCATAGATTAATCTTGGATTAAGAAAAAGCTTTATGAAAAGCTTCATTTGGATTGAGAATGGGTCATGAATATGACCATTTCTTAAGTGAGAGAGAGAAAAAACCATTAGAATTAAACATAAATGAAAATTTATGTAATTCTTTACTATCATTAATTAATTAACTTCAATAGCATTTCAAAAACCATACCAATTAAGCTTCTCAAGCTTGAGAGGGATTGAGAAGAGAGAAACATTGAGAAATTATAGAAAAGATCAAAATTCACCATACTTACCTTACAATTTACTTGATTCTTTGTTCACGGTAGAGGCCCCTAACCAATCAATTTGGATTTATCTCCTCCCTACACATGGATTGATGCTATTGGCCCATAGGAACCTTAATTGGACCATAATCCAAAAATTTCTGAAAATCTAGACCCTTAGGCTAAGGTCCTTTATACCCATTTCCAATAAATTCTAATTGCACATTGGAAAGTTCTTTTTGAATTTCTGTTTCAGGGAAACTTATTTTAATAAGATGAGATAATTTTCTATCCAAAAATATTAAAAATCTGAATATTCTCTCTCTAGAATATTTTCTCTCTCTAGGTTAAAACAGTTAGAAACAAGGTCTTTATATTTCTGAAGAGGGATTGATTACAAGGGAAGATACTAGACATCTTGAGGGAGGAATCTTACATTCTACCCCACTTAAAAAACGCGAGATGTCCTCATCTTGCAACTTGTGTAAGGTTCCTCCCTTTAAAAATGGGAGAAACACTTAAGATAGTCCGCTAAGTCTTATCTTGGGAAAAATTTCCTATTCATCGACACCTTGACCCTGTAGAGATTCAAGGATACAATTTATAGGTATGACCTAGCTCTATCCCGCAGGGGGAGCGTGATTTCCTAAACGTCAAATCACCCATAGGGCAATTGATCAAAAATTGGGCAACTACTAGACTTAATTTCTAGGGACAACGTTTTTTTCCTCATCTTATGCAAGGCACAGCCGCTGGCCTAGTCTTCTTGAATAGAGTTGCCCAAGAATCTAACTATCTAACGTAGGGCTTTCACTTAATTTGTTGGAAAGCTACCCGACTAATCGGGTCCACCCATCCGTAGGATGGTGCCGTCAGGGCATTCCATCCTCCCACTTTCCACCCTACTCACGCATCAATTTGTTTTCTAATTAATACTACCACTCTGTTTGACATAAATAAGCATATTCCTTAATTAGGACCCTTCTTCACAAGGTTCGTTATAACAGCCTTCTTACACAATACAATCATACCAAAGACAAGATGCAATTATATAAAAAGTTTATACATGAATCCATTTCCATACAAGCCAATCCGGCTCTCTTATTCTTATTCTTTATACCGCCGATGATCTAGAATTCGGCCTTCCAGCCTCTACATGCTGGGCAAAACCCTACGGGACCATACACCTCATCGTCGGCCGCGCTGGCGAGGACTCAAGCCGGCCTGTCGCCCTCTCAGGCTCCATCGCTCGATCCTCCCGCCCCTCAGAGGGATGTCTGCGCACTAGGGTGGGCTTATTTACCGCACTAGCCTGGGCCCTCAGAACTAGGCAGCCTCATAATCTCTCGCCTCAATCGGCGATCCTTATTCTCCCAAAGGTATGAGGGATACCTTGGGCCATTCCCGGGCTTTGCTAATGACGCCGCCCGGCTACACAAGCACGGAACGGAGTTAGCGTTGAAGCCAAAAGAAATCTTGAATTCCAAAGATAACAACTTCAATGCAACTTTCTAAGTATAGCATTCACAATTCATGAAGATAGCAATTTCAACGCAATTTATCGAAAACAACATCACATAATTCGTAATTTCATATAACTTTTATGTCCTTGTTTTAAAAGAAAAAGACACCATTCATTAATACTAATTTAAGGAAAATTCTCTTCTTTTGAAAATTAACCAAGCTAACCTGACCATCGTTTCCTTGAGGGACTTGAAAAGGGAGGACTGGAGCCGCATTGGGCGCATCTCCCTCCATCTCGTTGTTACGTGCGCCTCTTGAGGCAATATTTTACCGTCTTCGGGATGAGGCCATCTTAGGCGTCGCCTTGTAGAGCTCGCTGCTGCGATCGAAACGCTTCAATCGGATCTGAATTCCGAGCTCGTTTGCTCACCGTATGAGCAAAAGAATATGGCGCACGAACCCTCGCTTGAGCCAAAAATCCCTTACTAAAGTCTACGCAAATGGGGGGGGGGGAATTGTGAGATGTCCTTAAGCCCAAAGGCAAAAACGTGGAGAGGGCTGGGAGGGGGTTGCTGCAAGCCTCTCTGTAAGTCTATTCATACGAGGGGGGAGGGGGGGGGAGGGGGGGGGGAGAAGAGTTAAGGACACTGGTCCATGGCAAGAGGGGGATGGAGGAAAATTGGCTTATCTGAAAAGAGCCAAATGAGGGGGTGTGAGAGGGGTGGCTGCAAGGGCGGCTGTACTTGCAGCAAGTACGCTACGGCGGTACGGACGGCGGCACAACAGGGCATACGCTACACAGAAGTGCGTGCCGACTGAGGAGCACCCCGGGGGTTTATATAGCTGAGGGGTGAGGGTGCGGGCGCTGCGCAAAGCAGGGACGAAAGGACGGTGTACCTTCAAAGGCTATGGATCAGTGGCCTGCATGGGTCTACCGGAAAGGTACGGTGTCGGTTGTCTGGGAAAGGAGTGGTACGCATGTACCTTATCCGGTCTGGGTGTCCGCCCAAGGGTATGCATGGACCAAACAGTGGGCGGCCGTCCTTTGGTTCTTGGGCGGCCATTGTACAGACGCCCTAGTAAGTGTGTACGGATCAAATTTTGGGGCGGGGTACCCAAATTTGGGGCGCCCGCCTCGATTTGCGTGCCGGACCGCCCCGGGGGGCGAAAATTTTTTTTGTCCGGGAGGTTCTCCTGGTCGCAGGGGTTCAGACCGTTCGTCAATCGGACGTGCGGTCGTGCATTTATTAAGGTTTAAAGGTCGCCGTTTTTTTAACTAAAATGATTAAAATTAGCGTATAGGCTTGATCCGGTGTCCGTTTTGGATGCTGTAAAATCCTATATTAGGGTAAAATCGCGCGCAGATTCCAAATTTGGGCTCATAATTTGAAGATTCTAAGTGGAAATGACTCAAATAATAAAATTATTGATATTTATACCATAAAAACTCATAATTACATGGACATCTCTTTATTAGTGAAGATGGGTACGTTACAACTTGGGATAATTTCGCAAGATGCACGAATAAAGATTAACCATCAAGAAAAGTCTCAAAGAGAGAAAGATTCAAGACAAGAACAAGATTTAAACTTTATTCATTCTTGGAACATATACAGTAAAGATAGAAGAACTCTTTACACTTCCATAAGCCCGTCCATCATATGATCACAAAAGCAGCACTCACAAGCTGCGCATGTATAAGGTAACTCATCTATGGGAATAATTCTGCTGGTTATTGCCGCACCTATCTCAATGGTATGAGGTGATCTAACAAAAGGACCTCTGAGAGGTAAGCCAAAAACGGGGTAAAGGCATATCTTCTCATGAGGAAGAAAACACGCCAGTAAGAAGACCCGCTCAGAAAACCCAAGATGTCTTGATCTCATGACGCAGTAGTATCGGGGACCCAAACCCAAAGCTTCAATAACCATGGCCAAGCGGACATTGTTACGAAAGTGCTGCTGACCCCAGGTTGTTACCCTAGTTATGTTTTGATAGGTCCGCCATTTGGTCTAAGCTACAGAAGTTCCCAAGTGAGGGAAAAGTGAGCGCTCATACTGTTCTATAAAATCCTTCTTCACAGACTCACTTGCGTCTTGAAGGTGAGAAATCATCATGGATAAAACTAATTCTTGTTGCCAAGCCATGAAGGAGATTAAGAAAGAAGGAGATCGATGGGAGTAAGATTACTGTGAGCGACAAGTAAAAGTTACGACTTATATAAAGGAAGGAGCTAGCGTAACTTAGAAGCCAACGGTAACTTGCCACTAAAGTTTTATCGTCTTTCCATGATTTAGGTTTGGCATAATTTTCTATAGAAGGCATTAAGAACTTTGAGATGAGGAGATAAAAGAAGCTCGTAAGCTAAGTCACTTACTTTCTTTGAATTCAGATAAGGCTCACAATATCTGGGGGATAACTTCTTAAACTCCCCAATAGATAAAGAACTTCTTTTGGGCCGTACTCGAATGAAGACCAAAACCTTGGTATCCAAAACACCGATTTTTACTTCTGAACTCATTGTTTTGAATCCTTAAAACAGGTGGAACTCCTGAGAAGTATTCTAGGGAACGGGTCTTCCTTTTTTAAACAAAATTTTTCTTTTATTTTAGAGAGGGAATAATTATAAGATCAAAAAGGGAGATTCTTACTCCTGTATACCTCGAAGGCTGGGGAGGAATCTTACAAAGAGGAAAAGACTCCAATTGTTTGTCATGCAGTGGCACAACTTTTGGTATAAAGTGTAGCAGCATGCATTTCCCTAATTCTTGTTTTATATGTTCTATGTTTGGCTCCGAGATGTGTACAAGATGCCATGAAATTTGAAGCTTTATAGGAAACTCATTTTTGACACTATTTGCAAGTTGGCGCTCCCAGGTGATAAAAGTCATTTCTTTCAATGTATGCTTTACAAATTACAACAAATGACAAACAATCATTTGAATGATGCATGTTTGATTTATGCATCTAAGTGAAATGTGCATGCTATGTCATTTCCACCATGATATGTCTATCATTCAAACATGTTGAGTATGCTTTATAATGCACCAAGTTTAAATATTTTAACTATTTTTTTGTTTACTTCTATTCATCAATGAGCTTATATGCATTTGTTTACAAGTTATGCATTAAACCTCTACAACTTATTCCACATATCTAGGATTTATAAATTATCAAGGATAATAAATTATATTGCAATTTTTAAGATAATAGACTAGTAGATATCTTATCTTTAAGGGAAGAGATTTTTGGAGGTTTCAAAAGGAGGGCCTAAAAAGTTTTGCCCTTCATAAAAGAAGGGTGGCTTAGATTTTACCCTTCATAAGGAAGTGCAAGGTCACCCTTAAAAAATAAGCCCTCACTACAATTAAATCAGAGTCCCACTAAGATTTATGACTTTGAGGGTGCTTACATAGGAAAGAGAACTATAATATAGTTACACCTACCCTACACCTCTCCTCTTAGTTGGCTATTTCTATTTAAGTTGTATTTCCTTGTTATTTTTAGGCTCTATAATAATTATAAAAAAATCAAGAAATAAGTAGGAAGAAAAAAATAGATGTCTTTAACCTTAGGCCCTCAAAGGGATTTAAACATAAGAAGTTTGTAATATGAAAAATGACTTTAATACTATGTTAATGACTTTGCTTTAATTTTTGAGAATTACATAAACTAGAAAGAAATTTTAGAAACACATGTCTCTTTATGCCTATAAAATTTTATGGTCTAAATCAAATAAAGGTCCCTACTATAAATAAATCATAACCATATCTTTAAGCCACCTAGGAAAATGATCATAGATAACCTTGTAGTAGTGTCCACCTTAGTTCAAGTGACTAGAAAATATTTGATTTAAGAAACCTTACCAAATCACCCTTAGTCATACTTTTGGTAAATTTCTAGGGGAACATGTTCACAAATTTATGAGGGTTATCTGCCTGAGCATTGGGAGCTCAAAATTTGTATGTGTTTGAGTGATTCCATTCAAAACATGTGTTGTGTGCTGATGAAGAGAATGGGAGCACTATATGTGCCTGAGTGATCTGTCACGTGAAATGAACTCTAGAGATTCTAGACTTCTATTCCACATGCACAAGAGTGGTCTAGGAGTGGCTAAATGAATTTGAGATCATTCTCCCAATTAAGTATTGAGGGGGAATGTTTAAAGACATATTCGCGTACATGATACAATGCTAAATCATGTGGGTGAAAGACTTCATGATAGAGTTGAGTGTAGTAAGATATTTGGAAAAGTGGAGAGTGTGTGGTGTGAACACATGGTGTTAAGGTGGCAAGGATAAGGGTGCCACATGTGAAAGATCTTGGGCTTGAATCTATCTATACTAAAAGCCTCTCACTTTTTATGGTTAATACAACCTATTTGTAATACATTATTATTGAGTGTGCTTATTGGTGCCCACATTTCGTAATCATGGATTATCCTAATTTTTTTGGTGTTGTTATTGGACTCCACAAAAGAGGTCGACAAAAGATAAAAGAAAACTAACAAAAGTACTAGAGTATTAGAGTACTATGTACAAGTAGTCAAAAATGTGAACATGTTAAGTAGGTGATCTAGCAAAATAAGTATGCCATAAATCGATTGGACTAGGTAGGTATAGTCTAGTTGTAGACTTATTGGTGAATATCTATCATGTCAGCTATACTACCACAAACGTGCCAACGGTGTAAAGGCCAAATAGTAACCTAAACACATCATGAATGTCACCTTGTGTTCAACTTGACATCTCAACACTCTTTCTCAAGCTCAACTCCATTAAAGCTTTTTTGAACCCAAGGCCTTAGTGAAAATGCAAGCTACCTGCGGGCCTTTGTGCTCACATACACTAGATATAAATCTCCTACCCCCAGACCTTATCTCTAATGAATTGGTAACAAACCTCTATGTGTTTGGTAACTGACGTAGCCAAGCTACCTCACATGCTACCCTTGTACTCTACCTTTGTACTCAACAAGGCAACTATTGGCCACTTCTTCACCACTCCCAAAGTAAAACATAAACCCGCTAGTAGGTTCTATCCAAGATGCTACCACCCCAATCTGAATGAGTGTATTCATGTTCTTGCAATTGTATACCAGCCTCATAGAAGAGACCATAATCCACTGTGGGGACCTCACATACTGGAGTGTATGCCTTACACTATCCAAATGTAGTTTTAAAGGAACCTGCATAAATTAGCTCTCTAACCCAACTATGTAGTTCATGTTTGGCCTAGTGATTATCATGTAAATCAAGCTACCCACTATATTCCTATACATAGAGAATTTCTCCAAAATCTCACCCTCATTTGCACTTCGCTTGCCATTCTGATCCAACGATACAAATTTGGGCTTACACAACTAGCTATACCATCCTTTAAATCATAGTTTACATGAGATACATCATGTTGTTCATGTTCATGTCCCCACCTTCTTTAGGTATTTGTGGAACATTTGCCTCTTGACGTATAGCCCCTTCATTGACATTGCCACTAATTTCTTCTTGCATAGCTCCTTAAGGATCCTAATTCTCTTCATGTCTTGCTTCTGATGTGCCCGCTACATACTCAAGAGCTTCCTTATAGTTCCCCTTGTTGAGTTTGGCCTTCTCCATCATCTCAATTACTCAAAAGACCTTTGAAAGGGTTACCAAACTCTAAATTGAATGGTCTTTGGCTCTATAGAGAGGTATTTCAATGCTCTATTCACATATGTAGTTTCCTTTGACTTGGTCAACCCTGTACTATTCTCTACTTTGCTTTTTTTTTTTTTGAAAAAGTTTCCTTTATTACTACCAAAGTGACCAAATCTTGATCAAACGGAGGTTGATTTTGGATATCTTTAGCTTGATGGAATTCTCTGAACAAGCCCTATGCATCCATGTCAATGCCTTGACCACATTTGATGGGCAACTATCCTCTTTTTCAACCTCTTAGATTGGTTAACTATGGCCATTTGGCCAAGTCAACGGTGCCAAAATCAAGATCCCTTTGTTTGTTGGGGAGCTAATGGTGTGTACAATGCCCCAACATGCTTGAATTTCCCACTTAATGCTCTATTTTTTACTAGGCACCCCTTTTGTCTTGCAGCAGCCAGGTAGACTTACCAATTGGAGAAGTAAATGGAATCAAAATCAAACACTTGAGGGCTCTAAACGTAGCCCCGGGAGATTATAATGAAGTTATGAAAACATCCCTAACCCTCGGACAGAATGAGGGTTTAGTAATGCAACAGAAAGCTGTCAATATTCTCTCCAATTGTTATATGCACTTCCCCTTTGCATTGGTAATGTCTTGGACCCATTTAAAGGCATGAACCACATCAATTTGTATCTTGGGCATCCAAATTTAACCTCAAGTGCCTTGCATAAATTCTTTTTGCAAAAAAATTAACAGCACCTCCTTTGTTTTTGCACCAAAATCTCAATATAAACTCAATGGAAATTCCATTACAACATTATATCTGATGCTTGCCAAATATTTGCCCATCAAAATGCATTCGTTCTATGAGCACTTGGAAGTCAATGTAGAGCGTTAAAGCTTTCCGATCTCTTGGCCAAGCTCTTCCAACCCCCTTACTCAAGTTTCAAATCCAAGAGCAAGGGCCTGGGCCAAATCTTCACCACCATTGTACCTAATCTTCTTCCTTACTGCTTTACGAAGGCACTCATGGCAAGGAAGATTCAAGAAAACTCTCGCCTTTGCTTCTCCACCTATATGCCAAGGTAGATTCTACAATGGAAATAGCTTGCAATAGAAGAGTAGAAGTAGAGATTCACTTACAAATGCCACTTACAGATGCATGCCAATTTCCATCAATACAAGAGTTTAATAGTGATAATGAGGATTGCAAGGGTGAGCTTCAAAATGATGTATTCCAAGTACCACTTCAATCACTTACCCTTCACAATGCTCAAACATATGCCTCTTCACAAGAGCATATGACATACCGCATATCACTTGCATCACATGATCAATGGCATACTTCTTCATTCCATAAACTGATATGAAACCATAACATGATTCATACATATCATAGCATGAAAATGGCTATGAATGGCATCTACTGTAAGATCCTTGTTCCCACCGAGCAACGGATTCAGGGTACTGGTAACGGAAGTAGCGCTTCTCGCGCGGGACAGGGGTCCCACACTCGGGGCCTCGCCCACGGATATCCGGATAAGAGACTAATCCGTCGGTTGTTCCAAAACCAAACCCGGAAAACTTCCTCTACCGGAAAGCACGGGCGATTCCACCAGGATAACTTTTTACTCTAACGTAGTCAAGATCATTTCTGATCGAGATGATCCGATTACATCTATAAGATACTTAGTCAGTTCAAGGAAGAAACTTGCACTTAGATCATTGGGATCAACGCTTTTTTCCCCATTCAAGAGGCACAGCCGTTGATTCCTATCCATAGAACAGTTTCTGTCCGGGATTTATTTTTTTTTTCTATCGTAAAAACAAAAGTTTGAGTCTCGATTTACGGATCCATCAGTCCAGCCTAACCCCATCCAATCCCATGGGTTAGCCAACCGCCCAACCACTGTAGTGATGGGATCCAATTAAAAATTTGGTTAGGTTTTGTCCCGGGTACCAAGGAAAAGAGTTCCAAGGCCCCCTAGCCGGATGTTCATGCAAAATAAAACTAGTCACACCACTCACACACCCAATATGAAATTGCCTTTTTCAACCAGATTCAACCAGTTTAAAACAATCCTTTAATAAAACCATAGTATCATTGATCACCATCTTCCAATTTATCCAATTGATTCTTAATTTCCCATCATTCCTTCCTCAGAGTATCTATGGCATCATTGGCAACTAGAACGCTCAGGAGCCGTTTCGATAGTTCCTAGCCCATAATACTTGGCAATATAATCACTTAACATGATGGACTCTCGTTGAAGATCAGCAAGATCAACCAACAGATCCATATAAGGAGCCATGGACTCATCCATTGAAGACCAGCAAGGTCAATCAACCAGATCCATGCTCGATTTCAGAAAACAACTCCAACTCTGTTCCAATATCTTCCTCGACGCACGCGTGGGTATCCTAGGCGACCCAGAGCCCGAGCACCGTATGGTCAGCACCCTCTAGGATCCTTCGCAGGTAACCTAGCGCTTCACGCATAGGCCGCTTCCTTGGCCCCTCATCCACCGTACCGGAAGCTCACCATTTTAATCGCACCGAGGCTGGTCAAGACCTCGGCCGACCTTGCTACGCGAGACATCCTTCATTGACTCCCCGTCAGCAGTTGCAACTTTCTCATCACGACCTTAATCACAAGACGGTCAAAATGCTCCCCCCAGCATTCTTGACATAAAACAATCATTTACAGACAGCATTTACAAACAGTTTACAATACAATTTCTATTTTAACTTTCATTTTTCCACATTATCCCTCCTCAATCTACATTACTTATTCCATATTCCATTTATATGTATACTCATCCCATCACATCATTTCCATCTCATCACTTCAGATTCCCTCACATCACAATCGTATATTCACATCCATACATCCACAACTATATGCGTACATTCACATCTACATGCATACTTCTACCTCTACATCCACATCTACGTCTATACACCTACATCTACATGCATACATCCCCATCCACATCCACATCTACATCTATACATCTACATCTACATGTATACATATACATCTCCATTCACAACTACATCTACATGCATACATCCATATCTCCATTCCCATCTACATCTATACATCTACATCTACATGCATCCATCCACCTCCACATCCACATCTACATCTATACATCTACATCTACATGTATACATCCACATCTCCATTCACATCTACATCTATACCTCTACATCTACATGCATCCATCCACATCTCCATTTACATCCTCATCTACACATCTATTTCTACATGCATACATCCACGTCCCATGCATACATCCACCTCCACATTCACACTCACATCCATACATCTACAACTACATGCAACATCCACATCTCCATGCATAATAAAATTCTTTTAATTAATCTAGGATGATAGTTCCTAGAATATGGTAGGAATTCCTCTTTTTATACTTTGAATGAATTTATTTTATGCGTAATTTCTATAAAAATTTTGCCATAGCTCCGCTACTATGGCTGATAAATCTCAAGTTTTTTTCTAAGGGATAAAGCTCATTATTAAAGATATAACTAGAATGGTCTCTAATTGGATCATCAATCGATAATGGTCTCTAATTGGATCATCAATCCATAATGGTCTCTAATTGGATCATTAAGAAAATAATTAGAATGGTCTCTAATTGGGTCATCAATCCATAATGGATTGAATCATCAATGTGCATAAACTAAAAGCATAGCAAAAAGCCATTAATTTGGCCTCAAGCATAGCTTAATCTTGGATTAAGGAAAGGCTTTATGAAAAGCTTCATTTGGATTGAGAATGGTTCATGAGTATGACCATTTCTTGAGTGAGAGAGAGAAATTACATAAAAACCATTAGAATTTAAACATAAATGGAATTTAACTTCTATAGCATTTATTAAATTATGTAACTCTTCACTACTATTCACCAATTAACTTCAATAGCATTTAAAAAACCATACCAATTAAACTTCTCAAGCTTGAGAGGGGTTGAGAAGAGAGAATCATTGAGAAATTATAGAAAGATCAAAATTCAATATACTTACCTTATAATTTGCTTGATTCTTTATTCACGGTAGAGGCCCCCAACCAATCAATTGGTTTAGTATGTTGATGGAGCCACCAATGGGGATTGAAGAAAGAGAGAAGTATCAAAACTAGTGAATTATTAAAGAATTCACAACTCTTGGCTTAGGTAGAGTAGAGTAACAATGCATAAGACACTCTATATTTTGGCTTAGGTGGAGTAGAGTAACAAGCATAAGACTCTATCTAATTTGGCTTAGGTGGAGTAGAGTAACAAGGCATAAGACTCTATCTAATTTGGCTTAGGTGGAGTAGAGTGACAAAGCATAAGACTCTATCTAATTTGGCTTAGGTGGAGTAGAGTAACAAAGTATAAGACTCTATCTAATTTGGCTTAGGTGGAGTAGAGTGACAAAGCATAAGACACTATCTAATTTGGCTTAGGTGGAGTAGAGTGACAAAGCATAAGATACTATATTTTTTTCAACAAGGGGAGGCTTCTATTTATAGGAAAATTTGAGCTCCTAACCAAACAAACTGATTCTAGAATTTTCCAAGTCAGTTTGGTTGAATTTGGACTAGATTTGGACCTAGTTTGGTTACTTTTTGATTCGGTTTGGTTCCATTTTGATTTGGTTTGGTTCAAGAGAGATGAGAGATAAAAATATCACATTATTTTTGAGTTTAAAACTCATTCAAGCATGTGAAATATGCACCTCCTTTAAAGAATTCCCCTTCCTTACATATGTGTCAAAATTTTATTGCTCATAGTTTTTTACTAATAAACCTTGTACATTTTCAACTCTTCATCTTATGTGAAATATGCACCTCCTTTAAAGAACTCCTCTTCCTTACATATGTGTCATAGTTTTTTTACTAATAAGCCTTGTACATTTTCAACTCTTCATCTTATGTGAAATATGCACCTCCTTTAAAGAACTCCCCTTCCTTACATATGTGTTTATTTACTAATAAACCTTGTACATTTTCAACTCTTCATCTTATGTGAAATATGCACCTCCTTTAAAGAACTCCCCTTCCTTACATATGTGTTTATTTACTAATAAACCTTGTACATTTTCAACTCTTCATCTTATGTGAGCATTTACTCATTTTTGGATACCCAAAATATCTCATATTTTTAATATTGCTCATAGTTTTTTTACTAATAAATCTTGTACATTTTCAACTCTTCATCTTATGTGAGCATTTACTCATTTTTGGGTATCTTCTTTTACAAATTGGATTTATCTCCTCCCTACACATGGATTGATGCTATTGGCCCATAGGAACCTTAATTGGACCATAATCTAAAAATTTCTGAAAATCTAGACCCTTAGACTAAGGTTCTTTATACTTATTTCCATTTAATTCCAATTGCACATTGAAAAATTCTTTTTTTAAATTTCTGTTTCAGGGGAACTCATCTGAATTATAAGAGATATTTTTCTATCCAGAAATATTCAAAATCTGAATATTCTCTCTCTAGAATATTTTCTCTCTCTAGGTTAAAACAGTCACAAACAAGATCTCTTATATTTCAGAAAAGGAATTGATTACAAGGGAATATACTAGACATCAAAAAGGGGTTGGGGGAGGAATCTTACATTCTACCCCACTTAAAAAACGCGAGATGTCCTCATCTCGCAACTTGGAATAATTTCGCAAGATGCACGAATATGAGACTTAGAGAAAAATTTTAATCACGATTAACCACCAAGAAAAGTCTTAAAGAGAGCAAGATTCAAAATAAGAACAAGATTTAAACTTTATTCATTCACGGAACTTATACAGTAAAGATAGAAGAACTCTTTACACTTCCATAAGCCCGTCCATCATATGGTCACAAAAGCAGTCCTCACAAGCTGCACAAGTATAGGGTAACTCATCTATGGGAATGATTCTGCTGGTTATTGCCGCACCTATCTCAGTGGTATGAGGTGATCTAACAAAAGGACCTCTGAGAGGCAAGCCAAAAACGGGATAAAGGCATATCTTCTCATGAGGAAGAAAACACGCCAGTAAGAAGACCCGCTCAGAAAACCCAAGATGCCTTGATCTCATGACGCAGTAGTATCGGGGACCCAAACCCAAAGCTTCAATAACCATGGCCAAGCAGACATTGTTACGAAAGTGCTGCTGACCCCAGGGTGTTACCCTAGTTATGTTTTGATAGGTCCGCCATTTGGTCTGCACTACAGAAGTTCCTAGGTGAGGAAAAAGTGAGCGCTCATACTGTTCTATAAAGTCTTTCTTCACAGACTCTCTTGCGTCTTGAAGGTGAGAAATCATCAGGGATAAAACTAATTCCTGTTGCCAAGCCATGAAGGAGATTAAGAAAGAAAGGAGATTGATGGGAGTAAGATTACTGTGAGCGGCAAGTAAAAATTACGACTTATATAAAGGAAGGAGCTAGCGTAACCTAGAAGCCAACGGTAACTTGCCACTGAAGTTTTACCGTCTTTACATGATTTGAGTTTGACACATTTTTCTATAGAAGGCATTAAGAATTTTGAGATGAGGGAATAAAAGAAACTTGTAGGCTAAGTCACCTACTTTCATTGAATTCAGATATAAGGGTCACAATATCTGGGGGATAACTTCTTATACTCCCCAAGAGATAAAGAACTTCTTTTGGGCCGTACTCGAATGAAAACCAAAACCTTGGTATCCAAAACACCGATTCTCAATTCTAAACTCATTGTTCTAAATCCTTAAAATAGGCGTGACTCCTGAGAAGTATTCTAGGAAAAGGGTCTTCCTTTTTTAAACAGAAACTTTCTTTTATTTTAGAGAGGGAATAATTATAAGATCAGAAAGGAAGATTCTTACCCCTGTATGCTTTGAAGGTTGGGGAGGAATCTTACATTCTACCCCACTTAAAAAGTGCGAGATGTCCTCATCTCGCAAGGTAGAGGACAGCTCTTTTTCTTAAGATCCAATTTTATTCTGGGGTTCCTTATATTCTAGTCAACCCAACAGAACACTGGGATAAATATCCCTTATATAGAACTCATCATTAAATAACAATTCATTCAGATTATATCATTCATATCTTTAACATGATAATGGTCCATTAGACCGAAAAGTTTCCTTCGGAACATTCCTCCACAGAAATTTCAGTCAAGTAAGTTCTCAATTTGACATCCCTTAACTCGATCTACCGGTCAAGTATTAACAGTAGCAATCTGACAGCACAACCCACTAATCTCATAGTGATTTGCTGAATTCGTTATCATCTTTCTAGTTATGAATATCATCACAGGGACTCGTCCCATTCCCCCTCATTGTGGTTTCATTATATTTCAACTAATTTTTAAAATCAACATTTTTTCAATCAGCATTTTCAATCAGAATCCAAATCAATTCATCAATTCTCAAACAGAATTAAAAATCATATCAATCACATTCAAAATCATCATCTGGATAGCATTAACACTTATAATTTCAAGTCTTAGATTTACTCGTATATACTGTCAGTAAAGAGCTGCAGTATACTCTCGGTATATATGGGTAGTCACGGCCCTTGGAATTATAAGGTAAATACTATCATGTCTAGGCCTCAAGCACGTCAGGGATTCTATATAATTGCGGCACTTCTATCTGAAGACTCAATTACCAAATTACGAATTTCAGTTTGAATATCAAATTGTATGAATTATCTCACACAATTATAATCTTTTTGTGTTTCTTGATAAATTTTTGATATATTTGTCTTCTCAGTTGATCTTTATTAACCAAAGGCTCTGATACCAACTGTAAGATCCCTGTTCCCACCGAGCAACGGATTCAGGGTACTGGCAGCGGAAGTAGCGCTTCTCGCGCGGGACAGGGGTCCCACACTCGGGACCTCGCCCACGGATATCCGGATAAGAGACTAATCCGTCGGTTGTTCCAAAACCGAACCCGGAAAACTTCCTCTACCGGAAAGCACGGGCGATTCCACCAGGATAACTTTTTACTCTAACGTAGTCAAGATCATTTCTGATCGAGATGATCCGATTACATCTATAAGATACTTAGTCAGTTCAAGGAAGAAACTTGCACTTAGATCATTGGGATCAACGCTTTTTTCCCCATTCAAGAGGCACAGCCGTTGATTCCTATCCATAGAACAGTTTCTGTCCGGGATTTATTTTTTTTTTTTATCGTAAAAACAAAAGTTTGAGTCTCGATTTACGGATCCATCAGTCCAGCCTAACCCCATCCAATCCCATGGGTTAGCCAACCGCCCAACCACTGTAGTGATGGGATCCAATTAAAAATTTGGTTAGGTTTTGTCCCGGGTACCAAGGAAAAGAGTTCCAAGGCCCCCTAGCCGGATGTTCATGCAAAATAAAACTAGTCACACCACTCACACACCCAATATAAAATTGCCTTTTTCAACCAGATTCAACCAGTTTAAAACAATCCTTTAATAAAACCATAGTATCATTGATCACCATCTTCCAATTTATCCAATTGATTCTTAATTTCCCATCATTCCTTCCTCAGAGTATCTATGGCATCATTGGCAACTAGAACGCTCAGGAGCCGTTTCGATAGTTCCTAGCCCATAATACTTGGCAATATAATCACTTAACATGATGGACTCTCATTGAAGATCAGCAAGATCAACCAACAGATCCATATAAGGAGCCATGGACTCATCCATTGAAGACCAGCAAGGTCAATCAACCAGATCCATGCTCGATTTCAGAAAACAACTCCAACTCTGTTCCAATATCTTCCTCGACGCACGTGTGGGTATCCTAGGCGACCCAGAGCCCGAGCACCGTATGGTCAGCACCCTCTAGGATCCTTCGCAGGTAACCTAGCGCTTCACGCATAGGCCGCTTCCTTGGCCCCTCATCCACCGTACCGGAAGCTCACCATTTTAATCGCACCGAGGCTGGTCAAGACCTCGGCCGACCTTGCTACGCGAGACATCCTTCATTGACTCCCCGTCAGCAGTTGCAACTTTCTCATCACGACCTTAATCACAAGACGGTCAAAATGCTCCCCCCAGCATTCTTGACATAAAACAATCATTTACAGACAGCATTTACAAACAGCATTTACAAACAGTTTACAATACAATTTCTATTTTAACTTTCATTTTTCCACATTATCCCTCCTCAATCTACATTACTTATTCCATATTCCATTTATATGTATACTCATCCCATCACATCATTTCCATCTCATCACTTCAGATTCCCTCACATCACAATCGTATATTCACATCCATACATCCACAACTATATGCGTACATTCACATCTACATGCATACTTCTACCTCTACATCCACATCTACGTCTATACACCTACATCTACATGCATACATCCCCATCCCCATCCACATCTACATCTATACATCTACATCTACATGTATACATATACATCTCCATTCACAACTACATCTACATGCATACATCCATATCTCCATTCCCATCTACATCTATACATCTACATCTACATGCATCCATCCACCTCCACATCCACATCTACATCTATACATCTACATCTACATGTATACATCCACATCTCCATTCACATCTACATCTATACCTCTACATCTACATGCATCCATCCACATCTCCATTTACATCCTCATCTACACATCTATTTCTACATGCATACATCCACGTCCCATGCATACATCCACCTCCACATTCACACTCACATCCATACATCTACAACTACATGCAACATCCACATCTCCATGCATAATAAAATTCTTTTAATTAATCTAGGATGATAGTTCCTAGAATATGGTAAGAATTCCTCTTTTTATACTTTGAATGAATTTATTTTATGCGTAATTTCTATAAAAATTTTGCCATAGCTCCGCTACTATGACTGATAAATCTCAAGTTTTTTTCTAAGGGATAAAGCTCATTATTAAAGATATAACTAGAATGGTCTCTAATTGGATCATCAATCCATAATGGTCTCTAATTGGATCATCAATCCATAATGGTCTCTAATTGGATCATTAAGAAAATAATTAGAATGGTCTCTAATTGGATCATCAATCCATAATAGATTGAATCATCAATGTGCATAAACTAAAAGCATAGCAAAAAGCCATTAATTTGGCCTCAAGCATAGCTTAATCTTGGATTAAGGAAAGGCTTTATGAAAAGCTTCATTTGGATTGAGAATGGTTCATGAGTATGACCATTTCTTGAGTGAGAGAGAGAAATTACATAAAAACCATTAGAATTTAAACATAAATAGAATTTAACTTCTATAGCATTTATTAAATTATGTAACTCTTCACTACTATTCACCAATTAACTTCAATAGCATTTAAAAAACCATACCAATTAAACTTCTCAAGCTTGAGAGGGGTTGAGAAGAGAGAATCATTGAGAAATTATAGAAAGATCAAAATTCAATATACTTACCTTATAATTTGCTTGATTCTTTATTCACGATAGAGGCCCCCAACAATCAATTGGTTTAGTATGTTGATGGAGCCACCAATGGGGATTGAAGAAAGAGAGAAGTATCCAAACTAGTGAATTATTAAAGAATTCACAACTCTTGGCTTAGGTAGAGTAGAGTAACAATGCATAAGACACTCTATATTTTGGCTTAGGTGGAGTAGAGTAACAAGCATAAGACTCTATCTAATTTGGCTTAGGTGGAGTAGAGTAACAAGGCATAAGACTCTATCTAATTTGGCTTAGGTGGAGTAGAGTGACAAAGCATAAGACTCTATCTAATTTGGCTTAGGTGGAGTAGAGTGACAAAGCATAAGACACTATCTAATTTGGCTTAGGTGGAGTAGAGTAACAAAGTATAAGAGTGACAAAGCATAAGACACTATCTAATTTGGCTTAGGTGGAGTAGAGTAACAAAGTATAAGACTCTATCTAATTTGGCTTAGGTGGAGTAGAGTGACAAAGCATAAGACACTATCTAATTTGGCTTAGGTGGAGTAGAGTGACAAAGCATAAGACACTATATTTTTTTCAACAAGGGGAGGCTTCTATTTATAGGAAAATTTGAGCTCCTAACCAAACAAACTGATTCTAGAATTTTCCAAGTCAGTTTGGTTGAATTTGGACTAGATTTGGACCTAGTTTGGTTACTTTTTGATTCGGTTTGGTTCCATTTTGATTTGGTTTGGTTCAAGAGAGATGAGAGATAAAAATATCACATTATTTTTTAGTTTAAAACTCATTCAAGCATGTGAAATATGCACCTCCTTTAAAGAATTCCCCTTCCTTACATATGTGTCAACATTTTATTGCTCATAGTTTTTTACTAATAAACCTTGTACATTTTCAACTCTTCATCTTATGTGAAATATGCACCTCCTTTAAAGAACTCCTCTTCCTTACATATGTGTCATAGTTTTTTTACTAATAAGCCTTGTACATTTTCAACTCTTCATCTTATGTGAAATATGCACCTCCTTTAAAGAACTCCCCTTCCTTACATATGTGTTTATTTACTAATAAACCTTGTACATTTTCAACTCTTCATCTTATGTGAAATATGCACCTCCTTTAAAGAACTCTCCTTCCTTACATATGTGTTTATTTACTAATAAACCTTGTACATTTTCAACTCTTCATCTTATGTGAGCATTTACTCATTTTTGGATACCCAAAATATCTCATATTTTTAATATTGCTCATAGTTTTTTTACTAATAAATCTTGTACATTTTCAACTCTTCATCTTATGTGAGCATTTACTCATTTTTGGGTATCTTCTTTTACAAATTGGATTTATCTCCTCCCTACACATGGATTGATGCTATTGGCCCATAGGAACCTTAATTGGACCATAATCTAAAAATTTCTGAAAATCTAGACCCTTAGACTAAGGTTCTTTATACTTATTTCCATTTAATTCCAATTGCACATTGGAAAATTCTTTTTTTAAATTTCTGTTTCAGGGGAACTCATCTGAATTATAAGAGATATTTTTCTATCCAGAAATATTCAAAATCTGAATATTCTCTCTCTAGAATATTTTCTCTCTCTAGGTTAAAACAGTCACAAACAAGATCTCTTATATTTCAGAAAAGGAATTGATTACAAGGGAATATACTAGACATCAAAAAGGGGTTGGGGGAGGAATCTATTAAAAAAGCGTTGATTCCAATGATCCAAGTGCAAGTTTCTTCCTTGATCCGAACGAGTACCTTTATAGGTGCAATCGGATCAGCTTGATCAGTAATGGTCTTGACTACATTAGAGTAAAAAGTTATTCTGGTGGAATCGCCCGTGCTTTTCGGGTAAGGGAAGTTTTTTCCGAGTCCGGTTTTGGAAAAACCAACAGATTAGTCTCTTGTCCGGATATCCGTGGACGAGGCCCCGAATGTGGGACCCCTGTCTCGCGCGAGAAGTGCTACTTCTGCTGCTAGTAACCCGAAACTGTTGCTCGGTGGGAACAGGGATCTCACACCTTTCCTCTATCACCTCTATGAGTGTAAAATTATTGGTCCCTCACATGTCCACTGGTACTAGATGAGGCACCAAAACCTCGCATGTCCACTGGTACTAGATGAGGCACCGAAACCAAGTTTCATCTCCTCCATAATAAAATAAGCAACGAAATCGGCTCATCAAAATCTCGGGAGTCTCCACTTCCAACCTTGATAGAGATTTCAAATGCTTTGTAATCCTTTCCCAAACCATTCAATGTAATGGCAATCAAGTCATCATCTTCCATGGAGGCACCAATAGATGCAAGTGCATCAACACATTCTTTAATCTCCTGCACATAATCTTTATGCTGTTGTTGTTTCCAACCACACCATGTATCTTTTGCATCAATTGCATCTTCTTTGGTTGTGTAGTTGTATCATACAGCTTCACCAATATATCCCATGCATCGTTGGAATTATGTGTGTCCTTAATATGGCATAACATGGTATTTGTCGCACCAATTCAGAAATATTGTAGCACTTTGAAAGACCTCTATGTCGTCCAATTCCTATGCGCTGTAAGTTGGGCGGCTGTTACATTCACTGGGGGAACGCTTGGCTCCGCCTCCTCGCCTGTCACCAAGTTCCACAGTCCTTTGCCTTTAAGGAAGTTTGTCATGCGGTACTTCTAAATCCAGTAGTTGTGTCTATCAGAAAATATCTTATCTTGACTATCACTCATTTTGCTATGCACAATGTTCACTCAAACACACATACATACATGTTTTTCTTCACCAATGTTATCCACACATTCCATAATTTTTATGGTGACAAAATCCGGGACCCAAAACCACTATTTGCATATGCTGAAAATAACCTGGCGTTGCTCACAAAATCTGAGAAACGCATCAAAAATAGTCCTCCACTTTTTGAAAACACTCCAATGCACTCACTTGATCCCAATCTTGATGATTTACATTCTTGTTCACATACATCCACTATTCAGTACAAACAGTCCACTATAGCTTTTCGAATCCTGAATGTCATGGGAATTCCTCTTTTTATTTCTTATCCATAAAAATAAATTTATAAAAATTTTTCTCTTTTCTCTTAATTAAATAATTATGCATAAATACTAAAAGTATTTTTCATGAATATGATAATAATAATTTTTTTTTGTATAAAATATCTAAACCTAGAATATGATAGGAAATCCTCTTTTTGCTTTATTCAAAATATGCATAAAATTAAGATTTATCTTTTTTCTGAAAATTTTTTCCATAGCTTCGCTACAATTACTAATAATATTCATTTTTGTAATTGAATGAAAACTTGTAATGAAAATATGATAGAAACTCTTCTTTTAGACTTAAAATTAAATTATGTATACTTAGCATAACTATAACCATAATTATAAGCATAATTATGATTATTTTCCTTGATTAAACTAAATTAACCATTCCTCATTTCTAAAATTGTTAGTATATTCCTCTTTCAATTTAGAATGTGTTAATGTGATTTTTCCTACTCATAATCAAGCTAAAAAGAATTAACCATGATTAGAAATCATGAAAATATCAATCCTCATCCTCTAACTCATTAAGCCAAGAGATTAGATTGAAACAAGAGATTAATATTGAAATTCATCCTTTTTCTAAGGATCTAGCCATAAAGATGATTAATCTTTTCAATCACAGGTTTTGCCAAGTCTTCTAGGCCTTCAAATCATTGAGAAGTGATCAAATCAATTGCAGACCATGTAAATTGACATCCATACATCCTCCATGTTACATATAAACATCATCCGAGGTCACCAAGTATCAATTACATCCAAAAATAGCTCTATGTTTTGGTGGGAAACTTATAAACTATCAAATACTGGCACTAATCCACCTCCAATTCATTTCATATCCATCCAAATCTTATGCCCATGCATTCTTTGGCTTAATATCTTGAAAGTTTATTTAGCTATGTATAGGCTCAATTAATGCACTAATTTTTACCACATGAGTGATTAATTTGATAATTACCCTCCTTTGTTTTGCTAATCTCAATTAATAGACCTGTTATTCTTGCTTAATCCAACTTGTTTTGCATCAATGCCTTCAAATGAGTACTTGTGGGTTCTATCCAAAGGTACATACATATGTGGTTTTCTAAGCTTATTATGCATGATAACCATCCATTTGACCTTGTTTTAAATTTTTTGCTCCACTATGGATTTCTGCGCTAATTTTTAGCTTACTTGTAATTGATTTAATCACTCCAATGTGACTTGGTTGAATATGGCAAGTGTTTGGGATGAGATAGAAGATGCTAATCTATACTCTAATCACATCAATGTGCATAGAATGAACCTCCAATAGCTCCAATTTCATGCATACATTCTGTATTCTTATGTAGCTCTCAAACGAGACTTTTGACCTCTTCTATAATGCATAGATTTGTTTCAAATCTCAGATATTGCAAGTTCTAAAGTTTCTCTTTACTCCACATCCAGTTACTAATTCATCCCTTGTGTCAAATACATCACATACACCTCTTTCTTCCAAGCGCTTCCACGCTTTAATGGAAAGCTCAAACTGTCTTCTCTTGCGTGTGGGGCAGCCAAGTCTTGGCTCTAATCTTGTTCAAATCACCTACAATCCACTCAAGAAGGATAGTACCACTCACCAGTGGGCCTTAGCTTTCAGATTTACTTGAGTTGGTGTGCTCCACGCTTCAATGGAAAGCTCTAAAAACTAGATTTTTTCCTTTTCTTCACTCACTCTCATAAAACCCTAATAGAGAGCACCAAGCTTTGATACCATGAAAAGAGAGAGGAGATAGACACAAGGGTAGAGAGACAAACCCTAATTAGCTCTCATTTTCTCAAACCATCAACATCTACATGATAGAGAAGCTGCATAGCTTTCCTTCATTGCACACCACAAAGCAGAGCACACCACTAGTGATAAGTTCACACTGAAATAACCTAAGTCTAATGTCCACACACTTGGTCAGTTGGACACGGTAATTATTGTGCACACACACACTACTAGACTGGTGTGCACATGCTACCGCTATCCACTAGATCCTGATGAGCTTGCATTCTCAAAAATCCTCCCATTAAGCAACCACATATCGGCTAGATATGTGTTGCCATGGCTGGGTGGGAGCACCTAGAAATAAGAAGCGGTTTCCCAATTACAAGACGGACCCCCTGAGCATCTCTAAACAAATCTAAAACTAAATCCCTAATGCCAGGTAGCTAATCCACCTCTTGATAGGATAAGCCACATCAGAACCCAGTGGTACTCTACGTTTAGCCAATTATACAGACACGATGCTATCTAGGCTGCATAAGAAGGACAACATTGCTGCAAGGTCCGCCACAATGTGCAAAGTGGATGGTGTGTTAACTCCACTTACATGAACCGTCGATAGCTCGCGAGATGAATCGTGGCTATGAGACCCTCAATGGACTCATGCTCACAAAGGACCCGCGTGAATCCATGCGAAAGAGGACGATGAGGCCACCCCAATGAAAACACTAACCTAAGTGTTAAAGGGATCAAAATATGTAAATAAGATTAGGGAAGTACTAATAGAGATTAGGTGAAAGCTAATGTGGATAGGGGAAAGGGGGAGCTCTAAAAGTGAACAATGCGAATGAGGGGAATTGTTTTTAAGGGTTTATATCTCGAATAAGTTAGGTTAGGGTTTGGAGCCCAAGAGACACATGTCACTCATGGATTGGTTAATTGTAAAACTCGTGTCATGCACATGTTGGATCCTAGTAACTCGACCAAGCTACGAGAAAATTGAAAATAAAATTTTGAAAATATTTATTTCAAACGATACACCCCAACACATGTCCATACTCGATTGCGGCTCTTTGTAACTTGATCGAGTCACATGGAAATTTAAAAATTATAATTTTTACCTTATTCGACAGACTTGCACATGTCGATTGTTAGTTGGGTATATATGTACCTCGGTCAAAGCTACGTGGAAAATAGAAGAATTGAATTTTGTGTATTTTCATGTAACTCAATCAAGTTATACGAAATATTTGTAATTATTTTTCATTCGTGGGGGATTTACATGTTATTTGTTAATCCATATAACTCGATCGGGTTACATGGAAATTTGATTATTTGTTTTTTTACTTTTTTTACCACTAATGACATGTGTTGCTCACCGATTGGCTATCCAATTAACTTGATCGAGTTACTGTGAATATCTAAAAATGGATTTTGTGGATTTAATGTAACTCGATTGAGTTACATTAAATCTAAAGATTGAATTTAATGTAACTTGATTGAGTTACATTTAAAATCTAAAGATTGAATTTGTGTATTTTAATGTAGCTTGATCAAGTTATGTAGAAAGTTTTTAAAAAAATAGATTTAATGCTTTGACATATGCATGTATGCCAAGTTATGCATATGTAACTTGGTCGAGTTATTTACAGGTCATCCACATATGTTAATCCTAACATACTACCTTGCACACAAGAGGGGTAAACAGAGAGAAAAGAAGATAGACAACATGCAAGGGTAGAGTCCAAAGAGTTGCACTTAGCCAACCCTAACAAGGGTTATTGAGACAAAGACCTCATAAATCTGCCAAAGAGCCAGAAATGTTTCCCAAATCTGTGACTCGGGAAACGGAGCCGAAGATAATCTGAAATTCTCTTGAGGAGGATCCTAGAACACGGACAGTGCCAAAGTAAATGAAGAACAGTCTCTGAAGGAGCTTGACATCTTAAACATGTGGATGGTGCAATGCGACGTTTAGCAAGTGTGACCCCCACTGACAATGTGCCTGTCATACATCTCCAATAAAAAAGTCTTTGTTTCAATGGCATTTTACACTTCCATAACATCCCGAGATTCTTCCGCCACCATGAGAGGGGCTTCCTTATATGCCACAAAGAATTAGCATGTTGCTGAATCCATGGAGCAGGATTAAGAATCCTATAAGCTTTGATGGAGGTTAAGGTGGGAAGAGGAACAGGATGAGTGCATGTAGTAGAGGGTTGCAATTGCCTATCCGTAAGCCTGTGTGTGTCAGCCACGAGGTCAGCCACAGGAGGAACTATGATGCATTCCATATAGACCTATGATGCATTCCCAATGCATAGGAAGCAGTGGCCTGAGGAAAAGATAAGACATAGCCCTGATCATCTACCACATCATGTATGTATCTAATTCCCAATTTCATGAGATTGTATGCCCGAACAGGTTCCTGTAAAGCGAGTGGAATGTCAAAGATGGCACTCCAATGAATACTTTCTTTCCTCATTGAGTTTGTCCCCGAGCAATTATTAGGAACCCATTTGACCTTAGAAAGTACTTGTTTCCAGTCAAGTATCAGAGCAGTAGAGAAAGGACAGCCAGGTATCTTCCCTACAAATCTCCCAATGATAACCTCCCAATGATCAGTTATCCAATGAAGACCATAAGCACAAGTCCTCATGTTGACACACATGGATGCTAGTATACAAGTCCATGGCTGTTGTTGGCAGAAAAAAGTATGCAGCATAGTCGCCTTCCTTGCAAGTACATGATATCTTATATTGAGGACATTAAGTCCACCATGCATCCTACGAGAGCACACCATTTCCATCTTCATCAGTCTCAATGCTCTCACAGCAGTTTTTGTCCTCCATAACATCTCCATAGCTTGATACATAAAGGCAGAAATATCCCTGGAGGACCAATGCAGCAAAGGTAAATAGAACTGGACATAGGACATTACAATGGACTGTACTATTCTGAGCCTGACATGAAGAGGCCAAGTAGAAATCTTCCAGTATTCCAGTTTATGTTGAAGTCTTTGGAAGATCCATTTTAGCTGCTACTTCCTGGTGATATACCATCCTATGGGATATCCCAAATGTCTGACTACATATTTGGAATGCACCACCTGACCCGGCCAAAGAATAGAATGCCAGTCACATTGTTTCAGGGGAAGTAATTTAGATTTGTCAAAATTGACATACAATCCCGCTGCCAAGCCATACAATGAAAGAGTGGTCATAAGCATTTGAAATTCCCGGGAAGAATTCTGTGGCATAAAGAAGGAATCATCAGCATATGCTTGTGCCAGAAAAGATGTAGCCCCAGGGATTTTAAGACCAGTCATCTGTCCTGTGTTTGTAAGATGATCAAGATACATTAAAAGGTGATGGGCCGCAATGGCATAGAAGAGAGCACTAAGAGGACAGCCCTCTCTAACTGATCGACCCAATGTCCATGACCGACATAGATGACCCCCAAGAATGCACTGAGAAGTAGAGCTAGAATAAAGCCAGTAAACTGCATTTGCCATCTTGGGACCAAAGCCCAACTTGGTCATGATTTGAGAGATAAAATTCCATTGAATAGTGTCAAATGCCTTAGCAATATCCACCTGCAATATAAGCACATCTTGATGCAAATACTTAGCATATTCAATTGCAGTCAAGGCATTGGATATGTTGTCATGGATTTGTCTTCGCGGCACAAACCCATACTAATGAGGATGAAGTCCCGCATCCAGTACCTTGTGAAGCCTATGCACAATCATTTTGGTAATGAGTTTGTAAACTACAGGCATCAAAGTAATAGGCCTCCAATCTGACATATGGTCACATAGATGTTTTTTGGACACAAGTTTGACTATGCCATGCTTCCAAGAGTGCAGCCAATTGATTTTCTTGCCAGGCAACATTGATCATTTGCAAGAGGACTTCTTTCAAATCATCCCAAAAAGAAATATAAAATTCCACCGTAAGGCCATTCCAGCCAGGGGACTTATGTTTGCTGAGGTGGAACAATGCATTATCAAGTTCTGTGTCAGTAAAAGGTCTCTCCAAGGTAAGAGCATCATCCATTTCCACTATTCCAAAAACATATTGGAGAAATTCAGTCCTAGCCTCAGTCATTTCACTATTTCTCTCTTGGGTGAGATATTGGGCTCTTTGGACAATTTGGAGTGAGCATAATTTGGCATACTTGGGTCGGCAGATTCACAAGTCATATGAATCTTTCCGAGCCTCATTGCGGCAATCCTTATATGATGCTTGCCATGAGGGTGATATGGATGCTTCTTGCATAGAGATTTTCTTTTTATGTTTCTGATCTTTGGGATACTCTCCATTTCGGAGACCTCCCATCATGTAAATTTATGAGCATATAAATATACTGCACTGGATATTACCAAAAAAAAATTGTGTGTGTGTGTGTGTGTGTGTGTGTGTGTGTGAGAGAGAGAGAGAGAGAGGAGTTAATTTTTATGTTACTAAAATAATAAAAACTATATTTAACATGAGTCTTGATTTTGATCACTATTATGTGTGTTGAAATGAAATCACTTATTTATTCTATTAAAATGAGGAGTAAGTAATCAAAATAACCTTAATAATATAAAGTTTCTTTTTGTATTAATTAGAAGATCATGAAAAAAAGAGATGGAAGTTATAGCGAGATGCCTATGAAAAACAAAATGTAGCAATAAATAAAACACATGTTATCAAAGGAAGCAAACAAAAGACATCTTATTTATTTGAAAAATGCAAGTGTTAACAATGTGGTTATGTGGGCTACTAGTAAAGCTTATGTCTCATAAGCAAGAGGTGAATAGTTCAAGCCCTTTCTATTAAGAAGAGCAATCCCTTTGTGAAAATTGAAGCTTGACTAAAGTAGATCCTTGGTCAACTAATTAATTGGTACTAGATGACAACCCCAATGTCAAAAGAAAACCGTCCTTTAGTGTAATTTTCACGGCTCAGATTGAGAAAAATTGGTTGTAATTTTGGCTAGCCTTGAATTTAAAGATTCAAAATTTTTAAATTTTAGTTGTAAAATGTCAAAATTGGTACTAGATTTTAACTCCCTAGACCCACCAATTATTGGTACTAAATGGTAACACTCTAGACCCACCAATAATTGGCACTAGATGGAGTGTCACAAAAAAACATTTTTTCTAACCAGTGAAAAAAGGATTACCTTCAAGCCCAACCGTGTTTTATTGAAAAAATGCATAGATTAATAACTAAAACTTTAAAAATTTGGATCTTTAAATTCACTTGAAATTCAAGATAGGCAAAATTATAACTGGTTTTTCTCAATTTTTATCGTGAAAATTACACTAAAGGATGGCTTTTTTCTCACACACTAACTAGATGGTAAGACCCTAGACCCACCAAATATGTAGGTCCAACGTTAACTAATATATAGTACATTATATTGGACTCAAAATAATAATAATAATGCATTGTGTGCTGCTAGTATTGCTAGGTAAGAGCCGATACTTCATACCTAAATTAGTTGCCTATAACATTCAATTAAAAAATTGGGATTCATACCTAAATTAGTTGCCTATAACATTCAATTAAAAAATTGGGATTCATTTAAACTCTTTTATTGATACCCACATTTGTTAGAAAAAAAAACCATCCTTTAGTGTAATTTTCAAGTTTGACCCAAATTTACAAAAACCTATTATAATTTTGCCTAACCTTGAATTTCAAAATTCACATTTACTAAATTAAAATTATAAATTCTATTAACCTACACATTTTTATAGCAAAAACCGGTTGAGCTTGAAGGTCTTCCATCTCTTTTCATTGTTGGGAAAAAATGTTTACTGACTGTATCCTGAAAAATATCCCAATATGGTGTGACATGTGAGATTCTTCCACTCTACCCTCAGAGCTCCTTAGGAATTCTTACAAGGAATCAAAGCAGTGTAGCTCAGAAGACCAAGAAGCAATTAAGGTGAACACAGAGATGGGTTCATTAGAAGCAGCCGGCCCTTCTAGTAAAAACGAGAGAGAAATGTGAAGTTTGCAATTCCATGCCAATTCTATCTATCAATTAATGAGCAATTTGCTACGAGATTAGCCAATTAGGCATCAATAAGGGATGATTTTTTTAGTAATGGCAAAATTAAGGATGTCTACAGACAAAATGAGCTAAACACTTGTAGGAGATGTAGAAGCTCCTTGGTCAACACTGAGAACATGTCGTTCTTTACAAATCAGGCCTTAACGCATATTTAATGAAGCTCCACCATCGCCTAGCAAAATCAAGGACTTTTTGCTAGTGCAGAACAACAATTACATAGGTGCTTCATGTCTTACGAGCAAATTTCCTTTGTCTAATTGTTTCTAATTGGACCGATTAGTGTATATCTAGTTTACTTATGGAAGGTTAATCTTTACTTGGTTGAATGGTCCTGCTTGCCTTTTTTTCCCGAGAGAGAGAGAGAGAGAGAGAGAGAGAGAGTTAACTTTCAATTAAATGTAGAATTTTTGTTTTAAAAAAGGGAAATACGATATGTGCTAGGGCACCAATGAAATACTATCTGATTGTTGCAAATGAGCCAAAGTTGGTTCATGATGTGGAAGCAAATCCAAGGCCATATGCTCATGAGGCTCAGGCTCCAGTTAGAGGATGCTGACTATACGGTGCTCGGGCTCTGGGTCGCCGAAGATACCCACGAGTACGTCGGGGAAGATAATGGAACAATGAGTAAGAGTTGTTTTCTGAATTCGGACATGGATCTGATTGATTGACCTTGCTGGTCCTCAACGGATGAGTCCATGGCTTTTTTATATGGATCTGTTGGTTGATCTTGCTGATCTTCAATGGAGATTCAATTTGGATATTTTTATGTGATTATATTACCGGGTACTATGAGCTGGGAACTATAGAAAAGGCCCGTGAGGTGGTGAGCCATAGGTACACCGATGAAGGAAGGAATTAGAAATTAGGATTTAATTGGATAATTATGATCAGTAACACTATGGTTTCATTAAATGATTGTTTTAAAGATTGTTGAATATGTGAAAAAGGTAAGTTCATATTGGGTGTGTAAGTGGTGTGACTAGTTTTATGTTTGCATGAGTATCCAGCTAGGGGGCCTAGGAACTTTTTTCCCTGGTACCCGGGACAAAACCTAACCAAATTCCTAATTGGATCCCATCACTACAGTGGTGTGGGGTTAGGCTGGACTGATGGATCCCTAAATCGAGACTCAATTTAGTACGATAGATGAAGTAAATCTTGGACAAAAATTGTTCTATGGAAAAGAATCAATGGCTATGCCTCTCGATGAGGAAAAAAGTGTTGGTCTCTATGATCCAAGTATAATCTTTTCCTTGACCTGACTATGGGACTTATGGGTTCGGTCAGATCAGTTCTGTTAGTCAAGGCTTTTGACTACAGTAGAGAAAAGTTATCCTAGAGGAATCGCCTGTGCTTTCCGGGCAAGGGAAGTTTTTTCGGGTTCAGTTTTGGAAGAACCGATGGATTAGTCTCTTTTATTTTTATTTCAAAAGAGTTATTCCATTAAAATTGAATTTATGCATAGAAAGATGCATAAAAGATTTATTTTTATTTCAAAAGTGTTATTCTCCTTAAAATTAAAATTATGCATAAATAGATGTGTAAAGAATCTTTATATAAAAAATAAGGATTCTTTTGCATTCTAAGAATGGATGTGAATCAGATAGATAAGAATGATGTGATGAAAATTGAAGTAATGAGAATGAGAGGTAGATAGATGTGATGATATGTGATATGAATCAAATAGATGAGAATGAATGGATGGATAAATGTGATAAGAATGAGAGGTAAATAGATGTGATGAGTTGGGATGCGAATCAAATAGAATGGATGGATAAATGTGATGAGAATGAGAGGTAAATAGATGTGATGAGTTGGGATGCGAATCAAATAGATGAGAATGAATGGATGGATAGATGTGATGAGAACGAGAGGTAAATAGATGTGATGAGATGGGATGTGAATCAAATAGATGAGAATGAATGGATGGATAGATGTGATGAGAATGAGAGGTAAATAGATGTGATGAGATGGGATACGAATCAGATAGATGGGAATGAATGGATGGATAGATGTGATGAGAATAGGAGTGACAAGAATGTGAGGTGAATAGATGTGATGAGAATAGGAGTGACAAGAATGTGAGGTGAATAGATGTTGATGAGAAGTAATGTGAATCTGATAGATGGGAATGAATGGATGGATGGATGTGGATGTATGTGAAGAATAGAAGTGGATGTATGTGATAAGTATGGATGTGGATGTATGTGAAGGATGGATGTGGATGTATGTGAAAGAATGGATGTGGATGTGTGTACGTGAAAGGATAGATATGGATGTGTATGTGATAAGAATGGATGTGGATGTATGTGAAAGAGATCCTCTTGCTCCCCACCTATTAATTATAGCTAGCATATGTATCTAATTTAGATCATCTTCAGGCTCAATAGCTTGCTTGTCACCATCCTTTGTAGATTGAATCCTTCCTTGCCTTAGTCTCTTCTCTACAAGTATATCAATATTGCAATGGGGCTGAATGAGGTGTCTGAACGGTTTTCAAGAAGTCCTCTACTACCCATGACATGTACGCGGCCAATCACAAGATTAACCCTGATGAGATTAAATCATTGAATTGGAGGTAGACATGGTTTTTAGACTAGTCATGTACCATCTTTTCTTCTCTCATAAATGGGCATCCTAAGATCATTTCATATGATTCTTGTTGTTTGGAAAAGTCCATAACAAAATGAAGGTATTTTTAATCCAATGTTTAAGAACCTTGATCTTTAAATCTCACAGCACCCCAATAGGTTTGGTAACAAAAAAGGAGCATACATGATTATGTGCAAGAAATCAAGAAGTTTGCAGATGCATTGGCCACAATAAATGCCCCCATGCTACCTGATGATGATTTGGTGGATATTATCTTGCGTGGTCTTGGCAAGGAATATAAATCTTTTGATACATCTATCTCAGTGAGGAGTACAGGTTTACCAGACTTTGATGAGTTGGTTTCACTCTTGCTTGTTGAGGAAATCAAACTCAGTGATTCATTTTTGGATGCATATACTAGCCATGATGATAATGGCAGAAATCAAGCTTTCTACTTGCAGAGAGGCTTTAGAGGCAGGGGGAGATTCGCATCACGTGGTCGTGGTGGTAATGGTCATGGATGGCAGGACAGGTCACCACAACAGAATTTTCAGCCTTCATGTGGTGCTCGAGGTGGTCGTGGATATACACCTCAGAGAGGCAGAGGTAACCCCCGTGGTAGAGGACTTTGGCAAGGCCAACAAAATTCTATGCAAGATGTGGAATGCCATTACTGTGGCAAATATGGTCATATGGCAAGAGATTGTTTCCGCAAATAGAATGATTTGAGAGGGGGTAGAGCACAACGTGGTGATCATTATGGTGGAAATTATGCACAACATGGTGGAAACTATGCATCAAGCAGTAATGATGGCACTGCAAATCATTTGTTTGCCATGAAACATGTTGTGGGATTGATGATGACAAATGCTGAGAATGATGACACATGGTATATGGACTCTGGAGCATCAAACCATATGACATGTCATGGTGAATGGTTTGAGCATATGAAGCCTATGGATGTGAAAGGCTATGTGGAGACAGGTAATGATACCCAGCATGTCATTACACATGTTGGAAGTGTACCATTGGTTATGAACAATGGTCAAACAAAATCTATGTCTGATGTATTGTACGTGCCTTCTATCACAAAGAGCTTGGCCTCAGTTGGTCAAATGGTGGAACAGGGATTACAGGTTCGTTTCAACGAGCATGGTTGCTTCGTTGAGGACTTCAAACATGGATGTAGAGTAATTGCTAAAGGCAAGAAAGAAGGCAGATTGTCTAGGCTGGATGCTGGAATTCCTGAGCTAAAATCAGCCATGTTCTCTAAAAGTAAGAATGTGGTACAGGACATTGATATGTGGCATAAGAGGATTGGACATGTCAATATACAAAGATTGAAGAACATGCAGACAAGAGGCATTGTCAGTGGATTGCCTAGATTCAAATATGATGGGAATATGCATGTTTGTGAAGCCTGTCAGTTTGGAAAGTAGGCAAGGTTGCGGTTTCCTAGAGAAGGAAATATGAGTAGCAGGCCACTTGAGATAGTACATAGTGATGTATGGGGTCCTGCACAAAACCCATCTATCAAAGGCAGTTTATACTATGTGACATTCATAGATGATTTCAGCAGGATGACATGGATATACTTTCTTAGAGAGAAGAGTGAAGTGTTGGAAAAGTTCATGGATTTCAAAGCTTTTGCAGAAAAGCAATATGGCTGTTGGATTAAATGTTTGAGAACAGATGGAGGTGATGAATACACCTCAAAGGCTTTTGAGCATTTCTTGAGGAAGCATGGAATAAGAAGACAGTTGACTTGCAGGTATACACCTCAGCAAAATGGTGTGGCTGAGAGAAAGAATAGAGTCATATGTGAAGTGGCTAGGACGATGCTCAATGAAAAGAGCATGCTAGATTATTATTGGGCAGAAGCATGTGCTACTGCAGTGTATATACTGAACAAAACACCTACAGCAGCCATTCATGGAAGCACGCCAGAGATGCGGCTTACAGGTTACAGGCCAGACATTGGACACCTCAAAGTTTTTGGATGCATAGCTTATGCACATGTGCCTGATGAAAGAAGGAGGAAGTTGGATCCTAAGGTAGAGAAATGTGTATTTGTTGGATATGCATAGGATCGAAAGGCATACAAATGTTACAACCCACAAACTAGACAAGTGGTCATCTCACGAGATGTGGTGTTTGATGAGCTTGCTAGTTGGTACAAAGCAAAAGATGAGGGAGTCATTGAGTCACTTGAGGCTGATGTGCCTGTGAACTTGCCACAAGCAAGTTCTAGTTCTACTTCTATGTCTGGGCCAGCCAGTAGAGGCTGAGAGTAGTACTGTACGTCCATGGTCAGGACATTTGAGGCATGAGAGTGTGAGCACTGGTGGGAGTAGTGCTATGGATAAAGGAAAGAAGAAGGTCGAAGGAATTGGAATTACAGGTTATGAGTCATCTAGTTCAGAGAGTTTGGATGAGGAGCTTGGCATACCTGTTTTACGCACACCTGGTGCAAGGCAGGATAGATATGTGCCACCACATGCTAGAGTTACAGGTGTACAGAGTGACCCGCATGCATTGCGGAGATCCCAGAGAGTCAGATATCCTGTTGAACAGATTGACATATCGAGATTTTGCTATGCACTATGCATATATGACATCTATGGTGAAGCATGTGGAGCCTACATGCTATACAGAGGCTATTGGAGAGCATGTATGGGAGAAAGCAATGGATGTTGAGATGGACGCATTGGTCCATAATGATACATGGGATTTGGTTGCATTACCAAAGGACAAGAATGTTATTGGCTGTAAATGGGTTTACAAAGTAAAGTGTAAATCTGATGGTTCTATTGAGAGACATAAAGCAAGATTGGTAGCAAAGGGTTATGCACAGACCCAAGGTTTGGACTATGATAAAACCTTTAGTCCAGTGGCTAAGATTGGCACAGTGAGAGCAGTCATTGCTATGGCTGCAGCTAATGGCTAGGAAATGCATCAAATGGATGTCAAGAATGCATTTCTAAATGGAGATTTACAAGAGGAACTGTATATGGCACAGCCAGAAGGGTATGTACACCCACCAGGATATCCCACTCATGTATGCAAATTGAAAAAGGCATTGTATGGTCTGAAGCAAGCACCTCGTACTTGGAGTGATAAGATGAGCAGATATCTTATCTCACTTGGTTTTCAGATCTCTATAGCAGATTCTTCACTCTATGTGAAGAAGACAGAGCATGGGATTGTTTTACTCGTCGTCATCTATGTGGATGACTTGATTATCACAGGTGATCATGGTGCAGATGTGATGCATGTCAAGAAAGCATTGAGTGGGCAATTTGACATGAAAGACCTTGGTGAGTTGAGATACTTTCTTGGAATTGAAGTGATCAAAGATCATGCAGGTACATGGTTAGTACAGCGCCAATATGCATTGGATATGTTGGCAAAATATGGCATGATAGGGTGTAAGCCTATGAGTACACCTTTGGAGCAGAATGTGAAGTTGCGGGCTGATTATGGCGAGGAATTGGATGATCCATCTATGTACAGAAAGATGGTTGGTAGTCTCATTTACATGACTATCACACACCTGGATTTGAGTTATGTTGTGGGGCTAGTAAGCCAGTTTATGCAAAGCCCTAGAAAGCCTCATTTGGATGCAGTGAGACGCATTATGCGATATGTAAAGACCACTGCACATTATGGTCTACTTTATGAGAGTGGTAAAAGCTTGGATATACATGGTTACACAGATGCTGATTGGGCAGGTAGCTCATATGACAAGAGGTCTACTAGTGGATATGCTTTTACACTTGGAAGTGCCGTGGTGAGTTGGAGTAGCAAGAAGCAACCTACAATTGCTTTATCTAGTACAGAGGCTGAATACAGGGGTGCAGCCATTGCTACTTGTGAGGCTATATGGTTAAAGAGTCTCTTGACAGATTTGGGTGAGCCTATTGAAGGCAAAGTTGTCATTCATTGTGACAACATGAGCAGTATACAGTTGGCAAAGAATCCAGTATTTCATGCGAGGACCAAACACATAGAGGTCCATTAT
This sequence comes from Cibotium barometz, assembly GCF_041138505.1. Classification (NCBI taxonomy): domain Eukaryota; kingdom Viridiplantae; phylum Streptophyta; class Polypodiopsida; order Cyatheales; family Cibotiaceae; genus Cibotium; species Cibotium barometz. Next base: position 8,881,637 of record NC_141090.1, on the reverse strand, counting down.
CATTTTGTCAGAGAGACGGTGCTAGATGGTACAGTTGATCTTCAGTATGTGAAGACTGATGAGCAGGTGGCAGACATCTTTACAAAGCCACTTAATAGGGAGAAGTTTGAGTACTTCCGTACTATGTTGGGAGTACATGGGATGAGCTTGAGGGGGAGTGTTGAGAGCCTTGATATCCCAAGCTCATTTACATCTTCATCGGCAGTACATCATGAGCTTGAGAGGGGCTGTTGAGATTCAAGCTCGATGTCAGTGTGAGCCAGCTGTGCTATGTGCTGGCAGATTAGGTAGGAACATGTGTGAGACATAAATGACCGCGTGTCCAGCTGGTCATAGTGTGTGGACATTAGCTAGGGTTAGAGTGTGTGGACACAACTCATAGTGTTGTGTGTATTATGGATTATGGCATTATGCATTGTGTGAGAAGGGGGATGGCTTCCCTCTATGGTTAGGGTTTGCAATATACATTAGGGTTTGCTCCTGTGTGTGTCTCCTCCCCCTCTACCATTCTTTCAACACAGACATGCTTGCAAAGTTTGGTCCCCATCCAAACATGTTTGGGTTGGTAATTAGTGCCCAGTGCTGATTTTCAAGTCTCTTGGTGCTTATAGGAGGCCATGGAAAGTCCACACCATCATATCTAAACATGCTCCGATGGGGGGGAACCAAACTTTACAAGCATATGGGGAGGGCCCACCCCAACATGCTAAAAACTTTTGGTCCCCATCGGAGCATGTTTGTGTTAGTAATTAGCCCCCAGTGTGGATTTTCCAAGTCTCTTGGTACTTAAGAGGACATAGGAAATCCCGCTCTTCCTTATACCATCATACCTAAACATGCTTCCATGGGGACCAAATTTTGTGAGCATATGGGGGGGACCCACCCCCACATGCTTTCAAAGTTTGGTTCCCATTGGAGCATGTTTCGGTTAGTAATTAGCGCCCAGTGCGGATTTTTCAAGTCTAATGTTGCTTAAGAGGTCATGAAAAATCCGGGTCTTCCCCATACCATCGTACCCAAACATGCTCCGATGGGGACCAAACTTTGCAAGCATGTGGGGCTCCCCCACATGCTTGCAAAGTTTGGTCCCCATCGGAGCATGTTTGGGTACGATGGTATGGGGAAGACCCGGATTTTTCCACCCCCACATGCTTGCAAAGTTTGGTCCCACATCGGAGCATGTTTGGGTTAGTAATTAGTGCCCAGTGCAGATTTCTCAAGTATCTTTGGTGCTTAAGGGGCCATGGAAAATCCGGGTCTTCCCCATACCATCGTACCCAAACATGCTCCGAATGGGACCAAATTTTGCAAGCATGTGGGCGCGGACCCACCCCCACATGCTTGCAAAGTTTGGTCCCCATTATCCCAAAATGTTTGGGTTAGTAATTAGCACCCAGTGTGGATTTTTCAAGTCTCTTGGTGCTTAAGTGGCCATGGAAAATCCGGGTCTTCCCCATACCATCGTACCCAAACATGCTCCGATGGGGACCAAACTTTGAAAGCATGTGGGGGGGGGCCCACCCTTCACATGCTTGCAAAGTTTGGTCCACATCAGAGCATGTTTAGGTTAGTAATTAGCGCCCAGTACAGATTTTTCAAGTTTCTTGGTGCTTTAGAGGCCATGGAAAATCCCGCTCTTTCCCATACCATCATAGCCAAACATGCTCTGATGGGGACCAAACTTTGCAAGCATGTGGGGGGGGACCCACCCCCACATGCTTGCAAAGTTTCGTTTCCATTGGAGTATGTTTCGGTTAGTAATTAGCACCCAGTGCGGAGTTTTCAAGTCTTTTGGTGTACTAATGAGGCCATGGAGAATCCGGGTCTTCCCCATACCATCGTATCCAAACACCGATGGGGACCAAACTTTGCAAGCATGTGGGGGGGACCCACTCCCACATGCTTGCAAAGTTTGGTCCCCATCCAAGCATGTTTGGGTTAGTAATTAGCGCCTAGTGCATATTTTTCAAGTCTCTTGGTGCTTAGGAGGCCATGGAAAATCCCGTCCTCCCCACACCATCATATCCAAACATGCTCCGATGGGGACCAAACTTTGCAAACAGGTGGTGCGGGGACCCACCCCAACATGCTTGCAAAGTTTGGTCCCCATGGGAGCATGTTTGGGTTAGTAAATAGCCCCCAGTGTGGATTTTCCAAGTCTCTTGGTGCTTAAGAGGACATGGAAAATCCCGCTCTTCCTCATACCATCGTACCCAAAAAACTTTGATGGGGACCAAATTTTGTGAGCATGTTGGGGGAACCACCCCCACATGCTTGCAAAGTTTGGTTCCCATGGAAGCATGTTTGGGTTAGTTAATAGAGCCCAGTGCGGATTTCTTAAGTCTAATGGTGCTTACGAGGCTGTGGAAAATCCACGTCTTCCCCATACCATCGTACCCAAACATGCACCAATGGCGACTAAACTTTGCAACAAGCATATGGGGGAGATCATTCCCCACATGCTTGCAAAGTTTGGTCGCCATCGGACCATGTTTGGGTACGATGGTATGGGGAAGACCAAGATTTTCCCACCCTCACATGCTTGCAAAGTTTGGTCCCCATCGGAGCATGTTTGGGTTAGTAATTACCGCCCAGTGTGGATTTTTCAAGTCTCTTTGGTGCTTAAGAGGCCATGGAAAATCCAGGTCTTCTCAATACGATCGTACCCAAACATGCTCCGAATGGGACCAAACTTTGGAAGCATGTGGGGGGGACCCACCCCCACATGATTGCAAAGTTTGGTCCCCATCGAGAATGTTTAGGTTAGTAATTAGCACCCATTGTGGATTTTTCACGTCTCTCGGTGCTTAAGAGGCCATGGAAAATCCAGGTCTTCCCCATACCACTATACCCAAAAATGCTCCGATGGGGACCAAACTTTCAAAGCATGTGAGGGGGGCCCACCCCCCACATGCTTGCAAAGTTTGGTCCCTATCAGAGCATGTTTGGGTTAGTAATTAGCGCCCAGTACAGATTTTTCAAGTTTCTTGGTGCTTAAGAGGCCATGGAAAATCCCGCTCTTCCCCATACTATCATACCAAAACATGTTTCGATGGGGACCAAAATTTGCAAGCATATAAGGGGGGACCCACCCCCAGATGCTTGCAAAGTTTGGGTTTCAGTTAGTAATTAGCATCCAGTGTGGATTTTTCAAGTTTCTTGGTGCTTAAGAGGCCATGGAAAATCCAGGTCTTCCCCATATCATCGTATGGGGACCAAGCTTTGCAAGCATGTGGGGGGATGCACTCCCACATGCTTGCAAAGTTTGGTCCCCATCCGAGCATGTTTGTCTTAGTAATTAGCGCCTAGTGCCGATTTTTCAAGCCTCTTGGTGCTTAGGAGGCCATGGAAAATCCTGTCTTCCCCACAACATCATATCCAAACATGCTATGATGGGGACCAAACTTTACAAGAATGTAAGTCACCCCCACATGCTTGCAAAGTGTGGTCCCCATTGGAGCATGTTTGGGTTATTAATTAGCCCCCAGTGTGGATTTTCCAAGTCTCTTGGTGCTTAAGAGGCCATGGAAAATCCCAGTCTTCCTCATACCATCGTACCCAAACATGCTTCAATGGGAACTAAACTTTTCAAGCATGTGGGGGGGAACCACCCCCCACATGCTTGCAAAGTTTAGTCCTTATTGGAGCATGTTTGGGTTAGTAATTAGCGCCTAGTGCAAATTTTGCAAGTCTCTTGGTGCTTAAAAGGCCATGGAAAATGCGGGTCTTTCAATACCATCGTACCCAAACATGCTCTGATGGGGACCAAACTTTGCAAGCATGTGGGGGTGACTCACCCCGACATTCTTGAAATGTGTGGTTCCCATCCGAGCATGTTTGGGTTAGTAGTTAGCACCCTGTGTGGAGTTTTCAAGTTTCTTGGTGCTTAAGAGGCCATGGAAAATCCCGCTCTTCCCCATACCATCATATACCCAAACATGCTCCGATGGGGACCAAACTTTCCAAGCATGTGGGGGGACCCACCCACACATGCTTGCAAAGTTTGTTCTCCATCGAAGCATGTTTGGGTTAGTAATTAGCCCCCAGTGTGGATTTTCCAAGTCTCTTGCTGCTCAAATGGCCATGGAAAATCCCGCTCTTCCTCATACCATCGTACCCGAACATGCTTCGATGGGGACCAAACTTTGCAAGAGCAGGTGCGGGAGACTTACCCCTACATGCTTGCAAACTTTAGTCCCCACATCGGAGCATGTTTGGGTTAGTACTTAGCGCCCAATAGTGCGGATTTTTCAAGTCTCTTCGTGCTTAAGAGGCCATAGAAAATTCGGGTCTTTCCAATACCATCGTATACCCAAACATACCCCGATGGGGACCAAACTTTGCAAGTATGTGGGGGTGACCCACCCCCACATGCTTGCAAGCTTTGGTCCCCATATGAGAATTTTTGGGTTAGTAATTAGCACCCAGTGTGGATTTTTCAAGTCTCTTGGTGCTTAAGAGGGCATGGAAAATCCGGGTCTTTGCAAACATGCTCCAACGGGGACCAAACCTTAAAAGCATGTGGGGGGGGCCATCCCCCACATTCTTGAAAAGTTTGGTCCCCATCAAAGCATGTTTGGGTTAGTAATTAGCGCCCAATGTGGATTTTTCAAGTTTCTTGGTGCTTAAGAGGCCGTGGAAAATCTCGCTCTTCCCCATAGCATCATACCCAAATATGCTCCGATGGGGACCAAAATTTGCAAGCATGTGGGGGGGACCCACCCCAAGATGCTTGCAAAGTTTGGTCTCCACCATTGGAGTATGTTTTGGTTAGTAATTAGCGCCCAGTGCAGATTTTTCACAAGTCTCTTGGTCCTTAAGAGGCCATGGAAAATTCGAGTCTTCCCCATACCATCGTATCCAGACATGCTCTGATGGTGACAAAACTTTTCAAGCATGTGGATGGGACCCACCCCCACATGCTTGGAAAGTTTGGTCCCCATCCGAACATGTTTGGGTTAGTAATTAGCGCCCAGTGTCGATTTTTCAAGTCTCTTAGAGGCCATAAAAAATCCCGTCTTCCCCACACCATCATATCTAAACATGCTCCGATGGGGGGGAACCAAACTTTACAAGCATGTGGGGAGGGCCCACCCCCACATGCTTGAAAAGTTTGGTCCCCATCGAAGCATGTTTGGGTTAGTAATTAGCCCCCAGTGTGGATTTTCCAAGTCTCTTAGTGCTTAAGAGGACATGGGAAATCCCGCTCTTCCTTATACCATCGTACCTAAACATGCTTCGATGGGGGCCAAATTTTGCGAGCATATGGGGGGACCCACCCCCACATCCTTTCAAAGTTTGGTTCCCATCAGAGCATGTGTGGGTTAGTAATTAGCGCCTAGTGTGGATTTTTCAAGTCTGTTGGTGCTAAAGAGGCCATGGAAAATTCGGGTCTTCCCCATACCATCGTATCCAAACATGCTCCGATGGGGACCAAACTTTTCAAGCATGTGGGGGGGACCCACCCCCACATGCTTGCAAAGTTTGGTCCCCATCCGAGCATGTTTGGGTTAGTAATTAGCGCCTAGTGAGGATTTTTCAAGTCTCTTGGTGCTTAGGAGGCCATGGAAAATCCCATCTTCCCCACACCATCATATCCAAACATGCTCCAATGGGGACCAAACTTTGCAAGCATGTGGTGCGGGGACCCATCCCAACATGCTTGCAAAGTTTGGTCCCCATGGGAGCATGTTTGGGTTAGCAAATAGCCCCCGGTGTGGATTTTTGGATTTTCCAAGTCTCTTGGTGCTTAAGAGGACATGGAAAATCCCGCTATTCCTCATACCATCGTACCCAAAAATACTTTGATGGGTACCAAATTTTGTGAGCATGTGGGGGAGACCCACCCCTACATGCTTGCAAAGTTTGGTTCCCATCCGAGCATGTTTGGGTTAGTAATTAGAGCCCAGTGCGGATTTCTCAAGTCTAATGGTGCTTAAGAGGCTGTGGAAAATCTGGGTCTTCCCCATACCATCGTACCCAAACATGCTCCGATGGTGACTAAACTTTGCAACAAGCATATGGGGGAGATCATCCCCCACATGCTTGGAAAGTTTGGTCCCCATCGGAGCATGTTTGGGTACGATGGTATGGGGAAGACCAGGATTTTCCCACCCCCACATGCTTGTAAAGTTTGGTCCCCATCGGAGCGTGTTTGGGTTAGTAATTACGGCCTAGTGTAGATTTTTCAAGTCTCTTTGGTGCTTTTTAAGAGGCCATGGAAAATCCGGATATTCCCAATACCATCGTACCCAAACATGCTCCGAATGGGACCAAACTTTGGAAGCATGTGGGGGGGACCCACCCTCACATGACTGCAAAGTTTGGTCCCCATCCGAGAATGTTTAGGTTAGTAATTAGCACCCAGTGTGGATTTTTCAAGTCTCTCGGTGCTTAAGAGGCCATGGAAAATCCGGGTCTTCCCCATACCACTGTACCCAAAAATACTCCGATGGGGACCAAACTTTCAAAGCATGTGGGGGGGGCACCCCCCACATGCTTGCAAAGTTTGGTCCCTATCAGAGTATGTTTGGATTAGTAATTAGCACCCAGTGCGGATTTTTCCAGTTTCCTGGTGCTTAAGATGCCATGGAAAATCCCGCTCTTCCCCATACCATCATACCCAAACATGCGATGGGGACCAAACTTTGCAAGCATGTAGGGGGAACCCACCCCGAGATGCTTGCAAAGTTTGGGTTTCGGTTAGTAATTAGTGTCCACTGCGGATTTTTCAAGTCTCTTGGTGCTTAAGAGGCCATGGAAAATCCAGGTCTTCCCCATATCATCGTATCCAAACATGCTCCGATGGGGACCAAGCTTTGCAAGCATGTGGGGGGATGCACTCCCACATGCTTGCAAAGTTTGGTCCCCATCCGAGCATGTTTGTGTTAGTAATTAGCGCCTAGTGCCGATTTTTCAAGTCTCTTGCTGCTTAGGAGGCCATGGAAAATCCCATCTTCCCCACACCATCATATCGAAACATACTTCGATGGGGACCAAACTTTACAAGCATGTGAGTCACCCCCACATGCTTGCAAAGTGTAGTCCCCATTGGAGCATGTTTGGGTTATTATATAGCCCTCCCAGTGTGGATTTTCCAAGTCTCTTGGTGCTTAAGAGGCCAAGGAAAATCTCGGTCTTCCTCATATCATCGTACCCAAACATACTTCGATGGGAACCAACTTTTCAAGCATGTGGGGGGGAACCACCCCCACATGCTTGTAAAGTTTAGTCCTTATCGGAGCATGTTTGGGTTAGTAATTAGCACCTAGTGCAAAATTTTCAAGTCTCTTGGTGCTTAAGAGGCCATGAAAAATGCGGATCTTTCCATACCATCGTACCCAAACATACTTTGATGGGGACCAAACTTTGCAAGCATGTGGGGGTGACTCACCCCCACATTCTTGAAATGTTTGGTTCCCATCCGAGCATGTTTGGGTTAGTAGTTAGCACCCAGTGTAGATTTTTCAAGTTTCATGGTGCTTAAGAGGCCATGGAAAATCCCAGTCTTCCCCATACCATCATATAGTGCGGATTTTTCAAGTCTCTTGGTGCTTTAAGAGGCCATGGAAAATTCGGGTCTTTTCAATACCATCGTACCCAAACATACTCGGACTTTTGGGTTAGTAATTAGCACCCAGTGTGGATTTTTCAAGTCTCTTGGTGCTTAAGAGGCCATAGAAACTCCGGGTCTTTGCAAACATGCTCCAATGGGGACCAAACCTTGAAAGCATGTGGGGGGGGGAGCCATCCCCCCCCCACATGCTTGTAAAGTTTGGTCCCCACCATCAAAGCATGTTTGGGTTGTAATTAGCGCCCAGTGCGGATTTTTCAAGTTTTTGGGTGCTTAAGAGGCCGTGGAAAATCTCGCTCTTCCCCATACCATCATACCCAAATATGCTCCGATGGGGACCAAACTTTGCAAGCATGTGGGGGGGACCCACCCCTAGATGCTTGCAAAGTTTGGTCTCCACCATTGGAGTATGTTTCGGTTAGTAATTAGCACCCAGTGCGGATTTTTCAAGTCTCTTGGTGCTTAAGAGGCCATGGAAAATCCGGGTCTTCCCTATACCATCGTATCCAGACATGCTCTGATGGTGAACAAACTTTGCAAGCATGTGGGGAGGCCCACCCCCACATGCTTGCAAAGTTTGGTCCCCATCCGAACATGTTTGGGTTAGTAATTAGCGCCCGGTGCCGATTTTTCAAGTCTCTTGGTAGGAGGCCATGGAAAATCCCGTCTTCCCCACACCATCATATTTAAACATGCTCTGATGGGGGGGAACCAAACTTTACAAGCATGTGGGGAGGGCCAACCTCCACATGCTTGAAAAATTTGGTCCCCGGAGCATGTTTAGGTTAGTAATTAGCCCCAAGTGTGGATTTTCCAAGTCTCTTGGTGCTTAAGAGGACATGGGAAATCCCGCTCTTCCTTATACCATCGTATATCCAAACATGCTTTTATGGGGACCAAATTTTGTGAGCATATGGGGGGGACCCCCACGTGCTTTCAAAGTTTGGTTCCCATCGGAGCATGTTTGGGTTAGTAATTAGCGCCCACTGTGGATTTTTCAAGTCTAATGGTGCTTAAGAGGCCATGGAAAATCCGGGTCTTCCCCATACCATCGTACCCAAACATGCTCCGATGGGGACCAAACTTTGCAAGCATGTGGGGGATGATCTCCCCCACATGCTTGCAAAGTTTGGTCCCCATCGGAGCATGTTTGGGTACGATGGTATGGGAAAGATCTGGATTTTCCCACCCCCACATGCTTGCAAAGTTTGGTCCATCGGAGCGTGTTTGGGTTAGTAATTAGCACCCAGTGCAGATTTCTCAAGTCTCTTTGGTGCTTAAGAGGCCATGGAAAATCGGGGTCTTCCCCATACCATCGTACCCAAACATGCTCCGAAATGGGACCAAATTTTACAAGCATGTGGACGCGGACCCACCCCCACATGCTTGCAAAGTTTGGTCCCCATCCCAGAATGTTTGGGTTAGTAATTAGCACCAAGTGTGGATTTTTCAAGTCTCTTGGTGCTTAAGTGGCCATGGAAAATCCTTGTCTTTCTCATACCATCGTACCCAAACATGCTCCGATGGGGACCAAACTTTGAAAGCATGTGGGGGGGGGGCACCCTTCACATGCTTGCAAAGTTTGGTCCAAGTAATTAGCGCCCAGTACCACAGATTTTTCAAGTTTCTTGGTGCTTTAGAGGCCATGGAAAATCCCGCTCTTTCCCATACCATCATATCTAAACATGCTCCGACCGATGGGGACCAAAATTTGCAATCATGTGAGGGGGACCCACCACCACATGCTTGCAAAGTTTGGTATCCATTGGAGTATGTTTCGGTTAGTAATTAGTGCCCAGTGCGGATTTTTCAAGTCTGTTGGTGCTAAAGAGGCCATGGAAAATCCGGGTCTTCCCCATACCATCATATCCAAACATGCTCCGATAGGGACCAAACTTTGCAAGCATGTGAGGGGAACCCACCCCCACATGCTTGCAAAATTTGATCCCCATCCGAGCATATTTGGGTTAGTAATTAGCGCCGAGTGTGGATTTTTCAAGTCTCTTAGTGCTTAGGAGGCCATGGAAAATCCTATCTTCCCCACACCATCATATCCAAACATGCTCTGATGGGGACCAAACTTTGCAAGCATGTGGTGCGGGGACCCACCCCATCATGCTTGCAAAGTTTGGTCCTCATGGGAGCATGTTTGGGTTAGTAAATAGCCCCCAGTGTGGATTTTCCAAGTCTCTTGGTGCTTAAGAGGACATGGAAAATCCCGCTCTTCCTCATACCATCATACCCAAAAATACTTTGATGGGGACCAAATTTTGCGAGCATGTGGGGGGAACCCACCGCCACATGCTTGCAAAGTTTGGTTCCCATCGGAGCATGTTTGGGTTAGTAATTAGAGCCCAGTGCGGATTTTTCAAGTCTAATGGTGCTTAAGAGGCCATGGCGAATCCGGGTCTTCCCCATACCATCATACCCAAACATGCTCCAATGGCGACTAAACTTTGCAACAAGCATATGGGGGAGATCATCCCCACCTGCTTGCAAAGTTTGGTCGTCATCGGAGCATGTCTGGGTACGATGGTATGGGGAAGACCAAGATTTTTCCACCCGCATATGCTTGCAAAGTTTGGTCCCCATCGGAGCGTGTTTGGGTTAGTAATTAGCCCCCAGTGTGGATTTTCCAAGTCTCTTGGTGCTTAAGAGGACATGGGAAATCCCGCTCTTCCTTATACAATCCTACCTAAACATGCTTCGATGGGGACCAAATTTTGTGAGCATATGGGGGGGACCCACCCCCACATGCTTCTAAAGTTTGGTTTCCATCGTACCATGTTTGGATTAGTAATTAGCGCCCAGTGTGGATTTTTCAAGTCTAATGGTGCTTAAGAGGCCATGGAAAATTCGGGTCTTCCCCATACCATCGTACCCAAACATGCTCCGATGATGGGGACCAAACTTTGCAAGCATGTGGGGGATGATCTCCCCCACATGCTTGCAAAGTTTGGTTCCCATCGGAGCATGTTTGGGTACGATGGTATGCGAAAGACCCGGATTTTCCCACCCTCACATGCTTGCAAAGTTTGGTCCCATCGGAGCGTGTTTGGGTTAGTAATTAGTGCTGCCCAGTGCAAATTTCTCAAGTCTCTTTGGTGCTTCAGAGGCCATGGAAAATCGGGGTCTTCCCCATACCATCGTACCCAAACATGCTCCGAATGGGACCAAATTTTGCAAGCATGTGGGCACGGACCCACCCCCACATGCTTGCAAAGTTTGGTCCCCATCCCAGAACGTTTGGGTTAGTAATTAGCACCCAGTGTGGATTTTTCAAGTCTCTTGGTGCTTAAGTGGCCATGGAAAATCCGTGTTTTCCCCATACGATCGTACCCAAACGTGCTCTGATGGGGACCAAACTTTGAAAGCATGTGGGGGGGGGCCCACCCTTCACATGCTTGCAAAGTTTGGTCCACATCAGAGCAGGTTTAGGCTAGTAATTAGTGCCCAGTACAGATTTTTCAAGTTTCTTGGTGCTTTAGAGGCCATGGAAAATCCCGCTATTTCCCATACCATCATACTCAAACATGCTCGGATGGGGACCAAACTTTGCAAGCATGTGGGGGGAACCCACCCCCACATCCTTGCAAAGTTTGGTCTCCATTGGAGTATGTTTCGATTAGAAATTAGCACCCAGTGTGGTTTTTTCAAGTCTGTTGGTGCTTAAGAGGCCATGGAAAATCCGGGTCTTCCCCATAGTATCGTATCCAAACATGCTCCGATGGGGACCAAACTTTGCAAGCATGTGGGGGGGGACCCACCCCCACATGCTTGCAAAGTTTGGTCCCTATCCGAGCATGTTTGGGTTAGTAAAAATTAGCGCCTAGTGCGGATTTTTCAAGTCTCTTGGTGCTTAGGAGGTGATGGAAAATCCCGTCTTCCCCACACCATCATATCCAAACATGCTCCGCTGGGGACCAAACTTTGCAAGCATGTGGCGCGGGGACCCACCCCAACATGCTTGCAAACTTTGGTCCCCATGGGAGCATGTTTAGGTTAGTAAATAGCCCGCGGCGTGGATTTTCCAAGTCTCTTGGTGCTAAAGAGGACATGGAAAATCCCGCTCTTCCTCATACCATCGTACCCAAAAATACTTTGATGGGGACCAAATTTTGCGAGCATGTGGGGGGGACCCACCCCCACATGCTTGCAAAGTTTGGTTCCCACCATCAGAGCATGTTTGGGTTAGTAATTAGAGCCCAGTGCAGATTTCTCAAGTCTAATGGTGCTTAAGAGGCCGTGGAAAATCCAGCTCTTCCCCATACCATCGTACCCAAACATGCTCTGATGGCGACTAAACTTTGCAACAAGCATATGGGGGAGATCATCCTCCACATGCATGCAAAGTTTGGTCGCCATCGGAGCATGTTTGGGTACGATGGTATGGGCAAAACCCGGATTTTCTACCCCCACATGCTTGCAAAGTTTGGTCCCCATCGGAGCGTGTTTGGGTTAGTAATTACCGCCCAGTGTCTTTGGTGCTTAAGAGGCCATGGAAAATCCCGCTCTTCCCCATACCATCATACCCAAACATGCTCTGATGGGGACCAAACTTTGCAAGCATGTAGGGGGGACCCACCCCCACTTTGCAAGCATGTTTGGGTTAGTAATTAGCGCCCGATACTGATTTTTCAAGTTTCTTGGTGCTTAAGAGGCCATGGAAAATCCCGCTCTTCCCCATACCATCATACCCAAACATGCTTCGATGGGGACCAAACTTTGCAAGCATGTAGGGGGGACCCACCCCCACTTTGCAAGCATGTAGGGGGGACTCACCCCCAAATGCTTGCTAAGTTTGGTCTCCATTGGCGTATGTTTTGGTTAGTAATTAGCATCCAGTGCGGATTTTTCAAGTCTCTTGGTGCTTAAGAGGCCATGGAAAATCCGGGTCTTCCACATACCATCGTATCCAAACATGCTCCGATGGGGACCAAGCTTTGCAAGCATGTGGGGGGATGCACTCCTACATGCTTGCAAAGTTTAGTCCCCATCCGAGCATGTTTGTGTTAGTAATTAGTGCCTGGTGCCGATTTTTCAAGTCTCTTGGTGCTTAGGAGGCCATGGAAAATCCCGTCTTCCCCACACCATCATATCCAAACATTCTTCGATGGGGACCAAACTTTACAAGCATGTGGGGGGGACCCACCTTCACATATTTGCAAAGTTTGGTCCCCATCGGAGCATGTTTGGGTTAGTAATTAGCCCCCAGTGTGGATTTTCCAAGTCTCATGGCGCTTAAGAGAACATGGATAATCCCGCTCTTCCTCATACCATCGTATCCAAACATGCTTCGATAGGGAGCAAATTTTACGAGCGTGTGGGGGGGACCCACCCCAACATGCTTGAAAAGTTTGGTTCCCAACATCGGAGCATGTTTGGGTTAGTAATTAGCGCCCAATGCGGATTTTTCAAGTCTAATGGTGCTTAAGAGGCCATGGAAAATCCGAGTCTTCCCCAAACATGCTCCCATGGGGCCAAACTTTGCAAGCATGTGGGGGAGATCATCCCCCACATGTTTGCAAACGTTTGTCTCCATGGGAGCATGTTTGGGTACGATGGTATGGGGAGGACCCAGATTTTCCCACCCCCACATGCTTGCAAAGTTTGGTCCCCACCATCGGAGCGTGTTTGGGTTAGTAATTAGCTCCCAGTGCTGATTTTTCAAGTCTCTTTGGTGCTTAAGAGGCATTGGGATATCCGGGTCTTCCCCATACCATCGTACCCAAACATGCTCTGAGTGGGACCAAACATTTCAAGCATGTGGGGGGGCCCACCCCCACATGCTTGCAAAGTTTGGTCCCCATCCGAGAATGTTTGGGTTATTAATTAGCGATTAGTGTGGATTTTTCAAGGCTCTTGATGCTTAAGAGGACATGGAAAATCCGGGTCTTCCCCATACCATCGTATCCAAATATGCTCCAATAGGGACCAAATGTAGGGAGGACCGACCCCTCCCCCAGATTCTTGCAAAGTTTGGTCTCCATTGGAGTATGTTTCGGTTAGTAATTAGCATCCAGTGTGGATTTTTCAAGTCTCTTGGTGCTTCAGAGGCCATGGAAAATCGAGGTCTTCCCCATACCATCGTATCCAAACATGCTCTCATGGGGACCAAGCTTTGCAATCATGTGGGAGGATGCATCCCCACATGCTTGCAAAGTTTGGTCCCCATCCGAGCATGTTTGTGTGCCGATTTTTCAAGTCTCTTGGTGCTTAGGAGGCCATGGAAAATCCCGTCTTCCCCACACCATCATATCCAAACATGCTTCGATGGGGACCAAACTTTACAAGCATGTGGGGGGACCCACCTTCACATATTTGCAAAGTTTGTTCCCCATCAGAGCATGTTTGGGTAAGAAATTAGCCCCCAGTGTGGATTTTCCAAGTCTCTTGGTGCTTAAGAGGACATGGATAATCCCGCTCTTCCTCATACCATCGTACCCAAACATGCTTCGATAGGGACCAGATTTTGCGAGCATGTGGGGGGGACCACCTCCACATGCTTGCAAATTTTGGTTCCCATTGGAGCATGTTTGGGTTAGTAAATTAGCGCCCAATGCGGATTTTTCAAGTCTAACGGTGCTTAAGAGGCCATGGAAAATCAGAGTCTTCCCCATACCATTAAACCCAAACATGCTCCCATGGGGACCAAACTTTGCAAGCATGTGGGGGAGATTATCCCCTACATGCTTGCAAACTTTTGTCCCCATCGGAGTATGTTTGGGTACGATGGTATGGGGAAGACCCGGATTTTCCCACCCCCACATGCTTGCAAAGTTTGGTCCCCATCGGAGCGTGTTTGGGTTAGTAATTAGCTCCCAGTGCAGATTTTTCAAGTCTCTTTGGTGCTTAAGAGGCATTGGGAAATCCGGGTCTTCCCAATACCATCGTACCCAAACATGCTCCGAGTGGGACCAAACATTGCAAGCATGTGTGGGGGACCCACCCCCACATGCTTGCAAAGTCCCCATCCGAGAATGTTTGGGTTATTAATAAGCGATTAGTGTGGATTTTTCAAGGCTCTTGGTGCTTAAGAGGACAGGGAAAATCCGGGTCTTTCCCATACCATCGTACCCAAACATGCTCCGATGGGGACCAAACTTTGCAAGAATATAGGGGGGACCCACCCCCATATGCTTGCAAAGTTTGGTCTCCATTGGAGTATGTTTCGGCTAGTAGTTAGCGTCTAGTGCGGATTTTTCAAGTCTCTTGGTGCTTTCGAGGCCATGGAAGATCGGGGTCTTCCCCATACCATCGTATCCAAACATGCTCTGATGGGGACCAAGCTTTGCAAGCATGTAAGGGGATGCACTCCCACATGCTTGCAAAGTTTGGTCCCCATCCGAGCATGTTTGTGTGCCGATTGTTCAAGTCTCTTGGTGCTTAGGAGGCCATGGAAAATCCCGTCTTCCCCACATTATCATATCCAAACATGCTTCGATGGGGACCAAACTTTACAAGCATGTGGGGGGGACCCACCTTCACATATTTGCAAAGTTTGGTCCCCATCGGAGCATGTTTGGGTTAGTAATTAGTCCCCAATGTGGATTTTTCAAGTCTCTTGGTGCTTAAGAGGACATGGATAATCTCGCTCTTCCTTATACCATCGTATCCAAACATGCTTCGATAGAGACCAAATTTTGCGAGCATGTGGGGGGGACCCACCTCCACATGCTTGCAAAGTTTGGTTCCCCCATCGGAGCATGTTTGGGTTAGTAATTAGCGCCCAATGCGGATTTTTCAAGTCTAATGGTGCTTAAGAGGTCAAGGAAAAATATAGTCTTCCTTATACCATCATACCCTTATACCATCATACCCAAACATGCTCCCATGGGGACCAAACTTTGCAAGCATGTGGGGGAGATCATCCCCCACATGCTTGCAAACTTTTGTCCCCATCAGAGCATGTCTGGGTACGATGGTATGGGGAAGACCCAGATTTTCCTACCCCCACATGCTTGCAAAGTTTGGTCCGCATCGGAGCGTGTTTGGGTTAGTAATTAGCTCCCAGTGCAGATTTTTCAAGTCTCTTTGGTGCTTAAGAGGCATTGGAAAATCCGGGTCTTCCTGATACCATCGTACCCAAACATGCTCCGAGTGGGACCAAACATTGCGGGGGGGACCACCCCCACATGCTTGCAAAGTTTGGTGCCCACTCGAGAATGTTTGGGTTATTAATTAGCGATTAGTGTGGATTTTTCAAGGCTCTTGGTGCTTAAGAGGACATGGAAAATCCGGGTCTTCCTCATACCATCGTACCCAAACATGCTCCGATGTGCAGACCAAACTTTGCAAACATGTGGGGGGGACCCACCCCCACATTCCTGTAAAGTCTGGTCCCCATCGGAGAATTTTTGGGTTAGTAATTAGTGCCCAGTGTGAAATTTTCAAGTTTCTTACTCCTTAAGAGGCCATGGAAAATCGCGCTCTTCCCCATACAATCATACCCAAACATGCTCCGATGGGGACCAAACTTTGCAAGCATGTGGGCTTGACCAAACTTTGCAAGCATGTGGGCGTGACCAACCCCCACATGGTTGCAAACTTTGGTCTCATCCGAGATTTTTTGGATTAGTAATTATCACCTAGTGTGGATTTTTCAAGTCTCTTGGTGCTTAAGAGGCCATGAAAAATCCGGGTCTTCCCCATACCATCATACCCAAAAATGCTCAACTTTGCAAGCGTGTGGGGGAGACCCACCCCCCACATGCTTGCAAAATTTAGGTTAGTACTTAGTGCCCAGTGCGGATTTTTCAAGTTTCTTAGTGCTTAAGAGGTAATGGAAAATCCGGGTCTTCTCCTATCCAAACATGCTTTGATGGGGACCAAACTTTGCAAGCATGTGGGGCTAACCCACCCCCATATGCTCGAAAAGTTTGGTCCCCATCCGAGCATGTTTGGGTTAGTAATTAGCGCCCAATGCAGATTTTCCAAGTCTCTTGGTGCTTAAGAGGCCATGGAAAATCCTGTCTTCCCTACACCATCATATCCAAACATGCTCAGATGGGGACCAAACTTTACAAGAATGTGGGGGGGACCCACCCCCACATGCTTGCAAAGTGTGGTCCCCATTGAAGCATGTTTGGGTTATTAATTAGGCCCTAGTGTGGATTTTCCAAGTCTCTTGGTGCTTAAGAGGCCATGGAAAATCTCGGTCTTCCTCATACCATCGTACCCAAACATGCTTCGATGGGAACCAAGCTTTTCAAGCATGTTGGGGGGAACCACCCCCACATGCTTGCAAAGTTTAGTCCTTATCGGAGCATGTTTGGGTTAGTAAATAGTGCCTAGTGCAAATTTTTCAAGTCTCTTGGTGCTTAAGAGGCCATGGAAAATGCGGGTCTTTCCATACCATCGTACCCAAACATGCTCTTATGGGCACCAAACTTTGCAAGCATGTGGGGGTGACTCACCCCCCCCACATTCTTGAAATGTTTTGGTTCCCATCCGTTTGCTTAAAAGGCCACGGAGAATCCGCGTCTTCCCCATACCATCGTACCCAAACATGCTTCGATGGGAACCAAAATTTAGAAGCATGTGGGGGGGGACCCACCCCCACATGCTTGTGCAAGGTTTGGTCCCCATCGGAGCATGCTTAGGTTAATTAGTCCCCAGTGTGGGTTTTCCAAGTCTCTTGGTGCTTAAGAGGCCATGGAAAATCCCGCTCTTCCTCATATACCATCGTACCTAAACATGCTTCGATGGGGATAAAATGTTGCGAGCATGTGGGGGAGACCCACCCCCACATGCTTGCAAAGTTTGGTCCCCAAGGAGCATGTTTGGGTTAGTAATTAGCGCCTAGTACGGATTTTTCAAGTCTCTTGGTGCTTAAGAGGCCATGGAAAATTAGTACCTACTACTAGTGCGGATTTTTCAAGTCTCTTGGTGCTTAAGAGGCCATGGAAAATCCGGGTGTTCCCCTTACCATCGTACCCAAACATGGTCCGATGCGGACCAAATTTTGCAAGAATGTGGGGGGGACCCCACCAAACATGCTTCGATGGGGACCAAACTTTGCATGCAAAGTCTCCCCATCGGAGCATGTTTGGGTAGGATGATATGGGGAAGACCGGGATTTTCCCACCCCTACATGCTTGCAAAGTTTGGGTTAGTAATTAACGCCCCGTGCGGATTTTTTAAGTCTCTTAGTGCTTAAGAGGCCATGAAAAATCCAGGTTTTTACCCATACCATCCTATCCAAACATGCTCCGATGGGGATCAAACTTTGCAAGCATGTGGGGGTGACCCACCCCCCACATGCTTGCAAAGTTTGGTCCCCATTGGAGCATGTTTGGGTTAGTAATTAGCGCCCAGTGCGGATTTTTCAAGTCTCTTGGTGCTTAAGAGGCCATGGAAAATGCGGGTCTTCCCATACCATCGTACCCAGACATGCTCCAACGGGGACCAAAAGTTGCAAGCATGTCGGGGTGACCCACCTCGACATGCTTGCAAAGTGTGGTTCCCATCCAAGCATGTTTGGGTTAGTAATTAGCGCCTAGTGTGGATTTTTCAAGTCTCTTGGTGCTTAAGAGGCCATGGAGAATCCGGGTCTTCCCCATACCATTGTACCCAAACATGCTTCGATGGGGACCAAAATTTACAAGCATATGAAGGGGACCCACCCCCACATGCTTGCAAGTTTTGGTCCCCATTGGAGGATGTTTAGGTTAGTAATTAGCCCCCAGTGTGGGTTTTCCTAGTCTCTTGGTGCTTAAGAGGCCATGAAAAATCCGGATCTTCCCCATACCATCGAACCCAAACATGCTCCGATGTGGGGACCAAACTTTGAAGCATGTGGGGACCAAACTTTGAAGCATGTGGAGGGGACCCACCCCCACATTCTTGCAAAGTTTGGTCCCCATCGAAGCATTTTTGGGTTAGTATCAGCGCCCAGTGTGGATTTTTCAAGTTTCTTGGTGCTTAAGAGGCCATGGAAAATCGCGCTCTTTCCATCATACCCAAACATGCTCCGATGGCGACCAAACTTTTCAAGTATGTGGGGGTGACCAGCCCCCACATGCTTGCAAAGTTTGGTTCCCATCCGAGCATGTTTGGGTTAGTATAATTAGCACCCATTACGGATTTTTCAAGTCTATTGGTGCTTAAGAGACCATGGAAAATCTGGGAATTCCGCATACCATCGTACCCAAACATGCTCCGATGGGGACCAAACTTTGCAAGCATGTGGGGGAGATCATCCCCAACATGCTTGCAAAGTTTGACTCTTTATTAATTCTTTTTTCAAATTAGACATTTTTGGATTTAGAGTAAAATGTAAGTAATGTTTTATGCATTTTTTTCCACAAAAGTAGTGATTTTTTTAAAATGTTTGACATGAATGTATGTCTTTTGTCTCCATAAATTTGAAAAAAGGTACATTTTTGGTTTTTTTTCCAAAAATGGAGTTGAGTGAACGTTTGCACGATTTTGTGAACATTTTTCATGACTTGCTATCTATAGTGCACCAATATAGTATGGCCTATGTCCACTCATCACTACCATATATAAATGGGTGCATCCCTCTCTCAAGAAGGCTGATAAAATTTTCTTTTTATCCAAAGCCAAATGGCCCAAGAGATTTCCTTTTTGTGCTAGAATTTTTTAGCTAGAAATTTGATCATATGTGATTAGGAAAAGAAGGTGTATGTGTGTGTCCCAAGGATCTCACTTACATATTTACATTAGAGTTGGTGTTCTATTTATTAGTTTCTAGTATATTTGAATAAATTTATACCTAGAGGAAATGATATGTATATTTCCCAAAACCATTTACATTCAGAGTAGTAGTCCTATTTATTAGTTTCTAATGTATTTAAATAAATTTATACCTAGAGAAAATGATATGTATACTCCCAAAAAACCATGTATATATAGACCTATTTTTTAGTACCCCTCGAATGCAAGTGATATGAGGGTTTTGTTAACATTGAGGTCCTCAAGACAGTGTGTGTATGTGTGTGAATTTCAAATAATGCGATGTAGTTATGGGTGAATGTGAAGTGTTGAGATGGATAAGCAAGGGCTAAGTAACATTAGATGTGACTAGAGAAGTTGTATAATAGTATGTGAACAAGAATTAATGATGACGTTGGACCTTACAAGCAAGTTGGCATATAGAGTGACAACACAGATAATGTCAAATTTTAATACAAGTAGATTTTGAGATGATCTTCAAGAAGTTGGTAAGGAAGGATTAATTAGAATTTTTCTATGGTGTAAAACTACTAAAGGAGAATAGGCACATCAAGAAATGAATTGTTTGTAGTGAAGAAAGGAGGATAAAAATGTTGAATTATTATAAGGAGTTTGAGTGGAATAGAGAGTAAGTAATGAGGACCAAAGATGAGAAGAGAATGTGAAAAATCATATTGATTAGCTCATCATACATGAAACATCATCATAGATTGAGTCATCATACATAAAACATCATCATAGATTGAGTAATCTCACTAAACTTATGGAGCTTGCATAGTAGAAAAAACAATGCTATATTTTTTTTGTAAATTTTCATCATGATAAGAATTCTCCATGTTACATCATACAAGTTGGTCAAGCAAGTTATTTATTGGTCAACAAATTGTGATATACATCATTCAAGTTGGTCAAGCAAGTTACTTACTGGTCAACATATTGTGATAGTATATGTAGAGACTTTGAAAATTCTTATAGCAAGTTGGTCAAGCAAGCTATTTATTGGTCAACATATATGTTACTATATGTAGAAACTTTGAAAATTCTTGAATCCAATAAGAAAGCTTTAAAATGATGCTTGATTAAATGTTTTATGTGCTGGGGAAGTTTGAACAATCTAACACGCTTGGGAAAAAAATTCACATTGAAAATTAAGTGTGAAAGCTTTGAATTGATACTCAACTTTTTTTTTATAGTAGAGAGGGTCCTTAGAAATGATGCTTTCAAAAGTTCAACACATTTTAGAATAAAACTTGACACACAAAAGTGAGTGTGTGAAATCTTTGAAATGTCAACTAATTGCTTTGTGTGAAGAGGGTCCACGTCAAGTACATGCTCTCTCTCTCTCTCTCTCTCTCTCTCTCTCTCTCTTACACAGAGACACACACACACACGGCTCAACCACCCACACACCCCCCCACACACACACACGCATGCACACACATAAATACACGCATGCATACATAAACATATGTACGTAGGTAGGTAGATATATATATTCATGTGGGATTATGTAAGAAACTGAGCAACAAGAGGGCTTTAGTTTGATGGATTCATGAGAACCACTTTTAATACTCACAAATTTCATTCTATGAAAACCCCATACATCATGTGGGGACATTTCCAAACCTATTTATGTGTAAAATAAACATTTGTTGTGTAACTGACCTTTTGTAAATTTTTATAGATAACGAAATCACCCTTTATATGCTGGAACCCACAAATTTTTCATTTTCTAATTTAATATTTTATTACCACACCAACGAAAATTAAAATCGAAAATTAAAATGCTTGCTTCTCCAACCGGTTGAGCAAATAGTATACACTAGTCAAGTTTCATCAAGAGAGAAGTCAAAAGTTGAAGTCTTGTTGGAAAAAAGAGGTCACGTGAACCCTGAAGTCTTGTTGGAAAAAGAGGTCACGTTTGGAAGCTGATTCCTCTTTATAAGCTTCTGAGTTCTCCTGCCTGCTTCGTGTATGTGCTTCTTCTGCTTAGTCTTGCCTTGGTGTATTGGTGGTGATTTCAGTTCAAGATGGCAAGGATCACTCATCTGCTAATTAGTGCCTTGTGCTTGTGCTTGTGCATCTCTTTTCCAGAAGGCGCCCTATTGAAGTCGGGCTCTCCTTTGCTTGACCTTCCATCCGTCAGCCCTCTCTCCTTTACTTCTTTTTTCACTTTCTCTTCGATGCCCGCGAATGGGAATGGCAAACTCGCCTTCGTGGTAGCGCCATCTCGTTTCCCAAGCTTCGACGGCCTATCTACTGCTAGGAAGACATTGGCAATAGAGTTCACTACGGGCTCCTCCTGCTCCACTGGACCGGGATGGGGATTTGGTGGTGGGTTGCCACCGCCGGCGCTGGGGAGATTTCAGGTGTTGGTGTACGCCGACGGCTCCCTAGTTGACGGAGAAACGGGGCCGCCGACTGGGGAGGCTCCAACCTTTTGTCCTCACCATGATGATCCTCCCACATATGACATCCTGGTGAAGTACAATGCAACGACCAACACAGTGTTTGTGGCAAGCTGTGTCGGGGATGATTTCCCATCGTATGTCAAATTCAACCGAACTTTGTCCGCCATTCTTGATCAAAAACCTCTCTATGTTGGCTTCGTCGTCTCCGACGGAACCAGTTACACTCTGGTACAGGGGAATTTTACAGCATTTAATGCAACCACAAGCTACTCGGCGAACCTCGACTTGCAGGCTGCGCCTGCGACACCTACACCTACTAACAGCAGCCCCACATCGTCCGACACCGCAGCTCCAGGCGGCTCCAACAATAAGCTCGGCAAAGGCTATGTAATTGCTTTCTCTGTTCTAGGCGCTGGCATCGCAGTTGCAGCCGCGCTCGGCGTTTTCTTGCTTTGCCGCAGGCTCGCTGCCAAGAGATCAGCAGCTGCTGCGCCATTAAGGCGCCGAGTGCATGACGAAGGTGCTGCTGTTATCGTTGACACCACCAAATTACCACCGCATCCTTCTCCTCAAAACCATAACAAGATGCCCAATAGAGGCTCAGAGAGGGACACTGCACCTCCAAACCCGGCTGCTTTCGAGGTCTCCGGCACAGCTAGCTGGGTGAAGCCCGTGATTGCAAGATAGGTGAAAGCTTTTTTAGAACAGAACTTCACCTTATACAATCTGGACTACATGGGTCCCTACTAGATGGGTCCTTTTTATAAGTACCTACAATTCATTATATACGATCCCTCTATGTTAATGTTTCATCTTTTTTTCTTAATCTCTCTATCCTTCCATCAACATATCAGTTTAGGAGTTACTTCCCTCTCTTCCAGCTCAACATTATACCTTGAGTTTCTTACCATGCCTTGCACCTCCATCTAAGTAGCTTTTCTAAATATAGTCCACCTCTTTCTTATCATGCCTTGTACCTCCATCTAAGTAGTTTTTCCAAATATAATTCACCTTTTACAAATCATTTGGAATCCTTAGTTTTTCACTATCTTCTGTGTTGCATATACATGTTGATTTTCTTTGTGAAATCAAAATTATGCATGAAATGACAATCCTAGAAGTTGAACTCTTCATAATATCAATTACTCGCTTATAGACCAAACAATATCACCACTAATTAAATGAATTGACATTAGTTGAGAGGTGAGTTTTGCCAAGTTACATGACCTTACATTCAATCTTCGAAATGTGTGCAAATCAAGGCAAAAGACAAGTCACTAGTTTCATAGCCCCACAAGTTGTTGCTCTACCGATTGGATTGTAAGACCCACTATAGTTGTTAGGAGAACCACGGATCGTAAACGTGTGCGAATCAAGGCAAAAGACAAGTCACTAGTTTCATAGCCCCACAAGTTGTTGCTCTACCGACTTGAGTGAAAGACCCAATATAGTTTAGGACACCCATGGATTGAAAATGTTTCAAGGCTAAAGAGAAGTCACTAGTTTCATAACCCCACAAGTTCTTGCTCTATCGATTGGAGTGTAAGACCCAATACAACTATTAGGAGAACCATGCAACATCATAAACAAGTAGTGGTAACTCGATATTAGATAAAATGGAAAAATTCCAATTCCCAGCATGGTCGTGTCTTGACCTAATAAGTACTTTTTGATTGAAATTAGAAAAAAAAGAAAAATAATCTAAGTTTTCAAGGACACTAGTAGAAAAAGTACTACCAGTTTTTCATGGTAAATACGGCTCTATAGATTTAGCCATAGGACAATTGATGGTGACATCTACCCTCATGTCACTGAGAAGATTTTTATGTTGTAATTTGTAACAATGGAAGAGAGGGTGATTCTCCACCTATAAAAGGAGCCCTCCTCTCCCTTTCAAATGAATGAATGAAGCCTCCTCAATGAGCATTTTGTAACAATGGAAGAGAGGGTGATTCTCCACCTATAAAAGGAGCCCTCCTCTCCCTTTCAAATGAATGAATGAAGCCTCCCTTTCAAATGAATGAATGAAGCCTCCTCAATTGAGCATTTTGTGTCATTGCCATTCTCTTATCTTCAAACCCTTATTCAAACACTCTCTTTACATGTGAATGCCTCATTTAGCATTAGCTCCTCATGCCTAACCCAATTTTGGACCTCTTTGATGATTCATGAAAGTGGGATAAGGAGTTATTATCTGTTGAGATATCGAGCTCTAGTGAGGCGGTGGACACTGATGACCCGCCTGGGGGATAGGCCCCGCACTTACACCACTGGCATGGTTGGTGAGATCATGGGAGATATGCGGCCAGTGGGATGACAGGCTATGTGACAGCCACTCTAGAGACTGGCATAGTTATAGCGCCAGCTCATTTAGTCGGGTTCACAATATAGAGAACCCGTGTATGTATTTGGTTGAGTACCTTTCATATTGAGTGTACTCTTATTCTTGTATATGGTGTGTTGAGTGTTGAGTAGAGAAGAAGAAGATTTTCAGCCTCTCACCTTGTGTGTTCTCTATTAGGGTTTTGTGAGTGTGTGTGTGTGCTTGCAAGAGCTCAAGCTCTCTTCCCCCCTGCATCTTTTCATGGTATCAGAGCCTGGTTCGTACTAAGGGCTGAGCTGCAAGCAAGAGAACCACAGGAAGCGGTACGAGGGTAAGAGCTTCAACTACTCTTCCCTATTGTGTTGGTGACTACACCCTTGTCGGGAGCTCTACGGGAGGCACCGGCAAACGGTCTCTGATTGAGGAGCTTTCTTCGCGGGAGTAAAGCTATAGGGCAACTATGCAGTCCTTTGGATTGCAATTTTCGGGCCGAAAACGCGTTTCGGGCGCGTCTGGACCTCCGTTTTTCAGAAAGCAGGCGATTTCGAGCACTGCAGGTAAGTCATCGACTCTCTACAGAACTCTGTTTTAAGTACTGCATGAAGATAGATTGACTGTGCAGACACTGTGGGTGCTGCAAAGAGGTCTACAGTTGCCATTGGGTGTATGTATGCACATTGAGGTCACTGGTTGCGACATTTGAGTGGACTGCAGTGCCACTGTGCAGAAAATACAGCAGTTGCGCAGGAAAAACCAGAGTGCAGTTTCTGGTAAAATTGTGTGTTTAGCAAGATGTCTAATGATGGCATAACACAGATTGTGGCTGAGAAGCTGGATAAGAATAACTTCCATGCTTGGAGGTTCAGGTTGACGAATTTCCTGATGGGAAAAGGCTATTGGGACTACATAGAAGGTGAGCATGAAGAGGCACCGGAGATACCGGATATAAATCCGACTGCTGCAGATGTGAAAGAGTTTAAAGACTGGAACCAAGGAGCCAGGAAGGTTATGTATTGGCTTTCCATTAGTATACAAGACACCATGATTGGGCACATTCAGGATGCCAAGTCCCCCAAGGAGGCGTGGGACACCTTGGTAAAGCTTTATGAAACCAACACCAAGGCACGTAAGATACAGTTGAAGAATGAACTTCATACTGTGGAGAAAAAGAGCATGTCTGTGAATGACTATGCGTTGAAGATAAAGGGTATTGTGGAATCCCTTGCATCTATTGGTGTGTCAGTTAGATGATGATGATAAGGTGGAGGTCTGTCTACGTGGTCTCGGGCCACAATACAAGGCATTCAAGACGTCTATTCAGACTTGGGAAAACATTCCCAACTTTACAGATTTGGTGTCTATGCTGATTATTGAAGAGAAGAACTTGGGTGAAGACCAGCAGTCTTCACAAAGCAAAAACAGTTCAGAGCAACAGGCCTTCTACACGAGTTCAGGAAGAGGACGAGGTAGAGGAGGCCGTGGACGCGGTCAAGGAGGTGGCCGAACAGGTAATCAGAATTATGGCCAGCAGCAGCAGCAGCAACAACAGTCCCAGAATCAACAACAACAACAACAACAGCACGCAGGTGGAAGAGGCAAATTCAGAGGCAGGGGGAGTCAAAGAGGCCGTGGAAATTGGCAAAGGCAATACAATGATGCACGTGAATGCTATTATTGTGGTAAGCCTGTCCATGTGCAGGCAGAATGTTATAAAAAGCAGGCTGACATGCAAAATGGGAAAGTGCAGCAAAACAACTATGCATCCTCAAGCAGAAATAATGAGGATAATGAAAGGTTGTTTGTTATGCAGCATGTTGTGAATGCCATGTCTGAAAATGTTGATGCAGCACAAAAAGATAATGTATGGTATGTGGATTCAGGCGCTTTGAACCACATGACGAGTCATGGGGAGTGGTTCAAGGAGATGAAGAACCCGGAAAGACCAGGTTTTGTGGAAACAGGGGATGACACTGCTCATCCAATTGCCCACATTGGAGATGTGCCATTGTCTATGCAGGATGGCAAAGTGAAGTACCTTGCAGATGTACTTCATGTACCGAACATAACAAAGAATCTGGTTTCAGTTGGCCAGATGATTGAGCAGGGTTTGCAGGTTCGGTTTAACCCTGATGGGTGTTATGTTGAAGATTTTAAAGACAAGTGCAGGTTGGTTGCAAAAGGCAACAGAGTGGGCAGAAATTTTACGTTGAATGTAGACATGCCTGAAATGAGTGCTGCGATGTTTGCAAATGGTTCAGTTGTTGCAGACACAGACATATGGCATAAAAGAATTGGACATGTAAATGTGTAGAGATTGAAGTCTATGCAGACAAAAGGAATTGTGACAGGGCTGCCAAAATTTAAAGTGGAAGGTATACAGAAAATATGTGAAGCATGCCAATTTGGGAAGCAAACAAAGCATGTGTTTCCACGTAACAGATATGTGAGCAGAAATGCACTAGATGTTGTGCATTCAGATGTATGGGGTCCTACGAAGACCGTGTCTATGGGAGGCTGCAGGTACTATGTCACTTTCATTGATGACCACACAAGGAAAGTGTGGGTATATTTCATGAAGGAGAAGAGTGAGGTGTTCACTCACTTTCAGAATTTCAGAGTTTTGGTTGAAAAGCAAACAGGGAAATATGTTAAGTGCCTAAGGTCAGATGGAGGGGGAGAGTACTTCTCCAATGAGTTCTCTGAATTTTTGAAGAAGAATGGTATTCGGAGACAGTTTACATGCAGATACACTCCGCAGCAAAATGGAGTTGCTGAGCGAAAAAACAGGCACATTGCTGAGATTGCGCGAGCATTGATGGAAGAGAAGAATATGCCGCATTGCTATTGGGCTGAGGCTGTTTCTACAGCAGTATACATCATGAACAGGACTCCAACTGCAGCCATACATGATGTAACTCCAGAGGAGAGGTTTAGTGGCAGAAAACCAGATTTATCTCATCTGAAAGTCTTTGGATGCATTGCATATGTGCATGTGCCAGATGAGCTGAGAACTAAGCAGGATCCAAAAGCTGAAAAATGTGTGTTTATTGGATACTCCCTTGAGCAAAAGGGATACAGGTGTTATAATCCTGCTACACGTGAATTGAGGGTAAGCAGGGATGTTGTCTTTGATGAGATGAGCAGCTGGTATGCTGCTGAAAAAGAAGCTGTTGGGGCTGATGTGAGTGGAAGTGTGGTTGCACAGAATGCAGGTCAGCAATCACAGTCTTTGAGTGGACCAGGAGAGTCCTCATCTAGTGGGTCTATTGATAGACCATGGAGTGGCAGGCTGCGTCATAATACCAGCCCTGCAAATGTGATTAGTACATCACGTAAAGGAAAAGAGAAAGTAGTTGAGTCCCTTGGTATGCCTGACATTTCTGCAGGGCATTCTCATGTTGATGGAGAGTCTAGTGGCTCAGATATGAGCCTTGATGAGGAGCTTGGGATCCCAGCTATGAGAACACCTGGTGTAAAGAAGGCTATGGAAGCCATGAATGAAAAGCTGTGAAGATCAGGGAGAGTGAAGAACCCTGTGCAGAGATTTACATATGATGGTTATGTGGCACATCACTATGCATATATGGCAAAGGTTGTGCAGGTTGTAGAGCCCACATGCATTGATGAGGCTGTTGGAAATGTGTGTTGGGAGAAAGCTATGGATGAGGAGATGGATGCACTATATGGAAATGAAACTTGGGACTTAGTGCAATTGCCTGAAGGCAAGAAAGCCATTGGATGCAAGTGGGTGTACAAAGTTAAACATAACAGTGATGGAAGCATAAACAGGTACAAGGCTAGATTGGTAGCCAAAGGATATGCGCAGACATATGGGATTGATTATGAGGAAACTTTCAGCCCAGTTGCCAAGATGGCAACGGTGAGAGTTGTGATAGCAGTGGCTGCGTCAAAGCAATGGTCTTTACATCAGATGGATGTAAAGAATGCATTCTTGCATGGGGATTTGCAAGAAGAGGTGTATATGTTGCAGCCACCTGGTTATGAGGATGAGGGTCACCCCGAGCATGTTTGCAGGTTGAAGAAAGCCTTGTATGGCTTAAAGCAAGCACCAAGAGCATGGTCTGACAAGATTTCTGAATATCTTGTCACTATTGGCTTTCATGTAGCCAATGCAGATTTCTCATTGTATGTGAGACATGGTGATCGAGGAGTTGTGCTTGTTGTCATCTATGTAGATGACTTGATCATTACGGGGGACCATGATGCAGAGATCTTTGATGTAAAGATCTTGCTTAGACAGAAGTTCGAGATGAAGGATCTGGGGGAGCTTAGATATTTCTTGGGCATTGAGGTGATTAGGTCACCACATGGTATTGGATTACTGCAGAGACAGTATGGCTTGGACATGTTGTCCAAGTATGGTATGACAGACTGTAAGCCTATTTCTGTGCCATTGGATCAGAATGGCAAGTTGAGTGCAGATTCAGGAGAGATCTTAGAGGATCCTACTATGTACAGGAGCATAGTAGGAAGTTTGATCTACATGACGATTACCAGACCAGATTTGAGCTATGCTGTTGGGTTGGTGAGTCAGTTTATGCAGGTTCCACGGAAATCGCATTTGGATGCAGTGAGACGCATACTGAGGTATGTGAAGTCTACTTTGCATTGTGGACTATTCTATGAGACTGGGACAGAGATATGTGTACATGGGTACACAGATGCTGATTGGGCTGGTAGTATCTCAGAAGATCTACCAGTGGATTCATGTTTTCTTTGGGGAGTGCTGCTGTGACTTGGAGCAGCAAGAAGCAGCCTACGGTTGCTCTATCGAGTACAGAGGCCGAGTACAGAGGAGCTGCTATGGCAGCATGTGAGGTAGCCTGGTTGAGAAAGCTACTTGCAGATTTGGGTCTATCAGTGGATAGACAAGTTGTCATTTTCTGTGACAACATGAGCAGTATACAGTTGGCCAGGAACCCAGTCTTTCATGCTCGTACGAAGCACATAGAGGTCCACTACCACTTTGTCAGAGAGAAGGTCTTGGCAGGAGACCTTGACCTTGTTTATGTCAGCACAGAGGATCAAATAGCTGACATCTTCACCAAAGCATTGGGTACAGAGAAGCTCCGCAGATTCAGAGCTTCGCTTGGTGTACATGAGATGGAGTTGAGCTCGAGGGGGAGTGTTGAGATATCGAGCTCTAGTGAGGCGGTGGACACTGATGATGACCCGCTTGGGGGATAGGCCCCGCACTTACACCACTGGCATGGTTGGTGAGATCATGGGAGATATGCGGCCAGTGGGATGACAGGCTATGTGACAGCCACTCTAGAGACTGGCATAGTTATAGTGCCAGCTCATTTAGTCAGGTTCACAATATAGAGAACCCGTGTATGTATTTGGTTGAGTACCTTTCATATTGAGTATACTCTTATTCTTGTATATGGTGTGTTGAGTGTTGAGTAGAGAAGAAGAAGATTTTCAGCCTCTCACCTTGTGTGTTCTCTATTAGGGTTTTGTGAGTGTGTGTGTGTGTGCTTGCAAGAGCTCAAGCTCTCTTCCCCCCTGCATCTTTTCATTATCTTGGTGGGCCTGTGACTTCTCAAGGTAGCCCTTGCCTTATTGCCGCCCTCCTTTGGAGGTACCAATGGTTTTAGCGCGGTAATGAACATATGGAAAGACTTTGGGGACCATAGGTAAATCTTTACGATTATCCGCTGAGCAATGTTAACCCTTACCCTCTAGCTTGAATCATGAAGGAGATGAAAGGCAAGAGGCTATGTGAAAATTGGGGTTTCATGCAAAGAGAGGGAAGACTTGCAGTTTTTGTGGTCTAATACACAAATTTCAACGGGTAATTACTCATCACTCGGGTATTGGTTTCTAAAATTGATCATATAGATAGAAAGCTCTTTATATGATCTTTCCACTCATGTAACTAATTTCTTAATCCTTTACTTCATTGATGATCAGAATTTCTCCCAAAGTTGCTAACTTTTAGGCAAATTTTGGATAGTTTTATAGTCTTGTAGTAAAATGCTCATAACTTTTCGCTCGGTTGCCCATTTTTGAAAGTTTTTATATAGGTGTGAAGCTCTCTTCAAGCTCTACGTACCTATGTAATCCTCTTTTGTATAGTCTATATGGATTTAAAAATGTAATTCTCTGTGTATCTCTATTTTTATAGACTTTTGGCCATTATTTCTTCTTAATAATGATTAATTTCTCTTAATCTCTTATCAAAAAGCAAATCCCATGTATCTTATCCTCTTGTAAGTGATTGCTATATTCTTTTACCTTAAGATGTTCTGTCCAAATCGCCCAATTCGAACGGATGATCCTTACCAACATTCCCCGTATGTTTCCGTTCACATAATCCTAAGTCGGAAGATTTTCTTCCAACAAAGAATTGCCCTCTTGCTTGGAAGATTTTCTTCCAAACAAAGAATTTCCCTCTTGTTTGGAGCTGCAAGACTGGCAGAAATTCTTGCTTCTCTGGAGCATTTCATCTTTCCTTCCATGAATTATGATCTCACCTTTGATGTGTTTATCTGGAGGCTATGAGATTTCATACAAGTGTGTTTTGATTCTAAGAAGTGATCGAAGTCAAAACCCCAACTTTGTGTCACATCTTTTGGTGGAGACGGCGGGCAGGTTTTACTTAGAATTATTCTATTTTAACCTCAAGGTCCCGCATGATTAAAGAAAAGTTATTTTGAAATAAGTAAATTTCCCTTGTTGCTACTCATCTTTTGGTGCAAGATGTTCAACATTCCGGTGTTCCAAGGATCGAAAAGAGAAGACCCGAGGAGTTACCTCCGAGAGTTTAACCAAGCATGCCGCTTGACAGATTGGTGTATGAAGGAGAGGGAAGAAATACTTCCAGATTTCTTGGAGAGTGTGGCCTTAACTTGGCGTGAGGCTTTGCCAAGTGAGTCTAAGAATGATTGGGAAAGGTTGACCAAAGCAATGAAGAAGAGATTTGGGACAGTGGAGCATGCTTTACTATTGCAATTGGATCAGATTTTCCAAAAGGAAGGAGAGTCAGTTTTCGCCTTTGGTATAAAGTCTTGTTCATCAAATATCAACAAGCTGCTTTACATGTTGTTGCTTCTTCTTTTTCACCTTCTATGGGAGATTCAAAGAGTTCTTTAGCAATGGAGCACCTTAAGATGAGCAAGTTTATCATGGCTTTAGATCCCTGCTTGCATGGAAAAGTCCTTAGCAAAGATCCCACTAATTTTAAAGAGGCTCTTCGTATTGCTTTGAAGAAGGAGGCCACTCTTCATATTGAGACCACATTCCTATCTTCTTCGAGTGTGCTGACCTCACCCAAGTAGAGATAGCCTCAACATCTCAGGTACAAGCTCCATCCTTGGATCATAACATTGCACAACTTATGATAGAATTTGCTGATTTGAAGTTACACTTAGTCAACGCAAGGAGGCCACTCTTCATATTGAGACCACATTCCTATCTTCTCCGAGTGTGCTGACCCCACCCGAGTAGAGATAGCCTCAACATCTCAGGTACAAGCTCCATCCTTGGATCATAACATTGCACAACTTATGATAGAATTTGTTGATTTGAAGTTACACTTAGTCAACGCAAGGCCACCTAGGGTTCCATGAGTTGATGATAAACCTAGGGATAGAAGTAGTGTCACATGCTATGAATGTCAAGAGAAGGGGAACTATCACACTGAGTGTCCAAAATTAAGGATAAAAGTTCAACACTTTTAGAGGAAACATGCTCAAAAGAAGAAGAGGAAACATTGATGCCATTAATGGCAAAAAGGGGTCGTAAAACTAGGAGCCAAGAAGAAGAAGAACAAGAAGATAAATCTGAAGAGAAGAGGAGAAAATAAGAAGAAGAAGAAGTCGTCTAGAAAAATTGGACAATCTGACTTTCCTCTTGGACAAGGATCTCTTAGTTATGACCTCTTAACAGATCTTAGGAAGAAAACAACACAAATCACATTTGGGCAGCTTTTGGCGCTCTCTCCAAAGCTCAGAGAGGAATGGGGTAAGCTGGCTAGCACAAGGGAATCTAAGAAAAAGAAGAAGATGGATAATGGGACTCCTATGGCTTAAAAGGTGGATATTTATATAGGAGATGATGTGCCTGTGTGATTGATGTCATCATTGAGGAGCAAACAATGTCTAATGCATACATTAATGGAGGTGTGTCAATTAATGTCATGAGTGAAAAAACAATGAAAGATGCCGATTTAAAGTTTTCTACTAACCCTCCCTATCGCATCAAACTTGCTGATAATACTAGGGTGAAAACCTTAGGAATTTTCAAGAATTTGAGAGTGGATGTATGTGGTATTTCTGTGCCTACAACTTTCCAGCTCATTCCTACAAAGCCTGATGCTAGGGCTTACCCCCATTGATATTGGGTAGGCCATGGCTTCGCCAAGTGAATGCAATTCAAAGTCACAAAGTGGGAGACAGGTGATCTTATTGTACAAGGTGACGAAAAGAAGGTCCACTATAACATCAAGAGTCGTCTCGCAAGAAAGTGGTAAGAGGTGAACCTTCAACTTTCAAAAGTTCAGAGTCAGAGATCCGATGAAGAGGAGACAAGTGGTAGCTCCGAGGATTCCATCTCAAAAGGGGAGGTGGAGGGAGTTGCATTTGGTCTTTCCCTGGGAAAGGATCAAGAGGATGCTGAAGACAATGGAGTCTTAGAAAGGGGAAGCTTCTTCAACCATGTTCAAGAAAGGAGATGTGGACCTCACTAGTCTTCACCAACAGAATGAACTTATTCTTGATGAGTCCATAGTAGCAGGTAGTGAAAGGGAGAATTAATTAAAAATGTTGGATGGATTTCCTAACCTTTTTGCAAACAGCTACTCACACAAGTACGCCAAGTTACCCCTAGTAGAGCACAAGATTGATCTCAAGCCCCAAAGTATAAAGCCAGTGGTACAGCGGCTAAGGCATTTGGGAGTAGTGTAAGCGGAGGTGCTTAAGAATGAGGTAACTAATTTGCTTGAAGCTGGATTTACTTTTCTAGTAGAGAATTTAGAGTGGATTTTCCCAGTTGTAGTCACTCCCAAAAAGGGTGGAAAATGGTGTGTGTGTGTGTGGACTTTCGCCCTCTGAATGCATGCACAAAGAGGGATTATTATCATCTACCCTTTCAGGATGAGATTTTGGATCAAGTTGCAAGTCATGAGTTGTATTCAGTGTGTGATGGATACTCTGGATACTTTCAAATCCGGATTTGTGAAGAAGATCAAAGGAAAACCTCATTTATCACCCCTTGAGGAGTGTATGCCTATAGGGTGATGCCATTTGGCTTGACCAATGCACCAGCAACTTTTCAACACTTCATGAGTTAGGTATTTGCAGCTTACTTGTAAAGTTTATAAGGGTCTTTTTGGATGATTTTGCATTTATTCAAGCTGTATGGATCACTTGGAAAAGTTGAGGTTGGCCTTGCAAAGTATTCATGATGCAAAAGGGTGTCTTAATCTCTTGAAAAATGCCGCTTGTGGCACAAAGGATGGTGGTTCTCTTGAGACATGTTATCTCAGAAGAAGGCATAGAGATGGATCCTGAGAAGGTGCAGGCAATTGTGGCCCTCCTACCACCTAGGTAAGGAGGATTTTGGGTAAAACAAAGTATTACCAACGCTTTGTTGACATGTTCTCTGAGAAGATGTATCCTATAAATTTGTTGACAAAGAAGAATGTTTCTTTCCAATGGGGACCCGATCAAATTCAATCTTTTTGTTTGCTCAAGGAATGCATGAGTCAAAGTCCAATTATACAGCCTCCTAGGTGGGGGGAGGATTTTTATGTGAACCCAAGTGTCTCATCACATTCAGTGGGTGCTATACTCTTGCAAAAGGGAGAGCAATGGCATATGCAACCAGTATATTATGCAAGCCGACAACTCACTGATGCCGAGGAGAGGTATGGTGAAATGGAGAAAGGTGGTTTGTCTCTTGTTTTTGCAGTAAAGAAGTTCAGGTCATACTTGTTACCTCACCCTTTTTTCTTCCTCACATCTCAACCTTCTTTATAATTCTTGGTCCGCAAACCCAATCCTGCAGGAAGGAAGCTTGCAAAGTGGATTTGTGAGCTTCAAGAATTCTCTTTCACTTTTATTACAGAAAACACCACTAGGGCCTCTCTTGCAGATTTGCTTACAAGGAAGGAAGAGGAAGAAGGAATAGGAACAAAGGAAGAAGTATATGAAGATTTGGAGACACCACCAACTGCTTTCACTATGCATTTTGATGGAGTCTTTAGCCCTTCCAGGCAATGTGGGACTGGGGGGATAGTTTTATTTGATCCAAAAGGAAAAGAGGTATGGGCCAAGGGTAGGGAATTTCCAAAGGCTATATCAAATAATGTGGCTGAGTACAATGCATTAACTTGGGGATTAGAAGATTGCATAAAAGATGGAATTAAAGAGGTAGAGGTTAAAGGAGATTCACAATTGGTCATTCGACAAATGAAAGAAGAATATAAGGCAAGGAGAATATAAGGCAAGGAGAATATAAGGCAAGGAGTCCTAATCTCCAAGAATTGTATATAAAGGGGATTCACAATTGGTCATCCGACAAATGAAAGGAGAATATAAGGCAAGGAGTCCTCATCTCCAAGAATTGTATAAAAGGGTAATGGAGTTAAAAGAAGCTTTTGAGTTTTGTAAATTTGTGCATGTTAACAGGAAGGATAATCAAAAGGCTGATGAATTGGCTACTAAAACTTTGGCTTCTTTCAAAGTAGCTATTCTTGCATTAATGGATACAGGTTGGCACCTGAGCTCCAAGATGTTCAACACTATTTAGGTACAGGATACTTCCCTCCTGGATTGAATCCTCAACAGAAGCAAAGGCTTACAAGGAAAGCTCATCCCTACACAATTCTAGGGGATGTTCTTTATAAATAAGGTAAGGATAAGATTCTTAGGAGGGTAGTGAGCCTGGAAGAATCTAAAAGGATTATGGAGTTATGTCACGAATGTTCAGGTCACTTTGCCTCAGCCAGCACAACTCGGGAGGATCCTTAACACAGGTTATTATTGGCCTCGACTCAGCAAGGATGTCTATGAATGGTGCAGAAGCTGTGAAGTATGCCAGGCATATGGGCATAAGCAATTGGTTCCCGGACCCTTAAACCCTATCCCAGCATATGGTCCATTTGAAACGTGGGGATTAGATTTTGTGGGCCCACTTCCTCATTCCTCACATGGGAAGTATTACATATTGGTGGCCATAGATTATGCAACAAGGTGGGCAGAAGCAAAGGCCATGGTCAATAATAAAGCAGTAGCTGTGGCATCCTTTCTCAGGAAATACATATGTGCCCGATTTGGATACCCATTAGAAATCCTTACGGATGGGGGGAGGTCTTTTAGGAATGACTTGATTGAAGCTTTGGTGCTCCAGAAATTAAAAATAAAGCATGCTAAGTCAACTCCCTATTATCCCCAATGTAATGGTTTAGTCTGAGATAACATGTCCCAAGAGAACCACCGTCCTTTGTGCCCAAGCGGCATTTTCTAGGATTAAGACACCCTTTTGCATCATCAATACTTTGCAAGGCCAACCTCAACTTTTCCAAGTGATCCATGCGGCTTGAATAAATGCAAAAATCATCCAAAAAGACCCTTATAAACTTTCCCAAGTAAGGTGCAAATACCTGACTCATGAAGTGTTGAAAAGTTGCTAGTGCATTGGTCAAGCCAAATGGCATCACCCTATAGGCATACACTCCCCAAGGGGTGATAAATGAGGTTTTCTTTTGATCTTCTTCACAAAGTAAGGTGCAAATACCTGACTCATGAAGTGTTGAAAAGTTGCTGGTGCATTGGTCAAGCCAAATGGCATCACCCTATAGGCATACACTCCCCAAGGGGTGATAAATGAGGTTTTCCTTTGATCTTCTTCACAAATCCAGATTTGAAAGTATCTAAAGTATCCATCACACACTGAATACAACTCATGACCTGCAACTTGATCCGAAATCTCATCCTAAAAGGGTAGAGGATAATAATCCCTCTTTGTGCATACATTCAGAGGGCAAAAGTCCACACACACACGCCATTTTCCACCATTTTTGGGAGTGACTACAGCTGGGGAAATCCACTCTAAATTCTCTACTGGAAAAATAAATCCAGCTTCAAGCAAATTAGTTACCTCATTCTTAAGCACCTCCGCTTGCACTACTCCCAAACGCCTTAGCTGCTATACCACTGGCTTACTTTGGGGCTTGAGATCAATCTTGTGCTCTATTAGGGTAACTTGGCATACTTGTGAGTAGCTATTTTCAAAAAGGTCAGGAAATACATCCAACATTTTTAAGTAATTCTCCCTTTCAGTATCTGCTATGGACTCATCAAGAACGAGTTCATTCTGTTGGTGAAGACTCTAGTGAGGTCCACACCTACTTTCTTGAACATGGTTGAAGAAGCTTCCCCTTCCAAGACTCCATTGTCTTCAGCATCCCCTCTTCCTAGGGAAATACCAAATGCAACTCCCTCCACCTCCCCTTCTGAGATGGAATCCTTGGAGCTACCACTTGTCTCCTCTTCATCAGAGGACTCTAACTTTGAACTTTCGAAAGTTGAAGGTTCACCTCTTACCACTTTCTTGCGATGACTCTTGATGTTGTAGTGGACCTTCTTATTCTCACCTTGTAGAATAAGATCACCTATCTCCCACTTTTGAATTGCCTTCACTTGGCGAAGCCATGGCCTACCCAATATCAATGGGTAAGCCCTAACATCAGGCTTTGTAGGAATGACCTGGAAAGTTGTAGGCACAAAAATACCACATACATCCACTCCCAAATTCCTGACAATTCCTAAGGTTTTCACCCTAGTATTATCAACAAGTTTGATGCGATAGGAAGAGTTAGTAGAAGATAACTTTAAATCGGCATCTTTCATTGTTTTTTCGCTCATGACATTGATTGGCGCACCTCCATCAATGTATGCATTAGAAATTGTTTGCCCCTCAATGATGACATCAATCACATGCACATCATCTCCTACATCAATATCCACCTTTTGATCCATAGGAGTCCCATTATCCCTCTTCTTCTTTTTCTTAGATTCCCTTGTGCTAGCGAGCTTACCCCATTCCTTTCTGAGCTTTGGAGAGAGTGCCAAAAGGCTGCCCAAATGTGATTTGTTCCGTTTTCTCCCTAAAATCTGTTAAGAGGTCATAACTAAGAGATCCTTGTCTAAGAGAAAAGTCAAATTGTCCAATTTTTCTCCTAGACGACTTCTTCTTCTTCTTATTTTTCTCCTCTTCTTCAGATTTATCTTCTTGTTCTTCTTCTTCTTGGCTCCTAGGTTTACGACCCCTTTTTGCCATTAATGGCATCAATGTTTCCTCTTCTTCTTCTGAGCATGTTTCCTCTAAAAGTGCTAAACTTTTATCCTCTCTTTTCCTCAATTTTGGACACTCAGTGCGATAGTGCCACTTCTCTTGACATTCATAGCATGTGACACTACTTCTATCCCTAGGTTTACCATCAACTCGTGGAACCCTAGGTAGCCTTGCATTGACTAAGTGTAACTTCAAATCAGCAAATTCTATCATAAGTTATGCAATGCTATGATCCAAGGATGGAGCTTGTACCTGAGATGTTGAGACTATCTCTACTCGTGGTGGTGGGATCGGCACACTCGGATAAGATTGGAATGTGGACTCAATATGAAGAGTGGCCTCCTTCTTCAAAGCAATACGAAGAGCCTCTTTAAAATTAGTGGGATCTATGTGATATTTTTATCTCTCCTCTCTCTTGGATCAAACCAAATCAAAAGGGAACCAAACTACGTCCAAATCTTGTCCAAATTCAACCAAACTGAACCTCGAAAATTATAGAAAGTAGTTGGACTTAGTTAGAGGCCTCCCTCTCCTATAAATAGATCCTTAGCCCTTTGTAAAAAAATATGAGAACTATACTATGCCCGTATTATGTTGAAATAATGCTATTCTCTAAAATTCTCTCCAAATTGAAGAAATTGGAGCTTCCCTCTTTCTTCAATCTCCATTGGTGGCTCCATCAACATACCAAACCAATTGATTGGTTGGGGGCCTCTACCATGATCAAAGAATCAAGCAATTTGTAAGGTACCTAAAGGGTGAATTTTGATCTTTTTTTATAATTTCTCAATGTTTCTCTCTTCTCAACCCCTCTCAAGCTTGAGAAGCTTAATTGGAATGGCTTTTTAATGCTATTGAAGGTAATTGATGAATGGTAGTAAGGAAATACATAAATTTTCAGTTATGCTTAATTTTAATGGTTTTTATGTAATTTCTCTCTCTCACTCAAAGAATGGTCATTCCCATGACCTATTCTCAATCCAAATGAAGCTTCTCAAGAAGCTTTTCCCTAATCCAAGAATAAATTCTATGCTTGTTTAATTGGAGGCCAAATTAATGGCTTTTTTATGCTTTTAAAGTAGTTATTTCATGAAAATTTATGATTCAATCCATAATGGGTTAATGATCTAATTAGGGATCATTCTAATCATATCCATAATGTTAAAGTTCATTCTTTTAGAATAAATTGAGATTTATCAGTAATAGTAGGCGGAGCTATGGTGAAATTTCTGTAAAAATTACACATAAAATATTTTCATTCAAAGTATGAAAAGAGGACTTCCTACCATATTCTAGGAATTATCATCCTAGATAAACTGATTGATTCTCATTGTAATCATAGAAATATTGATTTTTAGGTTTATGCATAATTAATGAATTTTTAGATAAATTTATTTATCTATGAGAAATAATTAAATGTTAAAAGAGGAATTCCCATTACGTTTGGAATTCCATGATTGGATGGCAAAAAGATAATTTCCTATCATATTGGAATTATGGAATAATTCATTTAATTTTAAAAATAAATTTTTAGATAAATTTATTTATCTATGAGAAATAATTAAATGTTAAAAGAGGAATTTCCATTACATTTGGAATTCCATCATTGGATGGGAAAAAGAGAATTTCCTATCATATTGGAATTATGGGATAATTCATCTAAACTCAAAGATGAATTTTTAAATAAATTTATTTATCTATGAGAAATAATTAAATGTTAAAAGAGGAATTCCTATTGCATTTGGAATTCCATCATTTAGATGGACAAAGAGAAATTTTTAGCATATTGAAATAATGGATATTTTAAATGAATTTATTTTATAAGAAATATTTGATGGGAAAAGAGGAATTCCCATGGTAATTGGGATCCTAGAAATTAAATGGGAAGAAGAGGAATTATTTAGTCGATTTATGATTATTTTACCATAAGAGGAAATCTGGGTAGAATTGATTTCTACAAGTCCCATGAATTCTTTTATTCCAAAAAAAAATATTGAATATAATTCAATTGAGGAATTGAGAAGGAATACGGAACTAGTTGTCAGAAAAAGAATCTTTAATTAGGCCAAGCAATTGGCTAAAATTTAGAAAACGTCCTATTATCGTTATCAATCTAGAAAAAGCTATTAAATGGTAATAGCATGTGATAAGATGTGATGTAATGGAAATAAATGTAAATGTGAATAATGAGATGAGAAAAGGGTTAAGAGGATATGTGAAAGGGGAGATGGTGTTGAGATATCGAGCTCATCTAGTGAGGTGGTGGACACTAATGTTAACCCATGGCGGACATGGCGACGTACTATATTTTACGTCATTAATTTAAATATTCTGAGTCATGGGCCGGGCTTGTCGGCACCATATGTTAAGGATGAAGGGATTGGGTGATCGCCGATGAGAGGCGCACCTTGAATATCAGTAGGATAAGGGTTAGGATCGGCCGGCCATGTATGGGCGCCCAAGTGTGAACGGCCAAGTCACCTATAAGAGGCAAATGTAACCCTAAAATCCTCATTCTCATGTGTTGTGAATACAAGAGTGCTCTTGCCTTATCTCTTTGGTTTCCTTCTCCTGCGTGTGTGTGAGAGAGAGAGAGAGAGAGAGAGTGAGAGAGCGATCGAGCATTGTGTAGCGGCACGGCGGCGGAGAGGCGGTAGAGCGGCGACGGCGGCTCCTCCTTCACAGCTGCGACGCGGGAATCCTTCAAGGCAGCAGTTAAGCAGTGAGTGACACACCTTTTGCATTCTGTTTTGAGCTTGCCTTCCTGGTTGTATGCTTGCAGCCATTCGTGGCTCGCATACGGTGTCTGGCAAGTCCCCAGCTACGACCTGTGCGGCAAAAGCGCACATTTTTGGCGCCGCTGCCGGGGAGTTGCCCTGCACCAAGCTCCAGTTTGCAGCTCGGGCTGCTGCGTGAAGTTTAATTTACACTGTAGGAAAGGCGTTTGTGTTGCTGTTGAGGTGTTTCTGTGGTTTTCAATCTCTGTTTCTGCAATTTGTCTTCTACATTTCTGTTCCTTTTGTTATATTTTCGCTCCGCGTGTGGGCGTGCGTTCTGTTATCTGGTTTCTGCGCGTGAGAGGGATTTCTGAATCCCCAGATCTGTGCTGTGTGTGCGAACTGCACTGCGGCCAAGGCTAGAAACCCTAGAAAACTTATCCAAAAACAAACAGAAAATAAAAATTCTAAAAAATAAAAAATAAAAAATTAAATTTTATTTTGAAAGAAAGAACCAAACGTGTGGAGAGGAAAGATTTTCTAATCAGAGAAAAAAAATTTGAAAAGAAAGAACCCCAATTGACCCACGACCCACGGCCCCGGTCTCGGTCTCGGTCTTTTGATATATATATATAGGAGAGTGAGCCTCCATAGCTTTCTCTCAAGTGAGAGCTTATGGGAAGTCGTGCCCTATATGTAGCCCACTCCCCAAGGAGTAAAGTGAGCATGTGGGATAAAGCCCTCACCCTTTCCTCCACAAGCAAATAGGCTTTTGCCCCTTCCCCCCAAAGGAAACGGACTATTTTGAGGACTACAGGAGCTCTAGATAGGCGAACACGGTGCTGTAAAGCACACTAGGACCCTTTAAACGATACGCTCGTTTCAAGCTATCACACGCCCTAGTCCAAGTTCGACCGTAAGTAAGGGGGTCAAAAACGAGTTAAAAACAATCTAAAAACAAGTAAAAACGAGGTGCAAAATACCCAAGAAACCACTTGTGTGGGCTTCAAGGGTAGTTACCAACGCACGTAGGATACCCACGTCACATGCATCTACGTTCTGGTCGGGTGCTAGAGCCTGAACCACTAGAAAGCGTTTCAGTCTACGCAGGCTCACACCATCCCTCCACGTTGGCATCTTGGCCTTCGGCTAGAACCCAAGGGAGTGCAACCCAAGATCCATGAATAGTGGATAGTGACTCGTCCTCTGACTCAGAAGCCATGGAAGGACACCCTACCAAGAACCCTGAGGAGACAAGCCAAAACATGCCAGTGTGGGCTCCACAACCCGGATCTAGCATGTTTAGTCGTCTAATAGAGACCTTTAGTAGAGCTACACGCTCTGAACATGCGACAAGCGAAGTAAATGAGGAAGGAGGGGTAGTAGATTCGCCATTCACATCTTATGTAGACCCTACCCTCCCAAAGAGTGTCCATGTGGATATTCTACCCACTTCGTTTAATGAGGGCCCTACTGAGCTACCACATTCCGATGCTCTTCCTAAAGTAGAGGTCCCTAGAAGCCAATCCATAAGAAGTGACATTGCGTCCACTTCAAGAGAACCGTTTGGCACACCAAGTCTAGATGGGATATTTCTCAATGAAAATTGGGAATATGATCTACACACAGAGACTCTAACGGACCTATACACGGGTTACACATACCATGTAGGTTGGTTAGAAGTCCTACG
The DNA here is from genome assembly GCF_041138505.1 of Cibotium barometz. NCBI lineage: Eukaryota > Viridiplantae > Streptophyta > Polypodiopsida > Cyatheales > Cibotiaceae > Cibotium > Cibotium barometz. The sequence continues at coordinate 8,839,903 of NC_141090.1, read as the reverse complement.
ATCTACATCTAGCGCCACTAATCTAGAGGAGCAACAACACATGATATGTGAGGTGATTCATAGAATTATCCAAATTGAGAGGCAAAATAGGGGAGTGGACCTAGTTTCCACTGGCCCTATGAGGTTTTTGGATACGGGCAATGCCAAACAACCAACCCTATCACAATTGGAGACTCCCTCGATGAGTCCCATAGACCCTTCGTATGTTGTTTCGCCTGGAGTCTCAATGCAGGTTGAGCCCACGAGCAGTAACTTTAGTTTTCCAACCTTGGCTCAACTTTCCATTAAGGAATCCGCAATGCCTACCCCAATGATGAGCATAGCTGGAAGTGCACCTGTTACCGCTGTAGTTAGTACGACACCACTACCTAGTGGAACAGTACCTACAACAGTGCATGGTAGTGCCTATCCGCCTTATGTACCTATTGCTACTCATGCTCATGTAGCTCCTACGCCTCCTAGAATGCCAATGGCGTATGCTCCAAGACCGCCTTATCACCACCCTTATCCAAGAGGAGCTAGGCCTAGCCACATATCATATCCTACGTCATTTGCCAACCTACTCAGACCAACGCCAACTCCTATCAGCCAGGCTATCCCAGAAGTGCCTCCACCAACTATGCCTACTCACTTAGGTGATCTCGCAGCATTTGCTCAGACGATCGGACGATCCATTACAGAAAACATGCGGGGTATGCCTGAGAGAGAACCTAGAAGCAAGGCAGTACAAGTGGCTAAACTCACTCAAAACTTCAGTGGTAACGAGGATGTTAGGAAGCACATTGAAGTCTTTGAACACGTGTGTGATTCCTTGGAAGAGCACAATGAGCTACACAAGTGTAAAGCCTTAGGCTTAACCTTGAGTGGGAAGGCCGGAGATTGGTATCGAACCTTAAGGGTTGAAGAGCGCACTCACTACCCCACTCTCAAGAGATTGTTCTTGAAAGAATACATACGTGAGGGTGTGCTTTGGGGAGTAGCATCTCAACTCCAAAAAGCTGAACGCGAGGAAGGGGAGTCAGTGAGAGACTTTATAAGTCGATTGAAGCATCTAAATTCTCGCTGCACTCCTGATGAACGCTTCAATAACAACCAACTCCTTGATAGATTCATTCGAGGATTGCGCCACAAGGACATCTACAATGGCCTAGTCATTAGAGGTCTTACAACGTGGGAAGCAGTCACTGCCAATGCAATCCAGTTAGAAGACAACTTGATGATTGCAGGTAAAAAGGTGTCTTCAGAAACAAAATCCGTTAGTTCACAAGTATCTGGGCACGAGCCAATGACAGTAAAACCTATTTCCAAGGAGCCCAAGATATCTGAAATGTCTGTGATGACCGACCTTACTAAGGCTCTCCAAGAATACTTCAGGGGTAATCGAGCTCCTCAGAATAGCCATATGTACCCAAGAAGAGAGCAACAATGGTGTTCGGTGTGCTTAGGACCACATAGCACGAGTGAATGTCCCACATTTAGAGTCAAATTCAATGGGAATTGCAATGCATGTGGTAAGTATGGCCATCAATCTAAAGATTGCCTAACACTTAAGCGAATGTTGGCAAACCAGGCACCACTAGCTTGGTCAAACACACCTCAAGTACCCGCGCTAATGCCTGCACAACCTATCGAGCAACCGTCACAGCACATAGTTCCAAGGAATCCGAATGTAGTCCAGTCTGTGCCGTTACCACCGCCAGTGCTAGGACCACAACCTCCACATCCAAGGATTACCCCAATAAACCAGATGGGTTGTGAGTCACATAGTGCATGTGGGGATTATGAAGAGGAGATAGACCCTACTGCTCCATACGGGATTGATACGTTTGAAATGATTCCCCAGTACTACATGGAGGATCATTTCGGGCAAGTTAAGCCTGTATATCAAGCGGCTGCTCTCGCCACAAGAGGGAAAAACCTTAATACCTTGGCGAGGAGACCACCTCTTCAATGCTATGAGTGTGGTGGACCGCATCGTGTAGCGGAGTGCCCTAATAGGCTACAGAAGATCACTACTCAAATGCAACCAAATCAAGGGAGCACATCGAGAATGCCGGTACTTACATGTAATCGTTGTGGCATAGATCATTTGATCGCTCAATGTCCACATAATTCTAATGCACCCAAGATTACGCCATTGAATTTGGTTGAGGTCACCAACCAAGCACGAGGAACCACACCCATTGTACCCGTGAATGTAGTTACACGGTCAATGCTTCAAAATCAAAACTACATTCTTGAAGAGAGGGATACTGCATCAATCGCTCAGGCAAAGAAAAAGAAAACACAGCGAAAGAGATCGCTTAATGCCACGAGCTCCAGGCCCAGTTCAAAGACTAACATAGGGACAGGAGACGACCCCGTGTATATGAATGATCCTGAAGACGATTCTGATTCAATAGAAACCATGGGGACCAAAGCCACTACCTTAAGGGAGGAACCCACTCGGGAGCTCAATGAAGGAGAATCAAGCGAGTACAAAAATAAGGGGAAACAGAAGAAAAATTCCTCGGCCCCACAACCACCAAGTCAGTTAATGCCCTCTCGACCACCCAAACTGACTGAGACTCCCCAAGACAAGCCACGTGGACCAAAAACCCTCAAGAAAAAGATTGGAACTTACCCAAACCTAGTTGAGGAGATTGAGCAAGTGCAACACTTAAGGGGTTTGGTGGAAGAAACACAAAGAGAACTGGAGCCAAACCCGAGAAAAATCAAAATTCCAGACACAGTGTTTCCTACGCAAGTTCAGCCTCACAGGAACCATAAACCGTTAGCTATACCGAGTATCATTCGGGAAGAAAGTGAGGATAGAACATCAGGAAGTGGGCAAACACCCTTTTTGCTTGAAAGAATGTTTAGTGAGGGAATGCCTGACCCCATCGAAGAGGAAGTGATTCCATCTTCACCAGTCCCTAGTCAAGGGGCGATGTCTCGAAAAGTACCGTTGAATGTGTCTAAGCTAATGGATTTCATGTCCTCTGAGATCAGAACCACGATCATATCCAAATTATACGGAGATCCTGAGCTATTCTTAGCTCTTCGGGCATTTCTCAATGGAGAACTAAAGGCGGGGCTACCACAATTTGTAAATATGGATAGACCCGACACGCTTCAAGATGAAGGGGAACATTGGGATCTACAACCCAACTTTGATGAAGATTCAGTCGTGGAAATACCTGTGAACAAGTTGGGACAGTACTTTGAAGGTGACGAATCTAATGCCACCCTCCCCATTACTACCAAGGGATTAACTCTAAAGGGAATCCTTGATGGTGGTGCTGGAGTGAGCATTGTGACTAAAAACTGTTGGGAATCTATGGGAAGGCCTCACCTCGAAGTCACAAACATAGTGGTTAAGATGGCAAACGGAACCATAGCTAAACCTATTGGAATGTTAAGGGACCTTAAGATCAAGGTCCTGGGATACAAGGTAAAACATACCTTCATTGTAATGGATTTCTCCAAGCATCCTATGTCATATCAAATGATCTTAGGACGTCCTTTCATGAGGGAAGCACAAATGGTGCATGACTGGTCGAAAAACCATGTCTACCTACAATTCCAGGACTCTGTCATTCGAGTTGATCTTGAGAATGGTCGTGCACATCCTTTAGGAAGCAAGGTTATCATCGATAATCGATCGGATACCACTGTTCATTCTGCCCCATTAAGGTATTGCTATACATGCAAAAAAGAGACTGATGATGGGAAAGATTCTCCTTACATGGATGTCCTACCGGGTATGACTGAGTCAGATAACGTGGATTGGGTACACCTAGCGGCAACCATAGACACATGGGGAAATAGAGGCACAAGTTGGGTAACACCTGAGGGGCAAGATATGCCACCGTTAGTGCCAATAAACATGATAGGTGTTATGCACATGACCCCTGATGGCGAGAAAGTGGCAAACTCCACCAACACTGAAAGTAGCGAAGACTCTGACCAATGCAACTCTGAGTATGAATCTCAAGAAGAAACTGACCCTAAGCCTGATGGGGAAAATGAATCAAATATTCACCCAAATGTGGAAGCAAGGTGCTCAAGGCCTAGGACAGTGACCTCCTGCAGTTCATCCGAAAGTGAAGATCGACCAAGTGAGTTCGAATCTGATAGAAACAAAAATCAAAAACTTGGTAAGAAGAAAACGAGACATAAGCGCCAACGCTATCAAGCTAATGTACGAACTGCAATAAACAAGGAGCGATCCACTGCAGAATGGCTTAGTTATGTAGGAGCCATTGACGCTCATCGGAAGATAGCAGATAATTGGGGACAATACCTCCAAAGTGTCATGTGGTGTATTCCGCAACCTCATGACGTCGCCCAATTAGAAATCGAAGAGAAGCCAAAACTAAGTCGTACTGCAAGAAGGCGGCAAAACCAAGAGTTGGCTCAACAACAAAAGGAGGCGGAATTAAAAGAAAAAAACCGGGCACAACAAGAACCAATAGACTTACACCCCGCACCCGAGCATTTCAAATCATTCACCACAGGGGAACGTAAAGTAGTCTACACAAAAGCCCAACGAACGCCTACCAATGGGAGTAGCGGTGTCTATGATGGCCCTGCGGTAGTTAAGGAGATAGACTTAGCAGATCCGAGTGAGGAGTCTAAACCAGTTTTTATTGCTCAAGACCTCACCAAGGTGGAAGAAGCTGCACTTACGAAGCTTCTTAAAGAATTCAAGGACATATTTGCTTGGACATATCATGATATGAAGGGTGTTCCACCTTCGGTGGTGCAACACACGATTCCAATGATTAGTACTGCTAAACCAGTCCAGCAACGTCCCTACCCAATGAATCCTAAGTACGCAAAGATTGTACAAGAGGAAATTGAAAAGCTGGTAAAATGTGGATTCATATACCCAATTGAGCACTCAGAATGGGTTTCTCCGATAGTCATCGTGCCAAAGAAGAATGGGAAACTCAGAGTGTGCGTTGATCTCAAAAAGGTTAATGCAGCCACCAGAAGGGATCATTACCCCTTGCCATATTCTGAACATGTGCTTGAAAGAGTGGCAGGCAAGGAGGCATATAGCTTTTTAGATGGGTACTCGGGTTACAATTAGATCACAATTGCAGACGAGGACCAAGCTAAAACAGCATTTATCACGGAGTTTGGAGTTTTTGCCTTTCGCGTCATGGCTTTTGGCCTGACCAATGCACCTGCAACATTCCAACGATTGATAAACACGGCCTTTAAGGAATATCTAAGGGACTTCTGTGAAGCTTTCTTAGACGATCTTTGTGTTCATTCCTCTTGGGATGAGCACTTGATGTGTTTACGAAAAATATTTGAAAGGTGTAGATTATATCGCATCTCCTTGAATCCTTTCAAATGCCAATTCTGGGTTAAACACGGAGTTATCTTAGGGCATATAGTGTCCAAAAATGGGATTTCCACGGACGAGAGTAAAATCAAGGTCATTCTGGAATTACCCCCACCCACCAACTACAAGGGAGTCCAACGCTTTATGGGTCACGTTGGTTATTATCGAAGGTTTATTCTCTTCTTTGCCGAGATAGCTCGACCATTGTATAAGCTTCTCATCGAGTTTATTTGGACCGAAGAATGTGACCGTGCCTATGAGCTATTAAAGAAGGCCTTGGCGAGTGCTCCAATCTTGAGAATGCCTAACTGGGATTTACTCTTCCATGTGCATATTGATGCATCAAACTTTGCTATTGGGTGTGTGTTAACTCAACCTGGAGAACATAAGCTAGACTACCCCATTAGCTTTGCCAGTCGCCAATTGAACGATGCTGAGATGAACTACACCACTACGGAGCGAGAAGGGTTGGCAATGATATATGCAGTAAGGAAATTTTGTTATTACCTCCTTGCCACCAAGTTTGTTTTCTATGTAGATCATCAAGCATTGTTGTATCTGGTAAACAAACCATGCTCCACAGGAAGAATCACACGATGGCTATTGATTCTTCTTGAGTTTGATTTCACGGTTGTTGTGAGACCTGGCAAGAAACATGTTATGGCTGATCATTTGTCTCGCATACCCAATGGTGAGGCTCCTACGGGGGTTGATGATGACTTACCTGACACTTCCCTGTTCATGGTGGAGACAATGCCTGAATGGAGTGAGAAAATTGTTAACTTTTTGGTTAATGGCTTTCCACCCAAGGAGCTTCGTAAAGATCTAGCTCGAAAGCTAATCAAAGAATGCGAACCTTATTGCCTGATAGCCGGGACTCTTTATAAAAGAGGAAAGGATGACGTTCTTAGGCGTTGTGCTCGAGAGGATGAGTATCTATACATTTTACAAGAGGCACATATGGGCATAGCCGGTGGTCACTTCTCAGGAGACTTAACTGCGCGAAAGATCTTACAATCAGGGTATTGGTGGCCCACTATGTTCCAAGATGCATCACTCTTTGTGAAGGGTTGCGATGAATGCCAACGATACAAGAAACCCCAGAGGAAAGATCAGATGCCCCTACATCCGATCAAAGTAAACCAACCATTTGAAAAGTGGGGTTTAGACTTTGTAGGTCCAATTAGTCCAGTGGCCCGAAACACACAATCTCGCTATATTATTGTGGCCACTGACTATATGACCAAATGGGCTGAAGCGAAAGCGACACGTAAGGCAGATGCGAGGACAACAGCCAAGTTCCTCTTTGAAAATATAATCACACGCTTCGGTTGTCCTTTTGAACTTGTGAGCGACAATGGTACGCATTTTATAAATGAAGTGATTAAGGAGCTCACAACAAATTTCATGATATCCCATCATAAATCTACTCCTTATTATCCGCAAGCGAATGGCCAAGCCGAGAGTACAAACAAGACATTAATCTCTGTTTTGACAAAGACAGTTGAAGCTCATCGCACGGATTGGGATCTAAAGCTTACGACAGCTTTATGGGCCTATCGTACTGCGTACAAAGTGGCTATTAATTGCACACCATTCAAAATGGTATATGGCCAAGAAGCAGTCATGCCGTGGGAATTTGTCATTCCTAGTCTTCGTGTTGCTACTCAAGAGGGTTGGGATTGTAATCCCTTAGTGGAGCGTCTATATATCCTTGAGCGGCTAAACGAAGAAAGACAATTGGCTGTATACAATGCCCTTGTGGAGAAGGATAGAAGGAAAAAATGGTTTGATCACCATCTAAAGGACAAGGACATCAAGGTTGGGGATAAAGTCCTGATGTATGGAGTGCGAAACGAAAAGAAGAAGCTCAAATATGCTGGTAAGGGACCGTATAGAGTATGTGAAATTACCCCGCAAGGTACCATTAGAGTGGAGACTCTCGACGGAGTTGAAACCATTGGATTCCTTAATGGGAGTAAATTCAAAAGATACTATGACCCCCTAAGCCAAGAGGAGTTACATGCAATCCATCAAAAGAAGGCAGCTAAAGAACAAGCTGAGCTTAAAAAGATACAAGCGAGAGTCGAAGCCAAAGAACGTCAACAGCGTGCTAGGAGACAACGAGAAGCCAACTTGGGAATTACGCAAGTATTTTTCGAGGAAGCAGAAGAGGATGCACTGGAATTTGACCCACCTCTAAGATACCCAATTGAGTTACAGAGTCCTTACGGGGAGGTACTGTATAATGCATTATTGGATACAGGAGCTCAACACAATTTGCTATCATATGGCATGTGGTGTCAACTGGGAAAACCACCTTTAACCAAGAGTTCTATCCAAGTCCAAGGAATCAACAAGAAGAAAACCCCTGTCTCAGGAATTCTGCACACTCCGGTTGCTTATGACAAGGGAACCATAATTCAAAGCTTTTTGGTTATGCCTGCTGGTACCATGGAAGGGACTGTAATCTTAGGGCGCAAATGGATGATGGCCACCAAGTGCAATATCGATTGGGCAACTAGACAAGTCACAACGCAAGAACCAACACTAGGTCTGACCGCTCAAAATCCCGCACCTAAGTCATCCACTCAAATATTAGATAATGAAAAATCACAAAGTCCAGTGGCAAAACCATCTTCGATTGTAGGCCACCCCTCTAACGCTTCAATGCCAAGAGTGGAAACAGGCAAGGCGGTCCCTAAAGCTTCGCTTACTATGCCAAAGAGTACATACAAATGGGTCCCCAAAGCTTCGTTAACAGCTACTTCCCCTGCTCAATCTCGTTCAGCCACCAAGAAGCCTCGTAAAAGGAAAGCAGCTACCCACCCGAGAAAGGGCAATGTAACATCGCGATGGATCCCTAAAAAGTTATTAGTAGCCCAAGGGTACTACGAGGGAAATGACCAGATTTGGGTCCCTAAACATAAGCTGAATCCCTCTACATCACCTGTAAAACCTTGCAAACCAATTGTTGCCACCAAAATGACAATTCAAGACCGTGGTAAGGAAAAGGTAACAGAGTGCTCCACACCACTTCTTCCAGAGTTAGTTTGGATTCCCAAATGATATCGATCATTACCACCTAGCTCAGGAAGGGGGGAACCACATGAAGCTTCTAGCTCCTCATGCCAGGCAAACACTGATATAGAAGTTTCTACATGCTCTACACCTACTCTTGCCAACACCCAACAAAAAATCGATGAGTCTACGTCTCCCCTTGTAATAGTATCATCGGAAACCATTTCCTCCATTCGTCAATGGGAGCGTACACTACCATCTCTGCAATTGGGCCACAAGGGTCATAAAAAGCTATCTGCCCACATCACAACCTATGACCCGCTGGACAAATTGGTTCCAAGAGGCTGCAACATCATTGCAAATAATATGATCTACCCAAGGAAAGGAGGAGCATGTACTCACGCTCGACATTCTAATGCTTCCTCCTTATAACCTTCTCCCCTGACCATGTAATTGCCAAATTCAAGGGGATGTATATATATAGCTTCATACATTCAAAAAAAAAACAAAGAAAAGAAAAACAAAAAATAGTAAAAAGAGCAAGAGCACAAAAACAAGAGAAATATCCGTATACAATCAAGAACTAGATTGTCCTGTCATAAACCTACTGATGCTATATATGTGTTTGTAGATATGGCAGATGCCCGATCATCATACACTTCATCCACTCCTACCTTTGGTGACAGGTATCATCTGTACCTTTCTCAGATATTCCACATATGCTATCCTGTAATTGAAACTGAATGGGATCATATAGATGTACTAGCCAGAGAGGAAAATATTGAGGAATTAGAATGGCTAATTCGCCTATTGACCATGACTGACCCCTACTCCGTAGAGGACATATCCCCGATAGCCCAATGCTTTCCTTTTCCACAAGATGACTATCCTCGCATGGTTACATTTTTGATGAGTTTATGTGGATGGGAAAATGAAAAGGAAATATCTGACAATGATGAATGGATGGATGAAACTCATGGCACTACTGAGGTTTACTTTATTTGTTTGGATGATGCGGATAGAGGCTTAGCCTTAGGGCTAGAGCCAGGACTCTACAACATCCTCTTACCGTATCCTCAGTAGTAGTGTGGTGACTGGTAGGTAGGTTAGCATTTTCAGGTTTTTTCTAGTTTAGATTCCTTAAACAAGTCTTGAAATTTTCACACTGATGTGCCTCTCGAGGTATAGTGCTTGTTAGTTGATTGTACAGGTTGAAAAGTTTGAGGTGGGTTCGCTTTCAAGTCCTGAGACTGCCGCAACATTCATCAAAATATATCTCATCAAATTGCAAGCTGTCTCGTCAAATCAAGGAGATCTCCAATTACAGGTGTAATTCTTCCATACCCACTCTCTTTCGTTTTTACTGTTCAATCAATTGCATAAACTATAATGCATGACCACATGGAAATTGTCAATGTACTACTTAGTTTTTGAAGTTGCTTGCATGCTAATGTAAAACATTAATGAGCTTAACTTTATTGGAAATATTCCTAGGCAGCATGATGTCTTTAGTTAACCTTGGAATACGATTGTCTTAGGTCTAGGGTCAAACCATCTTAATGTTTGACACCTGGCCATGTGTGTGTTGACCTCTAGGACATAGCTATTACCCCTTTGTCGAAAGGATGCAAGACAAATAATAGTTCAGGAGCAAAGATCAAAAGAAATAGATTTTTTTTTTAAAAAGCCTTCAATAAATGGCAATACAAGTCTTAATGTGCTTTAATGTTGGCCTATCGCCTTATTGATACTTGGTAGGCGAGGAGTATTCTACTCCAGACTGATGCCTTGGTTGGTAGGGGGTAGCCTTGCCTAAAGTGAGCTAATAGATTCCTGGATAATGCCTTGTGTTAAACATGGTACCAGGATCGATGTTAGTTTTGCCTTAGGAAGGTCGCCATTGTGTGTAAAAATTGTCACGTGCATTAAAAAAAAAAGAGAGGCAAAAGGCTCCTGTAACTCTGATGTTTCTTGTGTCCCTAGATGCGTGGTATTAACTTGTTCTTAGAGTAGACACAGTGTGGTCATCTGTTTATTTATTAAGCTTGGTTATTTTCCTTGACTTAGGCCAGTTATAAACCTTGATTAACCTTTGACACCTTGCTTACTCTTGATTTACTTTCAATAATTTTAAACTCCTGTTAATTTGCTACACTAGCTCACTCATGTGACCCTTAAACTAAGTTCTCCTAGCAACATCCATTGTGGTCTAACATGCTTGAATTTATACACTTTATATCTTTTGAATTCCAGCATACCTTCACTCTACTTTCCTGTTTTGCAGACGGTCTACCACAACACCCTCTCGAGCTTACCATACCATAGCTTCCGAGGACGGAATCTACATCAGGAAGGGGGGCATGTTAACCCATGGCGGACATGGCGACGTACTATATTTTACGTCATTAATTTAAATATTCTGAGTCATGGGCCGGGCTTGTCGGCACCATATGTTAAGGATGAAGGGATTGGGTGATCGCCGATGAGAGGCGCACCTTGAATATCAGTAAGATAAGGGTTAGGATCGGCCGGCCATGTATGGGCGCCCAAGTGTGAACGGCCAAGTCACCTATAAGAGGCCGATGTAACCCTAAAATCCTCATTCTCATGTGTTGTGAATACAAGAGTGCTCTTGCCTTATCTCTTTGGTTTCCTTCTCCTGCGTGTGTGTGTGTGAGAGAGAGAGAGAGAGAGTGAGAGAGCGATCGAGCATTGTGTAGCGGCACGGCGGCGGAGAGGCGGTAGAGCGGCGACGGCGGCTCCTCCTTCACAGCTGCGACGCGGGAATCCTTCAAGGCAGTAGTTAAGCGGTGAGTGACACACCTTTTGCATTCTGTTTTGAGCTTGCCTTCCTGGTTGTATGCTTGCAGCCATTCGTGGCTCGCATACGGTGTCCGGCAAGTCCCCAGCTACGACCTGTGCGGCAAAAGCGCACAACTGATGAGCCGCCTGGGGGATAGGTCCCACACTTACACCACTGGCATGGTTGGTGAGATCTTGGTGGGTGATATGCGACCAGTGGGATGACAGGCTGTGTGACAGCCATTCTAGAGACTGGCATAGTTATAGCGCCAGCTCATTTAGTTGGGTTCACACTGTAGAGAACCCTTGTATGTATTTGGTTGAGTACCTTTCATATTGTGTGTACTCTTATCTTGTATATGGTGTGTTGAGTGTTGAGTAAAGTAGAAGAAGATTTTCAGCCTCTCACCTTGTGTGTTCTCTATTAGGGTTTTGTGAGTGTGTGTGTCCTTGTTGCAAGAGCTCAAGCTCTCTTCCCCCCCTGCATCTTTTCAGATGTATATATGAAAGAAGGGATATGCATGTGTATGTGGATGTATGGATGTTGATGTGGATGTGGATGTATGAATGTGGATGTGGAAATAGATGTATGGATGTTGATGTGGATGTGGATGTATGAATGTGGATGTGGAAATGGATGTATGGATGTAGATGTGGATGTATGAATGTGGATGTGAAAATGGATGTATGGATGTAGATGTGGATGTATGAATGTGGATGTGAAAATGGATGTATGGATGTAGATGTGGATGTGCATTGTGGATGTATGAATGTGGATGTGGAAATGGATTTATGGATGTAGATGTGGATGTGGATGTATGGATGTGGATGTGGATGTGGATGTATGAATGTGGATGTGGAAATGGATCTATGGATGTGGATGTATGAATGTGGATGTGGATATGGATGTATGGATGTATGGATGTGGATGTGGATATGGATGTATGAATGTGGATGTGGATATGGATGTATGGATGTAGATGTGGATGTGGATGTATGGATGTGGATGTGGATGTATGAATGTGGATGTGGATGTGGATGTGGATGTGAAAATGGATGTATGGATGTAGATGTGGATTTGGATGTATGGATGTGGATGTGGATGTATGAATGTGGATGTGGATGTGGATGTATGGATGTGGATGTGGATGTGGATGTATGAATGTGGATGTGAAAATGGATGTATGGATGTAGATGTGGATGTGGATGTATGGATGTGGATGTGGATGTATGAATGTGGATGTGGAAATGGATGTACGGAGGTAGATATGGATGTGGATTTATGAATGTGGATGTGAAAATGGATGTATGGATGTGGATGTGGATATGGATGTATGAATGTGGATGTGGACATGGATGTGGATGTATGAATGTGGATGTGGATGTGGATGTATGAATGTGGATGTGGATGTATGGATGTGGATGTATGAATGCGGATGTGGATGTGGATGTATGGATGTAGATGTACGAATGTGGATGTGTAGGTGGAATAATGAATGCGAATGTGGATGTGAAAGGATGTGATGTCGATATGAGTGAATGGATGAGATGTGATGACATGTGAATCAGGACGTGAATGATATGGGATGTGAATGATATGGGATGTGAATGAATCAGGATGTGAATGATATGGGATGTGAATCAGGACGTGAATGATATGGGATGTGAATGAATGATATGTGATGTGAATGAATGACATGTGAATCAGGACGTGAATGAATGATATGGGATGTGAATGAATGATATGTGATGTGAATGAATGACATGTGAATCAGGACGTGAATGAATGATATGGGATGTGAATGAATGATATGTGATGTGAATGAATCTGATGGGATGTGAATGAATGATATGTGATGTGAATGAATCTGATGTGATGTGAATGAATCTGATGTGATGTGAATGAATCTGATGGGATGTGAATGAATCTGATGTGATGAGATGGAAAATGATGTGATTGGATGAGAATGGGTACACATATGAATTGAATGTGGAATAAGTAATGTGGACTGATGAGGGATAATGTGAAATAAGTAATGTGGACTGATAAGGGATAATGTGGAAAGACGAGAGTTCATCATAGAAATTGAATTTGTGACCTGTTTCTAAATGATTGTTTTACGTCAAGAATGCTGGGGAAGCACTTTGACCATCTTGTGAATAAGGTCGTGAAGACCTAACTGATAAAGTTGCACCAGCTGACGGAGAGTCAACGGAGGACGTCTCGCGTAGCAAGGTCAGGCCGAGGTCTTGACCAGCCTCGGTTCAATTTAAATGGTGAGCTTCTCGTACGGTGGATGAGGGACCAAGGAAGCAGCCTATGAGTGAAGCGCTAGGTGACCTGCGAAGGATCCTAGAGGGTGCTGACCATACGGTGCTCGGGCTCAGGGTCGTCAAAGATACCCACACGTGCGTCGTGGAAGATATTGGAACAAGGAGTAAGAGTTGTTTTCTGAAACCGGGCATGGATCTGGTTGACTGACCTTGCTGCGGATGAGTCCATGGCTTTTTTTATATGGATCTGTTGGTTGATCTTACTGATCTTCAACGGAGATTCCATCTTGATTTTTATAAGTGACTATATTGCCGGGTACTATGAGCTAGGAACTATTGAAAAGGTCCCTGAGTGGACAGGTGGCGAGCGTTCTGGTTGCCAATGATGCCATAGATACTCCGATGAAGGAATGATTGGAAATTAAGATTCAACCGGATATTTTGGAGGAGTGTGATCAGTGATACTATGGTTTCATTAAATGATTGTTTTAAAGACGGCTGAATTTGTGAAAAAGGCAATTTCATATTGGGTGTGTAAGTGGCATGACTGGTGTTAAATTTGTATGAATATCTGGCTAGGGGGCCTGGGAACTCTTTTCCCTGGTACCTGGGACAAAACCTAACCAAATTCTAAATTGGATCCCATCACTACAGTGGTTGGGCAGTTGGCTAACCCATGGGACTTGGATGGGGTTAGGCTGGACTGATGGATCCGTAAAATGAGACTCAATTCTGATATAATATGATAGATGAAGTAAATCCCGGATAGAAATTGTTCTATGGATAAGAATCAACAGCTGTGCCTCTCGATGGGAAAAAAACGTTGATCTCTATGATCCAAGTGCAAGTTTCTTCCTTGATCTGACCGAGTGTCTTTATAGGTTCGGTCGGATCAGTTTCGTTAGTAATGACCTTGACCTTGACCTTGACTACAAGTGCAAGTTTCTTCCTTGATCTGACCGAGTGTCTTTATAGGTTCGGTCGGATTAGTTTGGTTAGTAATGACCTTGACTACATTAGGGTAAAAATATCCTGGAGGAATCGCTCGGGCAAGGGAAGTTTTTTTCCGGGTCCGCCGGTTTTAGAAGAACCGAGGGATTAGTCTCTTGTCCGGATATCGGTGGGCGAGGCCCCAAGTGAGAGGACCCTGCACCGCGCAAGGAGTGCTACTTTCGCTGCTAGCACCCCCAAATTGTTGTGCGGAGGGGGTAGGGATCTTTCAACTGGTATCAGAGCAAATTGGCTAATGAGGATCAAGTGAGAAGCCAAAAATGTTAAAAATTTATGAAGTAACAGTAAAAGGTTGGAATTGTGTGATGAAATTCATACAAAATGGTATTCAGACTGAAATTCATAAGTTAGTAATTGGGTCTTCAGATGGAAGTACCGCAATTGCAAGGAATCCCTGACTTGCTTGAGGCCTAGATTGGATGGTATTTACCTTATAGTTCCAAGGACCGTGACTACCCGTATATACTAAGGGTATAACTGCAGCTCTTTACTGGCAGTATATACGAGTAAATCTAAGACCTTGAAATTATAAGCTAAAATGATATCCAGATGATGAATTCGAATGTGGTTGATATGATTTTAAAATTCTGGTTGAGAATTTTAAAATTCTAGTTGATATGATATGATGAATTCGAATGTGGTTAATATGATTTTAAAATTTTGGTTGAGAATTGATGAGTTGATTTGGATTCTGATTGGAAAAAGATGATTCCTGAATTTTGGTTAAAAAGCATTAAGCTGAGCAAAAACCACAATGAGGATGAATAGGACAAGTCCCTATGATAATGTTTGTAACTGGAATGATGATAATGACTTCAACAAATCACTATGTTTGTAACTGGAATGATGATAATGTTTGTAACTGGAATGATGATAATGACTTCAACAAATCACTATGAGATTAGTGGATTGTGTTGTCAGATTGCTATTGTTAACACTTGACCCGGTGGATCAAGTTAATTGGATGACAAATTGAGGACTTGCTTGACTTAAATTCCCATGGAGGAATGTTCAGAAAGAAAATTTTCGGTCTAAAGGACCATTATTGTGTTAAAGATATGATGTTCTGAATGAATTGTTATCTGATGATGAGTTCTATATAAGGGATCTTTATCCCAGGATTCTGTTGGGTTGACCAAAATATAAGGAACCCCAGAATAAGTAAGATCTTAAAGGAAAGAGTTGTCCTCTACTTTTGCAAGATAAGGACATCTCGCGTTTTTTAAGTGGGGTAGGATGTAAGATTCCTCCCCCCCAGCTTTTGAGGTATACAGGAGTAAGAATCTCCCTTTCTGATCTTATAATTATTCCCCTCTCTGAAATAAAAGAAAGACTCTGTTTTACCCTGTTTTGACCTAGAGAGAGAAAATGTCTAGAGGAAGGTAGTCCAAAATTAAGATATTTTTGGAGATAAAAATCCTCCTAGTGTCTAAAATAAATTCCCTTGAAACAGAAATTCAAAAAGAACTTTCCAATGTGCAATTGGAATTAATTGGAAATAGGTATAAAGGACCTTACCCTAAGGGTCTAGATTTTTTGAAATTTTTGGATTATGGTCCAGTTAAGGTTCCGATGGGCCAATAGGATCAATCCATGTGTGGGGAGGAGATAAATCCGATTTGTAAAAGAAGATACCCAAAAATGAGTAAATGCCCACATAAGATGAAGAGTTGACTATGTACAAGGTTGATTAGTAAAAGACTATGAGTATTACTAAAAAATTTGAGATATTTTGGGTATAATGATTCATTTTTGACACATGTGTAAGGAAGGGGAGTCCCTCCAAGGAGGCGCCTACTTCACATGCTTGATGAATGAGTTTTAAACTCAAAAATAATGTGATATTTTTATCTCTCCTCTCTCTTAGATCAAACCAATTCAAAAGGGAACCAAACTACGTCCAAATCTTGTCCAAATTCAACCAAACTGAACCTGGAAAATTATAGAAATTAGTTGAACTTGGTTAGAGGCCTCCCTCTCCTATAAATAGAAATTAGTTGAACTTGGTTAGAGGCCTTCCTCTCCTATAAATAGATCCTTAGCCCTTTGTAAAAAAATATGAGAACTATACTATGCCAGTATTATGCTGAAATAATGATAATTTTTACTATTCTCTAAAATTCTCTCCAAACTGAAGAAATTGGAGCTTCCCTCTTTCTTCAATCTCCATTGGTGGCTCCATCAACATACCAAACCAATTGGGGGCCTCTACCGTGATCAAAGAATCAAGCAATTTGTAAGGTAAAGGGTGAATTTTGATCTTTTTCTATAATTTCTCAATGTTTCTCTCTTCTCAACCCCTCTCAAGCTTGAGAAGCTTAATTGGAATGGCTTTTTAATGCTATTGAAGTTAATTGATGAATGGTAGTAAGGAAATACATAAATTTTTATTTATGCTTAATTTTAATGGTTTTTTATGTAATTTCTCTCTCTCACTCAAAGAATGGTCATTCCCATGACCTATTCTCAATCCAAATGAAGCTTCTCAAGAAGCTTTTCCCTAATCCAAGAATAAATTCTATGCTTGTTTAATTGAAGGCCAAATTAATGGCTTTTTTATGCTTTTAAGTTAGTTATTTCATGAAAATTTATGATTCAATCCATAATGGGTTATTGATCTAATTAGGGATCATTCTAATCATATCCATAATGTTAAAGTTCATTCTTTTAGAATAAATTGAGATTTATCAGTAATCGTAGTAGCGGAGCTATGGCGAAATTTCTATAAAAATTACATATACAACATTTTCATTCAAAGTATGAAAAGAGGACTTCCTACCATATTCTAGGAATTATCATCCTAGATAAACTGATTGATTCTCATTGTAATCATAGAAATATTGATTTTTAGGTTTATGCATAATTAATGAATTTTTAGATAAATTTATTTATCTATGAGAAATAATTAAGTGTTAAAAGAGGAATTCCCATTACATTTGGAATTCCATGATTGGATGGGAAAAAGAGAATTTCCTATCATATTGAAATTATGGGATAATTCATTTAATTTCAAAAATAAATTTTTAGATAAATTTATTTATCTATGAGAAATAATTAAATGTTAAAAGAGGAATTTCCATTACATTTGGAATTCCATCATAAGAATGGGAAAAAGAGAATTTCCTATCATATTGAAATTATGGGGTAATTCATTTAAACTCAAAGATGAATTTTTAGATAAATTTATTTATCTATGAGAAATAATTAAATGTTAAAAGAGGAATTCCTATTGCATTTGGAATTCCATCATTGGGATGGGAAAAAGAGAATTTCCTATCATATTGGAATTATGGGGTAATTCATCTAAACTCAAAGATGAATTTTTAGATAAATTTATTTATCTATGAGAAATAATTAAATGTTGAAAGAGGAATTCCTGTTGCATTTGGAATTCCATCATTTAGATGGACAAAGAGAAATTTCTAGCATATTGAAATAATCGATATTTTAAATGAATTTATTTTATAAGAAATATTTGATGAAAAAAGAGAAATTCCCATGATGGTAATTGGGATCCTAGAAATTAAATGGGAAGAAGAGGATTTTTTTAGTATAAATTTGATTTATGATTATTTTACCATAAGAGGAAATATGGGTAGAATTGATTTCTACAAATCCCATGAATTCTTTTATCCAAAAGAAGAATATTGAATATAATTCAATTGAGGAATTGAGAAGGAATATGGAACTAGTTATCAGAAAAAGAATCTTTAATTAGGCCAAGCAATTGGCTGAAATTTAGAAAAAGTCCTATTATCCGTATCAATATAGAAAAAGCTATTAAATGGTAATAGCATGTGACTGAATGTGATAAGATGAAAATAGGATGTGATAAGATGTGATGTAATGGAAATAAATGTAAATGTGAATAATGAGATGAGAAAAGGGTTGAGAGGATATGTGAAAGGGTGAGATGGGAAGTACACGGATGTGAATATGGATGTATATATGAAAGAAGGGATATGCATGTGTATGTGGATGTATGGATGTGGATGTGGAAATGGATGTATGGATGTGGATGTATGAATGTGGATGTGGAAATGGATGTATGGATGTAGATGTGGATGTGGATGTACGGATGTGGATGTGGATGTAGATGTGGATGTATGGATGTATGGATGTGGATGTGGATGTGGATGTATGAATGTGGATGTGGAAATGGATGTATGGATGTAGATGTGGATGTGGATGTATGGATGTGGATGTGGATGTATGAATGTGGATGTATGAATGTGGATGTGGATGTAGATGTGGATGTGGAAATGGATGTATGGATGTAGATGTGGATGTGGATGTATGAATGTGGATGTGGATGTGGATGTATGGATGTGGATGTGGATGTATAAATGTGGATGTGGAAATGGATGTATGGATGTAGATGTGGATGTGGATGTATGGATGTGGATGTGGATGTGAATGTGGATGTGGATGTGGATGTGAAAATGGATGTACGGATGTAGATATGGATGTGGATGTATGAAAGTGGATGTGGAAATGGATGTATGGATGTGGATGTGGATGTGGATATGGATGTATGAATGTGGATGTGGATGTATGGATGTGGACATTGAAAAGATGCAGGGGGGAAGAGAGCTTGAGCTCTTGCAAGCACACACACACACTCACAAAACCCTAATAGAGAACACACAAGGTGAGAGGCTGAAATCTTCTTCTTCTCTACTCAACACTCAACACACCATATACAAGAATAAGAGTACACACAATATGAAAGGTACTCAACCAATACATACACGGGTTCTCTATAGTGTGAACCCGACTAAATGAGCTGGCGCTATAACTATGCCAGTCTCTAGAATGGCTGTCACACAGCCTGTCATCCCACTGGCCGCATATCTCTCATGATCTCACCAACCATGCCAGTGGTGTAAGTGTGGGGCCTATCCCCCAGGCGGGTCATCAATGGCCACCGCCTCCCTAGACGAGCTCGATATCTCAACACTCCCCCTCGAGCTCAACTCCATCTCATGCACACCAAGCGAAGCCCTGAATCTGCGGAGCTTCTCTGTACCCAATGCTTTGGTGAAGATGTCAGCTACCTGATCCTCTGTGCTGACATAAACAAGGTCAAGATCTCCTGCCAAGACCCTCTCTCTAACGAAGTGGTAGTGGACCTCTATGTGCTTCGTACGAGCATGAAAGACTGGGTTCCTGGCCAACTGTATACTGCTAATGTTGTCACAGAAAATGACAACTTGTCTATCCACTGATAGACCCAAATCTGCAAGTAGCTTTCTCAACCAAGCTACCTCACATGCTGCCATAGCAGCTCCTCTGTACTCGGCCTCTGTACTCGATAGAGCAACCGTAGGCTGCTTCTTGCTGCTCCAAGTCACAGCAGCACTCCCCAAAGAAAACATGAATCCACTGGTAGATCTTCTATCTGAGATACTACCAGCCCAATCAGCATCTGTGTACCCATGTACACATATCTCTGTCCCAGTCTCATAGAATAGTCCACAATGCAAAGTAGACTTCACATACCTCAGTATGCGTCTCACTGCATCCAAATGCGGTTTCCGTGGAACCTGCATAAACTGACTCACCAACCCAACAGCATAGCTCAAATCTGGTCTGGTGATCGTCATGTAGATCAAACTTCCTACTATGCTCCTGTACATAGTAGGATCCTCCAAGATCTCTCCTGAATCTGCACTCAACTTGCCATTCTGATCCAATGGCACAGAAATAGGCTTACAGCCTGTCATACCATACTTGGACAACATGTCCAAGCCATACTGTCTCTGCAGTAATCCAATACCATGTGGTGACCTAATCACCTCAATGCCCAAGAAATATCTGAGCTCCCCCAGATCCTTCATCTCAAACTTCTGTCTTAGCAAGATCTTTACATCAAAGATCTCTGCATCATGGTCCCCCGTAATGATCAAGTCATCTACATAGATGACAACAAGCACAACTCCTCTATCACCATGTCTCACATACAGCGAGAAATCTGCATTGGCTACATGAAAGCCAATAGTGACAAGATATTCAGAAATCTTGTCAGACCAAGCTCTTGGTGCTTGCTTTAAGCCATACAAGGCTTTCTTCAACCTGCAACATGCTCGGGGTGACCCACATCCTCATAACCAGGTGGCTGCAACATATACACCTCTTCTTGCAAATCCCCATGCAAGAATGCATTCTTTACATCCAGCTGATGTAAAGACCATTGCTTTGACGCAGCCACTGCTATCACAACTCTCACCATTGCCATCTTGGCAACTGGGCTGAAAGTTTCCTCATAATCAATCCCATATGTCTGCGCATATCCTTTGGCTACCAATCTAGCCTTGTACCTGTTTATGCTTCCATCACTGTTATGTTTAACTTTGTACACCCACTTGCATCCAATGGCTTTCTTGCCTTCAGGCAATTGCACTAAGTCCCAAGTTTCATTTCCATATAGTGCATCCATCTCCTCATCCATAGCTTTCTCCCAACACACATTTCCAACAGCCTCATCAATGCATGTGGGCTCTACAACCTGCACAACCTTTGCCATATATGCATAGTGATGTGCCACATAACCATCATATGTAAATCTCTGCACAGGGTTCTTCACTCTCCCTGATCTTCGCAGCTTTTCATTCATGGCTTCCATAGCCTTCTTTACACCAGGTGTTCTCATAGCTGGGATCCCAAGCTCCTCATCAAGGCTCATATCTGAGCCACTAGACTCTCCATCAACATGAGAATGCCCTGCAGAAATGTCAGGCATACCAAGGGGCTCAACCACTTTCTCTTTTCCTTTACGTGATGTACTAATCACATTTGCAGGGCTGGTATTATGACGCAGTCTGCCACTCCATGGTCTATCAATAGACCCACTAGATGAGGACTCTCCTGGTCCACTCAAAGACTGTGATTGCTGACCTGCATTCTGTGCAACCACACTTCCACTCACATCAGCCCCAACAGCTTCTTTTTCAACAGCATACCAGCTGCTCATCTCATCAAAAACAACATCCCTGCTTACCCTCAACTCACGTGTAGCAGGATTATAACACCTGTATCCCTTTTGCTCAAGGGAATATCCAATAAACACACATTTTTCAGCTTTCGGATCCAGCTTAGTTCTCAGCTCATCTGGCACATGCACATATGCAATGCATCCAAAGACTTTCAGATGAGACAAATCTGGTTTTCTGCCAGTAAACCTCTCCTCTGGAGTTATATCATGTATGGCTACAGTTGGAGTCCTGTTCATGATGTATACTGCTGTAGAAACAGCCTCAGCCCAATAGCAATGCGGCATATTCTTCTCTTCCATCAATGCTCGCGCAATCTCAGCAATGTGCCTGTTTTTTCGCTCAGCAACTCCATTTTGATGCGGAGTGTATCTGCATGTATACTGTCTCCGAATACCATTCTTCTTCAAATATTCAGAGAACTCATTGGAGAAGTACTCTCCCCCTCCATCTGACCTTAGGCACTTGACATATTTCCCTGTTTGCTTTTCAACCAAAACTCTGAAATTCTGAAAGTGAGTGAACACCTCACTCTTCTCTTTCATGAAATATACCCACACTTTCCTTGTGTGGTCATCGATGAAAGTCACATAGTACCTGCAGCCTCCCATAGATATGGTCTTCGTAGGACCCATACATCTGAATGCACAACATCTAGTGCATTTCTGCTCACATATCTGTTACGTGGAAACACATGCTTTGTTTGCTTCCCAAATTGGCATGCTTCACATATTTTCTGCATACCTTCCACTTTAAATTTTGGCAGCCCTGTCACAACTCCTTTTGTCTGCATAGACTTCAATCTCTGCACATTTACATGTCCAATTCTTTTATGCCATATGTCTGTGTCTGCAACAACTCCTGAACCATTTGCAAACATCGCAGCACTCATTTCAGGCATGTCTACATTCAACTTAAACATTCTGCCCACTCTGTTGCCTTTTGCAACCAACCTGCACTTGTCTTTGAAATCTTCAACATAACACCCATCAGGGTTAAACCGAACCTGCAAACCCTGCTCAATCATCTGGCCAACTGAAACCAGATTCTTTGTTATGTTCGGTACATGAAGTACATCTGCAAGATACTTCACTTTGCCATCCTGCATAGACAATGGCACATCTCCAATGTGGGAAATTGGATGAGCAGTGTCATCCCCTGTTTCCACAAAACCTGGTCTTTCCGGGTTTTTCATCTCCTTGAACCACTCCCCATGACTCGTCATGTGGTTCAAAGCGCCTGAATCCACATACCATACAGTATCCTTTTGTGCTGCATCAACATTTTCAGACATGGCATTCACAACATGCTGCATAACAAACAACCTTTCATTATCCTCATTATTTCTGCTTGAGGATGCATAGTTGTTTTGCTGCACTTTCCCATTTTGCATGTCAGCCTGCTTCTTATAACATTCTGACTGCACATGTCCAGGCTTGCTACAATAATAACATTCACGTGCATCATTATACTGCCTTTGCCAATTTCCACGGCCTCTTTGACTCCCCTTGCCTCTGAATTTGCCTCTTCCACCTGCGTGTTGTTGTTGTTGTTGATTCTGGGACTGTTGTTGTTGCTGCTGCTGCTGGCCATAGTTCTGATTTCCTGTTCTGCCACTTCCTTGACCGCGTCCACGGCCTCCTCTACCTCGTCCTCTTCCTGAACTCGTGTAGAAGGCCTGTTGCTCTGAACTGTTTTTACTTTGTGAAGAATGTTGGTCTTCACCCAAGTTCTTCTCTTCGATAATCAGCATAGACACCAAATCTGTAAAGTTGGGAATGTTTTCCCGAGTCTGGATAGACGTCTTGAACGCCTTGTATTGTGGCCCGAGACCACGTAGACAGACTTCCACCTTGTCATCATCATCTACTGACACACCAATAGATGCAAGGGATTCCACAATACCCTTTATCTTCAGCGCATAGTCATTCACAGACATGCTCTTTTTCTCCACAGTATGAAGTTCATTCTTCAACTGTATCTTACGAGCCTTGGTATTTGTTTCATAAAGCTTTACCAAGGTGTCCCACACCTCCTTGGGGGACTTGGCATCCTGAATGTGCCCAATCATGGTGTCCTGTATACTAATGGAAAGCCAATACATAACCTTCCTGGCTCCTTGGTTCCAGTCTTTAAACTCTTTCACATCTGCAGCAGTCGGATTTATATCTGGTATCTCCGGTGCCTCTTCATGCTCACCTTCTATGTAGTCCCAATAGCCTTTTCCCATCAGAAAATTTGTTAACCTGAACCTCCAAGCATGGAAGTTATTCTTATCCAGCTTCTCAGCCACAATCTATGTTATGCCATCATTAGACATCTTGCCAAACACACAATTTTACCAAAAACTGCACTCTGGTTTTTTCTGCACAACTGCTGTATTTTCTGCACAGCGGTACTGCAGTCCACTCAAATGTCACAACCAGTGACCTCAATGCACATACATACACCCAATGGCAACTGTAGACCTCTTTGCAGCACCCACAGTGTCTGCACAGTCAATCTGTCTTCCTGCAGTACTTAAAACAAAGTTCTGCAGAGAATCGATGACTTACCCGCAGTGCTCGAAATCGCCCGCTTTCTGAAAAACAGAGGTCCAGACGCGCCCGAAACGCGTTTTCGGCCCAAAAATTTCTATATAGTTGCCCTATAGCTTTACTCCCGCGAAGAAAGCTCCTCAATCAGAGACCGTTTGCCGGTGCCTCCCGTAGAGCTCCCGACAAGGGTGTAGTCACCAACACAATAGGGAAGAGTAGTTGAAGCTCTTACCCTCGTACCGCTTCCTGTGTGGTTCTCTTGCTTGCAGCTCAGCCCTTAGCACGAACCAGGCTCTGATACCATGAAAAGATGCAGGGGGGAAGAGAGCTTGAGCTCTTGCAAGCACACACACACACTCACAAAACCCTAATAGAGAACACACAAGGTGAGAGGCTGAAATCTTCTTCTTCTCTACTCAACACTCAACACACCATATACAAGAATAAGAGTACACACAATATGAAAGGTACTCAACCAATACATACACGGGTTCTCTATAGTGTGAACCCGACTAAATGAGCTGGCGCTATAACTATGCCAGTCTCTAGAATGGCTGTCACACAGCCTGTCATCCCACTGGCCGCATATCTCTCATGATCTCACCAACCATGCCAGTGGTGTAAGTGTGGGGCCTATCCCCCAGGCGGGTCATCAATGGCCACCGCCTCACTAGACGAGCTCGATATCTCAACAGACATGGATGTGGATGTATGAATGTGGATGTGGATGTATGGATGTGGATATGGATGTCGATGTATGCGGATATGGATGTGGATGTGGATATGGATGTAGATGTACGAATGTGGATGTGTAGGTGGAATAATGAATGCAAATGTGGATGTGAAAGGATGTGACGTCGATATGAGTGAATGGATGAGATGTGATGACATGTGAATCAGGACGTGAATGAATGATATGGGATGTGAATGAATGATATGTGATGTGAATGAATCTGATGTGATGAGATGAAAAATGATGTGATTGGATGAGAATGGGTACACATATGAATTGAATGTGGAATAAGTAATGTGGACTAATGAGGGATAATGTGATTGAATGTGATTGGATGAGAATGGGTACACATATGAATTGAATGTGGAATAAGTAATGTGGACTGATGAGGGATAATGTGGAAAGACGAGAGTTCATTATAGAAATTGAATTTGTGACTTGTTTGTAAATGACTGTTTTACGTCAAGAATGCTGGGGAAGCATTTTGACCGTCTTGTGTGAATAAGGTCGTGAAGACCTAACTGATAAAGTTACAATAGCTGACGGAGAGTCAATGGAGGACGTCTCACATAGCAAGGTCGGTCGAGGTCTTGACTAGCCTCGGTTCGATTTAAATGGTGAGGTTCCGGTATGGTGGATGAAGGACCAAGGAAGCGGCCTATGAGTGAAGCGCTAGGTGACCTACGAAGGATCCTAGAACTAACTCACAAGTCTAATAGCATAGCTCAAGTATGGCCTCCTAATGGTCATGTAGATCAAGCTACCCACTATGCATCTGTATGTAGTGGGGTCCTCCAAAAGCTCACTTGTATCCACAAAAGCTCACTTGTATCCACATAAAGCTTTGTGTTTTGCTCCAGTGGCACTCAAATAGGCTTACAGTCTGTCGTCATAACATACTTAGACAACACATCCAAGCCATACTACCTCTAACAAAATCCCATGAGGTGATCTCACCACCTGTATGCCCAGGAAATACCACAGCTCACTCAAATCCTTCATCTTAAACTTCTGCTTCAAAAGCCTCCTGGCATTATGTATGTCAACATCACTATCACCAGTGATAATCAAGTCATCCACATAGATAACTAATAGCATGCTCCCTCTATCTATCTTTTTCACATAAAGTGAAAAATCTGCATTGGGTATCTGAAATCTAATGGTAACAAGATACTCTGACCATGCTCTCGATGCCTGCTTAAATCCATACAAGCCTTTGTGTAGCCTACACACAAAATCTGGGTGTGCATCACTCTCATATCCTGGTGGCTGCATCATGTATACTTCTTGCAAATCACCATGCAAGAAGGTATTTTTTACATCCATTTAATATAAAGACCAACCTTTTGCTACAACCATAGCAATGAAAGCTCTCATGGTTTGCATTCTTGCAATCGGACTAAATGTATCCTCATAGTCAATGCCATAAGTTTGCGCATAGTCCTTGGCAACTAATCTTGCCTTATACGTGCTCATTGAACCATCAACATTATGCTTGACCTTATACACCCAGTTACATTCAATTGCCTTCTTTTCCGTATAGGAGAAGGCACTAACTCCCATGTTACATTTACATGTCCAATGGTGCCATCTTCTCATTCATGGCATCTTCCCATTTCTTATTTCCAAGTGCCTTCTCACAAAACAAGTGGGATTGAACTCCTATATTTCTTTAACTTTGTAAGCATAATGATGGGCTATATATCCATTATATCTCAGCCTGTCAAATAGGTACCTAACCCTCTCACAGACCTACGTACACCTAGATCACTACCAAGTGTCCTCCAAACATCCCTAATTCTCCTTACACCAGGAATAACCATAAATGCAATGACAAGCTCCTCATCATCAAGAGCGCTGGAGTCACTATCCACATATGGGTGACCGGTTGACAGATTAGGCACAAAAGGTTGATCTACCTTTTCCTTCCCTTTACGTGATATATGTGTATGTACATCTGTCCTCAACCTGCCTCTAAACATGGATTAACACGCCTAGAGGATTCTCTAGGTCCACTAAGCACCTATGATTGCTACTCTACATGTGGTATAACATCAGCACTTCTTACATCTTCATCTTCTGTTGCCTTCACTTTTGGTGCATACCAACTATTCATCTCATCAAAGACATCTCTACTTACTCACATCTCATGAGTGGTAGGGTTATAACATCTATAATATTTCTACTCCAAATCATATCCAATAAAGATCCATTTATCCACCTTTGGATCCAACTTTGTTCTTCTTCATCAAGAACATGCATATATGCATGCAATACACCTAAACACTTTCAAGTGAGACACATCCGGTTTTATGCTTGTGAATGTCTGCTCAGGTATCATTCCATGAACAACTATAGTGGGTGTCCTGTTCATAATGTACACAATACTTGTTATTGATTTTGTCCAAAAATAATGTGTTACCCACTTGTTTTGACCATGAAGTTGGAAATAAAAAATAGGAAGATGCCATGAATGAGGAGATGGCAGCATTGGATGCAAATTCAACATAGGAGTTAGTAACTTTTCCTAAGGAAAAGAAGGCAATTGGATGCAAGTGGGTGTATAAGGTCAAGCATAACATAGATGGTTCACTGAGCAAGTATAAGAAAAGTTTGGTTTCCAAGGGCTATGCACAGACCTATGGCATTGACTATGAGAAGACATTCAAGCCGATTTGCCGGAATGGAAATCGTAAGATCTATCATTGCTATGGCTACAATAAAGGGTTGGTATTTACATCAGATGGATGTAAAGAATGTCTTCTTGCATGGTGATTTTAAAGAAGGAGTATGTAACCACCAGGTTATGAGAGTGATGTACACCCAAATTTTGTGTGCAGTTTATGCAAAACCTTATATGGCTTGAATTAGGCACCCAGATCATACTCAAACAAGATTGGAGAGTATCTTGTTACCATTGGATTTTGGATATCCAATGTAGATTTTTCACTTTATGTGAAAAAGATAGATGGAGGGATCATGCTATTAGTCATTTATTGATAAAAGACTGATAAAGAGAGAGTACACACACAAGAGAGGAAACCCTAATCCATTAGTGTAATGCCAACCAAAGAGGGAAACCATATCCACTCTCACACAATGCACAATAGAAGAGAACTACACACCACACACTAAAATGTGTTGTGTTCACACACCAAATAACCCTACTACACATTGTGGCCAGCTGGACACGGCCATTTATTGCCACACACATGCTACTATCTACCATGCCAGCACATATCGTACCTAGCTCTAACTGTCTCATCAAGCTTGTAATCTCAACAGTCCCTCTCAAGATCATGATGTATATCCATAGATGAAGAAGATGAGCTTGGGCTATCAGCACTCCCCCTCAAGCTCAGCACAACTTAAGTGATACGGAAGTACTTAAACTTCTCTCTCCCAAGTGGCTTCGAAATATGTTGGCAACCTACTCTTCAGTCTTCACATACTTCAAATCCACTGAACCGTCCAACACTTTCTCCTTGACAAAGTCATAGTGGACCTCTATATGTTTGGTCCGCGCATGAAAAACTGGATTATTGGCCAACCGTATGCTACTCATGTTGTGACAATGTATGACAACCTTGGCCTCAATGGACACCCAAATCAACAAGAGTTTCTTTAAGCATGCTCCTTCACATACAGCTATGGCTGCTCCTTTGTACTCAGCCTCTCTCCAACTCACCACAACACTCCCAAATGTAAAGGCATAACCACTAGTAGATCTCTTGCCATAAGAGCTACCTGCCCAATCTGCATCTGTGTAGCCATATACATAGCCTTTACCATGCTCATAAAGAAGACCATAATGTGCTATGGTCTTTACATAACGTATGATCCATCTCACTGCATCCAAATGAGGCTTTCTAGGGCTTTGCATAAACTGACTCACAAGCCCAACAACATAACTCAAGTCTGGCCATGTAAATAGTCATGTAAATGAGGCTGCCAACCATCTTCCTGTACATAGATGGAACTTCCACCTCTTCACCAAAATTAGCTCTCAACTTCACATTTTGCTCCAAGGGTGTACTCATGGGTTTACACCCAGTCATTCCATATCTAGCCAACATATCCAATGCATATTGACACTGGACTAGCCATATTCCTCCATGATCTTTGACCACTTCAATGCCAAGAAAATACCTCAAATTACCCAAGTCTTTCATATCAAACTGTCCACTCAATGCCCTCTTGACATGCATAATATCTATAGCATGATCACCTGTCAGAATCAAGTCATCCACATAGATGACAACCACAACAATCCCATGATATGTCTTCTTTACATATAGTAAAGAATCTACCATAGAAACCTGAAAACTAATAGAGATAAGATATCGGCTTATCTTATCACTCCAAGCACGAGGTGCTTATTTCAGCCCCATAAAGTGCTTTCCTCAACCTGCATACATGAGTGGGGTACCTTGGGTGTACATAACCCTCTGGCTGCTCCATAAAAACTTCCTCTTGCAAATCACCATTTAGAAAGTTGTTCTTGACATCCATTTGATGCATTTCCTAACCATTTACCACAACCATGGCAATAACCGACCTCATGGCACTGGACTAAACATCTCATCATAATCCAAACCTTGGGTTTGTGCATAACCCTTAGCAACCAGTCGTGCTTTATGATGCTCAATCGAACCATCTGACTTGCATTTCACCTTATAAACCCATTTACAACAACCAATGACATTCTTTCCTTGTTGTTGTAAGGAAACCAACTCCCAAAGTATCATTATGAACCAATGCGCCCATCTCCTCATCCATTGCCTTTTCCCATACATGCTTTCCAATAGCTTTTACATAGCATGTAGGTTCCACATGCTTTACCAAGGAGTCATATATGCATAATGCATAGCATAACCATGGTATGTCAACCTGTCAACTAGATACCTGACTCTTTGTGATCTCCTCAAAACCTGTGGATCACTCTGGACCCCTGTCACTCTGGCATGTGGAGGCACATATCTCTCTTACTTTGCACCTAGTGTGCGTAAGACTGGTATGCCAAGTTTCTCATCCAAACTCTCTGAACTAGATGACTCATATTATATAATGCCAATACCTTCAACTTGCTTCTTTCCTTTGTCCACAATACTACTACTAGTGCTTGCACCATCATGCCTCAAACGCCCTGACCATGTGTAAGGTTCCTCCCTTTAAAAATGGGAGAAACACTTAAGATAGTCCGCTAAGTCTTATCTTGGGAAAAATTTCCTATTCATCGACACCTTGACCCTGTAGAGATTCAAGGATACGATTCATAGGTATGACCTAGCTCTATCCCGCAGGGGGAGCGTGATTTTCTAAACATCAAATCACCCATAGGGCAATTGATCAAAAATTGGGCAACTACTAGACTTGATTTCTAGAGACCGCTTTTTTCCTCATCTTATGCAAGGCACAGCCGCTGACCTAGTCTTCTAGAATAGAGTTGCCCAAGAACCTAACTATCTAACGTAGGGCTTTCACTTAATCTGTTGGAAAGCTACTTAATCTGTTGGAAAGCTACCCGACTAATCGGGTCCACCCGTCTGTAGGATGGTGCCGTCAAGGCATTCCATCCTCCCACTTTCCACCCTACTCACGCATCAATTTGTTTTCTAATTACTACTACCACACTGTTTGACATAAATAAACATATTCTTTAATTAGGGCCCTTCTTCACAAGGTTCATTAAAACAGCCTTCTTACACAATACAATCATACCAAAGACAAGATGCAATTATATAAAAAGTTTATACATGAATCCATTTCCATACAAGCCAATCCGGCTCTCTTATTCTTATTCTGCCGATGATCTAGAATTCGGCCTTCCAGCCTCTACATGCTGGGCAAAACCCTATGGGACCATACACCTCATCGTCGGCCGCCGCTGGCGAGGACTCAAGCCGGCCTGTCGCCCTCTCAGGCTCCATCGCTCGATCCTCGCGCCCCTCAGAGGGATGTCTGCACACTAGGGTGGGCTTATTTACCGCACTAGCCTGGGCCCTCAGAACTAGGCAGCCTCATAATCTCTCGCCTCAATCGGCGATCCTTATTCTCCCAAAGGTATGAGGGATACCTTGGGCCATTCCTGGGCTTTGCTAACGACGCCGCCCGGCTACACAAGCACGGAACGGAGTTAGCGTTGAAGCCAAAAAAAATCTTGAATTCCAAAGATAACAACTTCAATGCAATTTTCTAAGTATAGCATTCACAATTCATGAAGACAGCAATTTCAACGCAATTTATCGAATACAACATCACATATTCGTAACTTCATATAATTTTTATGTCGTCATTTTAAAAGGAAAAGACACCATTCATTAATA
The DNA here is from genome assembly GCF_041138505.1 of Cibotium barometz. Classification (NCBI taxonomy): domain Eukaryota; kingdom Viridiplantae; phylum Streptophyta; class Polypodiopsida; order Cyatheales; family Cibotiaceae; genus Cibotium; species Cibotium barometz. The sequence goes on along the minus strand of NC_141090.1, from coordinate 8,808,869 downwards.
CTAATTTAAGGAAAAATCTCTTCTTTTTAAAATTAACCAAGCTAACCTGGCCACCGTTTCCTTGAGGGGCTTGAAAAGGGAGGACTGGAGCCGCATTGGGCGCATCTCCCTCCATCTCGTTGTTACGTGCCCCTCTTGAGGCGATATTTTGTCGTCTCTGAGATGAGGCCATCTTAGGCGTCGCCTTGTAGAGCTCGTTGCTGCGATCGAAACGCTTCAGTCGGATCTGAATTCCGAGCTCGTTTGCTCACCGTACGAGCAAAAGAATATGGCGCACGAACCCTCGCTTGAGTCAAAAAACCCTTACTAAAGTCTACGCAAATGGGGGGGGGATTGTGAGATGTCCTTAAGGGCAAAGGCAAAAACGTGGAGAGGGCTGGGAGGGGTGGCTGCAAGCCTCTCTGTAAGTCTATTCACACGGGGGGGGGGGGGGGGGGGGAGAAGAGTTAAGGACACTGGCCTCTAGCAAGAGGGGGATGGAGGAAAATTGGCTTATCTGAAAAGAGCCAAATGAGGGGGTGTGAGAGGGGTGGCTGCAAGGGCGACTGTACTTGCAGCAAGTACGCTACACAGGGACGGACGGCGGCACAACAGGGCATACGCTACACAGAAATGCGTGCCGTCTGTGGGGTGAGGGTACGGGCGCTGCGCAAAGCAAGGACGAAAGGACGGTGTACCTTCAAAGGCTATGGATCAGTGGCCTGCATGGGTCTAGGGGAAAGGTACGGTGTCGGTTGTCTGGGAAAGGAGTGGTACGCATGTACCTTATCTGGTCTGGGTGTCCACCTAAGGGTACGCGTGGACCATACAGTGGGCGGCCGTCCTTTAGTTCTTGGGCGACCATTGTACGGGCGCCCTAGTAAGTGTGTACCGACCAAATTTTGGGGTGGGGTACCCAAATTTGGGGCGCTCGCCTCGATTTGCGTGCCGGACCGCCTCGGGGGGCGAAAATTTTTTTTGTCCGGGAGGTTCTCCTGGTCGCAGGGGTTCAGACCGTTCGTCAATCGGACGTGCGGTCGTGCATTTATTAAGGTTTAAAGGTCGCCGTTTTTTAACTAAAATGATTGAAATTAGCGTATAGGCTTGATCCGGTGTCCGTTTTGGATGCTGTAAAATCCTATATTAGGGTAAAATCGCACGCAGATTCCAAATTTGGACTCAGAATTTGAAGATTCTAAGTAGAAATGACTCAAATAATAAAATCATTGATATTTATACCATAAAAACTCATAATTACATGGACATTTCTTTATTAGTGAAGATGGGTATGTTACACCATGGACGTACACTACTACCACTTGACACTTGTGGCCTAGACATAGAAGTAGAACTTGCTTGTGGTAAGTCCACATGAACATCATCATCACTTAAATCACCAGCATCCTCATCCTTTGCTTTGTACCAAATCTAGAGAAATTCCATCTTTGGATACCAGAAAGCCTAAGTATTCAACGGGGTTGGCAGAGAAAGTGCATTTTCTCTTTTTGGCAAAGAGTTGGTGCTTCCTTAGAATCTCAAGAACTTTTCGGACATGAGTCTCATGGTCAGCTACATTCCTTGAGTGAATCAGAAGTCATCAAAGAAAACTATTACAAAATCATCCAAGTATTCTCTGAGGATGTCTTGCATTAGGCGATTGAATATAGCTGGGAAATTAGTTAATCCGAACGGCATGACAATAAATTCATAATTCCCATAGGGAGTATTGATGGCTATTTTCGGTATATCTTGATCATTGATCCTGATCTGGTAATACCCAGATTTGAGATCTATCTTTGTGAAGATCTCGGCTCCATTTAGCCTATCCAGAAGCTCATCAATTCTTGGGATAGGATAATTAGTGTATGAACATAGCACATTTTACTATGTGGTGTGTACTTCTCTTCCATTATGCATTGTGTGAGAGTGGATATGGCTTCCCTCTTTGGTTGGGGTTACACTAATGGATTAGGGTTTGCTCTCTTGTGTGTGAATCTTTTATCATGGTATCAGAGCCTGGTGCTCTCTATTAGGGTTTTGTGAGTGAGTAACGAAGAGGAAAAGATTTTGTTTTGGAGCTATCCATTGGTGCTTGGAGCAAAGAGAAGCTGGAAGCACACCCCTACTCAATAGATCTGAAAGCTAAGGACCACGGGTAAGCAAAGCTAAACACCCTTGAGCGGATTACAAGTGGTTTGACACAAGCAAAGCAGGATTTCAGTTGCCCAAAGCAAGTGAAAATTTTGGTTTTTTGCAAGCTTTAATGGAAAGCTTGAGAGCTTGATTGGAAGAGACAAATTCATGTATTAGTTGAAGGGCACATTTATCTAGCATTGATGAATGAAATAGCAATGCATATTCAACCCTTGCTTGATTTGGAGCAAATCTATGTGATATTAAAGAGGTCAAATTTTGGTTTTTGAGCTACACAAGAACAGAGGATATATGAAAGAAATTGGATCCATTGGAGGGTCAACCTATGCACATTGGTGTTATTAGGGTATAGCACAAGGTCCCATATCTCATCCCATATGCTTGCCACACTAAACCATGTCATTGTGGAGTAATTAAACCATCAACAAAGGGGCCAAAAATCAGTGCAGAAATCCACTGTGGAGAAGATAAATTGAAGCAAGCCCGAATGGATGTATATCATGCATAATGAGCTTAGCAATTGGACACTATATATGTATGTATATTTTGATAGAACCCACAAGCACTAATTTGGGTGCAATGATGCAAAACATGTTGGATTAAATAGGTTTAGCAAAGTTGTTAACTGAGACTAGCAAATAGAGCTTCACTAAATTAGCAATTACTCTCTCCTCTTTCAAAATTAGACTAATTTCTTGCGTACAGAGTTAGAGCACATTGATATAAAGCCAGTGAATGCCTGGGCGTAAGATTCGGCGGATGCATATCGAGTGAAGTGGAAGTGGATTAGTGCCAGTAATTAATAGTTTACATGTTCCTGACCAAAATAGAGAGCTATTTTTGGCATGTACTTGGCACTTTGCAAGCTCGGATGATGTTTATATGCTACATGGAGGATTTATGGATGCCAATGCATATCCTCCACACTTGATTTGATCATTTTCCAGTGTTTTGGAAGATTAGAAGGCTCAACAAGGCAAAGTGGATTGTTTGTACATAGTTGAGCTCAAATGCTATGTGCATGATTTTGTATGCATAATATGAGCAAATTAAAGGTTTTTGAAAAGTGGAGGACTATTTTGGATGAATTTCTCAGAATTTGTGAGTGGCGCCAGGTTGTTTTCAGCATTTGCAACAAATAGTGTTTTTGAGTCCAAGAAGTTATTGCCATAAAACTTTTGTGCTGTGTGGACAGCATTGGTGCCGAGGTTTATGTGTGTATGTGCATGTCTGAGTTGATTATTGGAAATCCTCAGTGAACATTATGGTAAACAAAATGAGTGATAGTCCTGATAAAATTGTTGGTGAGAAGCTTGGTGAGAAGCTTGACAGCCACAACTTCCGCATTTGGACGTATCATATGACAAATTTTCTCAAAGGCAAAGGCCTATGGAACTTGGTGACAGGCGATGAGGCAGAGCCAAGGGTTCCCCAAATGAATGCGGCAGCTGCCCAGCTTACAGCACATCGAAATTGGACAGAGAGAGCCTTCAAAGTGTTGCATTACTTCTCGATATGTGTTACAAACACCATGTTATGCCATATATAGGACACACAAAATCCCAAGGATGCATGGGATACTTTGGTAAAGTTGTATGATACGAATATAGCACCAAAGAAGATGCAATTGAAGTAGAAGATTCATGGTGTGTCTCAAAGCAATAGAAAGGTAAATGATTATGTGCAAGAGATCAAAGAATGTGCTGATACACTAGACACATGGAGACAATGATGATGTATGGTATATGGATTCAGGAGCATCAAATCACATGACTTGCCATGGTGAATGGTTTGAGCATATGAAACCAATGGATGAAAAAGGATATGTGGATCAATTGATGACACTCAGCACGCTATCACTCATGTTGGGAGTGTGCCATTGGTGAAATCTATGTCAGATGTTTTGTATGGGCCTTCCATTACAAAGAGTTTGGATTCTGTTGGTCAAATGGTTGAGCAAGGATTATAGGTACGCTTCAATGAGCATGGATGCTTCGTTGAAGACTTTAAGAATGGCTGTAGAGTTATTGCTAAGGGCAAGAAGGAAGGCAGGTTATTCAAATTGGATGCAGGTATTCCAGAGTTGAAGTTGGCTATGTTTTCTAAAAGCCATAATGTGGTACAAGATATTGATATGTGGCACAAATGTATTGGGCATGTGAACATACAAAAGTTAAAAAATATGCAATCAAGAGGCATAGTTGGTGGGCTACCCAGATTCAAATATGATGGGAGTATACATGTATGTGATGCTTGCCAGTTTGGAAAGCAAGAAAGGTTGCCATTTCCTATAGAAGGCAACATGAGTAGCAGGCCACTTGAGATTGTTCACAGTGCTGTATGGGGGCCTACACAAAGCCCATCCATTAGTGGCAGCAGCACAGCAGGTACTATGTAACCTTCATTGATGATTATATATAGCAGGATGACTTGGATCTACTTTCTCAAAGAGAAGAGTGAAGTGTTGACAAAGTTCATGGATTTCAAAGCATTTGCAGAAAAGAAATATTGGATCAAATGCTTGAGAAGAGATGGAGGCAGTGAATACACCTCACATGCATTTGAGGACTTCTTGAGGAAGAATGGCATTAGAAGGTAGCTTTCATGCAGGTACACACCTCAACAAAATGGTGTTGTTGAGAGGAAAAATAGGGTCATTGGTGATGTGGCTAGGGCAATGCTAAATGAGAAGAGCATGATAAACTTTTATTGGGCAGAAGCATGCATCACAGCGGGTGATTTTCTTAACAAGACACCTACAACTGCCATACATGAGAGTACACCAGAGATGCACCTTATACGATATAGGCCAGACATTTAGCATCTAAAAGTGTTTGGTAGCATTGTTTATATGCATGTGCCAGATGAGAAGAGAAAGAAGCTTTATCCAAAGGAAGAAAAGTGTATCTTTGTTGGGTATGCATAGGATCACAAAGCATATAAATGTTACAATCCACATACTAGGCAAGTGCTTATTTCACTAGATGTGGTGTTTAATGAGCGCCTTCAGTGGGATTCAGGCGAGTGGCTTTGGCGAGATCCCTACTCGGCCCCTACCAGCCCAGGCACCCCCTTCCAGTACGGTGGGCGAGGATCGACGAAGCGGTCCCTGAATGAAGTGCTAGGACACCTAATGAGGATCCTAGAGGGTTCTGACTAAGCGATGCATGGGCTCGCAGTTGCTAGGACACCCATGCGTACATCGAGGACGATTTCGGATGGACAAAAAGGAAAGATTTTTGGGAACCAAATTTTGATACTGGATCTCGTTGGTTGGCCAGCTGGTCTTCAATAGAGAGTTTAGAGGATACATTTTTGTAATACAATGGACTCGGAATTTTGGAAAACAATGATCAGAAATATTATGATTTCTATTGAAGGATTGTTTTTAAAGGTAGTCGAATTTGTTATAAATGGCAAGTTCATATTGGGTGTGTACGTGGTATGCCTACCTTGATTTTTGCATGAATCATCAGCTAGAGGGCCTGGGAACTCCTTTCCTCGGTACTCGGGCAAAAACCCAACCAAATCTTTACAAAGGAATCCCACCAATTCAGTGGTCAGGTGGTTGGCTAACCCACCCGACCACTTTATAAAGGAATCCCACCAATTCAGTGGTCGGGTGGTTGGCTAACCCATGGGCCGATGTTAGGCTGGATCGGAGGATTCCTGTGAAACAACTAGATACGATTAGCTACGTTATTTAGTTTTAAATCCTGAGAAGACCTTGTTTTGTGGGAGGGGATCATCGACTGTGCCTCGTAAATAAGAAAAAAAGCGGTGATTCCATGGACCAAGTGCAAGTCTCCTCTTGATCTGACCATGTGACTTCACGTTTGGTCAGATTAGTTTTTCTAGTTAAGACTTGACTCGTTAGAGTAATTTTCCCGTTAGAAGATTTTTCCTAATTGGCAGAATCGCTTGTGCCTTTCGGACGAGGGGAGTCTTCCGGGCCCCGCCGCTCGGGCTGGCCTCTCGTCCCGGACATCCGGGCACGGCCCTGAGTGTGTGGACCCCGCCCCGCGGCGCGGGAGGCCGACGCTGCTTCTGCCACCGGGCAGGAGCCCCAAAACGGGAGGGGGACCTCACAAAGGTACAATTGGGAATCCATTTTATGTTGTTTCTTCTAAACTCTCAAGTTGAATAAAGTTCTATTTATTATATTTAAAAACCAACAATTGTTTTATATAGAATTGGTGGAGAGCTAGACTTGGGGATCTCCATATCCATAACTCTCTTTGAAGAAGGTGTAGCTCCACATCCACAACTTCTCAATGACAATTTGAAACCTCTTTAAATTAAAGTATGGCTTTGGGGCCATAACTTTGTGTAGAGTATATGCTCATAATATATGACTATAATACAAGTAATGAGTGTAAAAACTGATAACACTCAATTTTTAATAAATATGCATGTTGCTCTTGTGTGTAAATATGTGGGTTGGTTTCATGAAACTTAATACTAGTTTTCTCATTATCCTCATCCTCTTAAATTACATGGTTGATTTTTCTTGAAACTTTTTTGTATCTGTAGAGAATGCCTGAATCCACAGGCTCCAATGATGTTCTCACACCATGATCTTTAAACTCATGGTATATATGAGAGGTTTATGAGGGTCTTGAGGTAGCCATGGATAGGCTACAATAATATGAAGCCTTTAATCATGGGACAAAGTTCAAGCACCCATATCTCTACCATTTTCAAGTTACAACCTCTCTATCAATTAGCTCAAAAATCTCCTTAATGGCTCACATACAAGTGCCAAATATATAAAAGTATAAATGGACAACAACATAACAGACAATGACTATATATTAACGATTGCACTAGTTGAAATGAATTATAATGAAGTGAGTGCTCTAACTAACTTGAAAGGTCTCACTACACTCAACAACATCTAGGATGGGATTCCCGTCTGCATCCAACTGGTTCCCTCTTGCAGTTTAGGCTCTAGGAAGATATCAAGTCATCCACCTCAAAACTTGGTCAATCTGTAGCTACCTCACCTCCTCATGTGCAATATTTTGCGTGGCTGGATATACTCTGATTGGGGTGCGTAAAGATGGCGATGACCAAAACAGTGACCTATGTGCACACATTTGTAAGTATGCTAGGGAAATCATGGTTGTTCACTTTAATAAAAACCACTTCAATTTCTTAAAAACCACTCCTTCACTCACCTCTTCTTTTCCATCTTTTTGACATGACATACAAGTATCATGGGAAGCGCAAGAAGCACAATGTGAATTTCTAAGTCCCTTCCTCTCACACAACAATACCCAATTTCTCTGCATGTAGAGTACAAACCATAGTGATGTTGGCATGTAGGAACTCTACAACAAGTACAACAGCTGACTCCACAAGTACCTCACTAAATACATTCCATCAAGGCACCATAACCTTGGTCTTGGAGAGTGCATTGCCAGGAAAATCAGCCAAGTGCAGGCCTCCAAGGCTATGGAATGCATCCATGCTTTCCCACCTCATCAGTGATCCCATGAATCGTTGTAATACTGCAAGATTCTTGGAAAAACAAAGCATATAAGTGGACTGCAAACTATGTAATGACAAGACGAATGGAGAGAGTCACTAGCACAGATTAGAGATCATACATGTGTTTTTGCTTTCCTAAAAGTGCAAGACGGAGGTGATAAATGTTGGAGCTGAGAGGGTCCACCATTTGTGGAAAAAAGTTTTCATTTAGATAAGACCAATCACATGTTATTACTGTTGTTCAAATAATGAACTAAAGTTAAAAGCCAACCATGTTAAGTTTATTTATGGGATCCCAATAGGGCTACGTCGTCTCAACTGTTTGATCCTTGCTCTTTGCTCTCACCATGCAGGCTCACCTCCTTAACACCTCATGTGTGGGACTCATGATTATCATCCTTAGAGTAGCTATCATCAGTATCCTCATCAATGTCATTCCCTTCCCACTGTGGCCGTGAATTCTTTTTGGGTGTTGCTGTCAGGTTGTGGATAATGGAGGTGCATTTTCATTTAGCTTCTTGACCTTGTCCTCCTTTGGTCATTCCTCATTTGTTGATTTCTTGTCCTTCTTCTTCTCGGCAGCCTATTGCTGCTCGGTGACAAGCTTCTTGTCCTTCTTCGCTCCTGCATTCAACAAACATAGCAACTTTAAATTCCCAAAAAACAAACTTCATAGTTCATACAAATGTGCTACCCCATATAATGAAATGTACTCTGAAACTTCTCAGCCTCATTTGGAGGAAACTCCCCCTCGAGGTACTCTATCCACCATGGGCACACAATCCAAGTGTCCTTGCCCCATAACTCATCAATCCACTCCTCAGGATCTCCTCTGTTTGGACTACATCCATGTGTCTGAAGGGTGCTCAAGAATATACACCCGATTACACATACTACTTCTCCACTACCTAATACAAAAACATTAAAATTCTCTAAAAAAATGATAAAATAACAATAACAACTTCTCGACCACCTAATGCACCAAAATAACAATAATAGTATTATGGCATGCTACTACATACTTGTACAAGAGGTGTCGTGCCTCGCACGACATGTGTGGTCTGCTGGTCAAGATCTAGGGTGGCACACTCAAATCTTTGAGGGCATTTGTGATACCTACCCTAGAGTCTAGTGTGGCTCTTTCATGCATGGCAACTAATGACGGGTGTGCTTGTCTCCAACTTTGTGTAAAGTTATAGCGTGTACTTGGTCAATTGAAACCAGTACACATGCCGATGTATCCACACAAAGAACACTCTATTGTAGGAAGGAATCTGGGTGTCCCTCATAGCAAACTTGCCACCTGCCAATATGTCAAGGAGCCTACATTTCTTGCACTCTGTGAACCAACGTTATGTGTCTACCTACGTATAAAAAATAATCTAATGCACTAAGAGAGTTAGAGATATTACTCTCCATTTGAAATATGTGCCCGAGCGATCTCTGCTAGCTTGGGGTAGTGAATCTGCTAGCCTTTTCACCCTACCCTTGGTAGGAGATCACTTTCTAGAAAAACCCTTTGCCATAGTCGGGGTTGGCAATTCGGACCATCTCATGTCCCCTCTCTTTGTAAATAGAACCTCCATCTCCTTCAGGGCATCTTTGTAATTCTTGTCAAGCATTTTTGCATTCAAAATGTATTCTCTACTTCCTCGCTTAGGCTAACCATTGACCTTGGCTTGGTACGTGGCATCGAACTCCGACTACAATGCAGTTGTGTTTAAGAAATATATTTAGAAATCAAAACATGGCTTTATTCGCGGTCTCAAAACAAGGTGCACACATACCTTGAAAACCAATTGTGAGAGGAATGTCATGGGAGGCTTCAACTACTTTGATCTATTAGGCCGCCGACGAGTAAGAGCTTTCTTGGCCCATGCATGATCCATGTCACTGAACTTTGACAACAACCATTGTGAATCGAGAAGGCCCATACGTTGGATCATAAATATATCATGTGTCGTTATGTTAGGCACATGAATGGTAGTGACCCTGGAAATTTTGCATGCATAATAAATAAGGTATATGATGACATATAAGATATTTCTTTATTTAAATCACAAAAAAACAAGATGCAGTCCACTTACTTGTTTATCATGCGCAACACTAGCAAGAACTTAGCCTCCTCCTCCTCCTCCTTAAGGAATAATATCACTCTAAAAATCACCTTGGGAACCTTCTCTTTTCCAACTCGAGTGGTTTTTGCCCATTTCTGCCATGATTTGAGTCGATTGTTGGCATCCCACACAACAAACATCTTCCCAACCATGTGTTGTCATCCTTCCGTCTGCTTTAGTATCATGTCAAACTTTGCTAACAATGGTAGGTCCTGACCAATTGCACTTCGACGGTCGAATGGAAAGGGATCTTGGCTAGGTAAACCCTCAGAGACAATGAATGCCACCATTGTTGATTGGTATGTGATCTCTTCCATGCTTTTAGTTAACCCTTTGATGGAATCCTCATTCATACAGATTGCTGGGTTTGAAAAGAGGCACTCTAGGAAGGTGGTTATGATTATCAGCCAAGTGGTCCTCTCCACCCAATTCGTGGAGATGTGTCGATCAACCACTTGGCCCAAATTCTCCTTTATGGACTTCTCTTCTTCAGCAATTGTGGCACAATAGCTGGCAACACGATTATTAGTGGGCATTGCAGGAGCAGGCCTTACAACCAACTAAAATCCATGTATTGGTTACCTCGCTTGATGTGGCAACTTGTGACATGCCCACTTCTTGCAATACTGCGCTCTCGTCTAGATTTTCGGTGAAGCTCTTGGATTGCAAATGCGTTCGGAGAGGCATTTTCTTTGTAGACATGGAGGTTTGAGAACTCAAGAGTGAGAGACATGGAGGTGTTAAGGGAGATTCAAATGAGAGAAGAAGAGACACATTGAGGGAGAGAGCATGTGAGGGGCATTCTTGGAGAGGGTGCATTGAGGGAAAGGGCATTGAGCACGTTGAGGGAGAGGGTGAAAGGCGCATTGAGGAGGAGGGCTCATTGAGGGGGAGGGTGCTTGTAAGGGGGAGGGCTGCTGTGAGGCTTTCTTGTTGAAATATACAAGTGAATAGGGTGTGTGTGGGAACAAGCTCTTGGATAGAGGCTGTAAAAGAGGAGATGTAATTGTGAAAGAACCTGTGAAAAGGTTAGAGGAATCTACTGGGAGAGAATAATGGGTAGCATGAGGGAATTTAGGAGTGTGGAGATATTCTGGGAGATATTCAGGGAAAAGAGAAGAGGTGGAGAGAATCAGGCAAAAGGTGGAGATATTCTGGGAGTGAATCATGGAGAAATCAATGGGATTTGATGCTTGATGTAAACTCTATAAATTGAGGCATAGCCCTAATGAGAATTTGCTGGTTTTTGAGTATCCATGCCTACATTAATCTATCTGCTAATTATTCACTAATTACGTCTTAATCATTTCTTAATCACTTTGTTAATCATGTTGATTCTAGTGTATGATCCACCATAGCTCTTCATTTAGCTCAAATTTCAACATGGTATCAGAGCCATGCCTAGAATCAACTAGATTTATGAGCCCATTAGTGAATTAATTAGGATTAGTAAAATAATTAGCAAAAAAATCAGTTTTAGTGAGTTTTCACTCTTCCCCTTCACCCCCAGCCAGTGGAGGGTCTCTAGCACTTAGCACAAAACAAATTAGGTCACAAGCTTCTAGCTTAAGCTAGCCAACATCCTTGGCTACATGCTCAGCAAGGCGGCGCATCAAACCGCGTAGAAACGAAGGAGGAATCACGAAAATCGTTGGCGCCTATTTTTCTGAGTGAATTGGACATTGCTACTTGCTCCAATCAAATTGCTTCAATTCCTTTTAGCCCAAGGGGTAATCAAGCATGCTCTACAAGCTGGTGAAGACAGAAATCAATTTCATCAAGTCTACAGAGAGATCAAAGCTCTTCATCAAATCTGCAGGTGACTTTGGTAAAACAGAGATTAAGCTTTCATTATTTGGTCAAATCTTGTGTTTCTTGGCTTAATCCTCTACTAGACTCATTGCTATTGATGCCTTTGAAAGCATTTGAGCTCATTTGAAGTGGAAGGCACCAGATCTGGACTCCCCGCATACTCTGTTTTCTGCACACAAACCAGAGCATTAATTTGCTAATCAGTGATTAATCAGTGCTAATCACTGTACTTTGGTGTAATTGAGGGTTCAAATTAACCATTAGGTATCTGATACAGATCCCTATAACTTCATATTTCAAATCGGAGTTGGTTTGATACTCCAACCATCCCGTACAAATTGGTTACCCTTAATTTAGTGTAATTTCTGGAAAATTGTGCTGATAAAATTTGTGAAAATCATCATTTTGCATTCAACCCTTGGTTAATGCCTGTAAATCTCACTCAAATTCAAGGTTATTCACAGCCAGAGTTGCATTTGGAATGTGCATGAGAATGAATGCTATACGCATTATGTATTGGGCACATTTTATCAGTGTAAAAATGGGAACAGACACTGCCCTTGTCCAGATTAAGGCAAGAGGTAAGACCTCCCGCATAAATTTGGGTTTGCATTGCATAATGATACAAAATAAACATAAAAAGCCCAAAGGAACTGTCAGCAAAACATTGAAACATGTTGCTCACATAGAGCAAAATGACCTGACGGACAAGCTCATGGCCCCAGCCATGAAAGAAGAAGAATATCTCTTCCCAAGAAGAGGATCCACACCAAGAAGATCTCAAGGAAGACATGGACACGAGAAGAGAAGCTGCCACAAGAAGAGAAGCTGCCCCAAGAAGACTGAAAGAAGAGACGGACGCGTGGAGAGAAGCTGCCACGACAAGAAGACTGAAGACAAGAGAAGATGTGAGGCTCCAAAGAGTGAGGAGCCATGTGAAAATCTCTGAGAGAGAGAGAGAGAGAGAGAGAGAGACCCCACAACCCAATGTAACCTGCCCCAATAAAGTAAAACCACCTCTGAGCCACCGATGATGTAGGCCACGTGGTAGATGTATGTGTGAGCACTTTAGTCAAGGTCACGGGCACTTATAGTAGCCTTGGACACATAGAGAGAGAGAGTGTCAAGGACTATGGAGTTTAGGGACTTGAGGCACTGGTCGCGGACTGTCAAGTAAGAAAGAAACTTGATACAGGGTCCAGGTGTGCTGAGATAACTTGAGGGGAGGAGTAGACACTAGTCGCGGACTGCCAAGTAAAGGGTGGCAAACTTGGTATAGGGTCTAGGTGTACTAGGAGTATTCACTTGAGGGGAGGTGTTGAAATATACAAGTGAATAGGGTGTGTGTGGGAACAAGCTCTTGGATAGAGGCTGTAAAAGAGGAGATGTAATTGTGAAAGAACCTGTGAAAAGGTTAGAGGAATCTACTGGGAGAGAATAATGGGTAGCATGAGGGAATTTAGGAGTGTGGAGATATTCTGGGAGATATTCAGAGAAAAGAGAAGAGGTGGAGAGAATCAGGCAAAAGGTGGAGATATTCTGGGAGTGAATCATGGAGAAATCAATGGGATTTGATGCTTGATGTAAACTCTATAAATTGAGGCATAGCCCTAATGAGAATTTGCTGGTTTTTGAGTATCCATGCCTACATTAATCTATCTGCTAATTATTCACTAATTACATCTTAATCATTTCTTAATCACTTTGTTAATCATGTTGATTCTAGTGTATGATCCACCATAGCTCTTCATTTAGCTCAAATTTCAACATTTCTTTCATTTTCTATAATGACTTAAGAAGCCATTAGACAGTGAAAGCCAATGTCCCATGCACCGCGTGCCTGGTATGCACATGCCACATCATGCTGCCACGTGTAATGCCCAAGCTTAGGACTCACACATGGTAGCCAGCATGGATTGTGCTATCCATGGTGGTATTGCCATGTGTAATGCCCGAGCTTGGGAATTACACGTGGCACCAATTCATTGGTGCCATGTGTAATTCCTAACCCCCATGGGCATTACACATGGGAGTGCCATGTGTAATTCCCACGATTGGGCATTACCCATGGCATTCAATGTGGACAATACAGTCCATGTGGCATTGCCTATGTGGACAATGTTGTTCGCATAGGTAGTCTAGAGAGAGAGAAAGAGATCCTATTCATTACACTTTACAATGATGAATGGTTGGAAGATGCACAACTTGATACAAGGCATGAAGCATAAGATGTGTAACTTAAGTTGAAGAAAGCACTTTATGGCTTAAAGCAAACACCACAAACATGGTACAAGAAAATGCATGCTTTACCTTATATGTACATATAGATGATGACATGACTATTGTGGTATAGTAGGTAGATGACATCATTGATATGAGTGCTAATACAAGGCTTGCAAAAGTCATTTGAGATTATAGATTCCCCCCCCCCTAATGCCATAGTAGTTGAAAAGCCTACACATGTAGTTATTATAAGTCGTGTTGCTCACAATGATTGATATACATATTGAAAGATCCCTGCCCCCTTCGCGCAACGGATTTGGGGTTGCTAGCAGCGGAAGTAGCACTCCTTGCACGGTGCAGGATCCTCTCACTCGGGGCCTCGCCCACAGATATCCGGACAGGAGACTAATCCCTTGGTTCTTTCAAAACCGAACCCGAAAAAACTTCCCTTACCCAAAAAGTACGGGCGATTCCTCCAGGATATTTTTACTCTAATGTAGTCAAGGTCATTATTACTGACCAAATTGATCTGACCGAACTTAAAGTCACTTGGTCAGATCAAGGAAGAAACTTGCACTTGGATCATAGAGATCAACGCTTTTTTCCCCATCCAGAGGCACAGCCGTTGATTCTTTTTTCCATAGAACAATTACTATCCGGGATTTACTTCATCTAGCGTACTACAACAGAAATTGAGTCTCATTTTACGAATCCATCAGTCCAGCCTAACCCCATCCAGTCCCATGGGTTAGCCAACCACCCACTGTAGTGATGAGATCCAATTAAGAATTTGGTTAGGTTTTGTCCCAGGTACCAGGGAAAAGAGTTCCCAGGCCCCCTAGCGGATGTTCAAACTTAAAGCTAGTCACACCACTTACACACCCAATATGAAATTGCTTTCTTCAAAGATTCAGCTATCTTTAAAACAATCATTTAATGAAGCCATAGTATCACTGATCACAATCCTCCAAAATATCCGGTTGAATCTTAATTTCCAATCATTCCTTCATCGGAGTATCTATGGCATCATTGGCAACCAGAACGCTCACCACCTGTCCACTCAAGGGCCTTTTCGATAGTTCCTAGCTCATAGTACCCGGTAGTATATTCACTTATAAAAAAATCAAGATGGAATCTCCGTTGAAGATCACCAAGATCAACCAACAGATCCATATAAAAGAGCCATGGACTCATCCGTTGTGGACCAGCAAGGTCAATCAACCAAATCCATGCCCTGTTTCAGAAAACAACTCTTACTCCTTGTTCCAATATCTTCCACGACGTACGTGTGGGTATCTTCGGTGACCCATAGCCCGAGCACCGTATGGTCAGCACCCTCTAGGATCCTTCTCGCAGGTCACCTAGCGCTTCACTCATAGGCCCCTAATCCACCGTACCGAAAGCTCACCATTTAAATCGAACTGAGGCTGGTCGAGACCTCGGCCGATCTTGCTACGCGAGACGTCCTCCGTTGACTCTCCGTCAGCTGTTGCAACTTTATCAGTTAGGTCTCCACGACCTTATTCACAAGACGTCAAAATGCTTCCCCAGCATTCTGGACATAAAACAGTCATTTACAAACAAGTCACAAATACAGGTCACAAATACAGTTTCTATAATGAACTCTCACCTTTCCACATCGTTCCACATCAATCCATATTACTTAATCCACGTCCAATTCATATGTGTACCCATTCTCATCCAATCACATCATTTTTCATCTCATCACATCAGATTCATTCACATCACATATCATCCATTCACATCACATATCATTCATTCACATTCCGATTCACATGACATCACATCTCATTCATTCTCATCCCGATTCACATCACATTACATCTCATCCATTCACTCACATCGACATCACATCCTTTCACATACACATCCTCATTCATTCTTCCACATTCACATCCACATTCGTACTTTCACATACACATCCATATCCACTCTTCCACGTCCACATTCGTACTTCCACATACATATCCATATCCACTCTTCCACGTACACATTCACATCCACATCCATTCTTCACATACACATCCGCATTCATACATCCACATACACATCCACATCCATTCTTCCACATACACATCCACATTCATTCTTCCACATACTCATCCACATCCATTCTTCCACATACACATCTACATTCATTCTTCCACATACTCATCCACATCCATACATCCACATCCATATCCACATCCATACATCCACATCCATATCCACATCCATACATCTACATCCATATCCACATACACATCCACATCCATACATCCACATCCATATCCACATCCATACATCTACATCCATATCCACATACACATCCACATCCATACATCCACATCCACATCCACATCCATACATCCATATCGATATCCACATCCATACATCTACATCCATATCCACATACACATCCACATCCATATCCACATCCACATCCACATCTACATCCACATCCACATCCATACATCTACATCCATATCCACATACACATCCATATGTCCATATCCATATCCACATCCATACATCCACATCCACATCCACATCCATACATCTACATCCATATCCACATACACATCCACATCCATACATCCACATCCATATCCACATCCATACATCCACATCCATACATCTACATCCATATCCACATACACATCCACATCCATACATCCACATCCATATCCACATCCATACATCCACATCCACATCCACATCTATACATCCACATCCATATCCACATCCATACATCTACATCCATATCCACATACACATCCACATCCATACATCCACATCCATATCCACATCCGTACATCTACATCTACATCCATATCCACATACACATCCACATCCACATCCACATCCATATCCACATCCACATCCACATCCATATCCACATCCATACATCTACATCCATATCCACATACACATCCACATACATTTATCCACATCCACATCCACATCCATACATCCACATCCATACATCTACATCCATATCCACATACACATCCACATCCATACATCCACATCCATATCCACATCCATAAATCTACATCCATATCCACATCCATACATCTACATCCATACATTCACATACACATCTACATCCATATCCACATTTATTCATTCTCATACACATGCATACCCTTTCTTTCACATGTACATCTGCATTCACATCCAATCACATGTACATCTGCATTCACATCCAATCACATCCCAAACTCATCTTATCGCATCCGTTCTCATCCTATCACATCCCATACACATCTTATCGCATCCCATTTACATATTATCACATCCCATACACATCTTATCACATCCATTCACATGCTATTCCCATTTAATAGCTTTTTTTAGATTGATACCGATAATAGGACTTTTTCTAAATTTTTGCCAATTGCTTGGCCTAATTAAAGATTCTTGGCCTAATTAAATTTTTGCCAATTGCTTGGCCTAATTAAAGATTCTTTTTCTAACAACTATTTCCATATTCCTTCTCAATTCCTCAATTGAATTATATTCAATATTCTTCTTTTGAATAAAAGAATTTATGGGATTTGTAGAAATCAATTCTACCCATATTTTCACTTTTGGTAAATAATCATAAATCGAATTATACTAAAAATTCCTCTTCTTCCCATTTAATTTCTTGGATCCCAATTACCATGGGAATTCCTCTTTTTGTATTTAATTATTTACATTCCAATGTCATGGAAATTCCTCTTTTCCCATCAATTACCCATTTTAGACACTAGGAGGATTTTTATATCCAAAAATATCTCAATTTTGGACTATCTCTCTCTAGATATTTTCTCTCTCTAGGTCAAAACAAGATAAAATAGAATCTTTCTTTTATTTCAGAGGGGGAAATAATTACAATATCAGAAGGGGAGGTTCTTACACCTGTACACCTCAAAAGCTGGGGGGGGAGGAATCTAACATCCTACCCCACTTAAAAAATGCGAGATGTCCTCATCTCGCAAACTAGAGGACAACTCTTTCCCTTAAGATCCAACTGTATATTTTGGTCAACCCAACAAAATCCTGGGATAAATATCCCTTATATAGAACTCATCATTAAATAACAGTTCATTCAGATCATATCATTCATATCTTTAACACAATAATGGTCCATTAGACCTGAAAATTTTTTTTCTGAACATTCCTTCACGAGAATTTCAATCAAGCAAGTTCTCAATTTGTCATCCTATTAACTTGATCCACCGGGTCATGTGTTAACAGTAGCAATCTGACAGCACAATCCACTATTTCTTGGATCCCAATTATCATGGGAATTCCTCTTTTTACATTTAATTATTTACATTCCAATGTCATGAGAATTCCTCTTTTCCCATCAATTATATCTCATAAAATAAATTTATCTAAATTAAAATATCCATTATTTCGATATGCTAGAAATTTCTCTTTGCCCGTCTAAATGATGGAATTCCAAATGTCATAAGAATTTCTCTTTTGACATTTAAATATTTCTCATGGATAAATAAATTTATCTAAAAATTCATCTTTGAATTTAAATAAATTATCCCATAATTCCAATATACTAGGAATTTCTCTTTTCCCATCTAAATGATGGAATTCCAAATGTAATAGGAATTCCTCTTTTAACATTTAATTATTTCTCATAGATCAATAAAATTATCTAAAAATTCATCTTTAAATTTGAATGAATTATCCAATAATTTTAATGTGATAGGAATTTCTCTTTTCCCATCCAATTGATGGAATTCCATATGTAGTGGGAATTCCTCTTTTATCATTTAAACTTATCTATGCAAAAAGATAAATTTAACTAAATTTTCTCTTGAAAATTAAATAAAAATCTTCATTAATTCCTTTACACTAGGAATTACACTTTCCTTATTTAATTATTTTTATTCCAATGTGGTGGGAATTCCTGTTTCATCATATAAATTTATCTATGCAATAAGATAAATTTAACTAAAATCTTTTTTTAATTTTTACATAAAATATACATTATATTAGTATTCCAATTTTTTCTCTTAATTCTTTGGAATACATGGATTTCCATTATCATAGGGATTACTCTTTTAACATAAAAATAAATTACTAGAATTTCTCTTTTTTCTAATTTATTAATTAAACATAAACATAAAAATCAATTTCTCCATGATTTCAATGAGAATCATTCAATTAATCTAGGATGATAATACTAGAATATGGTAGGAAGTCCTCTTTTCATATTATGAATGAAAATATTTTATGTGTTTATTTTACAAAAAATTTACCATAGCTCCGTTTGCTATTACTGATAATTCTCAATTTAATTGAAAGAATGAAGTTTAATATTATTGATATGATTAGAATGACCACTAGTTGGATCATTATCCAATTATGGATTGATTCATAATTTCTCTATGAAATAAATATCATAAAAGCATTAAAAAGCCATTATTTTGGCCTCCAATTAGACAAGCATAGAAATTACTTTTGGATTAAAGAAATGCTTCATGAGAAGCTTCATTTGGATTGAGAATAGGTCATAGGAATGGCCTTTCTTTGGGGGGAGAGAGAGAAATGCTTAAAAACCATTAAAATTAAGGATAAATAGAAATTTATGTGTTTCTTTATCACAATTCATAAAAGAACTTCAATAGTAATCAAAAGCCATTCAAATTAAAGTTTCTCAAGTTGAGAGGGGTTGAGAAGAGAAGCATTTTGAGTTTTAATAAGAAAAAGACAATAATCCAGCTTTACCTTCTAATTTACTTGATTCTTTGATCACAGTAGAGGCCCCCAACCAATCAATTGGTTTGGTATGTTGTAGGAGTCACCAAGGAAGATTGAAGAGAGAGAGAAGCTCCAATCTCTTCAATTTTGTAGAGGTTTTTAGAGGATAATAGAACATATCATTATTTCAGCATAATACTAGCATAGTATAGTTCTCATATTTTTTTACAAAGGGCTAAGGATCTATTTATAGATGAGGGAGGCCTCTAACCAAGTCCAACTAATTTCTAGAATTTTCCAGGTTCAGTTTGGTTGAATTTGGACAAGATTTGGACCTAGTTTGGTTCCCTTTTGATTTGGTTTGATCCAAGAGAGAGGAGAGATAAAAGTATCACAATATCTTTGAGTTTAAAACTCCACCACACATGTGAAATAGGTGCCTCCTTGAAGGGACCCCTTTTACTTACACATGTGTCAAAAATGAATCATTATACCCAAAATATCTCATTTTTTTAGTAATACTCATAGTTTTTTACTAATAAACCTTGTACTCAGTCAACTCTTCATCTTATGTGGACATTTACTCATTTTTGGGTATTTTTCTTTTATAAATTAGATTTATCTCCTCCCCACACTTGGATTGATTCTATTGGCCCCCCATAGGAACCTTAATTGGACCATAATCCAAAATTTTTTAAAAATCTAGACCCTTAGGCTAAGGTCCTTTATACCCATTTCTAATTAATTCCAATTGCACATTGGAAAGTTCTTTTTGAATTTCTATTTCAGGAAAAACCATTTTAGACACTAGGAGGATTTTTATATCCAAAAATATCTCAATTTTGAACTACCTCTCTCTAGACATTTTCTCTCTCTAGATCAAAACAGGATAAAACAAAATCTTTCTTTTATTTCAGAGGGGGGAATAATTACAATATCAGAAGGGGAGGTTCTTACACTTGTACACCTCAAAAGCTGGGGGGAGGAATCTTACACATATTAATCAAAAGGCAATTAATTCAACTTAATGAGACATTTTATAATGATATAATGTGCAGTTAAGTGAATTTTAAACATTTTGACGGATAAGGGAACAAAGCTGCAAACAAAGATTAAGTGAAAAATAAAGATTCCATCTCCACTTTATAAGGTTGATGACTTACATGTCATAAGAGTAGATGTCATTGGCTACAATCATGCACTCTCCATGCAAAAATGATGTATTTCTTGAAAGGATATATATTGTCTATATTTCAATGTCTAATAATGATGGGGTAAATTGATCTCATAAACTTAAGGTTAGTGGGTATATCGAAACATTGTATAGAGCATTGATTGTTACATTTATGTGAGCTTATAATGTTTGGTTATACACACACAGGAAGATGCTCCTTTTCCTCTATATATATATGAACCATAGAATTTATTTTTTTAGAATTAATATTTTTAAAAAATAATAATTATTTAAAATTCTCAAATAAAAATGGCCAACTTATTTAAATCACCGTTCATTTCATGTGTACTTGGCACCTGTTATGTCATTCTTTTTTGTTCTTGTGTACTTTTTGTTCCTCTTTACAATAAGTTGTACAATCTCCTTCCCATCTTCTAAGAAGAATTTATGTTTTAGCAATGGTCGAGTTCTCGTGAGTGCAAATTAGCTCCCTTATCGTTCTATGGATTGCAAGCAATAGTAAATATTGGGTCCCAAGAGTTGCATGTCCCTCTAGAACCAACCGAGTCTAATCATTATGGGGAGGAGTTATATATACTTGAGGACTCTCTTTTAGCCAATTACTCTGCAATAGTTGATGCTTCATTAAACTCAAACCCAAAATCAATAGTCATCTTAGATAGCCCACCCAGAGGACTTCCAACTAAGTCTAATGTGATAGATTTATGTAGCCCCTTATAAGATAACAACAAAATCGGTGCATCAGCCTCATCCACTGTTTGCAAGAGGAGATGGTAAGAGAATTTTGGAATACCTTTGGAGCATGAAGAAGGAAAACACATTAACAAAGATTTTGTTGAATTTTAAAGAGGTTATCAAGGCCATGGAAATTCTTAGGCAATATAATGGTGATATTGCATTTGCGCTCCCACCAAGCATGGGAACACGTGCAAGAATGGACTCCATGGAGTATAAGTGTGATCCCCACTGGTGGTCAAAGTCACAAACCTCTAACATTGCCTTTCCTAGAGTGTGTCATGGAGAAGCCATTTCTTAAGTAGTTTGAAGTGCGTGAATGAAATTTTCTCGGGTTGTTTAAAGAACCATAGGGTCTCAAATACATCACATTTTACTGGAAGCACGCTAAAGGCATCGACCACTAGAGAGAAGTATAACAATGCATCCAGAAAACTCCTTTGCCATTACTGCTCAGTGCGAGCAATGTGCATTATTGCTACATGCAATTGCTGCATCTATTATGTGATGCCCTCCAGACGATGAGTCAATTAATGATACACATTAGTTTTCATCAACATAATGTACGGGTAGGCACAAGGCACTAACTGATAGGATAAATAAAATGGTGTCCAGTGTGTTAGGAGTAGATCGTAATGTCGGGGCAAGAAAGATATAAATGTGTGTGGCAAAAGAAATTATAATGGCAGTGCTAGTTCAAGAAGGTGGTTCCTCACATTTCATTAGGAACAAGAGTTCATCAACATTGCAGAGGAGATGGGACCACTGGTGGAAGATAGCTAGTAAGTTAATTTGGTTGGGCAATTACGTTTTTATAAAAGAGTTATTAAAATCTAGACAAGCAAAGTGTGAAATTTGAATAATTTTATTTTTAGGTTTCGGAGGTTAGTCTCATTGCAGCTCGGCACATGCCTTCAAAAAGGAGAGCTTTGTCTTGGATGCACTTCTGAAGCTAAAACGAGAGTGCACTTATGACTTTTTTCATGAAAGCAGGTCCCCGGGACAAGGGTCCTTAGGGGGTGAGAAGTGCTTTGTTCCACCATTGGAGCAGCTTTAGGGTTGGATTTGGTGAATAGAATGCAACGGACCAACTCAGATGACTTGCTCAGGTTAGAAGTGCTTTGTTTTCAAGATGTCACCATTGGAGCCGCTTCATGGTTGGATTTGGTGAATCGAATGCGATGGACTAGCTCTGACGACCTGCCACATGCGTGGATATAGTTCGACCACACCCGATGAACATTAGATTGGGTGACCATGGCTTGTCATGTGTATGATCTAATGTAGCATATTACGAATGTAGAGTATAAAAGTAGTGAGAGTTGGTCAAGTGTGTTACATCATAAATGACTAGAGTTTTCATGCAGTATGCAAGATCTAACAATTACAACATGTGAAATGAAAGAGGAAGATATGGAGTCCCAATGTCTCTTTTGGAAATGCATTAATGAGGTGATGGTGGCAAACCATGGTTGTGAAAGGGAAGATTTCTTTGGTTTCATGGTGGTAGATAAGGCTTAGGCTAACTGGAATGCAGTTCAACATGTGTTCAATGGTGGGAAAAATAATGTCTCCACAGATAGGGAGAGATCTTGCCTATTTCATTGGGAGAAGAGCATTGTTTCCTAGACAACAAAGTATGTGCATGCTACATCTCAATTTGAGCACAAAGCAATGTGCGAGAAGTGGCACATGGCTTCTACCAATGAAGAGTAGAGGCTCGATTGATATGTCAATTCTGGTGCATTGGTCATGTGATGGATAGGAATATGTCAGCACAATGGACTCTTGGTTGAGTTGGTGGCGAGAGGTGCGCATAGCACATTGGGGTTTAGTTTATGACAACAATAGAGAGAAGTAATGATGGTCCAAATACCCCAAGAACAAGCCTAGCAGAAAGCAAGCATGGAAGTATTCTTGCAGGGGAAGGATATAGACATAAGATTTCTCTTTTATGATGATGACATGTACTACCGATATGGCAAAATGCAATTTTGCAAAGCACTAAGGCAGTCTCTTACTCTCAAGGCAAGCACATAGGGAGAGGACCATGCTTGGAGAAACTAAAAGAATGGTTGTCTACAAGCCCACCCAAGTGGTCCAAACAGTTAATCAAGTAACTGAAGGAACACCCATGTATAAGGTGCCCACACCTCTCATGGTGATAAAGAAAGTGCACATCACAAGAAACCAGCCACTATGGTCATTGATATTGATGATGAGGCCATGCATCAACCAAAGTATAACGCACATGTATGAGACCACAAGTATGTTGGGAGACCATGGAAGATCATTTTTAAGGAGCATGATACAAGAAGTACTTCAGAAAAAAGAACAACCAAAGTCACAAAGTTTAGTGTCATTGAGTGCAAGGTGAATTAATTAATGTGGAAAATCCAAAGGACATGCATTGGAAGAAAGGTCACATGCAGTGGAATGCCTCGTGCAAGTAAGAGGTGTGGGAAGTACATAGCCGAATCTATGAAGGGTGTGCCTACACCATGTTTTGAAGGCTACCGCAAGCACCCTAATGGTCTAAGTAGACAATGGATGTGGTTTTTCCTTGACTATGTGCTTCATTGCTATATTATGGACACCAACATAGACCCAAAGCCTAATCCATCACCCAAGATATGGCCAGTTATTACTATAGGAACTAACCTCACAAGCGAGGAGGTATATTCATTATGGGAAGGTGGATACTAGGTGGAGAGAAGGAATGCATAAGGTGTTATGCCTACCCCACCTAGTAATGGTGGGGCTACAATGTTCTTTACAACTGCAACTTCCAAAGAACCACCCCCATACAGAGGCAGGTGGCTTAGGCATGCAAAATGGCATAAGAGTCAAGTATCGCATGTCAACATCAGAGAAAGCAGCAAGAAAAATAAAGGCCTCTTTGAAAATGAAAGCTATGGTGGTAGAAGAAGTGCAGAGACTGGAGAACAAGTTTGAAAATGAAAGCTATGGTGGTAGAAGAAGTGCAGAGACTGGAGAACAAGTATGAAGTTTTCAAGATTGAATCGCACGGGGATGATGCAAAAGTGGGAAAATATAATGTGCATGCAACCGGAATCTTATTCTAGGAATTGATTGTGGAAGAGTAGAGAATTAATTCAATCATAAAAACCATTGCTTGTAAGCTTCAACTAAATCAAATCAATTGGAATTTAAACACTTAAACAAAATTAAAAATACTTAGCTCATAGACCATATTGGGTGCAATCTTCCCCCCTCTTGTGCGTGGCCTCTCCTCACACAAGAGTATTTCTTTATTAGCTTTCTTTTTCACCAAAATTAGGCCATAGCCCCCAAAATATACAAGATGTGCTTTTTAGAGCACGGCACTCTTCTTTAACAAAAATAGAGTGTCAAATTGGGACTAGGGTAAAGCCATAGGCTTTAATAAATTCCACATAAATAAATGTATCTTTCCTAAAGTTCAAAATGGAAAAATCATTTGATAAGGTTACAAGCTACTATGCTTGCCAAAAATGAAATGTGATGAACCAAGACATTTCTTCCAAAGTAAACTCTTCAATTCCCATAGTCTTCATCACCTGAAAATATAAGCCCAATTAATTATTAAATTAATCCCACAAATATTAAACAGGCACAAATCATCACCAACTCATGACTACCAGGCGTAAGTACCCCATAGTCTTCATCACCTGAAAATATAAGCCCAATTAATTATTAAATTAATCCCACAAATATTAAACAGGCACATATCATCACCAACTCATGACTACCAGGCGTAAGTACCCCAGGAATCACCCTGCCATACAAACCTAACTGAAATAATCATAGGTGGCCTCAAACATACGTCATATACTGCACGTATTAATATTTATAGTGGTATCACCCACGATATTAACCTAGCCGGCATGACGCAAGAGTAATCTAGGCGTCCCCAAATTACTCAAGAGGGGATAAATAATATTTTTCTAGAGGACTTAAAATATATTCTCATGACATCCCTCTTGCTTGAGTTTGCAATTGTCCTCAATTGCGGATTTGCTGGGTTTGAAAAGAATGAAGAATTTCAGGGTAAACTCGGAAAAATTTCTCAGGCATCCATTTAGCATCTTCTTGTGGATGATTCTTGAAAGTCAAAAGATACTTGAAGTATTGATTACCTGTCCTTGTTGTTATTATCTCTTGGTCTATGATAGCATCAGGAACTAGTACTTCTTCCTCTCCTTCAATAAGAGGTGGTTCCTCATATGTTGGGTGAGTAGGAAGTGTTCCTCGAAAAGGTTTCAAGAGATGGATATGAAAAGAATTGTGGATATTCCAATTAGATGGAAGCTCTAGTCTATAGGCCACATCATTAATCTTTTGAAGGATTTTAAATGGCCCATAATATCTAGGCGCTAGCTTCACTACAGGGAATTTTTCCACACTCTTTAATCGACATTTTTCAATTCTCAAAAGTACATATTCACCTTCTTGAAATGAAAAATCTTTACGCTTCCTATTTGCTTGAGATGTATACTTCTCTTGAGCTTTTGCAATACAATCACGCACTTCAGATAGAATGCGATCAAAGTCTCTAACATATTGGTCGGCAGCTTCAATCTTATGAGAGAGTCTAGTAGCCGGAATAGGCAATGCTCTTCCATAGATAATCTCAAATGGTGCTCGACCAGTAGCAGTATGAGGAGTATTATTATAAGCAAATTGGAGTAGGTGTATGTACTTATCCCATGCACTAGGTTGCTGGGAAACATAGGCTCTAAGCATATCTAAGATAGTGCTATTTGTAACTTCGGTTTGTCCATTCGATTCCGGATGGAAAGCCGTGGAAAAATCTAACTTAGTGCCTAAGTTTGAGAAAAGAGCAACCCAAAAGTGACTACAAAATTTAGAATCTCTATCAGAAACTATCACTTTGGGTAGACCATGATGAACAAAAATTTGCTTAACAAATATGTTCGCGGCTTGCTGAGAAGTTAGTGTCTTTTTACATGGAATGAAATAAGCTTGCTTACTAAATCTGTCCACTATTGTTCAAATCATGTCATGGTGACTGGAAGTAGTAGGAAAGCCAATAATGAAGTCCATAGACACTTGTTCCCATGGTCTATCAGGAATAGGTAGAGGCATAAGCAATCCTAAAGCTTTGCCTTTGTAGCTTTTAATTGTTTGGCAAATGTTACATTCAGCTACAAATTTAGCTACATCATTCTTCAAATGAGGCCAATAGAATTCTCGAGAAACTACTTGAAGTGTTGCGGAAACTCCTCTATGTCCCACAAATGGTGGTTGGTGCATCTCTTCCAAGACAAGTTGTCTATAAGGTTGAGTAACACACAATCTCTTCTCAAAGAAAAGATAGCCATCGTTATGAGAATAACTTCCTTGAGGTGTCCAATTGTTTTCACGCAATTTGATCCATATTTGAGAAAAATCTGGATCAACTTTGTAAGTTTCTTTCATAAGTACAAATGGTTCACTTTCAATAATAGAAATGTTGATATTTGGTCTTCGACTCAAAGCATCGGCAACAACATTTTCTTTTCCAAGTCGATATTGAATCATAGGTTGGAAACTTTGAATGAAAGCTGCCCATTTGATATGCCTATCTGAAATAAGAGGTTGCGTAAGCAAATGCCTAATGCTTTGTTGATCTGTCTTGATAAGAAATTCAGAGCCCATTAGGTAATGCTTCCAGATTTTCAAAGCATGCACTACTGCTGCTAATTCTTTGTCATATGTGCTATAATTTTGCTCTGCAGGCTTAAGCTTTCTACTTTGATAAGCAATAGGTTGGTTGTCTTGCATAAGAACAGCTCCAAATCCTTTGCCACTAGCATCAGTCACTACTATAAAGAATGGTCTTTGAAAATCAGGTAGTGTTAGAACTGGTGCTTGTGTTAAAGCATTCTTGAGTATTGCAAAAGATTTATCTTGCTTTTCAGTCCAACTGAAATTTGTAGCTTTCTTAAGGAGTTCAGTCAAAGGATTGGCAATACAAGCAAAATTCTTGACGAACTTCCTATAATAACTACATAAGCCAAGAAAAGATCTAAGATCATGTATGTTTCTAGACGTAGGCCAAGAAGCAATACACTCAATTTTCTTAGGATCTACACGAATCCCTTCAGCTGACACTATATGACCTAAGTATTCAATCTCTTCTTGAAAGAAAGAACTCTTTTCAGGATTGACATACAGTTCATTTTCTCTCAAAAGGTTGAACACTTGTTCCAAGTGTTGTTCATGCTCTTGTCGATCCTTACTGAAAACAAGAATGTCATCAAAGAACACTATAACAAAACTTTGAAACTTAAGGAATATGCGATTCATCATATGGCTGAAAGTAGCTGGAGCATTGGTCAAACCAAATGGCATAACCAAAAACTCATAGTGACCAGTTTGGGTTCTAAAAGCTGTCTTGAAAATGTCAGATTGAGTCATACGGACTTGATGATACCCAGACTTTAGGTCAATCTTGCTAAAGACTTTTGATCCTCTAAGCTTGTCAAAAAGATCATCTACCCTAGGAATAGGATATTTGTTCTTGACAGTAATCTTATTCAATGCACGATAGTCTACACACATTCGGTAAGTTCCGTTCTTCTTCTTAACAAGTACTGGAGCTCCAAAAGGTGAACTACTAGGTCGAATAAGGCCTCTCTCTAGCAAGTCTTCTATTTGGCTTTGGATTTCTTTTTGCTCTAAATTGTTGACTCTATAGGGAGCTTTACAAGGCGGGGAATTTCCAGGCAATAAGTCAATACTATGATCCTCAGGCCTAGACTTAGGTAATCCTGGAGGCAGATCTTCCATGAAACAGTCACTAAATTTGGAGATAAAAAGATCAAACTTTGGACTTTTGGATGTGTCAAACTCAGTATCAAGCTGGTTAACCCATACCATATAAGTCTTGTCTCTTTTTCTTAGAGCTCTCTTTGCTTGAGTGTGACTCAACAAAGGACTCATTTCTCCTTTGACTTGACACTGGAAGATAATATTTTCATTGTCCTTCCTTAGAGAAATGCTATGAGTGTCATAGTCTATAATAGGATTGTATTTGTGTCTCCAAGGCATACCCAAAATTATATCTACCCCTTGTAAAGGTGCAACTAAGAAATCTCTTTTTTCTGTTAAAGGCTTGATGCATAAATCCAAATCTTTCACCTCTTGCATGCAATTATACTTTGTTCCAGTAAATGCTGCTTTGACTTTATAGTGCGTAGGTAAAGAATGAAGATTTAATGCTTTAAGTACCTTTTCAGAAATGAAATCATGTGTACTACCATCATCATGCAAAATAAGAACTTCATGTCCATTTATCGTTCCTTTTATTTTAAGCAAAGAATGAATATGAGGTTTACCTTCTTGTTCTGAGTAATCTGGATCGGAATTACCCTCTTGCTCGAATGATTCTTCTTTATTGTCGTCTTCTTCAATCATGTTGACTCGAGCTGCTGCCTGCTGGTGTCGAATTCTTGGTACGCTCCGGACTTGTATTCGGTGCTATGTGACCTTCTTTGTGGCACTTGAAACATTTGATAGGAGATGTCTTCGGTTTGCCACCATTGACTTTCTTATTGGTACTCATGTTGCCTTTAGCCTCGTCCTTGCCTTTGTCATAACTTGGTTTATACATCTTCTTTGAAGCATAAAAAGATTTAGTAAATGGTTTAGAAGAAGTACCCTCATGTGCTTTAATCTCTTTAGGAAAACCATTTTTACGTTCTGAATTAGTTGCCAAAGATATTGCAGAAGATAGTGAATGAGGTCGAAACATATTCACATCGGCCCTAATGGTAGATCTAAGGCCTGATATGAACTTCCTTTTTTGATCTTTCTCGCTGACTCTATCCACAACCTGCACCTGTAATAAAGTATTCCAGAACTTTTCTACATACTGTGACATAGTTTCCTTTTCCAATTGATGCAAAGTGTCCCATTGGTGCCTAACTTTGGACTTGAATTATGAGGGTAAAAAGTGCTTTTTAACCAGCCGTTGAAATCTTTTCCAAGAATCTGGCTTGTCACGACCTTGCTTTACTACACTCCACCATAAAGCTGCACTGTCTACTAAATGATTGACTGCACATTTAATCTTATCACTCTCTGAAAATTTTTCTCCAGAAAAATAGTCATCTAGTTGACTAAGCCAAGCTAAAATGACCCTAGCATCCTTCTTTCCATCATAATTTTGAAATGTGAAAGCTTTGCGACTAATCTTGGATTCTTTTTGTGACCTTTGTGCTTGCAATGTAGCATTTACAGCCCTTTGAATAGTGTCATCTTCGTCATCAAAAGATAGCGAAGAGTCACGCTTGCGTCTACGACTAGAGAGCTGTCTCTCCAATTCAATACGCTTCTCTCTTTCTTCTACAAATTGATGTTGTAAAGAAAGGAGTTGCTCTTGAATTGATGATGAGATAGGCAAATCTGCCATAGTGCTTGTGCAAATGATGTAGATAAATAAAATTTTACTTTATTTGATGTAAATAAATAAAGCAAAAATAAGTACTTATCTTGTTTTTCTCCCGCAATTTGATCTTGGCTGAAGCTGAACAAAGACGTTGTTCAATGGCTAAATTGAATTCTCGTCGCCTCAAACAAATCCCGAACGATTCCGCGTGATTCAAGAGTCTTGGGCTAGTCGAATTGTTGATGAAATAATTTTTTTGCACTTTGAAACCTGTTGAAACAGTCCTGTAAACCTTGCCCAATCTCTGTAATATTTTTTGAAATATTTTCAGAATTTTTCAGAAGCGATTTCGAAATTTTCTGGCCTTTTCTAGGCAATTTTCAAGCTTTTTAAAACCTGTAAATCACTTTTCTGCACCCAAAAATTTTCAGAATTGGAAACCTTTGAATTTCTCTTCAAATTTGAAAATAGGAGAAGTAAAGGTTCAAAAAGGAGTGATGTGACTTGCATAGGGATTGGGAAAAGTAAGCTTGATTAACTTTTGGATTAGGGAGTTGATTAGCTTATGGAGACTAAGCTCTTTGGGATTTTTTTTAAAAATCTCCTCCCCACGCTGTTTTGCGCCGGCAGGCTGCCGCCGTGTGCCTCCTTCTCCAAGAGTTTCTTGTGATTTTTTTTGTTGGTTTTTACAGAGAAAAATAGGCTCCGTCCATTATAGATTCACTCATCCTTGAAGCTTTCTGATTTCTAAGAGATACCCGTGAGGTTTTTGGCTATGAGGATTTCATCCATACGGTCAGATTTTGATTTCACTGAGTATTTAGAAAAACCGCTTTTTGATAGAGAGGGATGGTTTTGCAGGGTGGTGAGTGGGTTTGAGAGTAGATCTAGTTTTGAATCTTTGACCTTTGGGTAAAGACCTGCAAAACACCCTTCTGTCCACTGGATAAATTCCTGCACTTTCTTGATTTTTGAGAAGTTGAAGCCAAGTGAAGACCAAAGTGGTGGGCTTAATTGCGATATAGCAAGCCTATGGATTTATTGATGAATCGTCTGAGCATGTCTTACTAGAGGAAGTGCAAAAGGGTATGAACACTGTTCACTTACTTTATGCCTACATCTGGAGGCCCATAGTAGTAAAGATGATGGTTTTCACATTTTTGTATTTGGAAGTTGTACATGAATGAAGTTGATTTTATTTTCACTTTGAAGTAATAACCTCAATGTAGAGGATGTGATGTTATCAATTTTTTTCTTTTTTTCACTCCCTCTGGCTCTCTCTCACCCTCTCCCTCTCAAATAATTATGTTATGAATCTCTCTTTAACTCTCTTCACCCTATCTCTCTCTCTTGATGGAGGGGGAGGGAATCCGCTCGCCCAATTCCCAAAAAGCGCTCGCTAGAAAATGCTCACCGAAAAAAATACCTTGGGAATCAATATTTTTATATCTTTTCTTTAAAAATGAGGTCTTGTCAATAGTAGAATCGACAAATCTCTTACACAAAAATAATAGCACCATTATAATATCTTTTGTACAAAAGAATGCCTTCTTAATGGATATATGTCAAATCTCTTGCACATAAGAAATGGCCCTATGGCCATATTGTATAGTGAATCAAATTTTTTATAAGCTGTAGATAATACTATATCTTTTCTTACAAAAGAAGGTCTTGTAAATGGTAAAAGTGAAAAATCTTATACATGAAATAAATAGCACCATTACAATATCTTTTGTACAAAAGAAGGCATTGTTAATGGATACAGTGAAAATATCTTACACAGAAGAAATGGCACTGTGGCCATATCTTTCTTATACAAGAAGGGCTAAGTTGTAACTCACACAATTGAACTTGATTACAATGTAGATATGATTGGGCACCATCCATTGTATTCTTTATAACTAGACATGTCATTAATGCATAATTAATGACCATATATTACCATATTGGAGAACTTCTATACATTTTCTCTTTGTAAAAATGGGAGAGAAAGAAATTTCTCTCACTAGAAAGCATGCTGGAAATGGCCCACACAACCATATATTACCATATTGGAGAACTTCTATAAGTTTTCTCTCTATAAAAATGGGAGCATAGTGGAATTTTCACAAATGAACTCTAAAGTGAGAAGAGTTTGGATATTTGGAATCTACATTTCAAGACCTTTCTAATGATATATAGCATGATGGGTAATTTTTTATATTCAAGAAATCTCCAAATTTAGTGATGGTGTGGCATGTGATGTGTCATAATGATTTTGCATATAGTGTGGCATCTTTAGAGAGAGCCTGCGGCAAAGTAAGAAAACGCCAAGGACGACCGCAACTGCGATGCCAGCGCATAGAACATAGAAAACAACTACATAGCCTTTGCCGAGCTTATTGTTGGAGCCGCCTGGAGCTGCGGTGTCAGACGATGTGGGGTTGCTGCTGTTAGTAGGTGTAGGTGCTGCAGGCGTAGCCTACAAGAGGTTCGCCGATTAGCTTGTGGTTGCATTAATGGCTGTAAAATTCCCCTGTACCAGATTGTAACTGGTTCCGTCGGAGACGACGAAGCCAACATAGAGAGGCTGAGGCTGAGGCTGAGGCTGAGTGTAACTGGTTTTTGATCAAGAATGGCGGACAAAGTTCGGTTGAATTTGAGGCTGAGGCTTGCCACAAACACTGTGTTGGTCGTTGCATTGTACTCCACCAGGATGTCATATGTGGGAGGATCATCATGGTGAGGACAAAAGGTTGGAACTGGGGAGCCGTCGAAGTGAACGTACCCACCCACCACCGAATCCCCCTCCAACGCCAACGTTTCTTCCTAGCAGTTGATCGGCCGTCGAACGAGATGGCGCCACCACGAAGGCGATTGCGCCATTCCCGACAAAGGAGAAAGTGAAAAAAGAAGAAGCAAAGGAGAGAGGGCTGACGGATGGAATACTGATCGGGTCAAGCAAAGGAGAGCCCGCCGACATCAATAGGCTTTCTGGAAAAGAGACCATGCAATGTACTACAGTGAGAGGAACTGTGGATAACAAGCACAAGGCACTAATTAGCAGATGAGTGATCCTTGCCATCTTGAACTGAAACCACCACCAATACACCAAGGCAAGACCAAGCAGAAGAAGCACATACACGAGGCAGGCATGAGAACTCAGAAGTTTATAAAAGAGGAATCAGCTTCCAAACGTGACCTCTTTTTCAAACAAGACTTCAGGGTTCACGTGACCTCTTTTTTCCAACAAGACTTCAGGCTAGTGTGTACTATTGGTTGGGGAAGCAAGCATTTTAATTTTCGTTGGTGTGGTAATAAAATATTAAATTAGAAAATGAAAAATTTGTGGGTTCCAGCATATAAAGGGTGATTTCGTTATCTATAAAAATTTACAAAAGGTCTGTACAACAAATGTTTATTTTTACACATAAATAGGTTTTGAAATGTCCCACATGATGTATGGGGTTTTCATAGACTGAAATTTGTGAGTATTAAAAGTGGTTCTCATGAATCCATGAAAGTAAAGCCCTCTTGTTGCTCAATTTCTTACATAATCCCACATAAAAATATATATATCTACCTACCTACGTATATATGTTTATGTATGCATGCGTGTATGTATGTATGTGCATGCGTGTGTGTGTGTGTGGGGGTGGCTGGGTGGGTGGTTGGGCATCTGTGTGTGTGTGCATGTGTCTATGTGTAAGAGAGAGAGAGAGAGAGAGAGAGAGAGGTATTAACGTCGGTAGAATGCAACATGAGGGCATATATGACCAACGGTGGGACTTGAATTCGGGTGGATCATGGCCTTTATAAGGGCCCTTGCAATAGCCAATCTGCCCCACTTGTGGGTGGCAGAAAGGTAGTGCGAGGGTCCTCTTTTATTACACACACACACACACTGGGAGAGAGAGAGAGAGAGAGAGAGAGATCATGTACTTGAAGTGGACCCTCTTCACACAAAGCAATTAGTTGAGTATCATTTCAAAGATTTCACATTGACTTTTGTGTGTCAAGTTTTATTCTAAAATGTGTTGAACTTTTAAATGCATCATTTCTAAAGGACCCTCTCTACTTAAAAAAAATAAGTAGAGTATCAATTCAAAGCTCACACTTAATTTTCAATGTGATTTTTTTTCCCAAGCGTGTTAGATTTTTCAAACTTCCCCTCACATAAAACAATTAATCAAGCATCATTTTAAAGCTTTCTTATTCTATTCAAGAATTTTCAAAGTTTCTACATATAGTAACATATATGTTGACAAATAAATAGCTTACTTGACCAACTTGCTAAGAATTTTCAAAGTCTCTACATATACTATCACAATATGTTGACCAGTAAATAACTTGCTTGACCAACTTGAATGATGTATATCACAATTTGTTGACCGATAAATAACTTGCTTGACCACCTTGTATGATGTAACATCATGGAGAATTCTTATCATGATGAAAATTTACAAAAAAATATAGCATTGTTTTGTCTGTTATGCAAGCTCCAGAAGTTTAGTGAGATTACTCAATCTATGACGATGTTTCATGTATGATGACTCAATCTATGATGATGTTTCATGTATGATGAGCTAATCAATATGATTTTTCACATTCTCTTCTCATCTTTGGTCCTCATTACTTACTCTCTATTCCACTCAAGCTCCTTATAATAATTCAACATTTTTAGCCTCCTTTCTTCACTACAAACAATTCATTTCTTGATGTGCCTATTCTCCTTTAGTAGTTTTACACCATAGAAAAATTATAATTAATCAGGACTTCCTTACCAACTTCTTGAAGATTATCTCAAAATCTACTTGTATTAAAGTGGTAAAATTGACGTTACTTTTAGACCCAATATAATTTGATGATACTCTCTTACATGGGACTAGTGTATTATCTAAGAAAATAAATTTTCTTTGTAATACAAAGTTGATCCAATGGTTAAATTTAAGCATATTTTGATATTAAGGTAGGTAGGTAGGTATATGGAGTCCATGGCCATAGAAGAGGTTTATTGAAGGCAAAGATGTCTCTAGATTTAGATAGAAATCCAACGATCCAAACGATCAAATTTTAAACGGTAGTGAGTACTACTGTAAGGTTTCCCCCCTTCCAAAATAGGGGAAACACTTAAGATAGTCCACTAAGTCTTAACTTGGAGAAAATTTCCTATTCATCGACACCTTGACCATGTAGAGATTCAAGGATACGACACCTTGACCATGTAAGACCTATTCCTATCCCGCATGGGGAGCGTGATCTTCTAAAAATCAAATCACCCATAGGGTAATTGATCATAAATTGGGCAACTACTAGACTTGATTTCTAGAGGCAATGCTTTTTTCCTCATCCCTGCAAGGCACAGCCGCTGGCCTAGTCTTCTAGAATAGAGTTGCCCAAGAACCTATTTATCTAGCGTAGGCCTTTCACTTAATCTGTTGGAAAGCTACCCAACTAATTGGGTCCACCCGTCCGTAGGATGGTGCCATTGGGGCATTCCATCCTCCCACTTTCCACCTTACTCACGCGTCAATTTGTTTTCTAATTAATCCTACCACACTGTTTGACATAAATAAATATGTTTCTTAATTAAGGTCCTTTTCACAAGGTTTGTTAAAACAACCTTTTTAAACAATACAATAATTCCAAGACAAGATTTATAAAAAAGATTATACATGAATCAATTTCATACAAGCCAAACTGGCTCTCTTATTCTTTTCCTTTATACCGCCGATGATCTAGAATTCGGCCTTCTAGCCTCTACATGCTGGGCAAAACCCTACGGGACCATACACCTCATCGTTGGCCCCGCTGGCGAGGACTCAAGCCGGCCTGTCGCCCTCTCAGGCTCCATCGCTCGATCCTCCCGCCCCTCAGAGGAATGTCTGCGCACTAGGGTGGGCTAATTCAGCGCACTAGCCTGGGCCCTCAGAACTAGGCAGCATCACAATCACTCACCTCAATCGGTGAACCTCATTCTCCCAATGGTATGAGGGATACCATGGGCCAATTCCGGGCCTTACTAACGTCTCCGCCGTCTGGCTATACAAGCACAAGAACGAGGCAGCGTCAAGGCAGGGAGAGTTGTACCTGTACCTTAATTTAACCAAGATAACAATCCATTTACTCACTAAACCATAGGACTAGAATCCATGTTACCTTCTTAAGAAAACAATCCTTTTCACAAAGATTTTAGCATTTCAACTTGAGATTGTGATAAGACATTCTTTATTAAGGCATATATTGTTGTTTAAAAGAATACAAACTTTAAATAGTAAATCAATCAAATAGATCACTATTAACAATTAATAGAGAAGCCGGGCCATACCTTAACCCCTAAGAATGATATATAATTAAAAAACAAAATATGTATATACCTTATAGAAATTTATCGTTTATCGTTGTCTTTGCTCGTTAACAAGAGCTTTAGAACTTGACATATGAGAATAGAGTCTTCTAATACCTTCTCTTACGATTGAAATCATCCGATCATCCCCAAGCTTTATCTTCTCTTACTCGTACTATGACTCTTCTCTCTTTCGAAGGTCTATGGCAAAATAGCCTTCTCTTACAAGGCTACGACATACTATTCTTTCTCTAAATGAAAAGCTATGGAGTTTTGGTCTCTTCCTTCGAAAGACCATAGCAATCTAAACTTCTCTTCTAAGATATTAGATAAGAATGAAGGGATATATACATCTCAAGCTCTAGGATTACCTTGAGGCTACTTGCTGCCTTCTTACAGTTTTCCCTGTGTAGAGACCCTGACATAATCAACAAATTGTTTTGGCCATAACTCTGTGATAAAAACTCAGAATATGGTCATATAGCCAGTCAAAAGAACCGGAAGATATCCAGTCTACAAGCTTGCGCATGTAGAATAGGCAAAAATGTCTGTATATAGCCACAAACACACCATCTTTAGAAACGCATTGCTTTTTCACATTTTTAGTATGCATGGACTCTAAATATAACCTCTTATCACCTAAATTTGAATTTCTATTTTTGGAGATACTTGTCTCTTTTTCATAGAACTATTCTTGTCTTCTTATTTCTTTTAGGACTTTTGGAGCTAATATTTTTTTTATAACACTTTCCTAATGTTTCTAGCCTTATTGTCTCACTCTTCTCTAAGTACACTCTCTTTCCTTATTGAAATCTATATTAAAAGAGACACATACATACACCGCTTGGGAGGGACCTTACAATCTCCCCCACTTAAAAGATTCGAGATGTCCTCATCTCGCGAGCTGGGGTAGTATCTAAGTAAATCCTCCTACCTCTTTCAAAGTGGTGTCCCCAACCACAAGGTAGAAATCTTCTTTTATCTAAACATTGTTCCGAGTTCCTTATTTCATGTGTTTGGCTTGTTTTGTTGTGCCTCCAAAAAGGTCTATTATTCTAAAGTTAATTGGCCTTATTATCCTCAGTTCATACATCCATATACCTCTCATATGATATGAACCTTCGAATTCCTTATTCTATACCCCCATGTAATGGTACTTAACAAATTGTCATGGAAAAATGTAAGGGAATCAATTCTTTACACAATCTAGTCTATGATAGCAATTTCATAATCTTAGTATCGTCTTGTAAAATACCTCTATTCATCATGCACATTACTTCACATGAATCTTGCACCAATCATCTTTGATTTACTTATAGAAATACTTGTTGAATTAGATTATCTTTAACCCTGCTATCCCTATTTCTTGACCTAATTTTTGCTCTAGCTCATGATTCCTTGTAGCCAAGGGTTCCTCTTGAATTAGGGGACCTCTTCTTAATTATCATGGAAGGACTCATGTCCTTCCATGATTATCATGGAAGGACTCATGTCCTTCTCGACATTTTCTATATTAAAAAAAACTTTATCATAGTCTCTAGTTATAATTATGGCTTCTAAAATAGAGGATGGTTTTACATTCTTGATGAGGTTATTCAAAGGTAGATTAAGCTTCCAAATAAATCAATGGAGAAGAGTTACCTCATTCATCTCTGGAGCTAATCGAAGAGTCCTATCCTGCAGGGGGAGCGTGATCTTCTAAAAATCGAATCATCCACAGGGTAATTGATCATAAATTGGGCAACCACTAGACTTGATTTCTAGAGGCAACGCTTTTTTTCTCATCCATGCAAGGCACAGCCGCTTGTCTAGTCTTCTAGAATAGAGTTGCCCAAGAACTTATTTATCTAGCGTAGGGCTTTCACTTAATCTGTTGGAAAGCTACCCGACTAATCGGGTCCACCCATCTGGAGGATGGTGCCGTCGGGGCATTCCATCCTCCCACTTTCCACCTTACTCACGCGTCAATTTGTTTTCTAATTAATCCTACCACATTGTTTGACATAAATAAACATGTTTCTTAATTAAGGTCCTTTTCACAAGGTTTGTTAAAACAACTTTTTATACAATACAATAATGCCAAGACAAGATTTATTAAAAAAATGATTATACATGAATCAATTTCATACAAGCCAAATCGGTTCTCTTATTCTTTTCCTTTATACTACCGATGATCTAGAATTTGGCCTTCCAGCCTCTACATGCTGGGCAAAACCCTACGGGACCATACACCTCATCGTCGGCCGCCCCGCTGGCAAGGACTCAAGCCGGCCTATCGCCCTCTCAGGCTCCATCGCTCGATCCTCCTGCTCTCAGAGGGATGTCTACGCACTAGAGTGGACTAATTTAACGCACTAGCCTGGGCCCTCAGAACTAGGCAGCATCACAATCACTCGCCTCAATCGGTGAACCTCATTCTCCCAATGGTATGAGGGATACCATGGGCCAACTCCGGGCCTTACTAACGTCTCCGCCGTCTAGCTATACAAGCACAAGAACGGGGTAGCGTCAAGGCAGGGAGAGTTGTACATGTATCTTAATTTAACCAAGATAACAATCCATTTACTCACTAAACCATAGGACTAGAATCCATGTTACCTTCTTAAGAAAACAATCCTTTTCACAAAGATTTTAGCATTTCAACTTGAGATTGCGATAAGACATTCTTTATTAAGGCATATGCTGTTGTTTAAAAGAATACAAACTTTAAATAGTAAATCAATCAAATAGATCACTATTAACAATTAATAGAGAAGCCGGGGCCATACCTCAACCCCTAAGAATGATATATAATTGAAAAACAAAATATGTATACACCTTATAGAAATTTATCGTTTATCGTTGTCTTTGCTCGTTAACAAGAGCTTTAGAACTTGACATATGAGAATAGAGTCTTCTAATACCTTCTCTTACGATTGAAATCATCCGATCATCCCCAAGCTTTATCTTCTCTTACTCATACTATGACTCTTCTCTCTTTCGAAGGTCTATGGCGAAATAGCCTTCTCTTTACAGAGCTATGGCATACTATTCTTTCTCTAAAAGAAAAGCTATGGAGTTTTGGTCTCTTCCTCTGAAAGACCATAGCAATCTAACCTTCTCTTCTAAGATATTAGATAAGAATGAAGGGATATATACATCTCAAGCTCTAGGATTACCTTGAGGCTACTTGCTGCCTTCTTACAGTTTTCATTGTGTAGAGACCCTGACAGAATCAGCAAATTGTTTTGGCCATAACTCTGTGATAAAAACTCAGAATATGGTCATATAGCCAGTCAAAAGAACCGAAAAATATCCAGTCTACGAGCTTGCGCAAGTAGAATAGGCAAAAACGTTTGTATATAGCCACAAACGTGCCATCTTTAGAAACGCATTGCTTTTCCACATTTTTAGTATGCATGGACTCTAAATATGTAAAAGTACTCTAAATATGACCTCTTATCACCTAAATTTGAATTTCTTTTTTTGGAGATACTTATCTCTTTTTAATAGAACTATTCTTGTCTTCTTATTTCTTTTAGGATTTTTGGAGCTAATATTTTTATTCTAACACTTTACTAATGTTTCTAGCCTTATTGTCTCACTCTTCTCTAAGTACACTCTCTTTCCTTATTGAAATCTATATTAAAAGAGACACATACATACATGGCTTGGGAGGGACCTTACAACTTCAATTTATCACTTTACTTTATTTCGATCTAATAGTTCGATTGTGAGTTATAGTCTACAAAAACATAGTTTTTAGTTTATAACAGTTAAATTTTGTGCCATGAAATGATAATAGTTGTTGTTTTGAGAAGTTGATGAAAATTTGGATTCTAGAATCCACTTTGTTGATTCTGGAATCCAAAATTCCGTGATAAACTGACGTTTCTATCGTGATAGAGAAATTTTCATCCAAAAAAAAGAGAAATTTTGGTCCATAATAATTTTACTTTTACTAGACCGAATTTAGTCCATTGATGGGGACAACATTTTCATCGACGGAATTTTTTCCGTTGATGGAAAAAATTTCCAGCGATGAGAATTTAGATTCCGAAATCCAAGTTTTTCCGTCAATGAGGATTTGGATTCTAGAATCCACTTGGATTCTGGAATCCAAGTTTTCATGATGGTTTGAAATTTTTGTCGACAAAAAATTTTTCTGTCAAAAATTTCGTAGATAGGAGAATTTCATCGATGGAAAAAATTCCATCAAAAAATTTCATCGGTGGAAAAAATTCCATCGATAATTCCGTCAAGGGAATCCAAATTCTCATCAACAAATAATTTTTTCGTCGAAAATTTCGTCAAAAAAAAAATTTCCGTCAAGAATTCCATCGATAAAAATTTGGATTCTAGAATCCAAATTTTATCGACGGATATTTTGTTCGTCTCAATAGAAAAAAATCCATCAATGACAATTTGGATTCTAAAATCCAAATTTTCATCTCGACAAATTGAAATTTACGTCATCGGATTGAAATTTTCGTTCGATGAAAATTTAGATTCTAGAATCCAAGTGAATTCTAGAATCCAAATTCTTATCGATGGAATTTTTTTCCCATCGACGGCCTTTTTTCATCGATAATTTTTTTTAACCGTCGATAAACTAAATTTTTTGTCTTATAAAAGTGAAAATTTTGTTCATTATGGACCAAAATTTCTCTTTTTCGGACGTAAATTTCACTCTCATGATAGAAACATCAGTCTTTTGGATTCCAGAATCTACTTTGTCAATAAAGCGGATTCTATAATCCAAATTTTCATCAATTTTTCAAAATGATAAATGGTATCATTTTTATGGTTCAAAATCTAAATGTTATAAGCTAAAATTTATGTTTTTGCAAAGACTATAACTCTAAATCGAACTACTAGATCAAAATAAAGTAAACTAATAAATTGTAGTACTCACTACCATCTAAAATTTGATCGTTTTTTGGATCGTTGGTTTTCTATCTGAATCTAGAGAAATCATTTCTTTCAATAAGCGTCTTCTATGGCCATGGACTCCATATATCTTCTTATCTTAATATCAAATATATATCTTAATATCAAATATATGCTCTAATTCAATGATTGGGATAAAGTGCAATGATTGGGATGAAGTTAGTTAAATTCTTGTAGATACTGGTTGCCAAAGGGCTTTGGAATATTTTTATCGGCATTAAGGCACGGCATGCCTGGCAAGCATAGATTAGTACAAGTTATTTAAAATGGTGATATTGGTTTTGATGTAACTATGGCATCTATATCCGCACGTCTCACTGCAAGACATGCTAGGTGTGGGATGATGGAAAGGATGCACATGCACATGCATTGGCACTTTCCAGAAAAAAAGGAGCATTGTTTCTTATATTCTATCATGTATAACTACCAAGTAAGCTTGGGATATGGTTGTTTTATGTTACCAAGTGTGCATGGCCTACTTCAAACAGTTTAGAAGCCTAGCATGTCTGGTATTTTGATAGTGGTGCTAGGAAGCACATGGATGAGGAAGACTCATTGTATGAGTTCTCACAAGGACCAAAGATCTCAAAGAGTAGCTTGCATGCGTTAATGGGGCCTATCCTAACAAATCATTAGTGTTTACTGTTCTCACAACTTTACTGGGCTCAATTCATGCCAGGATTTTGCATCCATTGGCTTATAATGAAGGGTAACCCCAATTCCTTTACATTTTGATGAGTTGATTATAATTCTCTTGAAATAATACAAATCTTGGTGAAATTGAACTAGGATATGTATTTGGGAAATCAGGTAGCATTGTTAGTCAAAAAGAGAAATCCTAGTGAAAGTGAACTACGATGTATGTGGGAGATCAGATAGCATTACTAGTCAAAAAGGTAAAGGCAAAGCCTTCTCTCAGAGAAGAAGCTATAAACCAAAGGCATAATCAGCCCAATGTTTTGGAAAGGATGCCAAGAGGGGGGTGATAAACCTGAGAAGAAAGGCAAATACAACTATTATCAACAGCCAAGTTATTATATCAATGATTGTAGAAAAAATCTAAATAAGGAGAAGAAGAAAGAGTCGGGCATGGCTGGCTGATGTGCATCAAAACCAACTGTTAAAAAGAAGGAGTTAGTGAACTATACACAGGATTATTGGGCATTCATTATATACACTATAGTTATGACTCTTCTATCCATGATATATGCATGTCATTAATAAAGCAGCATGTCTAGTATTTTGATAGTGGTGCTAGGAAGCACATAGCTTCTCAACATGGTTTGTTTTCCTTTGGGCAGCTTGAGTCAGCTCCTCAATAAGGCATAACTTGAAACACTTAGATTCTCTAAGAAAACTTTGTTGTAACCAATTTTCTAGTCCAATTTTACACCAAACCAAAAATCGGGCATATATAGTCAAAATCAACACTTCACATAGAGTGCCTGCATAAAACTTATAGAGCCAAAACGAGGCCTAAAATTCACCCAAATCGCATTAAAATGGGTAAAAAGAAAATTAAATAAGTTAACTAAACACAACATGGTCTTTGTCCTCCTTCACCTGACAAAATGTCTTTCGTATCTTCTTGTAGCTCTCACAAGTAAAAGAGGAAAATAGATGGAAATATCCTTACAAGTAAAAGAGTGTCTTTCGTATCTTCTTGTAGCTCTCACAAGTAAAAGAGGAAAATAGATGGAAATATCCTTACACGTGGTCCACTTTCTTGATGGGAAGTGGACCCAAGACCATATCTAGCGTATTTCACATGTGATAGGGCCAAGCATTAGACCTAGTACTATATCTATTCCATTGCACATGTGATAGGGTCCAGAAATGGCCAGAGGGCTATATCTACTCCATTTCATATGTGTGCCAGGGCCAAGAAATGGCCAAAATGCCATATCTACTCCAGTGTACATGAAAATTGCCCAAGTAATTCCCCCGGTGGGGACACACTTACTCCATTACACATGTGGTAGGGCCAAGAAATGGCCAAATGGACATATCTACTATATTTCCCATGAAAATCGACGAAGAAATGCCCATGGGCCACACCTATTCCATTGCACATGTGATAGGGCCAAGAAATGGTCAAAGAGCCAAATATACTCCATTACACATGAAAATCGACCAAGAAATGGCCAAAGGGCCGTATGTACTATATTACACGTGCTAGGGCTAAGAAATAACCAAAGAGCTATCTACTCCATTGCATATATGCTAGGGCTAAGAAATGACCAAAGGCCATATCTACTCCATTGCACATGAAAAGCGACCAAGAAATGGCCAAAGGACCATATCTACTCCATTACACATGTGCTAGGACCAAGAAGTGACCCCAAGACAATATCTAGTGTATTACACATGTGA
This sequence comes from Cibotium barometz, assembly GCF_041138505.1. Taxonomy (NCBI): domain Eukaryota; kingdom Viridiplantae; phylum Streptophyta; class Polypodiopsida; order Cyatheales; family Cibotiaceae; genus Cibotium; species Cibotium barometz. The sequence goes on along the minus strand of NC_141090.1, from coordinate 8,765,427 downwards.
TAGAGCCCGGAAGTATTGGCCCTAGGACTATATCAACTCCATTGCATATGCACTAATTGAATATGTGGAAGGGGAATATATCTACTTCATTACACATGTGCTACGGCCATATTTTGAAAAATCAAGCTCCTTTTTCCTTTCCCCATATTAATAAATATAATTGATCTTCAATATTTGAAAGCTGGAATCATAAAACGCTTCAATTTCTTGTGTATGCGCAAAATTGTTGAAGGCAAAGTGGTGAACAACTTAGAAACAAGGACTAACCTAAATTGAAGCTAGAATAATTTCCATCTATGCATTTTTAGTTTTAAAAAAAACAACAAAAATCTTATACTAACAATAATTTTCAAATAAGGCATATGAAACTCATAAATAATTGGACTAAGTAATATTTTGTAATTATTTATGTTCTCAAATCCTTGGCTATTAATCTTAAATCTTATTAACTTGGCCCCTTTGCATAGCTATATTTAATATATTTTGACATTTGCTAAAAGTTTAGATCTCCCATATTTCCTACTCTGCTTACAAAGCAATTTGATTGAGGAAAATTTTGATAAACATTAACTTGATTTCTGAGGTAGAAAAACAAAGCACATTAGCTTGATTTATTGGCCCCATTTGAGGGCCAAGTCAATCTAAAAGTACACTTTTTATGTTGGCAACATAACCTTTTCTAGAGTAAATGTGTATGTGTTATGAATCGTGTGGCATGTGGGGTGTTTCATACATGTAGGCACTTGCAACCTAGCTACCTACAAGACTAGGGGGCCCTCGGGCCTCCCACACACTCGCATCATTACATAAACATATAGTTAACTTCTAGCCATCCATTGCCAAAACTCAGACCTTCTACACTTTTATATGTTTGGATTTCCATCAACACTTTATATAATAATGCACAAGTAGGTAAAGCCATCATTTATACATGGAGAAAACATTGTCCTATACGATTTTCCCATAAGCTAGTTAATTATTTCTTTTACTACACTCAAAAGTTTTTTATGTTTTTATATCTCAGCTTTGAAATTTATGGGCAAAGGTGGATGCATGCACCTCCAAATAGAAACCATTAAGATTTAACATAATTAATTTATGTGTAAAATTAAGCATATCAAATTTAGTTGTAAAATTAAACCTATCAAATTTATGTGTAAATAAAAACAATGACTACAAAAGCTTTCCTTATTTTTATAAGTAAATAAAATTATCTAGTAATATAGTTTGAGCATCTACCATGAATATGATTTGCCTAATTTAAAACCTAAGAATTTTACACTTCTCTATCTCAACTTTGAAATTTATGGGTAGAGGAGTAATGTCTGTATGTTTTTGAAATATGCACTAAAAAACTTATGTGAATTGGCTCGACAAAAAAAAAAAAGAGCAAACCTTTGAAGGTTGGGAGAATGGCTTAGTAGTTGAGGCAGTAGCCTTGCACGGTTGGGATTGGTAGTTCAACTCCCACTCCCACTCTCACTCTGCATCCCCTTAGGGTGTGTCTAAAAAGTATCTTAATATGCATAAGGGGACAAGCCATTCCTTGTGGCACCACAATAACAAGGCATTCTATTTTAAATAGAATGCACTAAAGCTCAAGCTCAAGTGGCCCCATTATTAATTGAATTATTGTATGTTAAGACTCTCAAACCTTCCACTTTGTTCACTAAAATTCACTTTCCAAACATTAGTGCACACTACCCAAATATATAATATATAATAAAAGAAGAAAAATAAAAGGTGATTGTGATTGGGTGTCTACTATGTTTGCTAAAAAAGCTTTTAAAAGCTAATTTAATAGGTATAGTTGGGAACATGTGCTTCGCACGTCTTTTGAGGCTTCCAAAATCAAATTCTACCCAAATCTCCTCAAACCTCCTCCTCCCCTTTCCAAACCTCCAAATTCTTGTCACGTGGCATCTTTGTGAAACTCTTCCTTTAAGATAATATGGAGAAGAGTTTAAGCAATAGGGTTTCAGACGAAACTGAGCAGCAGGTGCAACATGAGCAGGAAGGCAAACATCAGGGCAACGAGAAGGGCATGCAAGGCGGTGAGGAGGAGTGCAGTCGGGCAGAGCATCATCCCCTTCTCTGTCTCTCTCTCTCTTGGCGAGGAGGAGCGCACAAGCAGAGCATGAACCCCTTCTCTCTCTCTCTCTCTCTCTCTCTCTCTCTCTCTCTCTCTCTCTCTCTCTCTCTCTCTCTCAGATTCATTATCAGATTCGTAAAGCTTGGTAGAGAAGCTTGGAGCATACTGTATGACTTCTCTCTCTCTCATCACATGCATGCACACGTGCACACACACACTTCTCTTTTCTCATAAAAACACACACAATAATCTCTCTCAAAGACACACACCCCCTTTCACTTTCTCTCTTTTTTCGTAATAGAAGATATATTACCAAAATTACTTTACAAATGGCTACATGGCCATCATGTGATTCCCTCTCTCTCTCTCTCTCTCTCTCTCTCTCTCTCTCTCTCTCTCTCTCTCTCTCTCTCTCTCTCTCTCTCTTAGAGACTCAAAAAATCACTCATCAACACACAAATACAATCAATCAACATACACATAATGAATTGATACACACATCAAATTTTTTATGAGTGAATTGATTGTGTTTCTCAGTAAGTTGTTTATTTAGTGAGGCTATTGTTGAAAAAAAACTCTTACACAGTTGATTAAAATCTATGTTTGTTTTTTTTCTCCCCCTTACACATTGTTTGACTGTTTATCTATTTTACACAGTTAAGTGTTTTTATGTAATGCTAGTGTGTGAATGTCAATTAATTGTTTCTCTCTCTCAAGCTTGTTCTGAGAAATTAAAAACACACACACACACAATCAAAACATTTACAAAAAAACCTTGTGCATGTATAAGTTGTAACTTTGTATACCTGAGAAGCCCAAAAATCTGTGAGTCAAGATGAAAAAGTAGAGCATGAGGGCGATTTTTTGAATGGTCAGATTAGCAAATTCAAATGTGCAACATTGCTTGAATTTGTAATCATATACACGAGCATTGAGTTGAATTTCTCCTGTACTCCCTTTCTTCCTTTACTATCTAAACTTTGACATTCAAGAATTGTGTCCCTCAAGTCAACAATGATTAGGAAACAATGAATAGGCATATTACTAAATTCAAATTTTAAATTTTAATTTGCGATAGAAAACTTTTCATTCTATTTGTGACTAGGGCTTTTATGGTCGTATGGCCATATGATCTCAATAGTTTGCTCTCTCAAGGCCCAAAATGCCAAGGATCTTATGGCCTTATGGGTACAATGTTTGAAGTCATGGCTCTATAGTCATATCTACTCAAAGGAAGATATCACCCTATGTGGACACCATAAGCTTGGGATACCACCCTTTTTGTGGCCATAAGCTTGTGGCCATTTTGAATATAATAGTGAAGGAGGTTATGGTCTTGTGGCCATAGGGTCTAAAGGGGTTGTGCGTTGAAGGCCAAAAAATGACCATGTGTTCATATCTCAAAATAAAGAGAAGAGCCTCTCTTATACATAAGAAATGATCATGGATCCATGTCTCTTGACCAAAAGAGGCATACTTGGACAATTAAAGCAATGGTCATGGCCCCTATAGCCATATCTCTATTTGAAAGAAAAACCCCTATAATTGAACTTAACATAAGGTCCTAGGGCCACATATAGGCACACATGAAATGTCTCTATAGCCACATCTAAGTCTAGACTAAAAATTCCCAAGGCCACACTTGGGCACACAAGAAATAACCCTATAGCCATATCGTTGTGTGAAAGAGGACCCCCCATTCCACATAACATATGGTCTTATGACAAATTTTCCAAATGGAAATAAGACCTCCTATTGCACACAACATGTGACTCCACAGCTGTTTCTTCAAATTGAAAGAGGGTTCCCTTACACAAAGGAAATGTATCTAGGGCCATACCTACTACCCATTTCCTTGCATATAGAGAAGTTCCATAAGCCATACCTCCTAAGTATTAAGTCTACAACTTACCCTACAAATAGGTCTCCTCTTAGCTCATATCACATTAGAAATGGTGCTAGGGCCGTATCTCCTTAGGCATAAGAGATAGCACTACGGTTGTTTGTATTTATGGACAAAGGGAGATGGCCATGAGTCAATATATGCCCATGGGCCTAATGTTTGAAAAATAAAGGAGCACATAAGAAATGGACACGTTGTGAGGTGACGAGCAGCAATCAGTCTTTGCCTCTACAACTCCTCTTTGTCAACTCTCAACCCTTAAAACATATAAGAGGAACACCCTATGATTCTCTGTTAAACCCTAAAAACAACCATGACCAACCAACATGAACTCCCCAAGAAGATTTCACAATGTTTTTTATCCCAAGAAAGCATATGTGGTATAATGCTAGATGTTGGGTAAATGTACACCCAACTGGCAAGCAAGCCACTGATACACTGGAATGGAATAAAACCCACAGCTTTAAGCCTCACACATAAAATCCCATGAGAATGATAAATATCCAACCCATCACCATAGCCTTCCCAAGGAAGAAAAGGCTACGCTTTTTCACCTGAATATTCATGGATTATTATATGATAATCTTTGTTTGTAAAAGCGTTTAAAAGTACATTGAATGCTAGAATTTCATAAGAATTCTTGATCAGAAGGATCATGCAAGAAGGCAGTCTCCCGACAAAAAATGTTGATATATAGCAAAAAAACTTGACTTTATACAAAAGACAACTATTGGATATATCCATGAAATAGATACATGACTTTGTTTTATCAAAAGATACAAGATGACCACATAAAATTAGTTACTATCCACATCTTCTTCTTCCACTATTTCTGCATCAATGACCCATTCTGGTAGATCCCAAGCAATATGTACATTCCCAATCATGCTGGTATTTGGAGTGAGATAAACCATTCATAGTCAGTGTGGAAAGAACCTATGATGTTTAGTGAAAAATGCACAGTTGAGATGTGTTGCATCCATGGTTCTAGTACAGAATCATGATGTTAATCTTTTGACCACCCCCCAAAACTATGTAGCAGATAAAACTTTGGTAGTTACAAGTTGAGAGAGTTCATTAAGGTGTGACCCCATCTTAGATGCAAACTTGCCTTTATACCCACACTCCTTCTGTAGGAACACATTACGACACAACCTCTTGAAGAACCCACACCTTCATCCTCTTCACAAACTCCACCTTATGTTAAACGCTTCTCTCCTTGAGATTGACCTTGTATTACTAACTCAAAACAAAGCTCTTATGATGCCCATAAGTGGATACATTATGAGAATGCACTCACACAATACTCAACACATCCCAACAACCAACTATCTTGAGATTGAGGAGACAAGCTTTCCCATAAACACAAACTCCACCAACCATGAAGTGAGTAAACCAAGAAAAACACCTAAAACTCTTGCTTATGTTCACCCTTATATTAGTGAGAATGAGTGGGATTGTACTTCACGTGAGCACATTAAAGTATATGGCTAGCAAAGAGTTGTATTTGAACGCATCTCATTCGGTTTCTGAGTCTTCAAAAACTTCATCCCCTCCATAAGGCCACCATCTTCAGTGTTGTATCTTTACCAAGTTTGAGTGAAGAGACCTTCAGTTTGAACAGCAGTCGACAGCTTCAAGTTGTGCACCAACCTTTTCTTCTACAGCATCCTCAACATTCTCTAGAGCAAACCCGGCAGCATTCTCTCATGAGTAAAATATCAGAGTGGGTAACATAAAGAGACAAGCCATCTACGTTGAATCTCCACTGCAAAGCATGCTCAGCTCTCTCAAACAAAACCGGTAGCATCTCCTCCACTCATGGCAAAGCTCTCTACTGTTGTCCCACCGCGTCTATTTATAATGTTTCAGGCTCGAGATTATTCGGTGATGAGACGACTAGTTCCTTCCTTGCCGACTTCATTGCCAATTGCACCGCCTTCTTCACATGCTTGCAATACTGCTCTATCATAGTCCTCAGACGGTGGCCTCGTCCTTCTCATGCTGCTTCCATACCCTGCTAAATTTGTCTTGCTTGCTACCTCCCTGTGGTCGAGATGATTCTGGTGATTCTCCTCCGCCGACTACTTCTTGTTCCCGTCACCTTTGACGTGTTGTTTCCATTAAGCGGTGGTCACTAAGGTGTAAAACACTTTAGTAAGAGCTTGCATTTAATACCTTTACATACATGATATAAAAAACCATCTTAATTCTTGAAATGATGAACCATTGCACCTAGTCTCCTCAAGCAACCGCTGTCAGAGTTTGCTAACCCTAGGTATCATTACCAAAATACTACTATTGGGTTAAAAACATATCTACCATAGAGAGCTCCTAAAACAAGATACATCATCATCTCTTGAGCTATGATATTCACACACACAATGCATCAAACACAATGCTATAAATATACAAAATGTAATGATGCATGTCAAGGCACAACCCCCTCTACTCTAAAGAACAAACATGCTATAACACTTACCCCAAGTAACCATCATTGCTTTTCCAACCTCACGACGTGTTTATATCCCCCAATCAAGTGAAGGGCCTCTCGTGCACACAAGAAATGTCCATGGGGCCATGTCTCTCAGAAGACTTCAAATCACAAGAAATGATGCTATAGCTATATCTATGTCTAGAAGAGGAACCCCTATAATTGCACATAACATAAGGTCCTAGGGCCAGACATAGGCACAAAAGAAATAACCCTATATCCATATCTATGTCTGAAGTAGGAATTCCTAGGGACACACTTGGGCACATAGGAAATGGCCCCATAGCCATGTCTTTGTATGAAAAAGAGCAGTCTATTATACATAACATATGGTCCTAAGGTAATTTTTCTAAATGGAAAGAGGCCCCCTATTGCACACACAACATGTGACTCTAGGGCCATTTCTCCAAATTGAAAGAGGGTCCCCTTACACTAAATAAATGGCTCTAGGACCATAACTACTGACCACTCTCTATAGAGAACATCCCTAAGCAATACCTCCTAAAATTTAAGTCTACAACTTATCCTAGCAGTAGGGCTCTCGAAATGAAACTATAAATGGTGCTAGGGCCATATCTCCTTACACATAAGAGATAGCACTAGGGTTGTTTCTATTCACTGACAAAGAAAGATGGTCATGGGCCAATATATCCTAGTAGGCTTAATGATTAAAAATAAATGAGGACACATGAAATGGCCATGCGTTCATATCTCCTATTCATGGACAAAGAGAGATGGTCATGGGCCAATATATCCTAATAGGCTTAATGATTAAAAAATAAATGAGGACACATGAAATGGCCATGCGTTCATATCTCCTAAGAAATGGCCATATGTCTCTCTTAATAAAAAGAGCCACACTAGGGCATAGAAGAAATTTCCATATTGCCATATCTATGTCCCCCTATGGCACACAACATGTGACTCTAGGGGCATTTGTCCAAATTGAAATAGGGTCCCCTAACATGAAGAAAATAGCTTTAGGGCCATACCTAACCAACCATGTCCTTGTGTATAGAGAACTTCACTGAGTCATACCTCCTAAGAATTTAGTCTGTATGATAGGTTACTCTATATAATACATACCTTATTCTAATTTGAGTATGATAACCCTATATAAATATCTCTATTTGGAATAGGAACCCCTAATGCCAAACTTCACCACACAAGTAAGAACCCTATAGCCATATTGTTATCTGAAAAAGGACGTGCCATTCCGCGTAACATATTGTTATCTAAAAATGGTGCTAGGGCCATATCTCCTTAGAAAAAAGAGAGAGCACTAGGATTGACTCTATTTATAAACAAATGGAGGTGGCCATGTGTTAATATATCCAATGGACTTAATGTTTGACAAATAAAGGAGCACACAAGACCTGACCATGCATTCATATCTCATAATGAAGAGAAGAGGTTCTCGAGCATGCCAAAAATCATGGGGCCATGTCTCTTGATGAAAAGAGGACTACTTGGAAACACAAGAAATGGCTCTATAGCCATATTTGTTGAAATTAGGGCATTGTGATGAGCTATGGTGGATCAAACACTAGAATCAACATCATTAACAAAGTGATTAGCAAATAATTAAGACATAATTAGTGGGTAATTAACAAATAGATTAATGTAGACATGGATACTCAAAAACCAGCAAATTCTCATTAGGGCAATGCCTCAATTTATAGAGTTTACATCAAGCATCAAATCCCACTGATTTCTCCATGATTCACTCCACCTCTTTTCCCTGATTCTCTCCACCTCTTCACTTTTCCCAGAATATCTCCACACTTCCCAGAATATCTCCACACTTCCTAAATCTTCTCATGCTACCCTTTATTCTTTCCCAGTAGATTCTTCTCACCTTTTCACAGGTTCTTTCACATTTACACATCCTCTTTTACAGCCTCTAACCAAGGGCTTGTTCTTGCACACACCCTATTCACTTGTATTTTCAACACCTCCCCTCAAGTGAATACTTCTAGTACACCTAGACCCTATACCAAGTTTGCCTCCCCTTACTAGTCCGCGACTAGTGCCTACACCTCCCCTCAAGTTATCTTAGCACACCTGGACCCTATATCAAGTTTCTCTCTTACTTGATAGCCTGCGACCAGTGCCTCGATTCCCTAAACTCATAGTCCTTGACACTCTCTCTCTCTATGTGTCCAAGGCTTACTATAGTTGCCCGCGACCTTGACTAAAGTGTTCACACATACATCTATCTACCACGTGGCCTACATCATCGGTGGCTCAGAGGTGGTTTTACTTTGTTGGGGCAGGTTACATGGGTTGTGGGGTCTCTCTCTCTCTCTCTCTCTCTCTCTCTCTCTCTCTCTCTCTCTCTCTCTCTCTCTCTCTCTCTCTCTCTCTCTCAGAGATTTCCACATGGCTCCTCACTCTTTGGAGCCTCACATCTTCTCTTTTCTTCAGTCTTCTTGTCGTGGGAGCTTCTCTCCACGCGTCCGTCTCTTCTTTCAGTCTTCTTGGGGCAGCTTCTCTTCTCGTGTCCATGTCTTCCTTTAGATCTTCTTGGTGTGGATCTTCCTCTTGGAAAGAGATATTCTTCTTCTTTCATGGCTGGGGCCATGAGCTCGTTTGTCAGGTCTTTTTGCTCCATGTGAGCAACATGTTTCAATGTTTTGCTGACAGTTTCTTTGGTCTTTTGATGTTCATCTTGTGTCATTATGCAATGCAAACCCAAATTTATGCGAGAGGTCTTACCTCTTGCCTTATTCTGGACAAGGGCAGTGTCTGATCCCATATTTACACTGCAATGTGCCCAATACATAATGCGTATAGCATTCATTCTTATGCACATTCCCAAATGCAACTTTGGCTATGAATAATCTTGAATTTAAGTGAGATTTACAGGCATCAACCAAGGGTTAAATGCAAAATGATGATTATCACAAATTTATCAACACAATTTTTTCAAAAATTACATTAAATCAAGGGTAACCAATTTGTACGGAATGGTTGGAGTATCAAACCAACTCTGATTTGCAATCTGAAGTTATAGGGATCTGTATCAGATACCTAATGGTTAATTTGAACCCTCAATTGCACCAAAATATAGTGATTAATATTGATCAATCATTGATTAACAAATTAATCCACTGTTTTGTGTACAGAAAACAGAGTATGCGGGGAGTCCAGATCTGGTGCCTTAGACTTCAAATGAGCTCAAATGCTTTCAAAGGAATCAATAGCAATGAGTCTAGTAGAGGATTAAGCCAAGAAACACAAGATTTGACCAAATATTGAAAGCTTAATCTCTGTTTTACCAAAGTCACCTGCAGATTTGATAAAGAGCTTGGATCTAACTGTATACTTGATGAAATTGAATTCTGTCTTCACCAGCTTGTAGAGAATGCTTGAAAACACCTTGGGCTAAGAGGAATTAGAGTGATTCACCTTGACTGAGTGTAGATCTGAGATCTTCTGCTGAAAAATGGAGCTTGCTAAAACAGTAATTTCTCCTTCATCCGACGGCGGTTTGCTACGTTGTTTGGATGAGCTTGAAGAGCTATGAGATATCTATCATGTGCTAGAAGGGTTTGGTCTAATTTTATGTGTGCAAGGAGAGGGAGCTCCTCCACTGGCTGGGGGTACAGAGGTGAGTTGAAAAAAGAGGGAAAATTATAATTTTCTTCTAATCCTAATCAACAAAATAATTAGCAAGATAATGAGCTCACAAATTAGCATGGCTCTGATACCATGTTGAAATTAGGGCATTGTGATGAGCAAACACTAGAATCAACATCATTAACAAAGTGATTAGTAAATAATTAAGATGTAATTAGTGGGTAATTAACAAATAGATTAATGTAGGCATGGATACTCAAAAACCAGCAAATTCTCATTAGGGCAATGCCTCAATTTATAGAGTTTACATCAAGCATCAAATCCCACTGATTTCTCCATGATTCACTCCACCTCTTTTCCCTAATTCTCTCCACCTCTTCACTTTTCCCAGAATATCTCCCAGAATATCTCCACACTTCCCAGAATATCTCCACACTTCCTAAATCTTCTCATGCTACCCTTTATTCTCTCCCAATAGATTCTTCAACAATATCTCTGTGTAAAAGAGGATCCCCTATAATTGCACATAACATAAGGTCCTCAGACATAGGCACACAAGAAATGACCCTTGAGCCATTTCTTTTTTTGAAATAGGAATCCCTAGGGCCACACTTAAACACATAAGAAATGGCCATATAGGCATGACATCTTTGTCTGAAAGAGGACCCCCTATTGCACATAACATGTGACTATAGGGCCATTTATCCAAATTGAAAGAGGGTTCCCTTACGCCAAAAAAAAAATCACTTTAGGGCCATACCTAATGACCATGTCCTCGTATATAGAGAACTTCACTAAAGCAATACCTCCTAAGCATTAAGTCTACAACTTATCCTAGTAATAGGGATCTTGGAATAATGCTATAAGTGGCACTAGGGTGTTGAGAGATGTAATCGTGGTGTTGTGTGTATGTGGGAAAGCACCCTAAAGGTGCAAGATATTGTGTGGCAAAGAGCTATTGTTGAGTGTGCAATCTCCCTCTCTCTCTCATGGATTACGTAGTGTGGTTTAATCCACCTTAATTATGTTGCTTAATCATTGTCTATCACCATGATCAGTCCCATTTTAGGATTGTTAACATTGTATTAGAGCGCCAGGTTGGGCTCTTGGTCATGGTGAATATTTACGTATAGATTTCTTGGTTATGTGTTTATCTAATTAAGCATTATTTTTGGTTTATTATGGAAAAAAATTAAGCACACTCATATTATCATTTGGATTTGCATTTGTGAGGATTTGAGAGAGATTTGGAGCTACCATTCTCAAGTTTGAGAGGAGATTTGCAATAAGGAGGTTGCATAGAATCTGCCCAAGAGAGTTACAAAAGGGAGTTTGCAACATGGAGAGCTTGCTCATCATCAAAGAAGCTGAAAACGGAGATTTCAGCAAGTATGAAGACTACGGAGTCTTCGGTGTCATGAAGGAAGCTGCCAAGGACATATGTGAAGGTATTTTTGGTGATTTTGCCTCTAATTTGGTATTGGAGCATGGAACAATGCTCTAGTGTGAAGGGTTGCTTGATGGGCTGGAAGAATCCCAAGGTTCTTTGCTTGCAAGCAAAGAGTGGAGGAGGTGCATGCTAACCTTATGAACAGAAGAACCCTTAAGAAGATGGCTGCATGCCAAGAAGAGGAACATGCAAGCTGGAGCTCTATGAGGAGCTATGGTGGATACAAAACGATGAGGCACAAATTGGAAAATTTGGAGCAAGCTAATTGAAGCTGCAAAAAGGAGTAGCTATGGAAAATAACAAACTGTAGGGCAGTGTTAACGAAGACAATGAGGCAATAGAAGCTATGACGAGCTAGAATCAATGCAGACTAGATGAGTCATTTCTTGCATCTTCATGGGTTCAAGGAGATCACCTGCGCCTAAACCAGCCACATCAGAAGAGCTAAATACAGTAGCAAAGAGAAGCTCTAGCTATGGTGTAAAGCTAGCAGTGTAAAAAGCAGCTAATGAAGAAGATAAATGAGTAGAGTAACTCAATAGTAAAAGTAACAAATAGCGAGTTCACATAGTCATGTAGCAAATGAAAAGAATGAGTAAGAGCAGCACTAGCATAGTAAGGAGACAGAGGCCTCAACCTTGAGTGCACATGTGATGTAGTCGTCAATAGAAGGCAACCGATGGTGAGAAAAAAAGCCATTGCAAAAACGGGTCCAAATTTGCAGAGCAAGGAGAGCAATTGAAGCCTTGGCTATGGTGGCCGCCGCTGCAGTAGAGAGCATGGAGAATAGAATCAAGGGCAGCTTGAGGAGGAAACTACAACTCTATGGCAGTGAGAAATGGTAGTGATAGTCGGACAACTATATGGAAGGACCTGCCTGAGAGAGAAAAAAGGCACAAAAAGGAGGCAGTAGTGCAGCGTGTGAAGCTAGTCAGCAGAGCACAACAACAAGGTGATGGTGACTGCTGCTGCAAAAGTAAGCTCCCCATGGAAGCTTGGCAAAGCAAGGTCAGTAGAACAACTGTTGAGGAAGATAACGACCTGGTACAGGTGGCAGGGTCCCAAGAAGCCAGGCGCAGTAAAGAGCACATTCAAACGCTGCCTGCAACATGTGTAGGTTCAGAAAGGGCATATTGGAAAGGTCCACAACCTTTCAAAATCTCAAGGGTTCTATTTTGGTAAAGCCCTTGTTCACATGCTTTTTAAGAAGCATATACTTCGTAATTGATTACACACACTTGGGTTCATTGCCCGGCTTCGGCCAAAATGAATGTATTTGTTTCACCCATGATTATGAGGGCAACCGTGCTCGAGCTTGCATGCTCAAAACGAGATGTGTATTCACCCATTGGTATGAGGGTTGCCCTACCCGAGCTCACTTACAAGCTCGAAATGGTTGTCACGTGATGTGTGCATGAGCAATGCATGTGTGAGGTGCATGCACATGGGTTGGTTCCCACCCGAACTTCTATGTTCAAATTGGACTCAGTGGTTCCGCTGTGAGTCGGCTCAAAACACGAACTTGGTGTCTAAGATGGTAAACACGCGCACACATGATTGGTTGATGGACACTCCAATGTATCATTGAGGGGGAGTGTTGAGAGGTAGCGATTGCATTTGTGCAATGCTACATTGATATGGGTGAGTTGTGGAACACCTCGATTAAGAGGGGGTGTTGAGAGATGTAATCGTGGTGTTGTGTGTATGTGGGAAAGCACCCTAAAGGTGCAAGATATTGTGGCAAGATAAGAATGCCACATGTAATATTGAATGGTGTGTGAGTGTTGACCAAAAGAAGTAGAAAAGGGAGTGCCACATGGATGATGATGTGTAGAGTGGGATAAGGCTAGAAAGCCTATATCATTGTATGATTCATTGTGAATGAATGCAATAGAGCTATTGTTGAGTGTGCAATCTCCCTCTCTCTCTCATGGAGTACTTAGTGTGGTTTAATCCACCTTAATTATGTTGCTTAATCTATGTCTATCACCATGATCAATCCCATTTTAGAATTGTTTAACATAGGGCCATATTGCCTTACACACAAGGGATAACATGAATCACAGACAAAGGGATATGGCCATGGGTCAATACATCCTAATAGGCCTAATGTTTTAAAAATAAGAGTAAACAAAAATGGCCATGTGTTCATATCTCCTAATGAAGAGAAGATCCTCTCATACACACAAGAAATGGCCATGTGTTCATACCTCCTAATGAAGAGAAGATCCTCTCATACACACAAGAAATGGCCATTTGTTCTTAATGAAAAGAAGATCCTCTCATGCACACAAGAAATGGCCATGGGACCATGTCTCTCTCGATGAAAAGAACCACACTTGGGTGCACACATAGGAAATTGCCCTATTGCCAAATCTGTATCTGAAAGAGAACCACCCATTGGACACAACATGTGACTCTAGCACAATTTTTCTCCAAATTGAAAGAGGGTCCCCTAACATGAAAAACATAATTCTAGGGTCATACCAACTAACCATGTCCTCCTGTTGTATAGAGAACTTCACTAAGCATGTCCTCCTGTTGTATAGAGAACTAACCATGTCCTCCTGTTGTATAGAGAACTTCACTAAGCCATACCTCTTATCCTAGCAATAGGGCTGCTACCACAATCATAAGAGATAGCAGGAGGGCTATTTCTATTCATGGACAAAGGGAGATGGCCATGAATCAATATATCCCAATGGGATTATTGTTCAAAAAATAAAGGAGCATACAAGAAATCGCCATGTGCCCCTTATCTGTGAATTTTTTATGAATAAAATAACCCCTTTTTATTTATGGACTTACGATTTTTTTTTCAAAATTAATTAAATAAACCCCTTTTGTAAATATATTTTTGTAAATTTACCTTAAAATTTTGAATGATTTAGTTAAATTTATCTTTTTGCATAGATAAATTTAAATGATGAAAGAGGAATTCCCACCATAATTGGAATTCAACCATTTAAATAAGAAAAGTGGAATTTCTAGTGTAAAGAAATTAATACAGTTTTTTATTTAATTTTTAAGAGAAAATTTAGTTAAATTTATCTTTTTGCATAGATAAATTTAAATGAAGAAAGAGGAATTCCCACCATAATTGGAATCCAATCATTTGAATGAGAAAAAAGGAATTTCTAGCTTAATGGAATTAATGGATATTTTTATGTAAATTTTAAGAAGAATTTTAGATAGATTTAATTTATGGTAAAAGAGGAATTCCCATGATAATTGGATTGCACTCATTAAATGAGAAAAAGAGAGATTTTCAATTTATTTTAAAAAAAAAGATATTGGTATTTAGTTAAAAGAAGAATTTTTATGATATTTAAGAAAAGATGGATTTGAATTAAATCTAAGTGTCAAAAGATGAATTTCCACCATAATTCTACCTAGGGAATTAAGGTCAAGAAATTATGTGGCATAAGGAATATCTTTGGATATTTTAATTGAAAAAATCACTAGATTGATATTTACCCAAATCTAGATGTTTATCTGAAGGGAATCCTTGTTAGATCTAAACCGAATGAAATTGGTTAGATTACGAGAGGGATGGACAATAAACCTACTTGTCCATCTCTCGATCTGAAACTTAGTGACCATTTCCAGTTCCTAAAAACAAAGAATAGACTACCCAAACTGAACTAGTTTTTTCTTTGGCCGAACTCACCAAGAATCTAGTTGGACATACAGACAAAATGATGGGTAGATTACCTCATAAGAGATCGAGGATCCTCATTTATGAAACCAGGAATTATGGAGAAAAGGGTTTTGTGGAACCAATCTCTAATTGGGAATTTTACTTGCATTAGAACCTCTGTTTTTCATTCAAAGGACTGTTTTATGCCAGAATGCTAGAAGAAGCATTTGGCTTATGTTTTTACTAAGAGGAGGTTAGTTGGAACAGCTGGCAGCGGGGAGTCGTCAAGGGACATCGCTCACGGCAAGGCCTGTCGAGGTCTTGATGACCAGTCTCGGTACAGTTAAAATAGTGTGCTTCTGGTATGATGGGCGAGGATCGATGAAGCGGTCCCTGAGTGAAGTGCTAGGACACCTAAGGAGGGTTTGCCAATGATGCCATAAGTACACCGATGAAGGAAAAATTAGAAATTAGGATTGAACCAGATATCTTGGAGGATTATGATCAGTGACACTATGGTTTCATTAAATGATTGTTTTAAAGACAGCTGATTCTTTGAAAAGGCAATTTCATATTGGGTGTGTAAGTGGTGTGACTAGTTTTAAGTTTGCGTGAATATCCGGCTAGGGGACTAGGAACTCTTTTCCCTAGTACCCGGGACAAAACCTAACCAAACTCTTAAATGGATCCCATCACTACAGTGGTTGGCTAACCCACGGGTCTAGATGGGATTAGGCTGGACTGATGGATCCCTAAAATGAGACTCAATTCTGTTATGGTACGATAGATGAAGTAAATCTCGGATAAAAATTGTTCTATGGAAAAGAATCAAGGGTTGTGCCTCTCAATGAGGAAAAAAGCGTTGGTCTCTATGATCCAAGTGCAATCTTTTCCTTGATTTGACTATGGGACTCATGGGTTCGGTCAGATCAGTTGAGTTAGTTAAGGCTTTTGACTACATTAGAGTAAAATTATCCTGGAGGAATCACGCATGCTTTCCGGGGCAAGGGAAGTTTCTCCGGGTTCGGTTTTGGAAGAATCGATGGATTAGCTTCTTGTCCGGATATCCGTGGTGGGCGAGGCCCCGGGTGAGGGACCCTACCCCACGCAAGAAGTGCTACTTTTGCTGCTAGTACCCCGGAATTCATTGCGTAGTGGGGAAAGGGATCTTTCAGGTGCATATTCATTCAAGATGTGAATATGCAAGTCTACCTTCCTCACTCACGTGATGAATTTGAGGTGTTTGTTATTTCTATGAGTGCCATAGTAGACACAATGGAAGATGGTAGATAGCTTGGATCCCAAAGAGAAGCTTGAAAGAGAGACCTACTACAATGAGAGAAGGGATTGGGAGGGAAAGACTGAGAGAGAGAGAGAGAGAGAGAGAGAGAGAGAGAATCTTTTAGTTGTTGAGTCGGACAGAGAGGAGATGTGATAGTAATCAATGAAAAAAATGGTTTTTAGGTGGGTTTGCTATAAAATATAAATTTTCAATTGCTAGCCTATCCGAAAATTTAAATTTAAATTAAACTTTTTATTTTTTATGCATTTAAAAGTGAAAAAATAAAAAAATATAAGTTTTCCTTGTCTTTTAATGACTGTTGATTTAGAAACATCAAAAACGCAATGAAAGTGTATTAAACGAGATTATCTTTTAATGACTGTTGATATGGAATTTAGAGGAAACTTCAAAAATGCAATGAAAGTGCATTAAATGTGATTGAAAGTTATTTTGAGACAATTATTTTGAATTGTAATAAAAAATATTTTTGGGGCCCCTATATGGACGAGATTGATGATGTTTCGAGAGTTTTAGTGGCTAGAAAGAGAATCCTAGAGTGAAAATCCTAGAGAGGGAAAACTAGAGAGATCCCCTACTTTTAGCGCCAAAAGTAGGCATCATTATGAGGTTTGTCTCCTTGAGCCTCAATAAAATTAGTCTTAATTCCTTAAGATTAGAGATCCTTACAGGGCTGTTTTTATGTTAAAATGCCCCCTAATGAGAGCTTTATGCATGAGCTCTATGTAGTTTATAAATTATAGAACATAGAGTATGCATACTCTATGCATACATAGAGCATAGAGCATAGAGCATACCTAGAGTATAGATCATAAAGTGTACATAGTGTATAGAGTAAAGAGTATGCATGTTGTATGCATACTTAGAGCATAGAGCATGTATAGAGAGCATGTATAGAGAGCATGTATAGAGTATGCATAGACTATTTTAGGGTATATAGAGAGGATACATGAATCGTATGCATACTTTTCTTAGCATTACTCTTGTGATTACCTAATTTTCTTGTATTGTATATCTTTGTCCTTTTTGGAGGCATTAGCTCTTCTCAACTACTCTAGGTAAGCTCTTAAATACTAATATTTTTGACATTCTTTTTAGTAATTCATGAATATTTCTCTATACATGAGAGCTGATGTATGCATACATAGAGCTACAAGGCTCTGTTGGGGAAGCTCTATTTCTTTTTAGTAATTTCATGAATATTTCTCTATACATGAGAGCTGATGTATGCATACATAGAGCTACAAGGCTCTGATGTATGTATACATAGAGCTACAAGGCTTTATGTATGCATGTATAGCGCTATGCGTGCTCTCTAATGAATTTCTTTATGTGTTGCTCTATGCATGTTATCTATGCATACATAGAGCCTTGTAGATATATGTATGCATGTATAATAGCTCTTTGTATACATACATTGAGCTATAAGGCTCTATTCTCTATGTATAGCTCTAGTTATTTTTTTATGCATTAATATATATATACATACATTGAGATACAAGGATCTATGCTCTATGTATAGCTCTATGTATTTCTCTATGCATTTCCCTATGCATAGAGCTTTACGCATGAGCTCTATGCATAGACTATAGAGCATAGTGTATACATGCTCTATGCATGATCCAAAGAGCGTAAAGCATGCCTAGAGTATGTATAGAGTATACATGGCTTATATGCTTTTCTTATCATTGATCTCATGATTACCTCATTTTCTTATATTGTGGGTCTCACCTTTTTGAGACGTTAGCTCTTATCAACCACTCAATGAAAGCTCTTAAGCCCTAATATTTTGACATTATTTTTAGTAATTACACCCTCAGGTGCTGGGGGAGCTCTATTTGTTTTTAGTAATTTCATGCATATTGCTCTATCTATGTGTCATGGCTCACCCTAACCCTCCTTGAAACAAATCCAAAAGAGATCACCTGGTGAATCGCAACTCTCGTGAAAATCTTTCCAATGGCCAAGGTCATAACCCTTGAGGTCTCCAAGCTCTATAACTCCTTGAGAAGCAATTCCACTGTGTCTCCCGCGAAGTTGTCACATCGCCGCGTTGCACTATGGGTCCTCGTCCCTCCTCTCACCTCACTTTCACTCACACACACTCACTAGCATGCATTAGGGAGAGAGATTAGCAAGAGGTTTAGCAAGAGCAAGACTTAATTGCACAATGGGAGAGTATGTTGTATTATGAGAGAAATTCACTTATATACATGGCCATAAGTGTTCACACTTACTTAAATTGTGGTCGGCCAGGCACTTTAGGCTCATAAGAGGCCTAATGCTATTACAATGACTACTCTCATAATATATCCATGAAGTACATCACTTAGGACTTCATCCTATCTTGCTACCACTTGCTCTTGAAGTGGGAATTGCCATAAATACTCCGTCATACCATTATGGGCGCCCGTCCAAGTTGTAGCTTTGGATAGTATTGCTTCATATCCTGAATGTATGACCCTTTGGTGTATCTATCGTGACACCTTGATGTAATATAATGGCGGTAACTCTTGTTAACCCTAGAATTGGGTTAACATTCCCTCCCGTTCTTGATGGTGATCGCATCCTCGTGATTGCATCGTTGAAGATCTTTATGTGGGGAGAATGAACAAGCTTTGTGGATGACATGTTGAGTGGCATTCAATGGTCTTTGTTCCTTTGGAAGGAATAAGAAAAGCTAGTTAATGAATGAATCGGTTAGTGGTGTACTTGGAATTCATAATGGGGTGGGGGGTGGGGTCTTTGCGAATGATTGCATTTTTTATATTTGTGTAAGCCCCTCATTTGTTTTTGTGGCTCAATTTGTTTTTGGGAAATCATCGGCAAGGTTACATGTGATTTTTGTTAGTGGGGACACTAAGATATGGGAAGGGTTTCGAACGAACGTAGACTTAATCATCAGCACGAGATGGTGATTCTCAGTTCCTCATTTTATTTATTGAAGCGACATTCATCATTTGAAGTAATTTACTTTTGATGATGTCCCTTTGTATGGTAGGATTCTTGTCAAAGGTTGTCCCTTTGTGTGGTAGGATTCTTGTCAAAGGTCCCACATGCTTTTTATGTTTTTATGTATATTTATGTGCTATTATGAAGCATATTTACATGAAGTACAAGAATTGAGTCATATAGACTCTTATTGAACTGCTCAGTGTTGAAGTAGCCACTTGTTGGTGAGGATTGAAAGAATTACGTCGACTTGCGAGGCTAATATAGATATCTTCACTAAGGATTGAAGGTCATTGATTTGTGAAGATGGTGGCATCGTTTGAAAAGGTTTGTAATTTGAAGGAAAATTCCAAGTGATGGGTTGTACCATTGACCAAGCTTTCAGCCAGCATGGCCCCCCCATCCAGAGATGTACCTTGAAGTTGTTGTCGATGGTGAGCCTTTGCTGCAAATGTTCTCCTATGCATGAGTATGGGTATGTACTCATGGAGTAGATGCTTCATTAATTTAGCTCTAAGAATAGTAAGCAATAAGCTTAACAATTATATAATGGCTATTGAAGATCGTTGTTGGTAATGTGGTGATGCGGGATATGGCTTAATCCGTGAGATGAGGCTTAAATCTAAACTCATGAGATTACAAGTCTTGACCCCGTAAAGTTGTAGGTTTTTTCCTTGATGGTTTTTTTAATTAAATTTTTTAATATTTTTAATTTTATGGAATAACTAAGTCCTGACTTGTGAGAGCAACAGATTCTTGTGCACTCATCTCTCACTTCCAGAGGGGGTGAAAAGAGCATTGTTATTTTCTTCTTGATGCGCTCATCAAACGTGGGTATTGATTCTTGAACTTGTTGCTCAAATGTTGTCGAGGCAATAGGGAAGATTGTTGATTGTTTTCTTGGATGGACAATCTCTTGTGTTGGTGCTGAATGCACAAGAGTGGTTGAGTGATTTGCTTGTTGTTGCTTGGGTCTCCATTCTTGTTGAACTGTAGGTGAAGCTACTAGGGTTGAAGTCGGTGGTGAGGTTTTCTTCACATGGTTTGATTTTGGCAACTATATGATGGAATTACCATCATAGTATCCTTGTTGTTGAAGCCAACGCACAGGCACCCATCTTTGATGAACACTATAAACTGGTGGCCGATGTGCTTGGTGCTAAGGCTTTCTTCTTTGTGCAAGCTTAGGGGACTTGTGATGCGCTTGGGGACCCAAGATTTGGTATTTCTTTGGTAGTACTCTTGTACGTGCAGCAGTGTTTTTGGTACCCACACTTGTTGCATTGGTGGAGTTCTTTGAGGAACTCGCATAGGCTTTTGTGGACGATGTTGTGGAGTGCTTTTCTTTTTCCTTGGCTTCCGAGTGCTGCATTGAGGAAGAGGTTTTGACTATCAAGGCACCCAAATTTGATTGGCACCTTCATAGTAGCCTTGAGCTACAAGTAGCTACTTCACCCACATTTTGATACTATTAAGATATCATGATTGTGGTATTCTTGGTGGAGTTTTCTTTTGGGCTGATGTAGAAGGTTTGGGGCCCTCCTTGACTTTGGTTGGCGTTGAGGCTGAAGGTTTGAGACTCATGGGCATTGTTGATGATGATGAGGTTAGCGTATCTTGTGGAATGGATGTCGATGAGACGAGGACTTTGACCATGTGGATGTCTCCTTTGGTGAGGTTTGCCGATGAAGATCCATAGGATCCGGGGCCTTCCCTTTGAGTTCCTTGTTAGAGATAGATGGTTGGGTCATGGGAACATCTTAAGAATTAGATGTTGATTGCGAGGTTTTGGCATCGAAATTCGTTGGGTGAGGGTGGGGTTGAAGGAGTATGTAAGATTCCTCCCTCAAGCTTTTGAGGTGTAAAGGTGTAAGAACCTCCCCTTCTGTTCTTGTAATTATTCCCCTCTCTGAAATAGAAGAAAGATCTTGTTTTACCCTTTTTGACCTAGAGAGAGATAATCCAAAATTAAGATATCTTTGGATATAAAAATCCTCCTAGTGTCTAAAATGGTTTCCCCTGAAACAAAAATTTAAAATGAACTTTCCAATGTGCATTTGGAATTAATTGAAAATGTGTATAAAGGATCTTAGCCTAAGGGTCTACATTTTCAGAAATTTTTGGATTATGGTCCAATTAAGGTTCCAATGGACCAATTAGATTAATCCAAGTGTAGGGATGAGATAAATCCAAAAGAATAAAAGAAAATACCCAAAAATGAGTAAATGCTCACATAAGATGAAGAGTTGACTGAGTACAAGGTTTATTAGTTAAAAACTATGAGATATTACTTTAAAAATGAGATATTTTGGAATAATGATGCATTTTTGACACCTTGGTAAGGAGAGGGGGACTCTTGATGTAGGCACCTATTTCACACATTTGGAAGGGTTTTTAATTCAAAAACATTGTGATATTTTTATCTCTCCTCTCTCCTGGATCAAACCAAATCAAAATGGGAGCTAAACTGGTCTAAATCTTGTCCAAATTGAGTCAAACTGAACCTGGAAAATTCTAGAACCTAGTTGGACTTGGTTAGTGGCCTCCCTCACCTATAAATAGATCCTTAGTCTTTTGAAAAAAATATGTGAGCTATACCATGGCAGTATTACATTAAAATAATCATATTTTCTATTATCCTTTAAAAATCCTCTACTTTTGGAGAGCTTGGAGCTTCTCTCTCTCTTCATCAACTCTTGGAGCTTCTTCTCAACTTACTAAACCAATTGATTGGTTGGGGGCTTCACTTCTAGATAAAAAAAGCAAGCCAAACTGTGAGATCCTTGTTCCCACCGAGCAACGGATTCAGGATACGGGCAGCGGAAGTAGCACTTCTCGCGCGGGACAGGGGTCCCACATTCGGGGCCTCACCCACGGATATCCGGATAAGAGACTAATCCGTCGGTTGTTCCAAAATTGAACCCGAAAAAACTTCCTTTACCGGAAAGCACGGGTGATTCCACCAAGAAAACTTTTTACTCTAACGTAGTCAAGATCATTTTTGATCAAGCTGATCCAATTGCATCTTCAAGATACTTGATCAGATCAAGGAAGAAACTTGCACTTGGATCATTGGGATCAACGCTTTTTTTCACATTCAAGAGGCACAGCCGTTGATTCCTATCCATAGAACAATTATTATCCGGGATTTACTTTATCTATCGTAATAACAAAAGTTGAGTCTCGATTTACGGATCCATCAGTCCCAGCCTAACCCCATCCGATCCCATGGGTTAGCTAACCGCCCAACCACTGTAGTGATGGGATCCAATTTGGAATTTGGTTAGGTTTTGTCCCGGGTACCAAGGAAAGGAGTTCCAAGGCCCCCTAGTCGGAAGTTCATGCAAACATAAAATTAGGCACACCACTTACACACCCAATATGAAATTGCCTTTTTCTTAGCATCAGCTAACTTTAAAACAATCCTTTAATGAAACCATAGTATCACTGATCACAGTCTTCCAAATTATCCGGTTGATTCTCAAATTTTCCATCATTCCATCATCAGCAGAGTATCTATAGCATCATTGGCAACTAGAACGCTTACCACCTGTCCACTCAGGGGCCGTTTCAATAGTTCCTAGCCCATAATACTCGGCAATATAATCACTTATCAAGATGGACTCTCGTTGAAGATCAGCAAGATCAACCAACAGATCCATATAAAGAGCCATGGACTCATCCATTGAAGACCAGCAAGGTCAATCAACCAGATCCATGCCCGGTTTCAGAAAACAACTCTTACTCCTTGTTCCAATATCTTCCTCGATGCACGCGTGGGTATCCTAGGCGCGACCCAAAGCCCGAGCACCGTATGGTCAGCACCCTCTAGGATCCTTCGCAGGTGACCTAGCGCTTCACTCATAGGCCGCTTCACTCATAGGCCGCTTCCTTGGTCCCTCATCCACCGTACCGGAAGCTCACCATTTTAATCGAACCGAGGCTGGTCAAGACCTCGGCCGACTTTGCTACGCGAGACGTCCTCCATTGACTCTCCGTCAGCAGTTGCAACTTTATCAGTTAGGTCTCCACGACCTTAATCACAAGGCGGTTAAAATGCTTCCCCAGCATTCTTGACATAAAACAACCATTTACAAACAGTTTACAAATACAGTTTCTATATTAACTCTCATTTTTCCACATTATCCCTCATTACTTATTCCACATTCCATTTATATGTGTACTCGTCCAATCACATCATTTTCCATCTCTTCACTTCAGATTCCTTCACATCACATATCATATATTCACATCCATATCCACATCCATACATCCACATCCACATCCACATTCACATCCATACATCCCACATCTACATGCTTACCTCCATTTTCACATCCTCATTTATACATCCACATCCCATATCCACATTCATACATACACATCCATATCCACATCCATACATCCACATCCACATGCATACATCCATTATCACGTCCTCATTCATACATCCACATCCACATACATACATACATCCACATCCACATTCCCATTCACATCTATACATCCACATACATACATACATCCACATCCACATTCCACATTAAAAATCAATCTTTTAAGCATCTTCTTATGCATAAATTCAATTTGGTAGGAATTACACTTTTAGAATAAAAGAATTTCTCTTATGCATCTAAGTTATGCATAAAATCCATTTATGATGAAAAATCACACTTTTAGTACAAAAAGAATATCTTTTATGCATACCTCTATGCATGAAATCCAATATGATAAAAGTAACACTTTTACAATAAAATAATCATCTTTTATGCATACCTCTATGCATGAAATTCAATTATGCTAAAAGTAACACTTTTATAATAAAATATTCATCTCTTATGCATACCTCTATGCATGAAATTCAATTATGCTATAATAAAATATTCATCCTTATGCATACCTCTATGCATGAAATTCAATTATGCTAAAAGTAACTCTTTTATAATAAAATATTCATCTCTTATGCATACCTCTATGCATGAAATTCAATTAAGCTAAAAGTAACTCTTTTATAATAAAATATTCATCTCTTATACATACCTCTATGCATGAAATTCAATTAAGCTAAAAGTAACTCTTTTATAATAAAATATTTATCTCTTATGCATATCTCTATGCATGAAATTCAATTAAGCTAAAAGTAACACTTTTATAATAAAATATTCTTCTCTTATGCATACCTCTATGCATGAAATTCAATTATGCTAAAAGTAACTCTTTTAAAATAAAATATTCATCTTTTATGCATACCTCTATGCATGAAATTCAAGTATGTTAAAAGTAACTCTTTTATAATAAAATATTCATCTCTTATGCATACCTCTATGCATGAAATTCAATTATGCTAAAAGTAACACTTTTATAATAAAATATTCATCTCTTATGCATACCTCTATGCATGAAATTCAATTAAGCTAAAAGTAACACTTTTATAATAAAATATTCATCTCTTATGCATACCTCTATGCATGAAATTCAATTAAGCTAAAAGTAACTCTTTTATAATAAAATATTCATCTCTTATGCATACCTCTATACATGAAATTCAATTAAGCTAAAAGTAACACTTTTATAATAAAATATTCATCTCTTATGCATACCTCTATGCATGAAATTCAATTAGGCATAATATAAAAATTAATTTCTCTATGATTACAATGAATATCTTCAATTAATCTAGGATGATAATTCCTAGAATATGGTAGGAAGTCCTCTTTTCATGCTTTGAATGAAATTATTTTATGCGTAATTTTTATAAAACTTTTATCATAGCTCCGTTGCTATGACTGATAAATCTTAATTTTTCTAAGGGATAAAGCTTATCATTAAGAAAATAATTAGAATGATCCCTAATTGGATCAATAATCCATAATGGATTGAATCATCAATATTCATGAAATACATAAACTAAAAGCATAGAAAAAAGCCATTAATTTGACCTCAAGTATAGATTAATCTTGGATTAAGAAAAAGCTTTATGAAAAGCTTCATTTGGATTGAGAATGGGTCATGAGTATGACCATTTATTAAGTGAGAGAGAGAGAAATTACATAAAAACCATTTGAATTAAGCATAAATGAAAATTTATGTAATTCTTGACTATCATTAATCAATTAACTTCAATAGCATTCATCAAATTATGTAACTCTTCACTACCTTCATCAATTAACTTCAATAGCATTCAAAAACCATTCCAATTAAGCTTCTCAAGCTTGAGAGGGGTTGAGAAGGGAGAAACATTGAGAAATTATAGAAAAGATCAAAATTCACCATTTACCTTACAAATTGCTTGATTCTTTGTTCACGGTAGAGGCCCCCAACCAATCAATTGGTTAAGTATGTTGATGGAGCCACCAATGGGGATTAAAGAAAGAGGGAAGTTCCAATTTCTTCAATTTGGAGAGA
Source organism: Cibotium barometz (assembly GCF_041138505.1). Taxonomy (NCBI): domain Eukaryota; kingdom Viridiplantae; phylum Streptophyta; class Polypodiopsida; order Cyatheales; family Cibotiaceae; genus Cibotium; species Cibotium barometz. The sequence continues at coordinate 8,739,609 of NC_141090.1, read as the reverse complement.
ATTTTAGAGAATAGTAGAAACCAGCATTATTTCAGCATAACTCTAGTATAGTAAAATTCTTCTCTTTTTTTCAAAGGTCTCATGAGGAGAGTGAAGCTCTAACCAAAGCTAACTGAATTCTAGAATCTTCCAAATTTAGTTTGGTTGAATTTGGACTAGATTTGGACCTAGTTTGGTTACTTTTTGATTCGGTTTGGTTCCATTTTGATTTGGTTTGGTTCAAGAGAGAGGAGAGATAAAAATATCACATTATATTTGAGTTTAAAACTCATTCAAGCATGTGAAATATGCACCTCCTTTAAAGAATTCCCCTTCCTTACATATGTGTCAAAATAGAATCATTATACCCAAAATATCTCATATTTTTAATATTGCTCATAGTTTTTTACTAATAAACCTTGTACATTTTCAACTCTTCATCTTATGTGAGCATTTACTCATTTTTGGATACTCAATTTATCTCATTTTTTTGATATTATTCATAGTTTTTTACTAATAAACCTTGTACATATTCAACTCTTCATCTTATGTGAGCATTTACTCATTTTTGGATACTCAATTTATCTCATTTTTTTGATATTACTCATAGTTTTTTTACTAATAAACCTTGTACATATTCAACTCTTCATCTTATGTGAGCATTTAATCATTTTTGGGTATCTTCTTTTTCAAATTGGATTTATCTCCTCCCTACACATGGATTGATGCTATTGGCCCATAGGAACCTTAATTGGACCATAATCCAAAAATTTCTGAAAATCTAGACCCTTAGGCTAAGGTTCTTTATACCTATTTCCAATTAATTCCAATTGCACATTGAAAAATTCTTTTTGAATTTCTGTTTCAGGGGAATTCATCTTAATTATATGAGATATTTTTCTATCCAAAAATATTCAAAATCTGAATATTCTCTCTCTAGAATATTTTCTCTCTCTAGGTTAAAACAGTTAGAAACAAGGTCTTTATATTTCTGAAGAGGGATTGATTACAGGGAAATATGCTTGGACATTTTGAGAGGCTGGAGAGGAATCTTATATTCTCTCCCACTTGAAAAACGCGAGATGTCCTCATCTCGCAAACTGGGGTAATTTCGTAAGATGCACGAATATGAGACTTAGAGAAAAATTTTAATCAAGATTAACCACCAAGAAAAGCAAGATTCAAGATAAGAATAAAATTTAAACTTTTTTCATTCTCGGAACATATACAGTAAAGATAGAAGAACTCTTTACACTTCCATAAGCCCGTCCATCATATGGTCACAAAAGCTGCACTCACAAGCTGCGCACGTATAAGGTAATTCATCTATGGGAATAATTATGTTGGTTATTGCCGCACCTATCTCAGTGGTATGAGGTGATGTAACAAAAGGACCTCTGAGAGATAAGCCAAAAACGGGGTAAAGACATATCTTCTGATGAGGAAGAAAACACGCCAGTAAGAAGACCCGCTCAGAAAACCCAAGATGCCTTGATCTCATGACACAGCAGTATCGGGGACCCAAACCCAAAGCTTCAATAACCATGGCTAAGCGGACATTGTTACAAAAAATGCTGCTGACCGCAGGGTGTTACCCTAGTTATGTCTTGATAGGTCCGCCATTTGTTCTGAGCTACAGAAGTTCCCAAGTGAGGGAAAAGTGAGCGCTCATGCTGTTCTATAAAATCCTTCTTCACAGACTCACTTGCGTCTTGAAGGTGAGAAATCATCATGGATAAAACTAATTCTTGTTACCAAGCCATGAAGGAGATTAAGAAGAAGGGAGATTGATGGAAGTAAGATTACTGTGAGCGACAGGTAAAAGTTACGACTTATATAAAGGAAGGAGCTAGCGTAACTTAGAAGCCAACGGTATCTTGTCACTGAAGTTTTACCGTCTTTCCATGATTTGGGTTTGGCACATATTTCTATGAAATACATTAAGAACTTTGAGATGAGGAGGTAAAAGAAGCTTGTAGGCTAAGTCACCTACTTTCATTGAATTCAGATATAAGGCTCACAATATCTGGGGGATAACTTCTTATACTCACCAAGAGATAAAGAATTTCTTTTGGGCCGTACTCGAATGAAAACCAAAACCTTGGTATCGATTTTCACTTCTGAACTCATTATTTTGAATCCTTAAAATAGGTGTGACTCCTGAGAAGTATTCTAGGGAAAGGGTCTTCCTTTTTTAAACAGAATCTTTCTTTTATTTTAGAGAGGGAATAATTATAAGATCAAAAAGGGATATTCTTACTCCTGTATACCTCGAAGGCTGGAGGAGAATCTTACATTCTACCCCACTTAAAGATGCGAGATGTCCTCATCTCGCAAGGTAGAGAACAACTCTTTTTTCTTAAGATCCAATTTATTCTAGGGTTCCTTATATTCTGGTCAACTCAACAGAATACTAGGATAAATATCCCTTATATAGAACTCATCATTAAATATAATTCATTCGAATCATAACATTCATATTTTTAACGTGATAATGGTCCATTAGACTGTAAATTTCTTTCTGAGCATTCCTCCACGGAAATTTTAGTCAAGTAAGTTCTCAATTTATCATCCCTTAACTTGGTCTACCGGTCAAGTGTTAACAGTAGCAATTTGACAGCACAATCCACTAATCTCATAGTGATTTGCTGAAATCATTATCATCATTCTAGTTAAGAACATCATCACAGGGACTCGTCCCATTCATCCTCATTGCGGTTTTGCTCAGGTTATTATATTTCAACTAAATTTCAAAAATCATCATTTTTCAATCAGAATTTTCAATCAGAATCCAAATCAATTCATCAATTCTCAAACAGAATTAAAAATCATATCAACCACATTCGAAATCATCATCTGGATAGCATTAACGCTTATAATTTCAAGTCTTATTTTTACTCATATATACTGTTAGTAAAGAGCTGCAGTTATACTCTCGGTATATACGGGTAGTCACGGCCCTTGGAATTATAAGGTAAATACCATCATGTCTAGGCCTCAAGCAAGTCAGGGATTCTATATAATTGCGGTACTTCCATGTGAAGACCCAATTACCAAATTACGAATTCCAGTTTGAATATCAAATTGTATGCCTTATATCACACAATTACAACCTTTTGTGTTTCTTGATAAATTTTTGACATATTTATCTTCTCAGTTGATCTTTATTAGCCAATTTGCTCTGATACCAACTGTGAGATCCTTGTTCCCAGCGAGCAACGGATTCAGGATACGGGCAGCGGAAGTAGCACTTCTCGCGCAGGACAAGGGTCCCACATTCGGGGCCTCACCCACGGATATCCGGATAAGAGACTAATCCGTCGGTTGTTCCAAAACCGAACCTGAAAAAACTTCCTTTACCGGAAAGCACGGGTGATTCCACCAGGAAAACTTTTTACTCTAACGTAGTCAAGATCATTTTTGATCAAGCTGATCCAATTGCATCTTCAAGATACTTGATCAGATCAAGGAAGAAACTTGCACTTGGATCATTGGGATCAATGCTTTTTTCCCCATTCAAGAGGCACAGCCGTTGATTCCTATCCATAGAACAATTATTATCCGGGATTTACTTTATCTATCGTAATAACAAAAGTTGAGTCTCGATTTACGGATCCATCAATCCAGCCTAACCCCATCCGATCCCATGGGTTAGCCAACCGCCCAACCACTGTAGTGATGGGATCCAATTTGGAATTTGGTTAGGTTTTGTCTCGGGTACCAAGAAAAGAGTTCCAAGGCCCCCTAGCCGGAAGTTCATCCAAACATAAAATTAGGCACACCACTTACATACCCAATATGAAATTGCCTTTTTCTTAGAATCAGCTAACTTTAAAACAATCCTTTAATGAAACCATAGTACCATTGATCACAGTCTTCCAAATTATCCGGTTGATTCTCAAATTTCCCATCATTCCATCATCAGAGTATCTATAGCATCATTGGCAACTAGAACGCTTACCACCTGTCCACTCAAGGGCCGTTTCAATAGTTCCTAGCGGCCCCATAATACACGGCAATATAATCACTTATCAAGATGGACTCTCGTTGAAGATCAGCAAGATCAACCAACAGATCCATATAAAGAGCCATGGACTCATCCATTGAAGACCAGCAAGGTCAATCAACCAGATCCATGCCCGGTTTCAGAAAACAACTCTTACTCCTTGTTCCAATATCTTCCTCGATGCACGCGTGGGTATCCTAGGCGACCCAGAGCCCGAGCACTGTATGGTCAGCACCCTCTAGGATCCTTCGCAGGTGACCTAGCGCTTCACTCATAGGCCGCTTCCTTGGTCCCTCATCCACCGTACCGGAAGCTCACCATTTTAATCGAACCGAGGCTGGTCAAGACCTCGGCCAACTTTGCTATGCGAGACGTCCTCCATCGACTCTCCGTCAGCAGTTGCAACTTTATCAATTAGGTCTCCACGACCTTAATCACAAGACGGTCAAAATGCTTCCCCAGCATTCTTGACATAAAATAACCATTTACAAACAGTTTACAAATACAGTTTCTATATTAACTCTCATTTTTTCACATTATCCCTCATTAATCCACATTACTTATTCCACATTCCATTTATATGTGTACTCGTCCAATCACATCATTTTCCATCTCTTCACTTCAGATTCCTTCACATCACATATCATATATTCACATCCATATCCACATCCATACATCCACATCCACATCCACATTCACATCCATACATCCACATCTACATGCTTACTTCCATTTTCACATCCTCATTTATACATCCACATCCCATATCCACATTCATACATACACATCCATATCCACATCCATACATCCACATCCACATGCATACATCCATTATCACGTCCTCATTCATACATCCACATCCACATACATACATACATCCACATCCACATTCCCATTCACATCTATACATCCACATCTACATCCACATGCATACATACATCCACATCCACATTCCACATTAAAAATCAATCTTTTAAGCATCTTCTTATATGCATAAATTCAATTTGGTAGGAATTACACTTTTAGAATAAAAGAATTTCTCTTATGCATCTAAGTTATGCATAAAATCCATTTATGATGAAAAATCACACTTTTAGTATAAAAAGAATATCTTTTATGCATACCTCTATGCATGAAATCCAATATGATAAAAGTAACACTTTTACAATAAAATAATCATCTTTTATGCATACCTCTATGCATGAAATTCAATTATGCTAAAAGTAACACTTTTATAATAAAATATTCATCTCTTATGCATACCTCTATGCATGAAATTCAATTATGCTAAAAGTAACACTTTTATAATTAAATATTCATCCTTATGCATACCTCTATGCATGAAATTCAATTATGCTAAAAGTAACTCTTTTATAATAAAATATTCATCTCTTATGCATACCTCTATGCATGAAATTCAATTAAGCTAAAAGTAACTCTTTTATAATAAAATATTCATCTCTTATGCATACTGCTATGCATGAAATTCAATTAAGCTAAAAGTAACACTTTTATAATAAAATATTTATCTCTTATGCATACCTCTATGCATGAAATTCAATTATGCTAAAAGTAACACTTTTATAATAAAATATTCTTCTCTTATGCATACCTCTATGCATGAAATTCAATTATGCTAAAAGTAACTCTTTTATAATAAAATATTCATCTTTTATGCATACCTCTATGCATGAAATTCAATTATGCTAAAAGCAACTCTTTTATAATAAAATATTCATCTTTTATGCATACCTCTATGCATGAAATTCAATTATGCTAAAAGCAATATTCATCTCTTATGCATACCTCTATGCATGAAATTCAAGTATGCTAAAAGTAACTCTTTTATAATAAAATATTCATCTCTTATGCATACCTCTATGCATGAAATTTAATTAAGCTAAAAGTAACACTTTTATAATAAAATATTCATCTCTTATGCATACCTCTATGCATGAAATTCAATTATGCTAAAAGTAACACTTTTATAATAAAATATTCATCTCTTATGCATACCTCTATGCATGAAATTCAATTAAGCTAAAAGTAACACTTTTATAATAAAATATTCATCTCTTATGCATACCTCTATGCATGAAATTCAATTAAGCTAAAAGTAACTCTTTTATAATAAAATATTCATCTCTTATGCATACCTCATATTCATGAGAAATAATTTTATAATTATGCATAATTAATTGATTATGAGAAAAGAGTAAATTTTGATAAATTTATTTTTATATAAAAAGAGGAATTTCCAAGAGGAATTTTTTATGCAAAAAGAGGAATTTCCATGATAATTGAGATACAAGTAATTAAATGGTAAAAGAGAAATTTTTGATTAAAAAAAATTATGCAAAAAGAGGATTTTCCATGATATTTGAGATCCAAGAAATTAAATGGTAAAAGAGGAATTTTTAGCATGATTCAAATTATGAGTATTTATCAAAAGTGAAATTTTGAGCATTATTAATTTTTATTAGAAAATATGGGTAGAATTGATTTTTGTAAGTCCCATGAGTCTTTTACTCAAAATAAGAATATTGAATATATTTCACTTGAGAAATTTGAGAAAGAATATGAAAATATCCATCGAGAAAAAGTACCTTTAACTAGGCCAAGTATAAGATTCCTCCCTATTAAGAGACTAAGGTTATGTAAAAGGGGAGGAGAAGGGTGTGTGTGTGAAGGGACTTGAGGTCCACTAGCTCACCTATTTAAAGGTGAAGCTAGGAGGCATTTTGTATTGAGCAAGAAGCCTAGTTGTATTTTGAGCAACTTAATAAGCAAGATATTTTCTTGTATTTTGTGTCTCTCTCTCCTCCACATAATGATCTAGCATGAACACCACGAAATTCTAACATGGTATCTAGAGCTTGGCAAGATTAGGTCACTTTTGTGGTGTAGAATAGGTCGATTTTATCCCTTTTTCTTTTGTAGAGCTGAACCTCCTGCCAGTGGAGGAGCTCTAGCAACTCGTGGAGGCAACAACTCGGCGAGCTCTCATCAAGGAAAATGTAGAGGAGGCCCAGGCGCTTAGGGTCGTATAGTCAATCATCTGATTTCTTCTCTCATGGCTGCGGCATTTTGACTGGTTCAACATGGCACCCAGTTCCTACGCAGCTGATGTCGTACACAAATACATCGTGTGTAGACGTTGGCAGTCCTAGAGAACTTAGGGCTTTTGAAGCCCAAGGTCTCAAGATGCTACAACTCGATTTTTAGCCCTAATGGCTGCTCCAATTGTTTGCTACAGTGGAAAAACCAAGGTTGCCCTCTTGAAAGCCATTGAAGCTTCCATTAAAGCTTCAAAATCAAAGGTTTTCTTTCACTAATCTCCTCTTCTTAGCTCTAATCACTTAAGTGCTCTTGTGAGAGTTTGTTGTTGATCGTAATTTGAGTTTGAAGTGGTGGGCATACACCATGAGGTATTCATGAGCCTCATTCTTCATCAAGCTCCATCAACATCTTCAAGTGCACAAAGCTTTTCAAGGTGTGCTTATAAGCACTAATTGTGTTGATTAACACTAATGAGGCTTCTAATCCAACAAAGGGGAGTCATTCCAAAGTGTTTTTAAACACTAAGAGTGTTCTTAAACACTAATGGTGAATCTAATCACCAATACAAGTGTCATTAGATGCTAAAAATGTGCTCTTAAGCACTAATCGTGTTTTTAAACTCTAATGGTGATCTTAATCACCAAACAAAGTGTTCATTGACACTAATGAAGCTCTCCCCATCAGAATTAGTGGTTATGCACAAACCCTAAGTGCTAAACCATAAAATTTACCATCTTAATCTCCTTTTTTATGCAACATCCTTGGCTTGATTAAGGGTTGTTGCACTCTCATAAGCCTTTCTCTTTCTACTTAAGCCATAACATCAAAAAATTTTGGTTTTTCTTCTTCAAGAATCAACCCATTACTCTCTAGTAATCTCCTTCAATACCCAATGTCAAAGGACAACACCCAAATTAAGAAGTTCTCAGGAGAGGGCTTTCACACTTGGCAAGTCCTTGTCAAGTACAAGATGTCCAAAGGTTTTTGGCCATTCATCTCCGGCACTAAGGTTATTGATCGAACTAAGGCTGAAGATATTGAAGATGATGAGAGGGCACAAGCCATCATCATGCTTCATCTTGATGAGGCTCTCATTCACCATGTGGACCAGCTTCCGGCTACAAAGGAGAAATGGGATGAGCTTGACAAGCTCTATGGAGCTCGTGGTAAGAATTCCAAGATCTCACTTAAAATTGAATTTTTCAGCTTGGAACTCAAAGAGGAAGAGGGCATTGGAGCCTTCATCTCTCACTTGAAGGGCCTTATGGCTCAACTTGCATCAGTAAATGTGAGAATGGATGAAGATGATGCAGTGGCTGTTTTGCTAAAAGCAGTCAAGAAGGTGTACCCCACCTTAGTCACCACCCTGAAGAACATACCTAATCCCACCCTTGAAGGAGTCATTGAATCTTGTCTTGATGAAGAAAAGAGGCCAAAGGGAGGAGCTGAATCTTAAAATGCAACAACTTCATCGAATATATCAAAAAAGCTTTGTCACATTAAGTGATCAAAGTAAGATATGTCCATTGCAAAAAGGTGGGTCATTTGGCAAATAATTGTTGGATCAAATATCCCAACAAAATGAAATGTAACAAATGTAAACAAACGGGACATATCACTTCTAAATGTCCTAACACAAAGAGTCAGAGGCCAACTTTGTATCAGCCTCTAACTCCAATGAGAAATTGTTTTAAATCTCAATGTAACCACACCTATATTCCTAACCTTGTACGCCTAATGTTATAAAGGCATCCTATGTCCAATACCACCTATTCCAATTTTTTTTCATAGTTGGTATTGAGGGGGGGTATTAAGAGACTAAGGTTATGTAAAAGGGAAGGAGAAGGGTGTGTGTGTGAAGGGACTTGAGGTCCACTAGCTCACCTATTTAAAGGTGAAGCTAGGAGGCATTTTGTATTGAGCAAGAAGCCTAGTTGTATTTTGAGCAACTTAATATAAGCAAGATATTTTCTTGTATTTTGTGAGTCTCTCTCCTCCACATAATGATCTAACATGAGCACCACGAAATTCTAACACTCCCCAGCCTCTCAAGATGTCCAGTATCTTCCCCTGTAATCAAATACCTCTTCAGATATATAAAGGATCTTGTTTCTACCTATTTTGGCTTAGAGAGAGAAAATGTTTTAGAAAGAGATTATTCAGATTTTAGATATTTTTGGATGGAAAAATATCTCTTCTTATTAAAATAAATTCCCTCGAAACAGAAGTTCAATAAGATTTTCAGAAGGTGCATTAGAAATCAATTATAATCTGTTCAAAAGGCCTTATCCTAGGGATCCAAATTTCTTAAAAATTTTAAATTAAGATTTTGAGGGGCCAATCAAATTCATCCAAATGTGTGGAGGAGATAAATAGAAGAAATAAAGAAAACCCCCCCAAAAAATGAGTAAATACTCACATAAGATGAAGAGTAAGTGGACTAAGGACCAAAGGAAATACTAAAAAAAATGAATTTTTCATACCTCAAAGTGGGGATTCCCCCTCATGAAGGAGGCGCCTATTTCACGTGTGGTGGAGTTTTAAATTTCCAAAAATTGAGATATTTCATCTCTCCTCTCTCCTAACTCAAGTCTAGTTCCAAAAAGTAAGCTAAGCTGACCCAAAAATGGTCAAAATTTGACCAAAGTGATCTTAAAAATTCTAGAATCACTTTGCTTGGTTAGAAGCTCATTTTTTCCGATAAATAGAAGCATCCCCCTTTGTTGAAGCTTAATAGTGTTTTATGCACTGTTACTCTACTCCTCTCCCCACAGCCAAAAACTGTGAATTTATTAATAATTCATTAGTTTTTGACCATTCCCTCTTCTAAAGAATTGGTGGCCACTCTTGTTGCAAACAAGAGTAGATCCCTCAAACCATCAAGCCAAAGGAAAGCTCCCAGAAATTCATGTAAGTTAGAAATCTTACTTTTTCTTTATTCTTTTAATGGTTTTCTAATTTTTGTTATCTTTAAAATGATAAATTGATGCTATGCCTTGTTGGAAAGGCTTTCCCCCTCTCTTCATTCTTAAATTCGGCCTTTCTTTATCCTAGTTAAGTAATAAAATTGTTAGAATTAAACTTTTCATATTGTTTCTCTTTTAAAAGTGGAATTTGATTAGTTTAGAATGCTTTAAATCATTTGGGGATAATTTTTAAGTAATTTAAGGTTAGGAAAATTTAAAAAATGGTCAGCCACACAAAGGAGGTTATGGCAAAAAAAATTTAAATTTTGTGAAATAAGTTTTATCTTTTATTATTCAAAAAAAGTAATCCCCATCGTTTGTGTATTCTAAAAGTGTTATTTTCATTCTAGGCATAGAAAAATGCATAGTAGAAATATTTTTATTCGTTTGTGTATTCTAAAAGTGTTATTTTTATTCTAGGCATAGAAAAATGCATAGTAGAAATATTTTTATTATAAAAGCGTTATTTCCATTAAAATTAAATTCTATGCATAGAAAGATGCATATTGATTATTATTATTTTATAAAAGAGTGATTTTCATTAGATTTAAATTCTATGCATAGAAAGATGCATATTGATTATTATTTTTAATTATAAAAGAGTGATTTTCATTAGATTTAAATTCTATGCATAGAAAGATGCATATTGATTATTTTTATTATTATAAAAGAGTGATTTTCATTAGATTTAAATTCTATGCATAGAAAGATGCATATTGATTATTATTTTTTAATTATAAAAGAGTGATTTTTATCAAATTTAAATTCTATGCATAGAAAGATGCATATTGATTATTTTTATTATTATAAAAGAGTGATTTTCATTAGTTTTAAATTCTATGCATAGAAAGATGCATATTGATTATTTTTATTATTATAAAAGAGTGATTTTCATTAGATTTAAATTCTATACATAGAAATATGTATATTGGATAATTTTTTTTATTATAAAAGTGTTACTTTCATCAATATTAATTTTTATGCATAAAATGATGCTTAAAAGAATTTTTTTATTTGCAAAAGTGTTGCTTTCACCAATATTGATTTTTATGCATAAATAGATGCATAAAAGAATTTTTTTTAATAAAAGTGTTACTTTCATCAATATTGATTTTCTTGCATAAAATGATGCTTAAAAGAATTTTCTTTATTGCAAAAGTGTTGCTTTCACCAATATTGATTTTTATGCATAAATAGATGCATAAAAGAATTTTTTTATTATAAAAGTGTTACTTTCATCAATATTGATTTTTATGCATAAAATGATGCTTAAAAGAATTTTTTTAGTGCAAAAGTGTTGCTTTCACCAATATTTATTTTTATGCATAAAATGATGCAGAAAAGAATTTTTTATTATAAAAGTGTTACTTTCATCAAAATTGATTTTTTTAAATGCATAAATAGATACATAAAAGGATTTTTTTCTTTTATATAAAAGTGTTATTTCCATAGAAGTTGGATTTTATGCATAAATAGATGCATACAGAATTTTTATATCAAAATAAGAGTTTCCTTTAATCCTATGTTTAGATCCCATGAATATTGGAAAATGAATAAGTAACTACTCAGTGAAGGAAAATTATACCGTTTCATATTCTCTAAGATGGTAATGAGAAAATTCAGAAAAAAACTATCAAAGTCAGAATTTTAGATAAATGATTACTTTATTCCTCATAGGAATTTGTGACTAGTTTTGAATTCAGTTAAGCAAAATACTCAATGAATGAAATTAAGTAAAGTAGTAATTTAAATATTACCCTTCGAGAAAGATAGTTCAGGGAGAACCTTTCTAGACTCAAACCCTGAATCAGACTATGACCAAGACGTAACTCCTTCATCAGTTGTTTCAAGAAAAAAGGATATGGCCAGTTCAGTAATCTACACTCAAATCACCCACCGAATCTGAAACTAAGTTGAGACCTTTGATTTTGATCTGAGGATCAAGAATTCAGAATTCGAGGAATTCTGCTTGGGAATCTAGACCTGTGATCTAGAAGTCTTGGGATACGAAATTAAGATATACTCATTATATTCAAAAGAAAATCAAAACTAAAAACTTGCATAAAAACCCTGTTTTCTTAAAGGACTGTCTTACGCTGGGGGAGCATTTGGTATATGTGTTTTCTAAGGGAAGTTTGATTGCAATAGCCGGCGGGGAGTGTTCAAAGGATGACTCATGCAGCAAAAACCTACCCAGGTCTTGACCAGCCTGGCTATGGTGTAAAATGGTGTGTTTCCGGTACGATGGGCAAGGGTCGACGAAGCGGTCCCTGAGTGAAGTGCCAGGACACCTGAGGAGGATCCTGGAGGGTTCTGAATGACCAGGCGTTGCACGGGCTTGCAGTGCTTATTTTAGGACACCCATGCGTATGTCGTGGAAGATATATATATGTATGATGACGAGAAAATTATTGTAATCTGTTTTACTGGATCTCGTTGTTGACCTGCTGGTCTCAACGGAGAGTTCAGAGTGATACTGTTTTGTGAGAATCAAGGATTGAATGGAAATTTTGAGTTATGACATTTGTAACCAATAATTGTTTGTCAATGGATTGTTTTATAAATTAAAGTTTAAAGAGGAGTGTGTGCGTATCTGTATTCTAAAGCAAAAGTTAAGAAAGGCATTCAATTATGGGTGGGTGAGTACTTGTCTGGTTCTACCAATTCCAATGGTTGGGCGGTGGCTAACCCATGGGCCAGATGGGGTTAGACTGGAATCAATAGAGTTTTAATAATAAAATTGATCAATAGGAATACACTTTGAACTCGAATAGTTAAATAATAACTTGGAGACGTCTCAAATGAATAGATCAATGGCTGTGCCTGATTCAATTAGGAAAAAACCATTGATTCCTTCAAGTTAAGTCTGTAATAGTTTCCCTTCTATCTGGTTTATTCAGATGAAGGTTAGTTCAGTATCTTGACCTCGTTAGAAAAATTCGTTAAGAAATTCAAAATGGTGGAATCGCCCCCGTTTTTCGAGCATGGGAAATTTTCCCAGTTTCGATTTTCGAAATGACCACCAGCTTAATCTTGTGCCCGGACATTCGAGGGCAAGGCCCCGAGTGGGAAACCCTGCCCCCGCGCAAGAGGGAGCTGCTTCCGCTGTTGCCAGTAATCGAAATCCGGTGTGCGGAGGGGTTAGTGGGATCTCATAGTTGGTATTAGAGCGCTGTTGTAAATTTACGTAACAGTATCAAAAATTGCTTAAAATTTTAAAGTAAATCTGGGAAATAATATTTTCGCTTATTAAATTTATGTTGAATGAACTTCAAAAATTGAAAACTCATAAATTGAATTGGAAATCTATAGATGGATACCCCGAATCTATGTGGCATTCCTGAACTCTCCTAGAGTCAGGATATGATAGCCTTTGCATTCCAGCACCTCATCAACTCTGGTACGACCCGAGTAAGTAGAGTGAGACTCGCACGTCATTTTGAGAGTCTTTACTTTCCTGATCCTCTCTTGAGAGCGACATCGGTATATGTGGTTCTGTGGAGGACGATGTATTAATGTCAGTACCAGTCAGCGTCAGCTCAGGCAAAATATTTTCTTAGCCATGATTCTGATAAGGCTAGGGCTTGTTCAGCATGTTCAACTCTTTGATCATTCACCTAGGAACTTCAAAATTTCATGCCGAGTTTTTAGGCTTCTTAGCCGCTTTATCCCTAGAAGTAGAATTATAGCACCTCTTTCTATAATGAATCGTGTGTACCATGGCATGTCTCCTTCGCAGTTTCTCTTCTTTATGCGTATACGATTAAGGCAATGATTTTGGGAGCCGTGATGCTCTATGTATATATCAAAAACTTTTGATAATAAACGATGTTTTACAAAAAAATTCCAAATTGTTTTCATGATTGTGAATATGGTTGATAAAATTATCAGAGTAAATCTTATTTCATGATGTATGATGAAATAATTATCTATTTAAAGAATAAATCGCAAAAATTAAATAATCATAAATCTATTGTCAAAGTTAAGTTGACGAAAATCTCGTTTTGTCATAGTCATGAGGTGCACGGCCCATGCAAGGCAACCGGATCCTCTAACCGATAACGAAGAGTTAGATCCGGATGTTCAAAAAGCCCTGCACAGATCCCAACCTGGTCCCTTCAAGGGTGAAGGGGAGCAGTTAGGTGAAGTACTGGAAAAGTGGATTGAGGCAATGGAGGAATACTTTGATGTAACTAGCTACAATGAGAGAAGCAAGATGGCTCTCGCCAGGTTAAAGATTGTGGAAACAGCCAGGGTCACTTGGAGGAATCACTGCGAGACTAACCATCTCAACCGAAATACCCAGACTTGGACAGATCTTAAAGCTTACCTCAGAAAGAGGTTTTGTCCTTCGGGCTTCCTTGAAACTAAAATGAATGAGTTCTTGGAACTAAAGCAGGATAGCCGGACAATTGAAGAGTACCATCAAGCTTTTGCCCTTCTCCTCAAATATTCCCCGTAGTTGGATGAAAAGTAGGTGCTGGCCAGATTCATTCGAGGAATGAACGAGCCATTGGACACCTTAGTAAAGAATGCCAAACCTGTCCTCAATGGCCGAAGCAGTAAGAATGGCAAAAGACTTTGCCAAAGCCTTTGTTGTTAAGGTCCCGCCAAAGCCTGCACCCTCTAACTTCAAAAGATTCCAAACCCCGAGAAGTACTTCAAACTTTCCTCCCCCAAAGAGGCAGCAAGGCCCAATTCAGAATCAGGAAACTGGGAGATTCAGAAGTGAAGGAAGACCCTTCCCACAAAACACTTTCTCAAGAGCCCCACCTCTTTCAAGAATTCAGAGGGATGAGCTCAAAAGTGAGAACCGATTTTTTGGATGCCAGGGTTTTAGTCACCAATTGAAAGACTGCCCGTCAACTCTTGCCATGTCAAGAAGGGGACAGGGAAGTCAAGGACCGAGAGTACAAAGACCAGCCCCTTCCTATCAGTCAAATCAAGGTCCATCCTATCAAAATCAGGGCAATCCCAAGAGAACTCTAGCTCTCAGCCACCATCTGTCTCTGTCCAAAGTAGCCTCAGAATTTTTTCCCAGAATTGGGGCAACCAAAGAGAAAGAGTTCCGCCTATCAAACTACTGCAGCAACCAGAGCAGTCACAATATAGCAGAAGTAGCGGAATAAGAAAGAGGACAGATTTATTCAGCAATTGAAAACCAAGGGCCAAATTGCCAATTCTCCGTCATTCATACTCCAGCTGAGTATCAGTGTAAGCCTTTTAAGCTTTTGATTGATTCAGGCAGCAGTACTCATTGAATCTTTCATTTTCCCTGGATGCTTGCGTAAGCTAGTCTTAGATCAGAAATCAGGGAAACCTATGCAAGTTGAATTGGCAAGTGGGAAGATTCTTTTCACTCACCTTGAGACAAATCATATTCAGTTCGATCTAGATAGGAATTTAACTGACTGTCAGTTTCAGACTTATACCTTTGGGAGTTTTTGACAGGATCCTTGGAATGGATTGGCTCCACAAAAATCAAGCTGACACTCACTGTCATAATGGAACCATTTCCTTCTGTGACCTTCACGAAAATAAAGTTCAAGGAACCGGAATCTCTGGATCCCCAAGTCTGAAGTTAGTAAAGGCTTCTAAGTTACTAAAAAGACTTAGAAAGAAGCAGCTCATTTATGTTGTCAAAATGAATCCAGTAGACTCAAAGTTAAAAGCTAAAGAACCTGAATGGTTAAGTGATTATGATGATTTATTCTCATCAAAATTAACAGAGATGCCTCCAATTCAAGAAGTAGATCATGTGATAGAACTGACCCCCGGGGCTGTAGCCCTGCCCGCACGTACAAAATGCCAGTTCCAAATCATATGCTTGATGAGATGAAATATTAACTTCTTCAACCCAAGGGCAGATGGAACTTCAACCTGAAGAAATCCTTGATGTTCAAGAAAAGGTTCTCAGGAACAGAATTCTGAGAGAATTATTGGTCAAATGGAAGTTCTATCCTTTTGAAGATGCCACCTGGGAGAAAGAAGCCAAACTGTTACGAGATTATCCCCAGTTTGCGAGATGAGGACATCTCGCATTTTTCAAGTGGGAGAGAATGTAAGATTCCTCCCCACCCTCTCAACATGTCCACTATCTTCCCCTGTAATCAAATCCCTCTTCAGATATATAAAGGATCTTGTTTCTACCTATTTTGGCTTTCAGAGAGAAAATATTCTAGAAAGAGGTTATTCAGATTTTAGATATTTTTGGATGGAAAAATATCTCTTCTTATTAAAATAAATTCTCCCGAAATAGAAGTTCAAAAAGATTTTCAGAAGGTGCATTAGAAATCAATTATAATCTGTTTCAAAAGGCCTTATCCTAGGGATCCAGATTTTCTAAAAATTTTAAATTAAGATTTTGAGGGGCCAATCAGATTCATCCAAATGTGTGGAGGAGATAAATAGAAGAAATAAAGAAAATCCCCCCCAAAAAATGAGTAAATACTCACATAAGATGAAGAGTGGACTAAGGACCAAAGGAAATACTAAAAAAATAAATTTTTGATACCTCAAAGTGGGGATTCCCCCTCATGAAGGAGGCACCTATTTCATCTCTCCTCTCTCCTAATTCAACTCTAATTCATCTCTCCTCTCTCCTAATTTATCTCTCCTCTCTTCTCTCTCCTAATTCAAGTCTAGTTCCAAAAAGTAAGCTAAACTGACCCAAAAATGGTCAAAAATTGACCAAACTGATCTAAAAAATTCTAGAATCAGTTTGCTTGGTTAGAAGCTCACCTTTTTCTATAAATAGAAGCCTCCCTCTTTAATAGTGTTTTATGCATTGTTACTCTACTCCTCTCTCCAGAGCCAAAAACTGTGAATTTATTAATAATTCATTAGTTTTTGACTATTCCCTCTTCTAAAGAATTGGTGGCCACTCTTGTTGCAAACAAGAGTAGATCCCTCAAACCATCAAGCAAAAGGAAAGCTCCCAAAAAATCATGTAAGTTAGAAATCTTACTTTTTCTTTATTCTTTTAATGGTTTTCTAATTTTTGTTATCTTTAAAATGATAAATTGATGCTATGCCTTGTTGGAAAGGCTTTTCCCCTCTCTTCATTCTTAAATTCGGCCTTTCTTTATCCTAGTTAAGTAATAAAATTGTTAGAATTAAACTTTTCATATTGTTTCTCTTTTAAAAGTGGAATTTGATTAGTTTAGAATGCTTTAAACCATTTGGGGATAATTTTTAAGTAATTTGAGGTTAGAAAATTTTAAAAAATGGTCAGCCATACAAAGGAGGTTATGGCAAAATTTTTAGAAATTTTATGAAAAAAGTTTTATCTTTTATTATTCAAAAAGAGTAATCCCCATCGTTTGTGTATTCTAAAAGTGTTATTTTCATTCTAGGCATAGAAAAATGCATAGTAGAAATATTTTTATTATAAAAGTGTTATTTCCATTAAAACTAAATTCTATGCATAGAAAGATGCATATTGATATTATTTTTTTATAAAAGAGTGCTTTTCATTAGATTTAAAGTCTATGCATAGAAAGATGCATATTGATGTTTTTTTAATTATAAAAGAGTGATTTTCATTAGATTTAAATTCTATGCATAGAAAGATGCATATTGATTATTTTTATTATTATAAAAGAGTGATTTTCATTAGATTTAAATTCTATGCATAGAAAGATGCATATTGATTATTATTTTTTAATTATAAAAGAGTGATTTTCATTAGATTTAAATTCTATGCATAGAAAGATGCATATTATGCATATTGATTATTTTTTTATTATAAAAGAGTGATTTTCATTAGATGTAAATTCTATGCATAGAAAGATGCATATTGATTATTTTTTTATTATAAAAGAGTGATTTTCATTAGATTTAAATTCTATACATAGAAAGATGTATATTGGATAATTTTTTTTATTATAAAAGTGTTACTTTCATCAATATTGATTTTTATGCATAAAATGATGCTTAAAAGATTTTTTTTATCGCAAAAGTATTGCTTTCACCAATATTGATTTTTATGCATAAATAGATGCATAAAAGAATTTTTTTTATTATAAAAGTGTTACGTTCATCAATATTGATTTTTTGCATAAAATGATGCTTAAAAGAATTTTTTTTATTGCAAAAGTGTTGCTTTCACCAATATTGATTTTTATGCATAATTAGATGCATAAAAGAATTTTTTTTATTATTAAAGTGTTACTTTCATCAATATTGATTTTTATGCATAAAATGATGCTTAAAAGAATTTTTTTATTGCAAAAGTGTTGCATTCACCAATATTGATTTTTATGCATAAAAGAATTTTCCTAATATAAAAGTGTTACTTTCATCAAAATTGATTTTTTTTAATGCATAAAATGATGCTTAAAAGGATTTTTCTTTTATATAAAAGTGTTATTTCCATAGAAGTTGGATTTTATGCATAAATAGATGCATACAAAATTTTTATATCAAAATAAGAGTTTCCTTTAATCCTATGTTTAAATTTCATGAATATTGGAAAATGAATAAGTAAATACTCAGTGAAGGAAAATTATACCATTTCATATTCTCTAGGATGGTAATGAAAAAATTCAGAAAAACTATCAAAGTCGAAATTTTAAATGTTTAATTTATTCCTCATAGGAATTCGTGAGACTAGTTTTGAATTCAGTTAAGCAAAATACTAATGAATGAAATTCAGTAAAGTAGTAAATGAAATATTACCCTTCGAGAAAGATAGTTTAGAGAGAACCTTTCCAGACTCAAGCCCTGAATCAGACTATGACCAAGACGTAACTCCTTCGTCTCATTAGTTTTAAGAAAAGACGATGTGACCAGTTCAGTAATCTACACTCAAATCAGCCACCGAATCAGAAACTAAGTTGAGACCTTTGATTTTGATATGAGGATCAAGAATTCAAAATTCGAGGAATTCTGCTTGGGAATTCAGATCTGTGATCTAGAAGTCTTGGGATACGGAATTAAGATATACTCATTATATTCAAAAGAAAATCAAAAGTGAAAACTTGCATAGAAACCCTGTTTTCTTAAAGGACTGTCTTATGCCAGAATGCTGGAGGGAGCATTTGGTATATGTTTTTTCTAAGGGAAGTTCGGTTGTAACAGCTGGCAGGGAGTGTTCAAAGGACGGCTCACGTTGGAAAAACTTGCCCAGGTCTTGACCAGCCTGGGTATGGTGTAAACTGGTGGTACGATGGGCGAGGGCCGACGAAGCACTCCCTGAGTGAAGTCCTTGAGTGAAGTGCCAGGACACCTAAGGAGGATCCTAGAGGGTTCTGACCAGGCGATGCATGGTCTCGCGGTGCTTAGGACACCCATGCGTATGTCGTGGAAGATATATATATGTATGATGACGAGAAAATTATTGTAATATCTTACTGGATCTCATTGCTGACCTGCTGGTCTCAACGGAGAGTCCAAAGTGATACTGTTTTGTGAGAATCAAGGATTGAATGGAAACCCTGCCCTGCGCAAGAGGGAGCTGCTTCTAGCAATTGAGAATCTGGTGCGCGAAGGGGACAGTGGGATCTCACAGCAAGCAATTGGTAGAGTTTTAGAAAAAAATCCCATCGGTATCAAAAGTAGAAAATGTAACTAAATGTGAATAGATGTGAATACGATTTGGATAAGATATGATAAGATATGAATGCGATGTGAGAAGATGTGAGTGGATGTGATAAGATGTGAGTGGATGTGAGTGGATGTGATAAGATGTGAGTGGATGTGATGTGATGTAAATGGATGTGGATGTGGATGTGATGAGATGTGGATGGGATGTAAATGGATGTGGATGTGGATGTGATGAGATGTGGATGGGATGTGATGTAATGTAATGTAAATGGATGTGGATATGAATGTGATGTAATGTAAATGGATGTGGATGTGAATGTGATGAGATGAGATTGAGATGTGATGATATGTGAAAGGATGTGATGTGATGTGAATGGATGAGAATGAGATGTGGATGTGATGCAATGTGGATGGAATATATGTGATGTGATGTGGATGCAATGAATGTGATGGATGTGAATGGGTGTGATAAATGTGAATGGGTGTGATGGATGTGAATGGATGAGATGAGATGTGAATGGATGTGAATGTGATGTGATAATATCTAAATGGATGTGATGCGATGTGAATATGATATGAGATGAGATGTAAATGGATGTGAGTATGATGTGATGAGATGTGAATGGATGAGATGTGATGTGGATGGATGTGATGAGATGAGATGAGATGTGGATCTGAGTGAATATAAATGAATGTGATGTAATGTGAATTGATGGATGAGATGTAAGGTGGATGAATGTGATGTGATGTGGATCTAGGTAGATGTGAATGGATGAGATGTGTGAATGGATGTGATGTGGATATGGGTAGATGTGATGAGGATAGATGTGATGAGATGTAATATGATGTGATTGGATGAGAATGGATAAAGGACGATGGGAATACATATGATTGGATGTGGAATAAACAATGTGAATTGATAAAGAAGAATGTGAAATAACAAGAAATGATGTGGAATAATGTGAAAAGATTAGAGTTCATTAGAAACTGTATTTATGAAACCTGTTTTTAAATGACTATTTTATATCAAGAATGCTGGGAAAGCATTTTGACTATCTTGTGATTGGGGTCGTGGAGACCTAATTGATAAAGTTGGAACAGCTGAGACGGACAGTCAACGGAGGACGTCTCGCGTAGTAGCAAGGTCAACCGAGGTCTTGACCAGCCTCGGTTCGATTTAAATGGTGAGCTTCCAGTACGGTGGATGGGGGACCAAGGAAGCAGCCTATGAGTGAAGTGCTAGGTGACCTGCAAAGGAGCCTAGAGGTGCTGACCATATGGTGCTCGGGCTCTGGGTCGCCAAAGATACCTACGTGTGCGTCGAGGAAGAAAATGGAACAAGGAGTTAGAGTTGTTTTCTGAACTTGGACATGGATCTAGTTGATTGTCCTTGTTGTTTGCTGGTCTTCAACGGATTAGTCCATGGCTTTTTTATATGGATCTGTTGGTTGATCTTGCTGATCTTCAACGGAGATTCCATCTGGATTTTCATAAGTGAATATATTTCTGGGTACTATGAGCTAGGAACTATTAAAAAGGCCCCTGAGTGGATAGGTGGTGAGCGTTCTGATTGCCAATGACGCCATAGGTACACCGATGAAGGAATGATTGGAAATTAGAATTCAACCTGGATATTTTGGAGGATTATGATCAGTGATACTATGGTTTCATTAAAAGATTGTTTTAAAGATAGCTGAATCTGTGAAACAGACAATTTCATATTGGGTGTGTAAGTGGTGTGACTATCTTGAAGTTTGCTTGGAAGCGCAGGCTAGGGGGCCTAGGAACTCTTTTCCCTAGTACCCGGGGCAAAACCTAACCAATTTCCTAAATGGATCCTATCACCACAGTGGTTGGGCGGTTGGCTAACCCATGGGACTAGATGGGGTTAGGCTAGACTGATGGATCCCTAAAATAAGACTCAATTCTGTTATGGTACAATAGTGAAGTAAATCCCAGATAGTCTTTGTTCTATGGAAAAGAATCAACGGTTGTGCCCCTTGATGAGGAAAAAAGCGTTGGTCTCTATGATCCAAGTGCAAGTCTCTTCCTTGATCTGACCATGTGACTTACAAGCTCGGTTGGATCAGTTTGGTTAGTTAAGACTCTTGACTACGATAGAATAAAAATATCCTGGAGGAATCGCCCGTACTTTTTGGGCAAGGAAAGTTTTTCCGAGTTCAGTTTTGGAAGAACCGAGGGATTAGTCTCTTGTCCGGATATTCGTAGGCAAAAGGCCCCGAGTGAGAGGCTCTACCCTGCGCACGCTGCTAGCACCCCCGATTTCGTTGCATGGAGAGGGCAGGGATCTTTAAGAGTAGATGCTTTATCGGAGTCGGTCGTTGACGCGCATGGTAGGTCATTGTGTGGAGGGTCTTTTGCGGAAGAGGCTTGTATCCTTTTTTGTTCAGCATCATAGATATCCATTAAAGTTGGATCCTCTTCCTTACAGTATGGTATTGTCAACGTTTTGTCATTGACCATCATGATGACTCTATCGCTAGAAAAGCACAGTGGTGCTTAGACAGCAATAGTCCATTTATGCCCCAAGATCAAATCTTCTTCCAACACATACTCAACCACAAAAAACTTGCAACAAGTGAGGGGGTTTCAATATATAGTGTATATTCAAAGTACCCCAAACATGGCATGTTCAAGTCTTGTGTAAAGGTAATCCTTTCAAGATGTGCAGTGAGTGTTGGTTGACCTAACAAATCCCATAGCTCGCGGGTCATGAGATTGTGTTCTCGTGTTGGATAAAGCTATGCTTGAGTTGTGGTAATTTTATTTGAAATTTCCAATCCCACCAAAATCCTAGGGATCTTTTGAGTAAGATATGTTGGAAGTTCCAGCTCTCGCAAGGTCTCTTCCTCCCGTAATAACAATTGTACATTGCTTGCATGAGTGTTCAAGGTGACTATTTGTATGGATTCATCTATTGAATACAATGATTCACCTATCCAAGTTCCGCCAAGGACGACATCATACTCAAGGGAATCTAAGGTAACATGGAATGTAAATTCTATATCGCCACATCGATTGTTTGAGTAGTGTATCTAAAGTAACCTGGAATTTCAATGTTTTTTCCATTGGCTCCTTTTGCAAGACTATTGCTTGTAGGGATGAGTTAAGGTTGTTCCAATGACACCCTAGTGTCTATTGTCATACGATGTTATGACTAGCTTGAGGGCTAATCAATGCACGTTTGCGCTTAACATCATTGCCTATAGGGAAATCCAACCATACCATGATAGAATCCTTCAAAGGAACCATGGGTGTTTTGGTTATTGTTTTAGCTTCAGATCAACTGTGCAGTCTGCCACCTTGTGAGGTCCACGACAATAGAAACACTGAAGTGTTTAATTAACTGCCTCTTGAGCAATTTCCACCCTTTGGACTGTTTCTGTTTGGTGCACGGGAGATGGAGGTTTTGAGTCCATTATGGATGAAGGGGGACACTTTTTAGTATCATGGTAGTATCATAGTCAAAGGTTTTACATTATATGCAGTATAGAAGAATAGGTGCCTTGTATGCACAATGAGTATTGGGATGGTGGTAGTGATTGCACTTAACACAATGCATTTCATTCCTCGCTTTTAGAGGCATTAAGGATGTCTATTTTTGAAGGTTTTCATCCTCTCTTAGATATGTTGGCTGCTGCTGTAAGGTTTTAAGAAAGGTTGCATAAAATTCTAGGAATGTCAATTTTGAGATCGATCTTTCTTGTGCCATTACTTCACTTAGTTTAGATGAGGAACACCTCGTAGCATGATCGTCTTCTAGCATGTTGTTATCTAAATGTATTACTTCTTTGCAACATTGATCGAATGTTTTCGGATTGGATACAATGATCAAGTTATGTAAGCTGTTATTCTTCAAGCCCATCATGAAACATCTCTTCAATTGAACATCGTTTAATTTTTTCCATGACTCACAACGTGAGTCTAAGAGTTTTATCCTAAGGATAAAATCTCTAATGGATTCAATTGGTTGATGCTCAATTGAATAGAGTTCTGTTACTGCACTCCACCGATCACCTTGTCTGGAAAAGCCATGTATAAAGGTTGATTTCAAGGTTTTAAAGTTGGTCGCCGGCATCAATGCAATGAACCATCGACTAGCTTTTCCCTCTATGCATAAGTTCAACGCATGTACCTTAGTGGGGCAATTGGGATTTTCGAAGGCTTCACATCTCTGTTTCAACATTTGAATAAATTGAACAGGGTCTGTTGTTCCATCATATTTGCCCATAAATTGAACAGGGTCTGTTGTTCCGTCATATTTGCCCATAATTTTGGAAATTTGTACGACGGTATTTCTGTATAAATCACTGAGGCCGTATGTGAGTGCTCTTGTTAGAAGAGACTCACTGAGTCCTTGGACTACCCCCATTCCTAGACTAGTCAGTATGTCCAGGGTGTGGGCATCTAGGAAAGGGTTGGTACTTATAGGATTTACGAGAATGTTAGGTAAGGGACCAAAGCCCGATAGGATGGAAGTAATAGGGGGTGTACAACTTGATGACACGCTTGTTATAGGCATGGCCAATGGTATTGGGAGGTGAATTTGTGGTGTATATCTCAATGGCTTGAAGATGTTAGCCATTGGGTTCAGCCCTCATCGTTGTTTTCGCACTGTTTTTTGCGATTTTTTGTGGTTTTAGGTTGTTTTTAGCCTCAAATTTTGAGGCTCCTGGTTGGAAGACAAAATGGTGGATTTTGACTTCGAACGGCCAAGTTCAAAGTCAAAGAGCTCGATGTCAGCTTTCTAATGAGCCCTAGAGTGCCTTCATCGATGGACCTCTTTTCACGTCGACATACTTTACGAGTTTTATAAATTTTAATTTTTTTTATTTCTCCGCATGAACTCTAGTTTCGTGAAATTGTAGAAAATGGTTCACGCCGTGAACCGGACTTCACGGAATATTAAATTCAATTTTTTCACACTATGAAACTTTTGGGCGTGTGAAAAAATTCACACCATGAACCGCGGACTTCACGGAATATTAAATTCATTTCTTTTTTGGCACGCAGTTCTCGAAAACGTGAAACTTTTGGGCGTGAAAAAAAAATCACGCCATGAAACGTTTGGGCGTGGAAAAATGGTTCACGTCGTTATTTTTTAATTGTTTTTTGCGTGCGGTTCTCGAAAAATGTGAAACTTTTGGGTGTGGAAAAATTTTCACGCCGTGAAACTTTTGGGCATGAAAAAATGGTTCACGCCATGAATTTCTTTTTTGTGTGTGTTTCTCGAAATACGTGAAACTTTTGGGCGTGAAAATTTTCACGCCGTGAAACTTTGGGGCATGAAAAAATGGTTCACGCCGTGATTTTTTTTTTGTGCGTGCAGTTCCCGGAAATGTGAAACTTATTTTTTTTTGTGCGTGCGGTTTTCGGAAATGTGAAACTTTTGGGCGTGAAAAAATGGTTCACGCCATGAAACTTTTGGGCATGAAAAAATGGTTCACGCTGTCAGTAAAAATCTGAGAAGTGTTTTGAGTCTGTGTACATCTGGGATGCATGGTTTGCGGATAAACTTTGCCCTGAATGCCCTGGCAAATGTACAGAGTGGGTGGTTTTTTGTTTTTTTTACGAGCTCTTGGTGATGCCTGCATGTGAAAGTGTTACGGGAACCCCAAATGTGATGATGGTTGGTCAATATGGGCTGATTCTAGATGCTGAGATGGCACTCCATTTTTAGCAAGTATGTGATGAGGTTGGCAGAGCATGGGGAATGGTCGGGTTTTGGTAAGTTATGATGCAGCTGAAAACGTGTGGGCAGATATTGCATAGTTTTGGAAAGTCGTGTGGGCGCCGCATGTTCAGAGGAAGCAAGGGGCCTTTTTAGGAAGTTATTGAGGCTTTAGAGGAAAATAAAATAATGATACAACAATGGCCAGCTAGTAAGACCACGTGGAGACTAGCTTTGTAGCCAACGCCTTCGCCAGCACGTAAAAGGAGATGTCTGGAAGGTTGGCGAAGAAGAAGCGAGTCGGGTTCTGTAAAAAGGGTGGCCGCCTCTGAAAAAGAGGGCTCTCTAGTGGTTCTGCAGCCAAGCGCGAAGAGGTAATATCCGCCTTGTGCCACGAGGACGCCTTGGGGGTGATTCTGCAGAGATAGACACAGACGACAAGAAGGTGGTTGTCGTCGTGTGATGCACCGAGAGGTCTCTCGGGTAGCGAAGGCAGGTGAGGCTGGCGGCTGCGGGGGCGATTGGAGACACCGACGTACAGGTGTTGGCGGTGGACTGGAGCGAGAGGAGCCAAGCCAACACAGAGTTGCCGCCTCGTTGATGTGAAGGCGGCTATGGTGATTCGGTAGGCCTTGTGAGAGGGAGCCGCGTGGGTGATGTGACTTTGGCTGCTGGGGCGGCTGGGAGATGCCAATACAGCGTGTATAGGGGCTGGAGCGTAGCTGAAGGGACAGCATAGCCGCAGGTGAAGAGAGTTGCCGCCTCGTGGATATGAAGGTCGCTCTGGAGTGATCGTGCAGAGCAAAGAGAAGGGGCTGCAAGGTACTGTGGCACCAGACGCGAGGAGAGTGGAGTTGCCGCCTTGGTAGAGCGTTGGTGGACAGTGTGTGTGAGCGAGGAGAGACCACCTGTGAGGAAGCCGTCTCAAGTGTCAGTGGCACGTAAAGCAGCTGCAGAGGTGGCTGGTAGTGTGCCGAAGACAGGTCCAAAGGGCCGGTACCATAAGAGCCTACAAGGGCTGATGGCAGTGAACTAGAGAAGAGGGGATAGAGTGAAGCAGTGAAGGAGGGTTGCTGGTGGGGCGCCCTCTGAAGAGAGCAGAGACCGGGAGACAGAGGCTTGGTTGTCAGATGTAAGGGTGAATTCCCTTGGCAGTAAATCCTGGCCAGAGTCCTGGTTTTTGGTGTAATTGCTGAGTTTGTTTTTGTAGTGTGGTGAAGATGGGACTAGATTTCCCAAAGTTTTATGGTGTGGATGGTGCTGTGTATGTTTTTGCTGAATGATCAATTGTCTATCGTGGTTCTGAGCTATCTTTCTCATGTGGGTGGGTGGTGAACAGTGAGAAGTGTTCCAGCCGGTGGTGGCAGGTGTTGCCCTATTCGTGTTAGTATTTTCAAAGTTTGGGAGGTGAAGGGCTATAGAGGCGTGGTCTTTTTTTCTTTTTTTCACCTCACATGCTTTCTGGTGCCCCCACTGAGGAGAGCTCAGGTGTTTCCAGCTTTTTTCTTGGGATTTGAGGTGAAGCGTGGGGATTAAAATGATGTCGTATCCTGAGTTTTTTGGTGGTCCTAATGAAGATGTAGCATATTTTCTTGAAAGAATGGAGGTTGCATGCATAAGCAACCACATCAACGAGCCGGCACAGGTATTGCGGTTGCTGAATATATGTTTGAAGGGAGATGGAAGGGCATGGTCCAAAACTTTTGAAGAGTCGTTATTAAAGGATGCTGAGCCACGCATTCCAATAACTGAGGATGGATTGAAGACTGCACTTTTAAACAGGTTCAAGAAGACTGAGGATCCAGACAGAGTTTGGCATGAAGTGCAGGGGTTGACACAGGGTGAATTGGAGCCAATTGATGATTATGTGAAGAAATTTTCTTTGCTGTGGGAGACTTTGTGCAGAGCTTTGGGGAGGATCAAGTACCTCCGGACATGATGAAGAAGGATCATTTTATTGCAGGATTGAAGGGAGGCATTCGTTGGAAGGTTGAATTAAAGAAGCCCAGGTCTTATGAGGATGCGGTGGAGATTGCTAAATCAAAGGATTGGAAATTGCAACGGATGAACCAGCTAGGGATGGTTCCAGTGGCAGTGAGGCCTGAAATTAGAAGGGTAGAAGGGTAGAAGCGGTACCGATGAGAACCGTGCTGGAAAGAGTGCAACCGACAGAAGCTCAAGTGAATAATGTTACACCACAGGGGACAAAGGTGGCACCCACAGCTGTTACAGCTTCTGATGAAGGGCTTAAACAGGACATGAGGCAAATGGTGGATTGTATGAAGAATCTGAGCTTGAAAATCATAGAGAACACAGGTGGTGGACGTGGCCAAGGCAGAGCTTATAATCAGGAAGGGGTTGAAGGTCAGACAGCAGGCTATGGAAGTGGCCGTGGTTTTGGCAAGGGTAGACGGTTTATTCCTACATGCTGGAGTTGTGGTGAACTTGGACATCTAAGTCCTGACTGTGATAAGCCTCAGCGAATGGGGGGTGATATGTATCCCTTACCCTCTCAGATTCCCAATAGGGCAAATGATTATGGGATTGAAATTAAAGGTGAAGCAGGGACCAGTGGATTGACAAATGAGGAGAAAGGTAAAACTAAGGTGATGGATGTGGTCACCCTTGAGAAGACAAAGGAGACAGAAGCTGATGTAATGCCTTTGGGGAAACGGACGCCACAGGAAAGGGAGAGCACACGGATGCTGCAGGGCCTAGCAAGAAGAAAGGTAAAGTGAAGGAAGGAGGGGATGTAAAGGTAAAGCAGAAGCAGAAGTCTCGTAGGAAGTTTCAAGTGACTGATTTTCCTCTAGGGGTTGGGCAGGATAGCTACAATTTGCAGGAGGACATGGCTGGAAGGAAAGCTAATATTACTTTTGGGCAATTGATAGAATTAGCTCCCAAATTGAAACGTCAGTGGAAAAGACTTGTGAATCCGAGAGAGAAGGAACCTGCCAGAGGGATAGTGACTGTTTTATCTGTTTAGGAGTTGCCTGATATATGTCCTGTGGTGAATGTTTGGTACAAAGGGAAGAATCTGGGAGAGGCATACATAGATGGTGGTGCACAAATTTGTGTAATCACATTGGTAGCTGTGGAGAGGCTTGGTCTTAATATTACTGAAGCGTCTGGTTTTCATATTCGGTTGGCCAATCACCAGAAGGTCAAATGCTTAGGTATGATCAAGGAGTTAGAACTGCAGACTTTTGATGTAAAGGTGCGTGTGGACTGTCATGTTATGCGGGTGGGAATGGGTGCATTCCCCATCATTTTGGGAAGACCATGGCTAAGAGCGGTGAAGGCTATTCAAGTTTGCAGGAAAGGGGTCATTGCTCTGTATGACAGGAGAGGGGATAAAAAGTAGTTTACTATGGATAACAAGAAGCCTGTTCATGATGAAAGGGAAAGTGAAGCTGATTCAAGTGTTGATGACACGACTAGTAGCACCACTACTAGTGAGGGAACATAGGACACTTCATCCAGTGAGGAGGATGCAGACATGGATGCCCTGGTTATTGATGAGGAAGTGCTTGGTGATGAGGTTGCCCAACAAGAAGAGGCCATACAGGAAGAATGCGAGGAAGTACAAGTGAATCATAAGCAAAGGTATGCATGTGATGTGAAAGAGTGTGCTTTTGAGTCTTTGGATGATGTACCTTTGTGGGATGAGTGGGATATAGAAAGCAGGATGATGAACCAGAGTTGGAGTTGGATGATCAGATGTGCATTAATGTTAAGAAAGCCACGACCAGAATTGATGCTATGAAGGAGGAGCAACACCAGAAGACTATAAATGATGTTGATGCTATGGATGAGATTATGGATGCTGTGATAGATGAATTTCTTATTGGCCTTGATAAAGATGAGCATACAGGAACTGAGGTGGATGCTTTGGGAATGGTGCCTTTTGAAGGGGAGTTTGTTTTGCCTGTAGTGGTTGGCTTTGATGGTGATGTTTCTTATGTTGATGGACAAGAAAATGTTATAGCACAGCAGGTCTTTCTTAATGAAGCTTTCATCAATTATTACCCTCAGCAGCAGCAGGAATTGCTTCACCGGTTCTTTAATAATGGTGTTGATCATATCAGTGATTTTGGAATTGAAATGAGGCAGGATGGTATGTATGTCAAGAGCTTTGTTTCAAAAAGTTCTTATGCTATGTTGTGGGATGTGGGATGGCAAACTATGCCTTTGGAAGATGACAGTGTTTCTTCGAACACATGGAATAGAGATGTTTTGGTTACCTTGTATGATGCTCAAAGGATTGACGGAGGGAAACGTGGTCATATGCTTTTTGCTGCTGATCATGAATGATTCAGTAGGCTAGGGGTTGGGCAAAGTATGTCAGGTAAAAATCTGAGAAGTGTTTTGAGTCTGTGTACATATGGGATGCATGGTTTGCGAATAAACTTTGCCCTGAATGCCCTGGCAAATGTACAGAGTGGGTGGTTTTATGTTTTTTTTACGAGCTCTTGGTGATGCCTGCATGTGAAAGTGTTATGGGAACCCCGAATGTGATGATGGTTAGTCAATATGGGCTGATTCTGAATGCTGAGATGGCGCTCCATTTTTAGCAAGTATGTGATGAGGTTGGCAGAGCATGGGGAATGGTCGGGTTTTGGTAAGTTATGATGCAGCTAAAAACGTGTGGGCAGATATTGCATAGTTTTGGAAAGTCGTGTGGGCACCGCATGTTCAGAGGAAGAAAGGGGCCTTTTTAGGACTGTGTGGTCGTTATTGAGGCTTTAGAGGAAAATAAAATAATGATACAACAATGGCCAGCTAGTAAGACCACGTGGAGGCTAGCTTTGTAGCCAACGCCTTCGCCCCAGCACGTGAAAGGAGATGTCTGGAAGGTTGGCGAAGAAGAAGCGAGTCGGGTTGTGTAAAAAGGGTGGCCGCCTGTGAAAAAGAGGGCTCTTTGGTGGTTCTGCAGCCAGGCGCGAAGAGGTAGTAGCCGCCTTGTGCCACGAGGGGTGATTCTGCAGAGACAGACACAGACGACAAGAAGGCGGTTGCCACCGTGTGATGCATCGGGAGGTCTCTCGGGTAGCGAAGGCAGGTGAGGCTGGCGGCTGCGGGCGATTGGAGACGCCAACATACAGGTGTCGGCAGCAGCGGTGACTGGAGCGAGGGGAGCCAAGCCAACGCAGAGTTGCCGCCTCGTTGATGTGAAGGCGGCTCAGGTGATTCGGTAGGCCTTGTGAGAGGGAGCCGCGTGGGTGATGTGACTTTGGCTACTGGGGCGGCTGGGAGACGCCAATACAGCGTGTACAGGGGCTGGAGCGCAGCTGAAGGGACAGCGTAGCCGTAGGTGAAGAGAGTTGCCGCCTCATGGATATGAAGGTCGCTCTGGAGTGATCGTGCAGAGCAAAGAGAAGGGGCTGCAAGGTACTCTGGCAGCTGCAGACGCGAGGAGAGTGGAGTTGCCGCCTTGGTAAAGCGCTGGTGGACAGCGTGTGTGAGCAAGGAGAGACCACCTGTGAGGAAGCCGTCTCAAGTGTCACTGGCACGTAAAGCAGCTGCAGAGGTGGCTGGTAGTGCCGAAGACAGGTGCGAAGGGCCGGTACCATAAGAGCCTACAAGGGCTGATGGCAGTGAAGCAGAGAAGAGGGGATAGAGTGAAGCAGTGAAGGAGGGTTGCTGGTGGGGCGCCCTCTAAAGAGAGCAGAGACCGGGAGACAGAGGCTTGGTTGTCAGACGCAAGGGTGAATTCCCTTGGTAGTAAATCCTAGCCAAAGTCCTAGTTTTTGGTGTAATTGCTGAGTTTGTTTGTAGTGTGGTGAAGATGGGACTAGATTTCCCAAAGTTTTATGGTGTGGATGGTGCTGTGTATGTTTTTGCTGAATGATCAATTGTCTATCGTGGTTCTGAGCTATCTTTCTGGTGTGGGTGGGTGGTGATGAACAGTGAGAAGTGTTCCAGCCGGTGGCTGGTGGTGCCCCCGTTCGTGTTAGTATTTTCAAAGTTTGGGAGGTGAAGGCGTGATCTTTTTTTCTTTTTTTCACCTCACATGCTTTCTGGCTCCCCCACTGAGGAGAGCTCAAGTATTTCTCTTGCCTACGAGGGTGTATGCCCCAGAGTAGGAGATTGAAGGAAGGTGTTTCCAGCTTTTTTTCTTAGGATTTGAGGTGAAGCGTGGGGATTAAAATGATGTCGTATCTAGAGTTTTTTGGTGGTCCTAATGAAGATGTAGCAGATTTTCTTGAAAGAATGGAGGTTGCATGCATAAGCAACCACATCAACGAGCCGGCACAGGTATTGTGGTTGCTGAATATATGTTTGAAGGGAGATGCAAGGGCATGGTCCAAAACTTTTGAAGAGTCGTTAAAGGATGCTGAGCCACGCATTCCAATGACTGAGTATGGATTGAAGACTGCACTTTTAAACAGGTTCAAGAAGATTGAGGATCCAGACAGAGTTTGGCATGAAGTGCAAGGGTTGACACATGGCGAATTGGAGCCAATTGATGATTATGTGAAGAAATTTTCTTTGCTGTGGGAGACTTTGTGCAGAGCTTTGGGGGAGGATCAAGTACCTCCGGACATGATGAAGAAGGATCGTTTTATTGCAGGATTGAAGGGAGGCATTCGCTGGAAGGTTGAATTAAAGAAGCCCAGGTCTTATGAGGATGCGGTGGAGATTGCTAAATCAAAGGATTGGAAATTGCAACGGATGAACCAGCTGGGGATGGTTCCAGTGTGGCAGTGAGGCCTGAAATTAGAAGGGTAGAAGCGGTACCGACGATGAGAATTGTGCTGGAAAGAGTGCAACCGATAGAAGCTCAAGTGAATAATGTTACACCACAGGGGACAAAGGTGGCACCCACAGCTGTTACAGCTTCTGATGAAGGGCTTAAACAGGACATGAGGCAAATGGTGGATTGTATGAAGAATCTGAGCTTGAAAATGATGGAGAACACAGGTGGTGGACGTGGTGGACGTGGTGGACGTGGCCGAGGCAGAGCTTATAATCAGGAAGGGGTTGAATGTCAGACAGCAGGCTATGGAAGTGGCCGTGGTTTTGGCAGGGGTAGACGGTTTATTCCTACATGCTGGAATTGTGGTGAACTTGGACATCTAAGTCCTGACTGTGATAAGCCTCAGCGAATGGGGGGTGATATATATCCCTTACCCTCTCAGATTCCCAATAGGGCAAATGATTATGGGATTGAAATTAAAGGTGAAGCAGGGACTAGTGGATTGACAAATGAGGAGAAAGGTAAAACTAAGGTGATGGATGTGGTCACCCTTGAGAAGACAAAGGAGACGGAAGCTGATGTAATGCCTTTGGGGAAACGGACGCCACAGGAAAGGGAGAGCAGGGATGCTGCAGGGCCTAGCAAGAAGAAAGGTAAAGTGAAGGAAGGAGGGGATGTAAAGGTCAAGCAGAAGCGGAAGTCTGGTAGGAAGTTTCAAGTGATTGATTTTCCACTAGGGGTTGGGCAGGATAGCTACAATTTGCAGGAGGACATGGCTGGAAGGAAAGCTAATATTACTTTTGGGCAATTGATAGAATTAGCTCCCAAATTGAAACGTCAGTGGAAAAGACTTGTGAATCCGAGAGAGAAGGAACCTGCCAGAGGGATAGTGACTGTTTTATCTGTTCAGGAGTTGCCTGATATATGTCCTGTGTGGTGAATGTTTGGTACAAAGGGAAGAATCTGGGAGAGGCATACATAGATGGTGGTGCACAAATTTGTGTAATCACATTGGCAGCTGTGGAGAGGCTTGGTCTTAATATTACTGAAGCGTCTAGTTTTCATATTCGGTTGGCCAATCACCAGAAGGTCAAATGCTTAGGTATGATCAAGGAGTTAGAACTGCAGGCTTTTGATGTAAAGGTGCTTGTGGACTGTCATGTTATGCCGGTGGGAATGGGTGCATTCCCTATCATTTTGGGAAGACCATGGCTGAGAGCGGTGAAGGCTCTTCAAGATTGGAGGAAAGGGGTCATTACTCTGTATGACAGGAGAGGGGATAAAAAGTAGTTTACTATGGATAACCAGAAGCCTGTTCATGTGATAAAAGGGAAAGTGAAGCTAATTCAAGTGTTGATGACACGACTAGTAGCACCACTACTAGTGAGGGAACATAGGACACTTCATCCAGTGAGGAGGATGCAGACATGGATGCCCTGGTTATTGATGAGGAAGTGCTTGGTGATGAGGTTGCCCAACAAGAAGAGGCCATACAGGAAGAATGCGAGGAAGTACAAGTGAATCATAAGCAAAGGTATGCATGTGATGTGAAAGAGTGTGCTTTTGAGTCTTTGGATGATGTACCTTTGTGGGATGAGTGGGATATAGAAAGCAGGATGATGAACCAGAGTTGGAGTTGGATGATCAGATGTGCATTAATGTTAAGAAAGCCACGACCAGAATTGATGCTATGAAGGAGGAGCAACACCAAAAGACTATAAATGATGTTGATGCTATGGATGAGATTATGGATGCTGTGATAGATGAATTTCTTATTGGCCTTGATAAAGATGAGCATACAGGAACTGAGGTGGATGCTTTGGGAATGGTGCCTTTTGAAGGGGAGTTTGTTTTGCCTGTAGTGGTTGGCTTTGATGGTGATGTTTCTTATGTTGATGGACAAGAAAATGTTATAGCACAGCAGGTCTTTCTTGATGAAGCTTTCATCAATTATTACCCTCAGCAGCAGCAGGAATTGCTTCACCGGTTCTTTAATAATGGTGTTGATCATATCAGTGATTTTGGAATTGAAATGAGGCAGGATGGTATGTATGTCAAGAGCTTTGTTTCAAAAAGTTCTTATGCTATGTTGTGGGATGTGGGATGGCAAACTATGCCTTTGGAAGATGACAGTGTTTCTTCGAACACATGGAATAGAGATGTTTTGGTTACCTTGTATGATGCTCAAAGGATTGACGGAGGGAAATGTGGTCGTATGCTTTTTGCTGCTGATCATGAATGATTCAGTAGGCTAGGGGTTGGGCAAAGTATGTCAGGTAAAAATCTGAGAAGTGTTTTGAGTCTGTGTACATATGGGATGCATGGCGAGTTGTGTAAAAAGGGTGGCCGCCTCTGAAAAAGAGGGCTCTCTAGTGGTTCTGCAGCCAGGCGCGGAGAGGTAGTAGCCGCCTTGTGCCACGAGCCTCGGGGGTGATTCTGCAGACACAGACACAGAGGACAAGAAGGTGGTTGCCGCCGTGTGATGCATCGGGAGGTCTCTCGGGTAGCGAAGGCAGGTGAGGCTAGCGGCTGCGGGCGATTGGAGATGCCGACGTACAGGTGTTGGCAGTGACTGGAGCGAGGGGAGCCAAGCCAATGCAGAGTTGCCGCCTCGTTGATGTGAAGGCGGCTCTGGTGATTCGACAGGCCTTGTGAGAGGGAGCCGCGTGGGTGATGTGACTTTGGCTGCTGGGGCGGCTGGGAGACACCAATACAGCGTGTACAGGGGCTGGAGCGTAGCTGAAGGGACAGCGTAGCCGCAGGTGAAGAGAGTTGCCGCCTCCTTCTGGATATGAAGGTCGCTCTGGAGTGATCGTGCAGAGCAAAGAGAAGGGGCTGCAAGGTACTGTGGCAGCTCTGCAGACGCGAGGAGAGTGGAGTTGCCGCCTTGGTAAAGCGCTGGTGGACAGCGTGTGTGAGCGAGGAGAGACCACCTGTGAGAGGAAGCCGTCTCAAGTGTCACTGGCACGTAAAGCAGTGCCGAAGACAGGTGCGAAGGGCCGGTACCATAAGAGCCTACAAGGGTTGATGGCAGTGAAGCAGAGAAGAGGGGATAGAGTGAAGCAGTGAAGGAGGGTTGCTGGTGGGCGCCCTCTGAAGAGAGCAGAGACCGGGAGACAGAGGCTTGGTTGTCAGACGCAAGGGTGAATTCCCTTGGCAGTAAATCCTGGCCAGAGTCCTGGTTTTTGGTGTAATTGCTGAGTTTATTTGTAGTGTGGTGAAGATGGGACTGGATTTCCCAGAGTTTTATGGTGTGGATGGTGCTGTGTATGTTTTTGCTGAATGATCAATTGTCTATCGTAGTTCTGAGCTATCTTTCTGGTGTGGGTGGGTGGTGAACAGTGAGAAGTGTTCCAGCCGGTGTGGCTGGTGGTGCCCCCATTCGTGTTAGTATTTTCAAAGTTTGGGAGGTGAAGGGCTATAGAGGCGTGGTCTTTTTTTCTTTTTTTCACCTCACAACGCCATGAATTTCTTTTTCGCACACAGTTTTCGAAAACGTGAAACTTTTGGGCATGAAAAATGGTTCACTAGAACAGAAAGTGGGAGAGGGAATCCCCTATTCCCCCCTTGCTGAGAAGGTGTATTGGTTTTTTTTTTGCAGTCTAGCGGGAAATATGAATTTTCCTTTTTGGGGGGGAATTTTTTTGTGACTTTAAAGTGAAAGGAATATTGGCATTTTCCCAAAAAGGTAAGTGGGAATCAAAAAAGTCAACCTTTTATTGACACCTCTTACACCCTTCACTCCCAAATGGACAATTTGACAACTCATGAGCATCTACTCATTGAATGCTCATTAATCTTAATGAGTTATGTAAAAAAAGAGATTAAGAGTTAATCTAAGATTAATCCTTTCACTAATCTTTCTTTCTTTTACACTAATCAAGGACTCTAATTAACCACCAATCCCTAATTAATTCACACATCATTGGATAGAGCAAGGGAATCCTAATCTTTGTGCATTAACAATTGTGTAAATTAATCTAAAATAGGAGATTAATTAGTCTCTTAATTATGGTCTCCTCATTTAAGGTAAAATTAAGCAAAGAGAGTCAAATTTCTCCAAATGATGTGATTAATTGTTTTAATGCATCTAAATGCTTTCAAAACACGCAAAAACACCAATTTAGACTACTAATATGATCAATTTAGACCCCAATTAACACATTTTCTAATTTTTTGGCATCTTGAACAAGTTTAATCACCCTTAATGACAAAAATCAGTCCATTAAGAGAAATTAGTCAAAATCAAGGATTTTTTAATGGTATTAAGAAATTTTTTAAAAGATTAAGCTACTCCTAATGCTTTCTAACCCTCTAATCTAAACAATTTCAACAACAAACAGACAATTAAACTAAAATTAATGATCTTAGTTCTATGTTTAACACTAAAAAGAGAGCTAACATTCACTAAAAATTACATTCTAGTGCATTGTTTGATGCAGTGGATGCAAACTAAACCTAATACAAACTATGTGCAAGCCCTAAGAACATGAAAAACCACAAAAATAATAAATTAATCTAAAAATTAAACAAAAAGCATTCTTTTCAAAAATAAAAAAGAGAGCTATTATACACCAAATCTCACACAAATCACCATCAAATCCACATATTTTTTATGGAAAACCATTAATAAAGATAATGGGCAATGAGTTATGTGTAGATTAGATAAAAAATGATGGAAAAAGCCAAGGGATGGTTCCCCGACAGCGGTGCCAAAAATGTTATGGCTCACCCTAACCCTCCTTGAAACACATCCAAAAAGAGATTACCTGGTGAACCGCAACTGTCGTGAGAATCTTTTCACATTGGCCGAGCTTATAACCCTTGAGGTCTCCAAGCTCTACAACTCCTTGGGAAGCAATTCCACCGTATCTTCCGCGAGCATTATCACATCGTCACGTTGCACTATGGGCTCTCGTCCCTTCTCTCACCTCACTTGACTCACACACACTCACTAGCATGCATTAGGGAGAGAGATTAGCAAGACATTTAGCAAGAGCAAGACTCAATTGCACCATGGGAGAGTATGTTGTATTATGAGAGAAATTCACTTATATACATGGCCATAAGTGTTCACACTCAGGGCAATTTAGGCTCATAAGAGGCCTAATTCTATTACAATGATCTCGTAATATATCCATGAAGTACATCACTTAGGACTTCATCCTATCTTGCTCTACCACTTGCTCTTGAAGTGGGAATCACCATAAATACTCTGTCACACCATTACAGGCGCCCATCCAAGTTGTAGCTTTGGACACTATTGCTTCATATCCTGAGTGTATGACCCTTTGGTGTATCTACCATGACACCTTGATGTAAGATAATGGCGGTAGCTCTTGTTAACCCTAGAATTGGGTTAATAACATGAGAGTTGATCTATGCATACATAGGGTTGTGCATGCACTCTTAGAGCTACAAGGCTCTATGTATGCAAACATAGATCTATGTATAGCTCTATTCATGCCCTCTAATGTATTTCTTTACGTGTTGCACTATGCATAGAGCTTTATGCATGTGCTCTATGCATACATAGAGCTATGCATGCACACATAGTAGTGTGGATAACGATGTAGATGCCTTGTTGGATACCACTTTGGATATATGGATAGTGGTGTGGATAATTATGTAGATGCCTTTTTGGATGACACTTTGAATATATGGATAGTGGTGTGGATAATGATGTAGATACCTTGTTGGTGGATGACACTTTGGAGGGTGCCTTTGATTCATTTGAAGAATCGGGGAATCTAGGTGATGTGAAGCAGGTTGATGCCCATGTGGATACTAGTGTGTGTGTCAAGGATGATGAGCTTTTAGATGTTGTGAGGAAATTATGGAATGAAGAAGCTGAGGATGCTGACCAGGAGAAGTAAGAGGTTGTTAATTTGGGCTCTTTGCATGACAATGTTCCGGATGTTGTTGGAATTTGGTGTGATAGAGATGTGTGTGTAGGCATGAAAGATTTTTGGAAACATGCAAGTATAGTCTTTGGGCTATATGCAGGGGTGCAATAAGAGTATGTGATTTTGGATACATGGGGTAATCTACAATTTCCCTTGGCCATCATGTTTGGAGTGGCCTCTTTACCTTCTGATCCAAGTGGAAGGGTCAGTTATTCAGAGTACACAAGAGTGTTGTGAAACAGTTGAAAGTGTTTCACCCAAGGGGTTGGGCAATATGTGAGAGGAAAGAGTATGGGCAAACAAGGGATTTGGGTGGTGCTATATTCTAGAAGAAAGCAAGGCGACGATGAGTTGAAGAAGATCACAATTTAGTTTTTCAGTAGGAGGGGGTGGCTAGAGGGACCACCAAATAGAAGAGAGTGAGAGAGTTACTATAGTGGGGAGGTTACCTGTACGTCAATTGTCTTTGTTGGGGTTTGCAGGCTGAAGGCCTTGGATTTTTGTGGTTGCATACACAAGCAGTAAACAATGTGAGTGGATTCAGTTTACCAGAGTAGAGGGTTTCTAATGACGAGAGGATTGTTTTCCCATGAAATTTAGAACATCAAGGAAATAACTTATGACATTGGTATATGCATAAAAAATCAACAACAATACCGACACATATACCAACATTTATACCGATAGTCATACCAATGATCATACTGACATTGGGAAAAAACATAGTGATGCCTTTTCTAATGCTCATACCAATGGAACAAAATCAAAAAACTCAAATGTTATCGCTTCCCTCTCTTTACTTTTATTTTCAACAAGCTCTCTCCTACCTTATTCTCTCTCTCTCTCTCTCTCTCTCTCTCTCTCTCTCTCTCTCTAATGCTTATACCGATGGAACAAAATTTAAAAACTCGAATGTTATCACTTCCCTCTCTTTACTTTTATTTTCAACAAGGTCTCTCCTACCTTACTCTCTCTCTCTCTCTCTCTCTCTCTCTCTCTCACACCTATTGCCCATCCCTTCCTTACCTCATTGTACTTAGATTTATTGGCAGCAATGAGACTAACCTCAGAATAGCTGGGGTAGCTCATTTTCATTATGTCTTGATCTTTTGAGTTAGTGGCTAAATCTAGAGTGGTTGGGTTAGCTCACATTATGAAGTACTTAGTTGATGTTTTTATCATTATGAGTTTTTTCATTATTGAGGATCATTGCATTTTAGTTGATGTTCATGGTTTTTTGAATTTTTTTAACACTTTGGCTATCATATTGTTTGTTGAAAATCACCATGCCATCATACCCAAACATGCTCCGATGGGGACCAAACTTTGCAAGCATGTGGGGGTGGATCCCCCCCCACATGCTTGCAAAGTTTGGTCCCCATCGGAGCATGTTTGGGTATAATGGTATGGGGAAGCCCCGGATTTTCCTTAGACTCTTAAGCACCAAGAGACTTGAAAAATCCACAGTGGGCGCTAAATACTAACCCAAACATGCTCCGATGGGGACCAAACTTTGCAAGCATGTGGGGGTGGGTCCCCCCCGCATGCTTGCAAAGTTTGGTCCCCATTGGAGCATGTTTGGGTATAGTGGTATGGGGAAGATCCGGATTTTAGATGGCCTTATAAGCACTAAGAGACTTGAAAAATTTGCACTATTTGCTAAGAACTAACCCAAACATGCTCTGATGGAGACCAAACTTTGCAAGCATGTGGGGGTGGATTCCCCCCACATGCTTGAAAATTTTGGTCCCCATCGGAGCATGTTTGGGTATGATAGTATGGGGAAGAGCGGGATTTTCCATGGCCTCTTATTATGGACCAAGAGACTTGAAAAATCCACATTGGGCGCTAATTACTAACCCAAATATGCTCCGATGGTGACCAAAATTTGCAAACATGTGGGGGTGGGTCTCCCTTACATGTTGGCAAAGGTTGGTCCCCATCGGAGAATATTTGGTGGGTACAATGGTATGGAGAAGACCCGGATTTTACATGGCCTCTTAAGCACCAAGAGACTTGAAAAATTCGTACTAGGCGCTAAAAACTAACCCAAACATGCTCCGATGTGGGGACCAAACTTTGTAAGTGTATGGGGGTGGGTCCCTCCCACATGCTGCAAAGTTTGGTCCCCATCGGAGCATGTTTGGGTACAATGGTATGGGGAAGAGCGGGATTTTCCATGGCCTCTTAAGCACCAAGAGACTTGAAAAATCTGCACTGGGCGCTAAGAACTAACTCAAATATGCTCCGATGGGGACCAAACTTTGCAAGCATGTGGGGGTGGGTCCCCCCACATTCTTACAAAGTTTGGTCCCTCTCAAGATACATGGTATGTGGATTCTGGCATCTCTAACCACCTGTTAAAGTATGGACCACCTATCTCATAAACCCCCAACTCTTAGCTTTTTTTCCTATGTGAACTACTTCAAGATAGTTTCTTTTTCTTCTTCTTTTTTGTTGTTGGGGAGGGGAGGGGTGATAGAGCATGTTTACTATGGGTAAGCATATCAATCAAAGGTGGTCAAATTCTTAGTGGATACCGAGCTAGAAAACTAATGACTATGGAGAAGACCCAAATTTTCCATGGCCTCTTAAGCACCAAGAGACTTGAAAAATCCGCACACTGGCACTAAATACTAACCCAAACATGGTCCTACAGGGACCAGATGCTTTACAAGCTCGCATGGTTGCAAAGTTGGGTCCCCATTGGAGCATGTTTGGGTACGATGGTATGGGAAAGACCTGGATTTTCCATGGCCTCTTAAGGACCAAGAGACTTAAAAAGTTTAGTCCCCATCGGAGCGTGTTTGGGTATGATGGTATGGGGAACAACAAGATTTTCCATGGCCTCTTAAGCACCAAGAGACTTGAAAAATCCGCATTGGGTGCTAAGAACTAACCCAAATATGCTCCAATAGGGACCAAACTTTGCAAGCAGTTAGTTCTTAGTGCCCAATATGGATTTTTCAAGCCTCTTGGTGCTTAAGAGGCCATGGAAAATCTTGTTGTTCCCCATACCATCATACCTAAACATGCTCCGATGGGGACCAAACTTTGCAAGCATGTGGGGGTGGGTCTCCCTCATATTCTTCCAAAGTTTAGTTGCCATCAAAGCATGTTTAGGTATGATGGTATGGGGAAGATCCAGATTTTCCATGGCCTCTTAAGCACCAAGAAACTTGAAAAATCCGCACTGGGCACAAAGAACTAATCCAAACATGATCCGATGTGGACCAAACTTTGCACGCATGTGGGGGTGGGTCCCCTGACATTCTTGCAAAGTTTGGTCCCCATCAGAGCATGTTTGGGTATGATGGTATGGGGAAGCCCCGGATTTTCCATGGCCTCTTAAGCACCAAGAGATGAATGCCAACATTCTAATCAAATTGGAAAAAGTGACCACAATTGTGATCCTTGATGAGGGATCAGGAGTGAGCATTACGACCAAAGATATGTGGCAAAGATAGGGAACCAACCCCCTTTAAAGAGACAAAATATTCCTCAAGCTAGGGGACAAAAATTTAGGAATCCCTATGGGAATACTAAAGGATGTTAAGGTAACATTGTGTGGCTTGAACTATGAAAAATCCACACTGGGCGCTAAGAACTAACCCAAACATGCTCCGATAGAGACCAAACTTTGCACGCATGTGGGGTGGGTCCCCCCCCACATGCTTGCAAAGTTTGGTCCCTAATCGGAGCATGTTTGGGTATGATGGTATGGGGAAGACCTGGATTTTCCATGGCCTCTTAAGCACCAAGAGACTTGAAAAATCCACACTAGGCACTAAATACTAACCCAAACATGCTCCGATGGGGACCAAACTTTGCAAGCATGTGGAGGTGGGTCCCCCCCGCATGCTTGCAAAGTTCGGTCCCCATCGGAGCATGTTTGGGTATGATGGTATGGGGAAGAGCGGGATTTTCCATGGCCTCTTAAGCACCAAGAGACTTGAAAAATCCACACTGGGTGCTAATTACTAACCCAAATATGCTCTAATGGTGACCAAACTTTTCAAGCATGTGGGGATGGGTCCCCCCCACATGCTTGCAAAGTTTGGTCCCCATCGGAGCATGTTTGGGTATGATGGCATGGGGATTTTCAACAAACAATATGATAGCCAAAGTGTAAAAAAAAAATAAAAAAACCATGAAAATCAACTAAAATGTAATGATTCTCAATAATGAAAAAACTCATAATGATATAAACATCAAATAAGCACAGCAAAATGTGAGCTAACCCAACTACTCTGGGTTTAGCCACTAACTCAAAAGATTAAGGCATAATGAAAATGAGCTACCCCAGCTAGTCTGAGGTTAGTCACTGCCAATAAATCTAAGTACAATGTAAGT
Organism: Cibotium barometz; assembly: GCF_041138505.1. NCBI lineage: Eukaryota > Viridiplantae > Streptophyta > Polypodiopsida > Cyatheales > Cibotiaceae > Cibotium > Cibotium barometz. The sequence continues at coordinate 8,697,401 of NC_141090.1, read as the reverse complement.
GAGCTAACCCAGCTAGTCTCAATTTAGTCACTATCAAACGGCAACCCAATCAAAATCGTCATCTCTAACTAGAGGTCGACATGTGCATCGAGGCCGCTGTGTACGTTAAGGAGGCTGTGTCGGCTGCAAGGGTCATTGAATGTCTGCAGGCAGGATCATAAGCCGGTGCTGGTGTACTCGAGAGCTCACGAGTCCCATAAGCTGCTATAGCCCTCTCCCTCTCTCTACGTCATGCTACTATAAGACGTCTTTGTTTGTAAACCCAAAATATGTAATGAGCAATGGTACGTGCGTGCCACTCTGTGCGTGTAAGCTCCTCTGCTGTAAGGACACACTGCTCACATGAGAAGCAACACTATTACTAGCACCATCACCCGAGGTGCCACTAGGACAAGCACCACCCACATGCTTGTATGCTGTGATCTGGCTCTCATGAGTGAAGGACTCTCTGGTATGCATCAAACTCGTGTGCACTCCACTCAATCTCTAGAGGCACCTCATGCTCCTGATTTCTGTCGGCAACGTTGAGTCCTAAGTTAGTAGTAGCTGAGGTAAAATCAAGAGGCCTGCCAGTCCTAACATCTACTTGAGTGAAGCCTAGGTGAAGATCGTGAATGCCCAAAACTTTGTATGTCGGTAGGTCGATGCGTGCGCAGCAAGAGGGACATGCTAACAAGGGTACTAGCTCTTGGGTGATGCAAGACAAATGGAAAAATGTCCACATCCCAGAGCATATCTACCAGTACTGTCAATGTCCTTGAGACAGAGAGTGCAACAGGCATCACGGAGGAATCGTGGTGCATCTTGAGGGAGAGGTCGTCAAAAAACCTCTGTAATAACAGGCCATGGATATAGAGGCAAGTAAGGCACTGTCACGTCTGAGGATCTGTGGAACTCCCGAACATGTAGCATCAACTGCTCTGCCCTATGCTGTGCAATTCGCTCCATAGTCATGTACTGCTCCACCTCAGCTCTAGAACTCTCTACCTCAGTCTGAGCCTATGCAAAAACTAAAGCATACAAATAATTGATTAGTCTCTCTCATTAGGTATCACTTAAAGAAATTTATACCTTAGGACCTTAATTATAACTCTTTTACATACAAGAGAAACCAACTTGCTGGATGTCATACTCTCTCGCATGCCGTGCCTCGCAGTAGCTGCCTATGCCATCGGCAATGCAGCTCTAAGGTGGTCAATATCTGCTCTCGCCTCTACCAATTGCTGAGTGAATCTCTTAGTGGTAGGTGTGGGACCCTACGTGATATAATCAACCATGCCGCTCATTTTAAAATATAGAAAAGTACATATAAACATGTAAACAAATGACTATGAAAAAACTTAAGAAGTAATAAATGTGTAAATACCTCGTCATTTGTTGTCGGTATCGATCGTGAGAAGAAGCACACCACGTGCTGGATGATCTTTGTGGTACTCCGTACGTCGATACCAACTTGGGTGCCAAGAGCCGTGACTGACATAGGCACAAATGCCGGATATGTGAGCTACTACACAAAGGGCTGGTGGAGGCCGCCTACCCTGGTCCTAGAGACGGCCTCGATCAGCACCGCCACTAGGCCGATGGCTAGTGTAATCCACCTCCTCCCCTAAGACAAACTCTGCATTACGAAGTATATGGGAATTTGGCAGTTGTTTGGCATCCTCCCATATGCGATAACATATCGATTATAGATATGTGCCACCATACGAGGATGCGAACACCGTGAAATAGTAAGGGGCTTGCCCCCGCCCCAGGCCTCATCCCACGGCTATCGACAAAAAGATCTAAGTAGGCTCCATTCCTAATCGGACCAAGATCACAAACCTGACGATATGCCAGGCCATGTGACACAGGAGCAATGCGATGCTAGGCTATCCACTCATCTACATAAACAATATCGTGAAGCCTACAAAGGGACGATAGCATCGCCTCCAAGTCTGCCACAATATGTAATGTAGACGATGTGTCTCTAGCAGTCCTACGGATAGCTGTAATTTAGAAGTATTGGATTATGTTTTTTTTATAATAAAACTTTCACTCTTGCACATTCGTATCTTTGTATAAATACTTTTATGTCTTTTAATGTTACAATAGAATAAATGTGAGTCTTTGCTATGCTTATTTTGAGATAGTGGAGTAATAACAAGACTCCATTCATAAATGTCTTTTTGAAGTTGAGATATGTAAGTAAAAATTGCAAGAAATATCTAGTTTATTTCTACTTTGTGTTCTTTTATTTGTGTGTTGCGAAAGACATGATTATTTTATGATAGGGAAATCTATATGAATGTGATAATGTATTATCCCTCCCCATTGTCTTAGTACCACTCTTTCCTTCTACATTACCATATACTACAACTAATTTTCCAAGAAGGGGATGGTAATGGTTTGGCATTTTGGTTCGAGGGAGAGTGGCACCACTGCCATTCTCCCTAATGATAATGCAACCCCTTCCTTTCTCATCTCAAACGAAATATTCAATGGGGAATGGGTTCTTTAATAAGATGACATTGTGATTGGGGATAGAATGGCACCACTAGCATTCTCCCCAAAATGATAATGTACCAAATGAAACAGAGCCATGCTTCATGCTTTCATTATAATCAGAGTAGAGAGAATAGCGGAACTACAATTCTCCCTTGGAAAGTTTAAGATTAAACTTGAGGATGGCACCATTGCCATTCTTCCTTGATTTTATACAAGAGGGAGAATAGCAATGGTGCAATTTTTCCATCAATTTTTGATTTTTGGAGGGAGGAGGGGGAGAATGGAAGTGCTGCCATTCTCCTTATATTTTTTTATCTCAAAGCAAAATTTTCAAGGAAATAATGACACAATGCCATTTTCCCCTAAGTAATGGGGCTACCATCTCCCTTAATGAGATGAGAATGGTACCAAAACCATCATTGACCCCTAAAATCAAATTTCCCAAGAGGATTGGAGAATTGCACCACTTTCATTCTCCACAATGAGAGAGGATCCTAAACCCTTCCATTCTAGTGGGAAAAAGTGGAGAATGACGATCTCTCTCAAAACCAAGTTAAGGATGGGAGAACAACACCTTGCCGTTCTCTCCTATAATAGTGGACCAAACCAATGAAAGTCAAGGTAGATAATGAAGTGGTGCTATACTTCCATTAAACCAAAATTTAGTGTAGATAGTTATGATGATAGAAAGTTGGTGAGCATTTTTATAAGTGTATTTAACTAACTATTTTTAATATTTGACTTCATAGAAATGAAGGGCACGAGGAATGCTATTGATATAATAAACAGAGATGGAATGGGAGCTATAAGTATAGGAGATGATGTAGCAGCAAGGGGCTTACATGATGCATGTAATTTGGAGAGTACTGCCACTATGAAGAAAGATCTTTGGAGGAGTAGAGAGATGAAGAAAGATCTTTGGAGGAGTAGAGAGATAGAAATTTTGATGAAAATCAAGATCCACCTCCAATTCCGTTGCATTCTGATACGATAAGGATGTTTGTAATATTAGACTTAAATGGCTTACTATTGACATGATATTGGTTTAAGTCACAAATACACCACCCCTCCATAATGTGTGGCAACAAAAGATATATGGTTCTTCGGTTTGGATGCATTGAATTTCTAAAAGCATTGCCTAAAAGATTTAATGTCGGTATTTGGTCAATAGTAGCAGAAGAACATAATTTTCTTGAGATGACAGAAAACTTGCAACTCTATGCAAAGGAGAGCCTCCCATTCTTTGTGATATGGAGTCAACAAGGTTGCTACATGTACAGTAAGAAGAGAATCATCAGACCTGATAAGCCTGGTGTTAAGGCACAGTTCAAACCCTTGGCAAAAATCTCAAAAGTATTTGGATGTGATGCTAGAAGGACCATACTTATTGATGACTCTCCTTATTACAAGCCTTGTCTTTGTCCGCCATCAAATTACATATTTCCCTATATTTTTAATGTTCAAGATAGGGATAATACCCTACTTCTAGGGGAGTTTCTACCTTACTTGCTACATCTTAATGAAGCTAATGATGTGTGCAGTGTGATAGAGATTAATTGGTATGGATAATTACCTGTGTGTAAAGGCCATGTTGATTGGGATAGTGTCAAAGAAGTTGTTGAGGAATGGGTTGAGCATAATCATCAATGGTCAACATCAGAGTATAGAACAGGAAACCTTCCTATTGCACCCCATTTAAGAAAGCCTCTAACCAATAAGAGAGATTTAGGTGGTGCAACATTTGGTCCTCCATTCAATTCATCACATCTAAGACTTTTAAGGGATTCACCTCCAGTATCCAAGATGAAAGATATTCAAGCTATTCATCTAGCTGAGCAACTATTATTCAAAGGAAAATTTATCAAGCCATACACTGCTAAGGATTACATAAAGTCCTTAAGGATTGCACGTGGTTTCTCATGGTATAAATATTGTATTCTTTTATCTATTTGTATCTCATATGTTTATTTGATGATGAATATGATATCTTATTCTTGGCGGCTACTTTTGGGATGATACAGATGTAAAGGGGTGGATATCTACGTGTTTGAGTAGATATATATTGGCACGTGATCCACTTCTAAATAACAACATTTCCTATTCCAGTCATGTAAGTGATTCAAATCTAGAGCATCAATTTTGAGGTTCAAGAGTCAACCATAATAAGCGTTGGACTTGGTCTTTTTTCACATAGTTTTATCAAGAGAGGGACAATCATCCTTCATTATGGAGGGGATAAATACTCATATAAATATTGGAAAAAGATGTGTAAAGTCAATCCAAGGATAAAGAAGTATTCCATCTTAGAAGACCCTACTCCAAATTGATGAGTTGGCCACCAATTTTAATGCTTCTTTTGGCATGATTAATGACCATTAAATGGTATGCATTGATTTTTATGATCAACTATGGTTTTCATGGATTCGAGGAGCTTCTATGCTTTTATCCATGGTTGTATAAGGATCTTTTGATCTTTTGGATAATATCATGTGCTTTGAAGGTAGCATTTGCCTTCGCACTTAATTTTGGAGTATATTGCTTGTACTCTTGTATATATTTCAACTTGGATACCTAGTTGCTTATATATCTAGGTGAGTTATTTTTTCTACCCCAGCTTTATATTGTCTATTGGGTAGTTATCATTAGAAAGGCATATTTCGACGGCTTTTTCCACGCATATTTCGATGGATATTTCGGTGCACATATCGACGACGCGACCAGGCATGGAAAATAAGTGTCGAAAAACATGATTCTCTTGTAGTGGACCTTTGATCTTGTGATTTAAGAAGTTACATCTCATGGTTGTAGATTCTGATAATTCATGATTTTAGTTCATCCCAATCCACGATTCAAGATCTCGGATCATGTGATTCAAGATCTTGAATTGTGTGATCTTAGATCATGTAATTTATGTAAAACATGATCGAAAATTTAAGAAAAGCTAAATTGTGGGGTTATAGTTTCCCACACCATGACTTTATTCCATCTCAATCCATGATTCAAGATCTTAGATTTTGTAATTCAAGAACTTGGATCTCGTGATTCAAGATCTTGGATCATGGGATTTTAGTTCATCATGTGATTTATGTAAATCTCGATCAAAGCGGCGATTTAAGAAGTTAGACCTCACAATTGTAGATGCCCACAATTAACGATTTTAGTTCATCCTAGTCCATGAACCAAGATAAAAGTTAGATCTCAAAATTTTAGATGCCCATAATTCACGATTTTAGTTCATCCCAATCCACGATTCAAGATCTTGGATCATGTGATTTTAGTTCATTGTGTGATCGTGGATCATGTGATTCATGTAAAGCTCAATTGATGATTATTGTAGATGCCCCCACAATCCACAATTTAAGTTCAACCTAATGTCCAACAAAATGGGTTCCTGTGAGCTCTTTTTTATCTCAACATGGGATTGGGAGATGAGGCAAATCAACAAAAAAGGGGCTCTTGAGTTGGATCACACGATTATAGATGCACATAATCCAGAATTTTAAGTCATCATAATCCATGATTCAAAATCTTGGATCGTGTGATTTTAGTGTTAATAAGATGGATTTAAGGAGAATACGAGTGCATACCTCAAGATGATTAGAGCTATGGTGGATGAAAGATGGAAGAATACATGCTTAGTGCATAATGTTAACACTAATGAAGATAAATAAGATATGGATTAGGACTAATCACATACTCACATTTTTTCATTAAGAGAATGATTTTGTTACATCCATTTATAGCTCTCATAAAGATCTCGTCCACATGCTCCATGCACCCTTGTGCCATCCATGTGTTCAAAAATGCCCACATCCTTGCACTTTCCATGTACCTACTTTTTGATCATTGACTCCCTTTTACATTAATCCATTCACATCCTCAACCTTAGCTTGCATCCATTCTAATTTCATGAGATCCTAAGCTCCATCTCCCTTGCTTCCACACACATGTGCCCCATACAACATGACATGACGGGCACCATATTTCAACACCCCCCTTGGTGTCCAAAATGGGTATCATCCCAAGAAGGTAATGTGACATACATAGACATGACATTCCCCCCCCCCTCCCCCCCCTTAATGGAGACACCCACATACATCACTTAGCCTACATGATTGACGAGTGGTTAGAGGTGATTACATCAACATGACATGACATTATGGACATGAACATAGACATCAACATGACATGACATTATGGACATGATTGACGAGTGGTTAGAGGTGATTACATCAACATGACATGACATTATGGACATGAACATAGACATCATCACATCCACATACATATGGGTATATATTCACCAAGGGTTGCCCAATCCCAACATTGACATCAACATAAGACATGACATGAAACATCGTCACACCTAGAAGAGGTGTTCTTATAGAGCATCTTCATGAATTGCTTCCAACATCAAGTAATTTTGTTGCTTCTCCTTTGACCAAAAATTATTCTCAAGGTGGCCTACCTTGCCACATGTATCACATACAAGCTTGGCCTTGTTCCAATGAATGACATTGGGCCATTACATGATTCATCCTTCCACAATGATTACATTTAATATTGGATTTGTTAAAGAATGTAGTTTCCCTACTTCTTGTTTGCTTTGTTATGTACCTTTTAGTTTGTTATCTTCTTCCAATAGGGAGGCTTCAACACTTTCAAGAATAATCTTTGGAAGATTAGTAAGAGTTATTACCACAAAAGATAAATCTTGAGGCATGCTCTTACAATTAAGGCAATTGTAGCCTTAATTAACCAATTTGATACTTGGAACTAACTAATTTTTAATCAAGGATTAGGGAGCCTAACAAAACCTTAATGAGAAAAGAGGTGTAGGCATGAATCTCGACTTCTACTACAACATTTGTAAAATAGACTTCACCAACATGCTCATTGTGAAAAGCCCCCAGGGCTGTGTGGATTCCGTCCAATTTGATGTGAGCTTGCCGACATTGCAATTTTTCCCAAAAAAGGCACCGGCTGTGCAGCAATGAGATCCCACATTTCTTGGCATAATTTTTTAGTTACTCTAGTATTCAGGCTTTCCTTGAGGTCCTCCACAAAAATCTCCTTGAAGGGATTTCCCAATGGCAGAGAGAGTAGGCAAGCCCTCCACCATAGGGTGGTTCTTTGCCTCTGGTTTTTTTTGGATAAGATAACCTAAATACTCATTAATAGGGATTCAGTCTTGCTAATTATGATATTATAGAGTGATAATGAGTTGAAAGGGATGACATTGGCTCTAATAACATGTTAAATGAGGTGGATTTAAGGATAATATGGTATTATAGAGTGATAATGAGTTGAAAGGGATGACATTGGCTCTAATAACATGTTAAATGAGGTGGATTTAAGGAGAATCTGGCTCCATAACTAAGGAAGATGAGAGCTATGGTGGATGAAAGATGGAAGAAGACAGGCTTAGATTATAATGTTAACACTAATGAAAATAAACAAGATATGGATTGGGCTATTCACATACTCATATGAAGATAAACAATATATAGATTGGGCTATTCACATACTCATATGAAGATAAACAAGATATGTATTGGGCTATTTACATACTCGTATTTTTGCATTAAGAGAATGAGTTTGTTACATCCATTTATAGCGCTCATAGATCTCTCATCCACAGGCTCCATGTACCCTTGTACCATCCATGTGCTCATACATGCCCACATGCCTTGTTCACCCTCCTTGCACTTTCCATGTGCCTACTTTTTTACCATTGACTCCCCATTCATCCATTCACATCCTTTAATTACAACTGACTCCCTTTTACATTCATCTATTCACATCCTCTAATAACCTTAGCTTGCATCCATTCTAATTTCATGACATGCTAAGATCCATATCCCTTACTTCCACATACATGTGTCCCATACATGACATTACGGGCACCATATTTCAACATTTAGTTCATTGTGAGATATTAGATAGTGTTATTTATGTAAATCTCAATTGACAATTAAAACAGTTGGATCACACGATTGTAGATTCCCATGATTCATGAGTTTTGTGCATCCCAATCCACGATTCAAGATCTTAGATGGTATGACTTAAGGTATTAGATGGTGTGATTTTATCTTGTCTTGTGATCTTGGACCATGTGATGTATAAAATATCAATTAGCGATTTAGAAAGTTGGATCCCGCAATGTAGATGTCCACAATCCATGATTTTATTTCATCCTCATCCACGATTCAAGATCTTGGATCACATGATTTTAATTCTCATTGTGTGATCTTAGATCGTGTGATTTGTGTATAGCTTGACTGAGAATTTAACAAGCTAGATCATGTGATTATAGATGCCCATAATCCACAATTTTACTTTATCCCATATGCGGATAACCTATTATTAAGGGCACTTTACACAAGATAGAGAATTTACCCAAACTATATCTTCTTTTTTCTCATGCATAATGCTTCTACAAGGACCACTTATATTTCTTCAACTTGTTGATTATTGCCTTATGAGGGTAGGTGTGTGTTGCAATGTTTCCTCTCTTACTTTAAGTTGTTGCAAATGATGTGGGTGCCAACAAATAGCATGCACCTATTTCTTTGTTTGTTGAGGTCAAGACATTGCTCCCAATTGCTATAGGATATTATATGTGCTTGTAGTGTCCACTTAAAGGTACTTCTACTTCCTTGTTGCTTTGGTTTTGAAGCTCTCCTCCCTTTCTCTATTCAATGGACTGATGTAGTGTAGAATTGCTTCAAGTAAAAGACTCCCATTCTATTGAGTTCACAGATTTTAGAGACTAGAAAAACTTGGCATTCGGGATCTCCAAAACTTTAATTTTGCTAGAGATTAGCAATAGTTTGAGTGATGAGCACTTAAGTCTCTCTATTCGCTAAAACAGTAAAGAAAGACCCACATGTTGAACAAAGAACTCCGACTAAAGCACATCATATTTTAAAAAAATAGAGCTTTTTGTTTCTTAGAAATGCTTTCCATGCTGCATGCTGCATGTTGCGCATTGAATGTGCTGCTGTGCACCGAGCCGTTTCTATAGCATGCAGTCTTCAGATTCCCTGACACACGGGGTCTTCTTCCTCCTCGCATTCTCTTTCTCTGTGTACGCCATAGTCATTACCATGTTACCTTATAACTTCCAAGCTCACTATGTCCACGACCTCAATCGTTCGCAGTAAATCCCTTGAGCTCCGCAAAAATCGAGGTCTCCTACTCAATCTACAAGCCACAGGCTGTTGCTACCTTCCCTAGCAACTTTTAACCTTGTGTGCGATACCTTCTGTCGCACCTTTTGAAGTAGATTCAGCCTCCTCCTTTCGCTACCCCGTTAAATCTCTCCTCTTTTCTTCGGTGATATCAACAATGGCAACATCCTTTCGCAGGCACGCGGGCGGGAGAAGCTTCCTCACAATGGCTGGCGATGGAGCTCTCCCTCTTGTCCGCTGCGGCTTTTGCTTCGCAAATCCCGATTTTGAATGCCTTTTTGCTTCATTTGTAATTTTCTACTTCCTTTTTTTTTAATGTCATGGCTCTTAATAAGTATGCCTTCTTTTTGTTTTTTCGTGAAGTTGTTGGTTTCCTACGGCTCATCATTGCCATAACCATGTCCTTATGCTTGCATTCCAATTGCAAGCAGCCTAGGGTCAACTGTTCAGCATGCTCCTAGCACTTTACTATTATAACGCCTTCTCTCTTTTGACTGTTGTTTTGACTCCAGCCCTTTCAACAACAGTCGAATACGAGAAGCTTCTCCTCTTCCTCATCTATACCATGTGTCAAGCCTAGACTTCTCTGCCTTCTATTCTAGCATAATTTCCATAGCTCCTATGTGAACTTTGATGGAAACCTCCATCTTTTACTGTTCTTGCAAGACCATTCGTAGAGTGAAGTTTCCATTGCACAATTTTCAAGCCTCTCCTGGGCTGATGTACCTCTACCAGTGTGACCAGTTTTGGTTGCTCCAACTCTCTGTTATCTCTTGTAGCATTAAAACACTAAGCCTCTTAAACTACCTAAAGAGTTCCACGTGTAGCTTCTTTTGCGACTACACTTGCCTCTATAAACCTCCCTAGTGAGGTTACTCACAACCATTAACATATGGCTGCTTGCCCTCACCATCATCTCTTAGAGACACAAAATCTCCATTCATGGCAGGGCTGCCACCAATGTGACCTCCCCTGCCACCAATCTCCACAAACTTCTTAGCAGCTTCCTTGTTGACACCGAAGACTCCATAGTCTTCATACTTGCTGAAAGCTTCATTTTGAGCTTCTTTGATGATGAGCAGGCTCTCCATGTTGCAAAACTCCTATTTGCACCTCTCTTGGACAGCTTCTATGCAACCTCCTTGTTGTAAATCTCCTCTCAAACTTGAGAATGGTAGCTCCAAATCTCTCTCAAATCATCACAAATGTAAATCCAAATGATAATATGAGTGTGCTAATTCTTTTTCATAATAAACTGAAAATAATGCTTAATCAAAGAACTCATAGCCAAGAAATCTATACATAAATATTCACCATGACAAAGAGCCCACAGCCAAGCTCTGATACCATGTTAAACAATCCTAAATATGGGATTGATCATGGTGATAGATTAAGCAATATGGGATTGATCATGGTGATAGACATAGATTAAGCAATATAATTAAGGTGGATTAAACCACACTAAGAACTCCATAAGTGAGAGAGATTGCACACTCAACACAAGTTCTATTGCATATCTCAAGTGAACCATACAATGATATAGGCTTTCTAGCCTTATCCCACTTTACATATCATCGTCCAAGTGGCAACTCCTTTTCCAGTGCTCATCAGACAACACTGGATATGAAGGATGCTCGAGGGAGGATTGTTTGTATCCATGCATGTGCCCATCCGCTCAAGACACAATGTGACCAATCGTCATCCATACATGCTCCACATAAGCATGCAAACCATCGTGTGTAAATCATGGGGGCTGCCATGCACATGCTCCTCATGGAATGTAAGCCCAAGGTGCCAGGCACTGTGTCACAATCATGGGAGGCTCTACGGTTAATCAGGCCACCATCCACATGCCAAAAAACTCTCCTGACAATTTGAGCATCACGTTTGGGATACGATGATGCTACACTCCCACACAAATGTTGGGAGCACCACTCGACCACGTGGCCCATATCTCTGAACCGCTCAGCATCCTGCCGCCGCCCCGCAAGCTAATGACGCCTCCGGGCATGTTTCACACACATGCTCACACCATCATGCTCTCCCTTCCCGTGACCAGTCTCAAAGAATGACCAAATCACTAGGATACTAAACTGCACATGCCACCTATAAATCCATAAAACAAAGTCCTAGTTATTGTTTTCTTTAAGATGTTCTAGTAAATTTAGTTTAATTGCGAATATAAGAGAACCATAAGTACTACCTATAGAGCCAATAGAATTGTCGTGACGACTTGAACTGTGCGCCACAACCATCCGACCAAACCCATCGTTGGCCACGTGTAATCCCACAATCTTGTAAAAAGACGAAAACCATGTTGCACAAAATGTGCATGTGAACGATCATCACTAATATAGAAATGATACTCTCGAATAATGACACGGGCCTCGAGGGTACTCGCTATCCCATCTACATGGGCCTTTGCATTTTTACAGAGAGGGAAATGACGATGAAGCAAGATAAGGTCATGCAAGAAGAATTGCTAAAGGTCTTTGACACAAAATGCTCATCACGAAGGTATCCAATCAATGGCGTGAGCTTGCAGAATATTATCAAATTTGCAAGGAAAAATATGAGTGCTTCCATGCATGTTGTGAACCTTGGTTAAAGGCCAAATTACAAGTAGGAAAGACAACCCTCGAGTTCCTACAACTATGAAATATGTGGAATGGATTACAAAGGCCTCACATCCCATCATCTGGAGGGGTCGAATGGTACCACTGCCATTCCCCCTTACTTTCAGGGAAGAATGGCAGTGGCTTCCATTCTCAAGTCCTCCCATCACCTTGAAGGGGAAATTGGCGCACGACTGCCATTCTCCCTTACATTCAAGGAAGAATGGCAGTGGTGCCATTCTCCCTTACATTCTAGGAAGAATGGTAGTGGTGTCATTCTCAAGGCCTGTCACTTCATGGGGAGAATGGCACCATTGTAATTCTCCCTTACATTCAAGGAATGGCAATGGTGCCATTCTCAAGGCCTCCCATCCCATCACCTTGAAGCAGAGAATGGCAATGGTGCCATTCTCAAGGCCTCCCATCCCATCACCTTAAAGCAGAGAATGGCACCACTGCCATTCTCCCTTACATTCAAGGAAGAATGGCAGTGTGCTATCCTCCCTTACATTCTAAGAAGAATGGCAGTGGTGCCATTCTCAAGGCCTTCCATCACCTCATGGGGAGGATGGCACCACTGGCATTCCCCCCCTTATGTTCTAGAAAGAATGGCAATGACAATGGTGCCATTCTCAAGGCCTCCCATCACTCACCTTGAAGGGGAGAATGGCACCATTTCCATTCAGCCTTACATTAAAGGAAGAATGGCAGTGGTGCCATTCTCAAGGTCTCCCATCACCTTGAAGGGGGAAGAATGGCACCATTGTCGTTCCCCTTACATTCAAGGCTAGATGTCCCTTACGTTCACGAAAGAATGGGAGTGATGTCATTCCCAAAGCCTCACATCAACTTGATTGAAGGGGAGAATGGCACCAGTGCCATTCTCTGGGCCTTCTATCACCTAAAAGGGAAGAATGGCACCATTGCCATTCTCAATGCCTCACATCCCATCATCTTGAGAGGTAGAATGGCACCACTACCATTTCCCCTTACTTTCAAGGAAGAATGGTAGTGGATACCATTCTCAAGTCCTCCCATCACATTAAAGGGGAGAATGGTATGATTTCCATTCTCCCTTACATTCTAGGAAAAATGGCAGTGGTGCCATTCTCAAGGCCTCCCATCACTTCATGGGGAGAATGGCACCACTGCCATTCTCAAGGCCTTCCATCACCTTAAAGGGGGGAAATAGCACCAATGTCATTCTCCCTTGCATTCAAGGAAGAATAGTAGTGATGTCATTCTCAAGGTCCCCATCACCCTGATTAAAGGGGAGAATGGCACCATTGCCATTCTCAAGGCCTTCCATCACCTTGATGTCATCTTAAATGGTAGAATGGCACCACTGCCATTCTCCTTTACATTCATGGAAGAATTGCAGAAAAGCCATTCTCAAAGCTCTCCATCACCTTGAAGGAGAGAATGGCACCAACGTTCTCCCCTTTCATTTAAAGAAGAATGGCACTAGTGCCATTCTCAAGGCATCCCATCACCTTGAAGGGGAAAAATGGAACCATTGTTATTCCCTCTTACATTCAAGGCTGGTCGTTAGTGGTGCCATCCCCCCTTACATTCAAGAAAGAATGGGAGTGATGCCATCCTCAAAGCATCCCATCAACTTGATTGAAGGAGAGAATGACACCACTCCCATTCTCAAGGCCCTCCATCACATGAAAGGAGATAATGTCATCATTATCATTCTCAAGGCATCCCATCCCATCATCTTAAGGGGTAGAATGGTACCACTGCCATTCCAATGGTTCCGTTCAAAGAAGAATGCAGTGGTTGCAATTCTCAAGATCTCCCATCCAATCTCCTTGAAGGGGTGAATGGCACCACTGCCATTCTCCTTTACATTAAAAGAAGAATGGTAGTGGTGTCATTCTTAAGGCCTCCCATCCGATCACCTTGAAGGGGTGAATGGTAGTTGTACTATTCTAAAGGCCTTCCATCACCTTGAATGGGGGTAATGGCTCCACTGTCATTCTCCCTTGAAGGGGAGATGGCACCACTACCATTCTCTCTTACATTCAAGGAATAATGGGATTGGTGCCATTCTCAAGGCCTCCCATCACCTTCAAGGGGGGAATGGCACCATTGTCATTCTCCCTTACATTCAATGAAGAATGGTAGTGGTGCTATTATAGAGTCGTGAAAGGTGCGACGTTTTATCAGCTCCACATTTCATGTTTTTAATATTTGTGTATTTTAATAAAATGTACTAAGGTTAAAACCCATAAGTTATGCGTGTTATAATTTCACACACCCAAGCTTTGTGCAACACTGCATATGCTTGTCTACTAGAACTAGTTTTGCCCACATACTGTGAGTGGATGTATGCTCTAGCACAAGCTTCTTTTCTTCCACCATTTGCTAAATGAAGTGAAACTCCAAGTCCGCATGTTTAGTCCGTTCTGAATGTTTTGGATTGCTCACTAAAGATATACATGGCATATTATCACAATATATCTTAAGTGTTGGCCTTGGAATCATCACATGAAGCTCTTCAAGTAGTATTTGGATCCACATGCCTTCCTTAGTTTTTTAAGCAACGGCCGCATACATTGTTTCAACAAATGATAAAGTTATTGCACGTTGCTTTTTAGATTGCCATGTCACAGATCCATGATGAAACTGCCCCTTTTTAGACCAAATTTTTAGATTATTATATTCTCTCGAAAAAAACCCCTTATGTATGAAACTTCCCCTTTTTAGACCAAACTTATTATATTCTCTCGATAAAAAACCCCCTTATTTATGAAACTACCCTTTTTAGACCAAAGTTATGGCTTATTTTATTCCCTCGATAAAAAACCTATTATGTATGTAAATTTGTATATATGTCCATGAAAATAAAACTTTTTAGCCCAAACTTATGGCTTATTTTATTTCCTCGATAAAAAACCTATTATGTATGTAAATTTGTATACATGTCCATGAAAATAAAACTTTATCCAAACTTGTGATATCCCCTCAAACATTAAATCATTATGCTCTAATTGGTTTTCTCCTTCTGTTCACTATCTCTTCACTATCTCTCAACTTGTTTCACCTCCCCCCCTACCCAACCATGAGCATACCCTACCCTCTCCCTCCTTAAATCTCTCTTGATTCTGGGTATATATGATGCCTCAAAGAGGCATGAAACATAAAGACTCTTGCATGAAGAGAGAGAGAGAGAGAGAGAGAGAGAGAGTTTTGCTTGATGTGTACCTTGGACATCATGGGATCTAAGTGATATCTTTGCAACATGATGATGCATATTAAGACAAAATTGTGCAAAGTTTTCTCACCCTAATTTTGGTCATTAGTTGCATGACACATACACAACATTCCATTAAGTTGGTTAAGCATTCAAATTTGAAATGAAAAATCAAGGGCTTTGTAACCCTAAGTTTGATTTTCCAGTATAATTACCAAGCTTTGTAACCCTAAGTTTGATTTTCCAATATAATTACCAAGCTTTTAAACAACATAGGAGGTCTTAATGTATACTTTTTATGTTATGCCTTTTACAAATTTGACCTATACTTGAAAACCTGCATGCACTTTAGAACATTTAAAATCTTCTTTCAAGAATGAGAATATTGATGCTCCATTCTTTGATTAACAATTAACACACCAAAAACCACTTTCTTTGAACTTTGAAACAACATAGGAGGTACATAATGGATATTGTTTATGTTAGGCCATACAATTATGACCTATTAAAACATTTACAATCTTCTTGACTATTGATCTTCATTTTTTGATTGACAAATAACACACACAAAAAAATGACTTTCTTTGAGCTAGACTTTTTTAATTATGACCTAAAGCTGCAAACATGCACTTTAGAACATTTACAATCTTCTTAACTACTATTGATGATCCATTTTTTGATTGACAAATAACATACACAAAAAATCGACTTTCTTTGAGCTAGACTTTTTCAAAGGAAGGGATAATGTAATTTTGTAAACCTATTACAAAAAGTATTGTAGAAGTTTGAAGTGAGTGAATTCCCTATAGCATCAATTTAGTGTTTCTCTTTCTCAACAAGACTCTCAACCCCCTTATTTTGATAAAAATCCAAATGCATAGAACAATCCTTAATTATGCAAAATTCATCCTTTTAGCAAGCTTACTCTATTCTACTCAATATAGGGACAACTTGATTGACAAAAGTTTTAAGAATACAAAATAGGACCCTCCTTCATGTTAAACAACAAAGAATATGTGTGGCTCACAATGCATTGCACTTACCATCTTAGGCATAGCCAAGGGCTCTCACTTTTTTGACCCTAGTTGTACATGCATGAAAAACCATGCGGATATATGCCCATATGTGTGTCCACATCTCGGGCAACTCACCCACAAAAGTTCACCACCATGAGTTTTTTAATTCACATTTTTGCGATAATTTTATAGAAATGTACTTATATAAAGAGTTTTTTAAATGGATATTTTTAAGCAAGTAAGTTTGTAAAGAAAAAGGGGCAATTTAAATGGTTTTTTTAAGTGTTTGTATAGAAAAGGGGCCATTTAAAAACTTTTCAAAATATCCCATGATACATAGGTTTTCGATGGGTGAATCCCTCAAGGTCCATGTATACTTAGGTGTGTGTGTTTGCATGCACAATTGTGCACACATGAACATGTGTATGTGCATGTGCATCCATGATTGTTTCATGTGTATGTGTGAATGTGTATGTGCATCCACGTTTGTGTACATGTGTATGTGCATCCTCGTTTATGTGTATGTGTATGTGTATGTACATGCATGCATGCATGTGTGTGTGTGTGTGTGTGTGTGTGTGTGCATGCGCGCACATGTACACACGTTCATACACATGCACACATTGTGTCCATATTTGTGTGTCCATGTGTGCATACCATTATAATGTTGAGCATTAGAGAGTTTTTATTTTCTCTTTTCATTAACCATATTTTTAGAGGCCTTTTTTGCTTACAAGCTATAGCCACTTTGGCACGAGTAGTTAGGATATAAGTGTAAAGGTAAGAGTAGTTAGAATGTAAATGTAAAGGTAAATAAAAATTTAGACGAATGATGAAGTATAGGTCCCCCCTTGCCAAAGAAAGCATAGACCATCAATTGAGCCTGTTTGCTAAGCCTAAGGGCTCAGGTGGATGTGGCCATCTACTGAGGGCTTATAGGATCTTTAGTCTTTATCTCAGGATGACTTTGTGTAACATTTCGTGTTACCATTTTTTTATGTTTTTTGCCACCATTGATGGGGCAATGAAGATTGTAACTTTCTTGTACACATTTTTCCAATTCACAAGTGGGCATCCGTGCATTCTAAGCAAGGAGTTTAAAAAAAGAATCTAGCTCGTATTGGGGTAGGAGAGTGTGCACCTTGCAATAATGAGCTTGTTGGCTTATTTTTTTAATTCTTTACTCAGAGCTCATTTATACACTAGGGCCATTTGTAGGGCAATGAAGCTTGTGACTTGTTGTGCACATCTATCTGATTCACAATGCATTTCTAAACAAGGAGTAGGAAATTAGAATGTAGCTCATATTGGGGTAAGAGACTGTGCACCTTGCAGTAATGACGAGAGTGTGCATCTTGTAGTGAGCTTGTTGGGCCTACTTTTTGATTCTTTAATCAAAGCTCATTTGCACACTCTAGGGCCTTGCAAGTTGATGAAACGATTAATTTGTATTTGAAGTTATGATAAAAATAAACTTGAAAAATAAATATAAAACTTGGCAGTCATCATAAGATTGAGTCAAGAGTAAGAAGGTCTCACCTTACATTGTTTCGATTGCAATCAAGTTCTATTATATTAAAGTTATGATAAAAATAAACTTGAAAAATAAATATAAAACTTGGCAATCATAAGATTGAGTCAAGAGTAAGAAGGTCTCATCTTACATTGTTTCGATTACAATCAAGTTCTATTATATTGAAAATATTTCATTCAGAATTAGAAAATAAAATGAGAAAGCAACATGAATTCATTGAAAGAAAAATATATTTTTTCTAAACTATAAATATCCGAAAGAAGGTTACAAAAATAATTAAAGCAAAGATTTGATAAAATAGAATGTTACTAAGATATTTTGCCTAGGGCCAAGGGTGCCAAGAGCCTCGTTTCATACAGTTTGAAGAGATGACAGGGAAAACTATTCATAAGATAGGTAATGGCTGTTACTATCAAAAATTCTTCTCTTGTTTTAGGGATGTGGACGTGTAATTTTGACACCATATTAAAGAAGAATAAAATCTGTAATTTAGATAAAGCATCTAGGTAAGCGTTATGGGTCAAGGATGTGATGTCAAAATCCACTAATTTTACTCCTAGACCCCAAACAATTCCATGTGTCCATCAAAAGAGAGGTCCCCATCCATCACAAAAAGACCAGGGAGGAGGCTCGTAAATCATTGAGCTTTTCCACGAAAATATAAATGTGTGGTCCCAAAGCGTTTCTAAGAGCCCAAAGGAGTGGCAAGATCGAAGGTTGATCGGCCATTGTTAATATAGAATCCAAGCCAAAGTCATGAAATAGAAGCTTCGTCTCAAAGTCCTTTAACATAGTATTGGGTGTAATCTCCCCCCCCCCACCCCCAAGAAGTGTCGGCATCCTTCCACTTCTTGTGTATTTATGACTTTTATTCATAAAAATAACCCACATGCCAAAAATAGTTACACGCTTATGCATGGGCGGCACGTGCCCTTTACAAAAATAGGAGTTGCTGTTACTAAAAGCTCAAATAAATTCTTTTTATCTAAACCACTAAAGGAAAAATATATGAAGGGCTAATTCACATGCTACAAAATTAATAGGTCCATGCCCAAGTATAACAAAAGTGGGTGGCCAACAATCATACAAAATATCAAGTAGTAAATACTATGGCCAAAATACCAAAAATGAGGAAAAACCTTCCTGATAATTACTCACGCCAAATCACCGCTGTCATGTCCCAGCCATACCGGATTACGAGCATAAAGCCCATCAATCTCACCAACCTATAGGTTGTCCATTCAAACGTAATACAAATTAGCAACACATGCTAAAGTTACACAACACATAAGCATTAAATCCAACACTTTGTTCCAGCAATTCCTAATTTCATATGTCCTACACATGGAATATTCACAATCACCCAAGTGCCATGCTACAAACATAGTGGTAATTAGGCATCCCCAATTAACCACAGAAGGACGGATGGACAAACGCTAACACACACAAAACTTGCAAGACATAGGTTTAGATTCAATGAAAAATACTCCACTTCAAAAGAACCGATGATCGTGGATTGGGAATTGTTTACCATGGTGATGGTCATTGTGAGGGAACAGGTGGCATAACAAGGTCCACATCTCCGAGAACACATATTGTGGCTAGCTCCAGTGTCAACCAAGGATGGGGCCACGTCACTAGGTGGTCTTTTGGGGAAAGTCTAGCTCAAGGTAAGTAGATTTCACTAGTGTTTCTATTTCTATTGAATCATGCAATTTGGTTATATATACAGAGATCTATATGCTTGGGGGCATGGCCTCTTTCGTCCTTTGTTTATTGGGTGTTTGCTTCAAGGTATGCCCTCTTTTTTTCGTTGCCTCTCATTTCTATGTTTTACATTGGTTATTCTCTCATTTCTTCGTCTTTCATTGTTAGCCTCTCGTTTCTCCTCATTTCTCTTATGGATTTAGAAGATCATATCTTGGTGGGTGAGAGGTCCATAGCAACACTTCATCTTGCTACCATTGAAATATCCTTCCATCTCAACCCCATCTAATGTCTCTATTTTTATTGTGCCTTGAGGAGCAATTTTTATGACTCGGTAGGGACCTTGGCCTCTGTACTTGTGTTTTGTTTGGTGTTAACATTGTACATAAGCACCATGTATCCTACTTCCATGCACTTATCCTCCTTCAGTTGGTCATCAAACTGCTGCTTGTGCCATATTTTTTCAATCATCAATCCATAAGTGAACCGTAATTTTTGCTCATTGAGAGTTGCTCCAAGGCAACTAGCTTGTCCATGTGAGGGTAGTTGCTCTAAGGTAACTAACCTCTCCATGAGAGGGTTTTCTTTGAGGTTATGCCTTGTTTCATGAGAGGGATTCCCTTGAGGCTATACCTTGTCACAATTCAAAGGCTTGGTAACTAACCTCTCCATGAGAGGGTTTCCCTTGAGCTTATGCCTTGTTGTATGAAAGGGTTTCCCATGAGGTTATACCTTTTTACAATTCAAAGGCTTGGAACTAAGTGTTCCATTGGCATGAGAGGGTTTCCCTTGAGATTATACCTTATTAAAATTTGAAGGCTTAGAACTAAGTGTTCCATTGGCATGACTACATTAAGCTCAAATGCAAGAAGCTCAAAAAGGTGTACTATTTACAATCACCTTGTATGTAGTGTGATAAGCCCATAAAGCAAAGTATAACTTGTGAAAATCTTGCATCAGCCTTCTACATAGCTTTGGCCTCAGCCCACTAATGATAATGAAATGCACCTTGGTTCTCTTAACGGTTGAGCTAATGGGACTCACTAAGTCTAAACCCCATTTTTCATAATGATTATTCCAAAATTATAGGGGCTAGGGGCATCGGTGCTTTTGTTCTATGGCAGACATTTGGAATTCATCGTAGTGTTTGAAAAACTCAACTACATCTCCAAAGAGTGTAGCCCCAGCCTGGAGAACCGAGGGAGAACCTTACAGGCATTCATGTCCCAAGTAAAGTGTCCTCTCCACCTATGCCATGATGATGGGTGACAATCATCTTCATGATGCCATCTTGACCCTTCTTAATAAAGCATTCCAACCATCAATTGATAGAGGGGCACCTTCCTAGGCATTTAGCTCTATCCTTCTTTAAGGGATCGCCAATTGAAAATCCATTGGTCAAGAAGTGGCAACATCTTCACTTTGTTCTAGTACGTGATCAATGTTGAATAGTGCACCATCGAGAAAATCATCTTCCACTCCTAGAGAGGGTTCTCTATTTCGAATTCTGGAAAGGTGGTTGAGATGAGCATGTACAAATCCACTTTTGCATAGTGATGGTGAGATCAAACTCCAAAGGAATGAGTAACCATCGAGTGATGCACCCCATAGTACAAGGCTTATTCACCAAATAACGTAGTGCTTTCGACAAAAAAAATAAAATTTGTAGCCAAGAGGTAATGCCTATAATTCTTTATAGCATATACCATGGCTAACCCCTCTTTCAATAGTTGTGTAGCCATATTGACCCTGTCATCATTGTGTTGACGAACTAGGAAAGGTTGCAAGGAAGTTCATATTATGCTCCCCTGGCTATGCTAACACACATCTAATAGAAAATGGTGAAGTATTGATATCTCAGGGGGTCACTCATAAATATGTAAGCGTAGCATGTGGGTTCAACAGAAGGGATTTTTAAAATCCTTTTTTAACACATTTTTTACATACAAAAGGGTATGATTTACAGGGGGTATTCGTAGATTGAATAATAAAAGGATGTGTTTTATTCATGAAAAATTCACAGATAAGGGTTTTTTAAAGTAGGCCTTGAACGTACCTGATATATAGAGGGTTTACATATAGTGAACCCCCCGAGATCGATATACACATGAAAGATTAGCAAAGGTCATAGGGAAGTCCATATTGTGCTCCCATGGTTGTGTGTTACCATGGCTGTGCTAACACACAACCATTCGCAAATGGTGAAGTATCGATATGATACACACATGAAAGATTAGATCCCAATTAGAGGATCTTAAGATGGGTGCACTTGCTAATACCATTTTTAGCATATGTCCTTTACAGGCAATAAACAACGTATATAAGGGTCTGGCATATATAGCATACAAGAAGATGAATCTTCTATAATACCCTATGTGCCCCACCACAAATCTCTGCACCTCTTTGTAGTTAATGGGTAGTGGTATCTCCAAGATTACATGGATCTTGTTCTCATTTGTGGAGATGTAGTTCTTGGAAATAATGTGTCTAAGAATGACATCGTGTTTGACCAGAATCAACATTTGAGTGGGGGGTTCATCAACGAGATGCAGTAAAGTCTACATCTCTCAAAAACTAGCCAAAGATGAGCAAGATGCTCCTTCCACTTTGGAGGGTTTCATCAACGAGATGCAGTAGAGTCTACATCTCTCAAAAACTAGTCGAAGATGAGCAAGATGATCCTTCCATTTTGCATGCATAGGTCATCATCTCAATGAGTATATCCAAGATCTTCCAAAAGAGATGCTTGAAGGCTATACACATCAAGCATAGGAAGGTCGCAGGGGCATTGGTTGAGATAAATGTCATAATGTGATAGGTTCCCTATTCCGTAGCAAATGTTATCTTGTATTGATCAGCTAGGGTAGTCATCACTTGGTTTAAGCCTGAGAAGCCATCCAAGAACATTTAAGCTCTCCAACGACTCTTTCCAATATATGGTCAGTGTAAGGTAAGGGGTAGTGATCGCGAACTATGGTGTGGCGACATTAAATTGTTTGAAGTTAACACACACTCTAGGCTTCCTGATCTTTTTGGGAATGATCGTTCTTCTCAGTGACATCCATGTTGAGATATCGAGCTCATCTAGTGAGGCGGTGGACACTGATGACCCACCTAGGGGGGATAGGCCCCACACTTACACCACTGGCATGGTTGGTGAGATCATGGATGATATGCGGCCAGTGGGATGACGGGCTATGTGACAGCCATTCTAAAGACTGGCATAGTTATAGCGCTAGCTCATTTAGTTGGGTTCACACTATAGAGAACCCTAGTATGTATTTGGTTGAGTATCTTTTCATATTGTGTGTACTCTTATCTTTGTATATGGTGTGTTGAGTGTTGTGTGAAGTAGAAGAAGATTTTCAGCCTCTCACCTTGTGTATTCTCTTTTAGAGTTTTGTGAGTGTGTGTGCGCTTGCAAGAGCTCAAGCTCTCTTCTCCCCTGTATCTTTTCATGGTATCAGAGCCTGGTTCATGCTAAGGGCTGAGCTACAAGCAAGAGAAGCACAGGAATTGCTACGAGGGTAAGAGCTTCATCTACTCTTCCCTATTTGTGTTGGCGACTACACCCTTGTCTCAGGAGCTCTATGGGAGGCACCGGCAAACGATCTTTGATTGAGGAGCTTTCTTTGTGGGAGTAAAGCTATAGGGAAATTATAACGTCCTATCAGATAAAAAATTTTGGGTCAAAAACGCGTTTCGGGTGCGTTAGGACCTCCGTTTTTCAAAAAGCAGGTGATTTCGAGCACTACGGGTAAGTCATCGATTCTATGCAGAACTTTGTTTTAAGAACTGTAGGAAGACAGATTGGTTGTGCAAACATTGTGTGTGCTGCAAGGAGGTCAAATAGTTGCCATTGGGTGTATGTATGCACATTGAGGTCCCTGGTTGTGACATTTGAGTGTAGTACAGTACTGCTGCAAAAAATACATCAGTTGTGACATTTGAGTGCAGTACAGTACTACTGCGAAAAATACATCAGTTTGTGCAGGACAAACCAGAGTGCTATTTCTGGTAAATTTGTGTGTCTGGCAAGATGTCAAATGATGGCATAAACCAAATTGTTACTGAGAAGCTTGACAAGAACAACTTCCATGCTTGGAGGTTTAGGTTGAAAAATTTCCTGATGGGAAAGGGTTACTGGGACTACATAGAAGGTGAGCATGAAGAGGCACCAGAGATATCGGAGATCAATCCAACTGCTGCAGATTGGAACCAAGGAGCTAGAAAAGTTATGTATTAGCTCTCTATCACTATATAGGACACCATGATTGGGCACATACAGGATGCCAAGTCCCCCAAGGAGGCGTGGGCCTTGGTAAAACTCTATGAAACGAATACCAAGGCACGAAAGATACAGTTGAAGAATGAGCTTGGGTGAAGACCAACAGTCTTCTCACAAAACAAAAACAGTTTAAAGCAATAGGCTTTCTACACAAGTTCAAGAAGAGGACGAGGTAGAGGAGGCCGTGGACGCGGCCAAGGAGGTGGCCAAACAGGTAATCATAATTATGGCAGCAGCAACAACAACAGTCCCAGAATTCACAACAACAATAACACGCAAGTGTGGAAGAGGCCAATTCAGAGGCAGGGGGAGTCAAAGAGGTCGTGAAAATTGGCAAAGGCAGTATAATGATACATGTGGATGCTTTTATTGTGGTAAGCCTGGACATGTGCAAGCAAATTGTTATAAGAAGCAGGCTGACATGCAAAATGGGAAATTGCAGAAGCAAAACAACTATGCATCCTCGAGCAGAAACAATGAGGATAATGAAAGGTTGTTTGTTATGCAGCATGTCGTTTAATGCCATGTCTGAAAATGTTGAAGCAGCACATAAAGATGATGTATGCTTCAAACCACATGACAAGTCATGGGGAGTGGTTCAAGGAGATAAAAAACCTTGAAAGACCAGGTTTTATGGAAACAGGGAATGACACTGCTCATCCAATTGCCCATGTTGGAGATGTGCCATTGTCTATGCAGGATGGCAAAGTGAAGTACCTTGCAGATATACTTCATGTTTCGAACATAACAAAGAATATGGTTTCAGTTGGCTAGATGATTGAGCAGGGTTTGCAGGTTTGGTTCAACCCTGATGGTTGTTATGTTGAAGACTTTAAAGACAAGTGCAAGTTGGTTGCAAAAGGCAATAGAGTGGGCAGAATGTTTACATTGAACGTAAACATGCCTGAAGTGAGTGCTGCGATGTTTGCAAATGATTCAAGAATTGTTGCACACACAGACATTTGCAATAAAAGAATTGGACATGTGAATGTGCAAAGAGAATGAAGTCTATGCAGACTAAAGGAATTGTGACAGGGCTGCCAAAGTTTAAAGTTGAAGGTATGCAGAAAATATGTGAAGCATGCCAATTTGAAAAGCAAACAAAGCATGTATTTCCACGTGACAGGGCTACCAAAGTTTAAAGTTGAAGGTATACAGAAAATATGTGAAGCATGCCAATTTGAAAAGCAAACAAAGCATGTATTTCCACGTGACAGAAATGTGAGCAAAAATGCACTAGATGTTGTGCATTCAAATGTATGAGGTCCTACGAAGACCATGTCTATGGGAGGCTGCAGGTATTATGTGACATTTATTGATGACCACACAAGGAAAGTGTGGGTATACTTCATAAAGGAGAAGAGTGAGGTGTTCACTCATTTTCAGAATTTCAGAGTTATGGTTGAAAAGCAAATAGGGAAACATGTAAAGTGCCTAAGGTCAGATGGAGGGGGAGAGTACTTCTCCAATGAGTTCTCTAAATTTTTGCAGAAGAATGGTATTCAGAGACAGTTTACATGCAGATACACTCTGCAACAAAATGGAGTTGTTGAGCGAAAAAACAGGCACATTGCTGAGATTGCGCGAGCATTGATGGGAGAGAAGAATATGCCGCATAGCTATTGGGCTGAGGCTGTTTCTACAGCAGTTTATATCATGAACACAGGACTCCAACTGCAACCATACATGATGTAACTCCAGAGGAGAGGTTTACTGGTAGAAAACCTGATTTGTCTCATCTGAAAGTCTTTGGATGCATTGCATATATGCATGTGCCAGATGAGCTGAGAACTAAGTTGGATCCAAAAGCTGAAAAATGTGAGTTTATTGGGTATTCCCTTGAGCAAAAGGGATACAGGTGTTATAACCCTACTACACCTGAGTTAAGGGTAAGCAGGGATGTTGTTTTTTATGAGATGAGCAGCTGGTATGCTGCTAAAAAAGAAGATGTTGTTGGGACTGATGTGAGTGGAAATGTGGTTGCAGAGAATGCAAGTCAGCAATCACAGTCTTTGAGTGGACCAGGAGAGTCCTCATCTAGTGGTTCAGTTGATAGACCATGGAGTGGCAGGCTACTTCATAATACCAGTCCTGTAAATGTGATTAGTACATCACATAAAGGGAAAGAGAAAGTGGTTGAGCCCCTTAGTATGCCTGACATTTCTACAAGGCGTTCTCATGTTGATGGAGAGTCTAGTGGCTCAGAGATGAGCCTTGATGACGATCTTGGGATACCAGCTATGAGAACACCTGGTGCAAAGAAGGCTATGGAAGCCATTAATGCAAAGCTGCGAAGATCTGGGAGAGTGAAGAATCCTGTGCAGAGGTTTACCTATGATGGTTATGTGGCACATCACTATGCATACATGGCAAAAGTTGTGTAGGTTGTAGAGCCCACATGCATTGATGAGGCTGTTGGAAATGTGTGTTGGGAGAAAGCTATGGATGAGGAGATGGATGCACTATATGGAAATGAGACATGAGATTTAGTGCAATTGCCTGAAGGTAAGAAAGCCATTGGATGCAAGTGGGTGTACAAAGTAAAACATAACAGCGATGGAAGCATAAGCAGGTACAAGGCTAGATTGGTAGCCAAAGGATATGCGCAGACATATGGCATTGATTAAGAGGAAACTTTCAGCCCAGTTGCCAAGATGGCAACAGTGAGAGTTTTGATAGCAGTGGTGGCTGCGTCAAAGCAATGGTCTTTACATCAGATGGATGTAAAGAATGCATTCTTGCATGGGGATTTGCAGGAAGAGGTGTATATGTTGCAACCACCTGGTTATGAGGATGTGAGTCACCCCGAGCATGTTTGTAGGTTGAAGAAAGCTTTGTATGGCTTAAAACAAGCACCAAGAGCATGGTCTGACAAGATTTCTGAATATCTTGTCACTATTGGCTTTCATGTAGCCAATGCAGATTTCTCGCTGTATGTGAGACACAGTGATAGAGGGGTTGTGCTTGTTGTCATCTATGTAGATGACCTGATCATTACGGGGGGACCATGATGCAGAGATCTTTGATGTAAAGATCTTGCTTAGACAGAAGTTTGAGATGAAGGATATGGGGGAGCTCAGATATTTCTTGGGCATTGAGGTGATTAGGTCACCACATGGTATTGGATTATTGCAGAGACAGTATAGCTTGGACATGTTGTCCAAGTATGGTATGATAGGCTGTAAGCCTATCTCAGTGCCATTGGATCAGAATGGCAAGTTGAGTGTAGATTCAGGAGAGATTTTGGAGGATCCTACTATGTATAGGCGCATAGTAGAAAGCTTGATCTACATGACGATCACCAGGCCAGATTTGAGCTATGCTGTTGGGTTGGTGAGTCAGTTTATGCAGGTTCCTCGGAAGCTGCATTTGGATGCATTGAGACGCATACTAAGGTATGTGAGGTCTACTTTGCATTGTGGACTATTTTATGAAACTGGGACAGAGATCTGTGTACATGGGTACACAGATGCTGATTGGGCTGGTAGTATATCAGATAGAAGATCTACTAGTGGCTTCATGTTTTCTTTGGGGAGTGCTGCTGTAACTTGGAGCAGCAAGAAGCAGCCTACGGTTGCTCTATCCAGTACAGAGGTGCTGCTATGGCAGCATGTTGGCAGCATGTGAGGTAGCTTGGTTGAGAAAGCTATTTGCAAATTTGGGTCTATCAGTGGATAGACAAGTTGTCATTTTCTGTGACAACATTAGCAGTATACAGTTGGCTAGGAACCCAGTTTTTCATGCTCGCACGAAGCATATAGAGGTCCACTATCATTTTGTCAAAGAGAAGGTTTTGGCAAGAGACGTTAACCTTGTTTATGTCAGCACACTTTGAACATTGTTTATGTCAGCACACTTTGAACATTTATCCATACTTAGGATTTATGTGATATTCTCTCTGTTTGAATGGTTTTGCTCGTTCATGGAGAGGAATGGTGTGTTTCACCACTTCCGGATATTCTTCATAAATGAGTGTATTTCAAAAATATCCTAAAATTCTTTGAGCAAGGTTATCAATTCTCCTTATTGCTTATGGTTGAGGTCTTTGGCAATTGGCTTAAGATTTTCACCTCGACCAGCAAGATTTACTTCTTCGACCCCGAAAAAGCTATCATATGAAGTATGTGGCTCTCTACCTAGGCTTCTTTAAGCCTTCTTGCCATGCACTACTCTATCATATGAAGTATGTGGCTCTCTACCTAGGCTTCTTTGAGCCTTCTTGCCATGCACTACTCTATCCATGATGTTGTAGGACTTAAAGTAGTCGGGAACTTACCTCAGATCTTCCTCCTGAGGCTTGGTAAGCTCTCAGAGTTTTGATTTCTTCTCTATTGAGCTTGGGTTTGGCAGCTTAGTTGAGCTTTGGCTTGCTCAAAGCTCATATGGGATCCTTGTCACCTTTAAAGGATATTATCTTGGCTTGAATTGTAACCTTATTTAAGTCAGCCTCCCATAAGTGTAGGTCTCATGTGAATCTATGGCCTCAACATAGCAAAGCTTCGCTCCATGGGGAGAAGATACTTATTAGGCTTTCTATGCAATTTTATCCTTCTTTGCCAGTGACTCTAGGCAATACAAAGGTTGACCCTTCTACTGAGGAGTCCTCAGTAGATAAATTACTAGCTACTCTTGGTTTGAAGTTGTGGGATGTTGCACTAAGTATGAATAGGAATTTTGTCCCGTCTAGTCTTGCAAACCTTTTTTCAAGATTTTTGTCTCATCCAATCTTTCAAACCTTTTTCCAAGATTTTATGGAAGAGTGTGCCAAGACATGGATTGATCCCTTAGAGTCATCAAGCTTTCATAGTCCTAGTTCTCATCTTCATTATCTAATAACTCATTTTGCAACATTTACACACGTTGACCAAAGCGGTGTAGACAATTGTGTTTGCCTCATTGGCAAGAATGCCTCCAACCATGGGATGAGTCTTCCATGTCTTTAAATTTATCTCCAAGGAGTGGTTACCCTTACATATATAAATGTGATTGGTTTCCCAAGCATGAACTAGTCTTGCTTATCTCATGTAAGTTCTCTCTAGGCCTTTCGAGGATCATCATGTATGACCCTTTTCTTTGAAAATCCATCACCCCACAAATGTGTGGTGGAAACTTAGTCTCCAAAGGCCTTGTTCTTTGCATCTTACAGGACACCTACTAATGGTTTGGTTGTATTCCATACAAGCTTGACCATGAGACTTGTGCATAGTCAGCCTTATTAGTGAGAATGCCTCGACCCATGGGATGCGTCTTCACATTTAAGTTCAAGGCTTGCATTTATAAGTGTGATTGGTTTCCCAAAATGATGAACTAGTTCTCTCATGTAAGGCCTTATAAGGACATCATCATGTATGACCCTCTTCTCTGAAAATCCATCGCCCACTAATGTGTGGTGGAAACTTAGTCCAAACATGTTTGATTTTGGCATCTTACAAGATGCCTACTAAGGGTTTAGTTGTTCCCATCAGAGCAAGCTTGACCATGAGGCTTATGTCTACAAGTGGTGGGATACCCCATGCCTCCCAGTAATCCTTAGTGATGTGCTAACATCAACATGACCATCCAAGATCTAGAGATCGTCATAGCCCCTTATACATAACACGTAACACAGCTTGCATTTTGTCGCTTACAATAGTACCCTAGCTTGTTCATGGGCACTTTTTGTTGGCTATCCTTTGATTTTGGCTCTAGAGAGAGGGTGCTCAATGGGGCATGGCTCCAGGTTTAGGTTCAACTATGTGGGCTCTTAGGTTCCCATGCATCCAATCAGATAAGTCTCTCCAAAGTTGGGAATTTCTTTACAAAAGAGAACTTGTTGGAACTTGGACTTCCAAGGAGGACAAGAAGGCTATGAGGATTGCTATGTTCGATGGAAAATACTCATACTCATCAGGTTCATACTCACTCTAGGGTGGACTAGGATCTACCAATATGTAAGGGATGTGGATTGATCCTTCCCTAAGAGGTGGTGCCTCTGAAGGGGACAAAATAAAGTCCCCACCGATCACCTCAAAGAAAATGTTACATTCACTATGACGTCCCATGGAAGGCCAACTTTCACCTCACACTCAATCCCCCTCACTACATCATCTAGTCATGTGGGGCCTACACAAGTTACATTAAAAATGATTTATCACAAATGCCTAATTTTCAACACTCCCACCTCACTACATCGTCTAGTAATGTGGGGCCTACACAAGTTACATTAAAATTCTTTAACACAAATGCCTAATTTTCAACACTCCCACTTGATCAAGCATCAACCCCACGGTCAAGTATTCACAAAGAACTCTCTGAACTTAATTACATGATGAGCCACAAAAATATATCCCATTTAGGCTCACTTAGGCTTACATAGAGTTAACCACCAATGGTACAACATAAAGACTCCCACTTAGATAGAAAGTGTGCCACATATGCTACAGAACCACAAAGTTATGTGGTGATCACAAGGATTGATGAAGATTGGCGGTGCTAGTAAGGATGCTCCAAATAGAGCCTACAATTTGAACCCACTTGCATTGATGGAAAACTTAGTGCATAGAGGCCCCTCATATACGTTGTGTAAGCACATCCACCAATGTAAG
Organism: Cibotium barometz; assembly: GCF_041138505.1. Taxonomy (NCBI): domain Eukaryota; kingdom Viridiplantae; phylum Streptophyta; class Polypodiopsida; order Cyatheales; family Cibotiaceae; genus Cibotium; species Cibotium barometz. The sequence goes on along the minus strand of NC_141090.1, from coordinate 8,666,775 downwards.
TTGGTGTAGATGGGATATGCAAATATGATGCTGATCCACCAAGATGATAGACATGCTCATCACATAACCGTCAAGGAAGACTCTAGAACAAAAAGCTTGCACAACTTATTTGCCTACCCATAAAGCATATTTTTTACTATTTACAAAGGGTTTGTGAACCTAAAGAAGCCAAAAGGTTATGGTTCCACAAAAACATTTTCCAATCATATATGAAAAACCCTAAAAAGATAAACTTAAAAATAATAAAGGTAGTTAGCAACTTGATGACTTATGATGCACTAATCCACAGAAGCTGTGCTTATAGTGCACCACCACAATAGAGCCCGAGAGTGCCATAGCCCGCACATATGAAATGATTGCTTGCTTATTACTTACAATATGTACTATACCTTTGGGATTACCACAAGTTAAGATCGAGCTTTCCATAAATGATCACAAGGTGATACACACCTAAGTTTGTAACTTTTAATCATCACATCAAAAAAAGGATGCTTCAGGTAGAATTGCCAACTTTAATATGGGATGGAGAGCTTTCAAACTTGCTTCATACAAAGAGTTGCTCATGAGGACCCACCTAGAAGATCCAGCTCCTACTTAGCCATGCTTGTTAAGTAACATAGCTATTTGTCCACAAAGATATCTACCACATAGATGTGATGTAGATGCTGGGAGCTGCCCATGCAAATTGTAACTTTTTCTTGGATACTAGTTTCTACTTTTACACATAAAAGATAAGCTCATCTCACAATTGACTACTACCACTAGAGCTATTCACATAGAGTTCTCCCTAGTATTGGACACTGAAATCATTGAAGTAGAATGTGTCGAGTTTTTTGCTTCCGTGTTTTTTTCTTTCAGAACTGACTACTATGAGTGGTTTCTTCTTCTGCAAGTACCAAATACTCTACAAATTAGTGAGGTGGAGTCTCATCTCTTAGATGAAGTCTATCGTATTGAATTATGTGAGGAGGAAGCCATATTTTGAATTCCCATTCTTGTAATAACCCAATATTGAGAATCATTTGTAAATAAGAGTGAGTCCCATACTTCAGCTTGGTGTCATAGTTTGACATTATTGATATCGAAGGTTCTTGTTCTTCAAATATGTAAGATCCTTGTCCCCACCGCGCAACAAATTCAGGGGTGCTAGCAGCGGAAGTAGCACTTCTTGCACGGGGCAGAAGGGTGATAGGCACATAAATAGCATCCAACATGATGTTGGCAGCCCACATGCAGGCTATTACATTATCACTATACACAAGCTAACATAAATGGTCACAGTAGCTTGCCATTAGATTATTCTTAAACAGTCACACAATTTTGATTTTCTTGTGGCAATGTTGATGCTCTTTATATTACCATGCCCCACATTTTTTTTTTGCAGGTTGTAGATTATGCTTAAACGGTCACACAATGTTGATTTGCTTGTGGCAATGTTGATGCTCTTCAAATTTCCCTACCCCACAAAATTTTACGAATAATCAAATGCTAACACTAATTTGGGGATGTCTATACAGATTTCACACAAAGTTGCAATGTCCACACATAAAAGGGAATAGAAAGTAATTCTTAAGAAACACTCCTCTCTCTCTCTAAATAACCTCACATAGAAGGACAAACTCTCTCCATTTCTATTTCTTTCACTCCCATAAATGGGATTAAAATTTTTCATAGTGGGCTAAGTTCTCTCACACATAGGAGTTTAAAGTCGTAAATAAGAAAGGAGCTACTATAACTACTTAGGTAAAATCTTGGGGACTCTTTTAAGTTATGGGCGACCACAGTGTGTACAAGCTTTGGCTCATTCTTGTATTCTTGACAAATACATTCCCTCTCTATCTTACTCCCTTCTATATAAGTCAACTCCTATGTAAAAGAAACTCCTTCTATACAAGTCACTTTTTTAGAGCTTTGGTTCATTCTTGTACTATTGACAAATACTTCCCAGTGAACTCTCTATGTTACTCACTTGGCTTATTTCGTTCATTGCTTGAATGTCTAGGATGGTAGCTTGTGAACTCCCTCTCTTACTCCTTTGCCTTGTTTAGTTCATTGCTTGAATGTCTAGGATGGTAGCTTGTGAACTCCCTCTCTTACTCCCTTGCCTTGTTTAGTTCATTGCTTACATGTCTAGGATGGTAGCTTGTGAGTACATGTGTGTATATTGTTGCCTTGAGCTTAGGCACTCTCCTTACCCTCTCGACTAGCAAGGGAACAATTGGATAGATGACATATTCTTGCCTTTATAAAAGGTAAGATTAACTCTCTCTTTCCATCATGATTATGAGCGGTGTGACGACATGGAAACAACATTGATATTAGAGCTAGCACACCCACATTAGGAGTTACGTTTGTGGTTGTTTCAACAAGTCCCCAAGGCACATATATTAACAAAGTAAGGTTATAAATCGACCACATAATATTCTACAAGTTCTTACTACGAAAGGTGGTCCATGGTTTAGGTATCTTCATACTATGGTGCTTCACCCATCTAACCCTAAAGCCTCCTTTGTTGAAGAAATCCCCTTCTGTGTTATCTTGCCTTTACTTGACTTTGCTGAACTCTTCTAGTAAAAATGCTTCACCATCCATGAGTGTAGGTGCTGGCAAGTTGGTAAAAGTAGTAACAATGTTGCTATACTCTTTCTGAGGGAAACTCTTCACAAAAGAACTGCTATAATGACATCTTCCTTAATGTGTTTCATGATACTTGCAAGATGAGTTAGGATACTCTTTATGTAGTTAAGGTGAGTTGGGAAGAGACTCATTCAAATTCATATTGAGTTCAAAAAACTAGAAGGCATCTTTAATCCCTTGTGCTTAGCCCAATAATTAAGGTTTAAGCCAATCTTAATCACCTCATAACAAATTAAATCATTGTTTTGTGAAGGTAGAAAATTGAGCCCACTAGGCAGGTTTAATCATTAGGTTCACAAGAGTGTTAGCAAGAGGAGGGCATGAGATGAACTCACAGACTAGGCATACTTAATCATTATGAAAATAGTCCTTTATAGGAGAGACCCCGCTTTAAAAGGTGCATACATATGCTGCCACCGCGAATGCCACATGTGTAGAGTCTTCAACAACAATTTTACAAGTCTCTTTTGACACTCTTCGATGTAGTGCCTTGGCTAATGGCAATAATAAGACTTTCCTTTCTTCTTCTTGGTGTCACCTTGTGTGATGAGTCCACTTTGCCTTTGTTTCTGGAGAATAAGGCTTGGTCTCCTCTTCTTGTATCACCCCTAGATCTATTCTTCCTTGTTTGCTCCTCATGGAGAAGTAATCCAACTAGCTTCTCAAAGGATATAACTAGAACATGGTCTTGAGGACCACCCTGGTAGCTCTAGTAAAAATTCACAATTGAATGTGAGGTATGATGGATAGCTTGACTGAGAGAGTTATCATGGACATCGCCTAGGCATCACGAGAATCCCACCTAGGTTGTTCTTTAGTAGGAGGAGTAGGACCCTCTAGAACTTCATCATCTCGGCATCATGAGAATCCCACTTACATTGTTCTCTTGAGTAGGAGGACCCTTTGGAATTCTAGCAACCACTTGAGCAACTGTTCTAGTACCACCTACTATGGATATTGCTAATAAGGAAGGATGAGGTTCATCCCCAGTGAGAATCTCCAATAACCCCCTAGCTATTAACAAGCTTTTCATCATAAAGCTCCACAGTGAATAATTTTCTTCAAGTCTATCCTTAGTGGTCATGTGCCTAAAATTATTAGATCCTCTCTATGCCATCTCTCTTTACAATGCTGGATTTTTCAAAGTATGTGTACTCAAAATAGAAAACCCCGTGCGGGGGCGCGGAAGAGAACCCTTGATGCACTCTATATGCTTGTAAGAAAATATTGAATGATGGCTAAGACACTAAGATTTGTTGAGATTTAAGATGCGATCATGCCAAAGTATACCAAGAATAGGATGTATACTTGAGTGAGCAGAAAAAAGCTATGAGATATGTGCACAAGAATGGGAGTGCCCAGATTTTGCATAGGTACAAGAGCACCTATGGATGCCCGATCTAAAAGATATCTCTAAGAGAAAGCCCCAAAATAAGAAACCAATACCTTAAGGTTTTGATAGTGATGATGAATAAAGATGATGGTAAAGAGGAGCTCTAGAGGATGGAATTGTGAGCAACATTGCAAAGACTAATAGGACCAAAGTTGGGCTTCCAGCTCTAGATATGAATTGGTGGAGAGGCCAGCAGTAGTTGGCCTCTAGAGGATGGAATTGCGAGCAACATTGCAAAGACTAATAGGACCAAAGTTGGGCTTCCAGCTCTAGATATGAATTGGTGGAGAGGCCAGCAGTAGTTGGTGGATTTGGGTGGTCCTCATTGCAGAGTTATCAAGGAGCTAAGCTATGACTGTCTGGGCCAGCAACGATGCTCTGTCTAGTAGCTCTACCCATGTTGAAAATGGTCCTTTTATAGGAGAGACCATCCTTTACGAGGTGCATACATATGATGCCCACACGTCACATGTTGAGGCATGATGCCAAGTGTCCCTAAGAGGTGTCACCTTTACACATCATTGCTTACATAAGATCCTTCTAAGGGGTTATTCCTATATACAAAGGAACTTACATGCTAACAACAGCTATTAACACACACTAGAACCATTTTATTTAAACTTAAACTTACACACATTAGAGTGCTAGTTTACAATTCCCACATTAACTATTAATATTTAACAGAGTTCAAATAACATGTATCCTCCTTTCAAAGGTTGGAACTAAAAAATGTTTTCCTACATATACAATTGAGATTATACAATTCTAATTCAACCTACATATCAAACTTAGATTTCAAAGAGTTAATCAAGGGTGCTTTAGTAGTGTGAACCCCACCATTGAAGGAAATTGCTAAAGAATTTCCACATAAACACATATTTTATTCTTTAGGTCAATTTAGGAATTCGTATATGACATCCTTGTTGAGATTTTATGAAAGAGAATCACATTTGAGAAATTGACACTAGGGACTCACTAAAGTCTCATTGTCTTCATAGTGCAATGGTGTAAAATAGGTATGACCATGAATAGGAATTATAGATAGTAATAAAGTTTAATTGCTTTTGTTGAAGTAACAAGCAAACATAGTAATATTTGGTTCACTAAAATCCTGTATATTGCCATTTTTCTTTGTGTAAATTTTTGTGATACATGTGAGAGTATTTTCAATTGGTAAAATGACAAGATAGGCAACCTTTTTAGACATGTTATATATTTTGCTTTCCTGAACCACTTTACATAACTTTGTTGATGGAAAGCATGTTCCAAATCATGTATAATTTACATGGAGGTAGTTTTTAAAGCCGTGGTACTTTATTCAATCTATTTGTCTCCATGGTAATCATGAGCTTAATTGGATTAGAAATAAATGACTTGAAGTGGTGTTTAGAAGAATTTTATGGAGAATCACTACTTTACATATTTGAAGAAGTACATTGGATTAGAAATAAATGACTTAGAAGAAGTTTATGGAGAATCACTACTTTACATATTAGAAATACATGACTTGAAGTGGTGCATCCATCTCACATAGAGATTACATTTTGAGTTAAATAAATCATTAGAGCAATTTTATTTCTTATTACTCTTAGTTGACATGATGGAATTGTGTACAAAGTTATACATAAACTCTTGTATTAGTTTATATGCTTTGCATATGGCACACCATCACCCCTGATGCTAACTGTAAGTCACTCTTAGAAGTTTATGTGCTAAGTTCAAAGTTAGTTGAAAAGCCATAGGTTGTCAAAATAACATCTTGTTATATACATCACACTATTAGATATCAATACTCCACTCTCAAATTATATCGTTTAGGCAGTGGCTAACTCATGTTTATACGTCCCCCATTATAAGGAGTAGCCATGGTTGAGCACCCCGAGCACCTTGCATCATTGTATTCACTTGGGAAGGTGGCGTATGAGGCCAGATGGTTTATAGATGGCTTGGATTATATTATTGTATACATCACACTATTGGATATCAATGATCCACTCTCATATTATATTGTCTAGGCATTGGCTAGCTCATGTTTTTACACCCCCCATTATGAGAAGTAACCATGGTTAAGTAGCCGGTGCACCGGCATCCCCGTATTCACTTGGAAAGGTGGCGTATGAGGCTAGATGGTTTAGAGACAGCTTGGATTAGATGTAGCCTATTTGGCACACAATAGGTTACATGCTATACTAGACCGTTATCTTATAATAGTTCACACATGGAGTAGGTAGACTTTACTCTTGGACACACTATCATAATATTACAGGGCCCAAACGTGGCTCAAACGTGGCTCGAGAATGAGCCCAAATGGCCGTGGGAGATGGGATAACTGTTATGCATTGTCTAGTACATCTTTATAGGCCCCTACTATGACCATGAACCCATGCGGATCATATCATGGTTGTCCTGCATATACAAGCCCATAAAGCTCCTTCTCCACATAGTTCATTAGGCATTGTGAGTTTGCTACCTAGCTTCTACTAGTAGATAGATTTCGTCCCACGTATATAGGCCTATAAAGATATATGGCAAGCTCCTTCTCCACACAGCTCATTAGTCATCATTGTGAGTTTACTCCCTAGCTTCTACTAGTATATAGATTCTATCTTAACAGTTCCATATTAGCCATCAAAGCTTTGTTCACATGAGCACATGGGTGTGGGGCTTTGCCATCTACTGTATCACTTCAATAATACAATATTCTTCTCTATCTCTGTTATTGTGCAATCTGAGTTATAAAGTTTTATGGTATGAAAGACCCTACTTCTTATCAGTGTTCTCTTATTTACCCCGCAGGTTGTATCCTCTTATACACACATTTGCCCACACATGTTGCATAATACCTTGTTGTTGGGAGGGTTAAGTAGATGAGACCAATGAAATAACTTCATTAAAAAATATGGCATGCATAAGTTGAAGGAGATAAGAAGCCACTCTAACATATATTTGAATAGAAAAGCTTATCGTTAAATGTAAACTCTTAAAGTTACTTTTCTTTTTGTAAATTTGCAGTCATGACATGTTTCATTCATTGATACTCCATGCATTATATGTATAAGTGCACATTTTAGCTTATTGTTTGGCTTCATGTAGATAGAAAAGCATACAGTAGTTACAGAGGGAAATACCTTTGCAAAAGTAGCTAGTGCACCTTGAAAGATATGTAAATAGAAAAGCATACAATAGTTACAAAGGGAATTACTTTTACAAAAGTAGCTAGCACACTTTGAAAGACATGATATATTCCAAAATAGCTTAAAGAAAGTGTTGCTCATCCTTTCGGCCCATGAAAACAAGACTTAAAAAGTAGCTTGAATTTTCCTTACAGTTGACTTCTAATTTTACCTAAGTGAGGCCATGTTGATGAGGTTACTTAGTAAAAAAAGAATCCATACATGGTTAGTAAAAAGGAAAATTCAAGACTTAAAAAGTTGCTTAAATTTTCCTTGCAGTTGACTTCTAATTTTACCAAAGAATCAATATTTGAGGGCATGTTGATGAGGTTACTTAGTAAAAAGGAAGAATCCATATGTGGTTGTTGATGAGTAACGATGGATAGAGGAGGGTAGAATAACGAGAAGAGGAGGAATAAAAATGTATTATTTAATAAAAACAAGCACTGAGTGGATGGAGCAATCATGCAAACATACTTATGTACGTGCGTACAGATAAGCACACACACTTGCATATGTGTGCACATGTATACATGCACACGCATACACATAACCACACACTTGCTCGTGTGTGCATGTTCATCATGCATGCCTGTGTGCACTTATGTCCATATGTACACATAGCCACACACACTTGCATGCTCATACATGCACACACACATAATATACATGCTCACAAAGGGTAGGTGATGACGAACTAGGGGTAGAATAATAAAAAAACAAGGAAGAAAATGATTTGAACCAATGCAAGTAAGTAGTTGGGGGTGGATGGAGTACACACACATCAATACACATGCAAGCAAACACATCAATACACATCAATACACATGCAAGCAAACACATCAATACACATCAATACACATCAACACACATCAATACACATGCAAGCAAACACATGTACGTACGCAACATGAGAGAGAGAGAGAGAGAGAGAGAGAGAGAGAGAGAGAGAGAGAGAGAGTCTCTTTGATTTCAAGACGGGGACAAGTTTTCAAGAGGGGGAAGCTACCACTAAGAGCATGTTCAGGAATACAAGCTTGAGTGCAATGTTGCCATGTGTAATTGATGATTTAAAAAATTGGATGCTCCAAGTTGAACCATTTTCACCCCTTGAAAGAAACTAGGGTGTGTGAAAACGCTCCAAATTTTCTTCAATGTTTCAGATCCTTCAACATTTGAAATGGTGAAATAGAACATTTCTTAAATCTATGGATCTCAGTCTAGTTTTCTTAAGTGCCTCTAATGGTGAGCACTGAGCTCCATCCCCATGCTTGAACTGAACCTAGATCTTTGTCTTGGCCCTCCTTTGGGGGAATGTGTTAGGTGGTGGATCTGAGGTGGGATTTCTATCCGAAGGGACTTGGTGCCTTGAGGGTATGCTAGCCTGCCCCGAATAGTTTGCCTCTACGTGCCTACCCGGTGCGTGAGTGCGTTCCTAAGGTGCCTACCACACCATGGGTCCGTGCTTTGCCTCTCCTTGCACCTCCTCCCCATATAGAGGCAAACTATTCGGGACGGGCTAGCATACCCTCAAGGCACCAAGTCCCTTCGGATAGAAATCCCACCTCAGAGTGGAAGGGGATGCGTTCCTTTGTAATTGAACTTTCACCCATAGGGTAGTGGGAATCCGAGTTGGACGAAGTGGGTCAAGGTTGAAAGCGAGTCGGGTGATGACGTGGAAGAGGAGCCCGTTTTTCTCCCAACTTTTAATGAGCCGACTATTATATTATTGTGTCCATTTTTTTTTTCTAAAAATGGGATAAGAAAATATAAAGGCACTGTTTCGAGTGTGGGGGAGGTCGCATTATGCATCGCTGTTGGAGAGAAGGAAGCAAATGCAGAAAGCCCTAAACGCAGGGCGAAAGAAAAGGGATTGTGAGTGGTTGTTGGTAAGCTTTTTCTGAGGGCTGGCTATGGCGGAAGCTCGCCTGCTTTTGTGAAACATCGCACAGGTTTACCTTGCAGGTAAGTTCTCCTCCTCCTCCTCATGTTTTTGACCGTTTGCCCTGATTTTGCCACAGTATCAGGATACTGCGAGCTGTGCCCTAACCCCTTTACAGAAGGCCCTCAATCGCATCGCAGGGTCCTCATCGAGTGTTGAATCCACATCATGAGCGCTTGCTGGTCCCTCTGTGATCTGTGAGCAATTTTAGCGTTTTAACTATTTCCTGCGAAGGATTCAAAAAGAGGCGTCATGGCCAACCTGGTTAATAGAGCCACCAGTAACATGTTGAGTGGACCGGACTGGGCCATGAACATGGAGCTTTGCGACCTCATCAACAATGATCCAGGGTATGCTCACTCAACCTGTTGATTTGCTTTTTCTAGCTTAACGTATTGTGCTTGTGTCCCACCAATATGCCTTTCTATATTGTTTCCCTTCTTGCTTATACACTTGCGTTACCGTTCAATTTGCATCTGTCTTTCCCTTTGCTTCATCTGCTTACCCACGTCGTTGATGTCTCTTCCAACGGCCGAGATCTAGTTGGCTTTGGGGTGTTGGGAAACTCTAGATAACATCAGGTTTTGTGAATTTGTGAAGACGTGTCCCAGGATTGCCAGAGCATAGGCGTGTAGAGATCCTTGTGAAGATTTGAAGACTACATGTTCGGTGTGGATTGCGGCACTTTTGGGAAATCTTATGCAAGTCGGAAGAGTTTAAATTATGTCTCCTTGGAATCCTTATTCCGGGCAGAGAGGCGTAAGAGTGGAAGAGTCTGGGGAAGGTTACAAAAAAAAACGCCCCAACCAGAGGGAGGGACAGCCGGGGAAGAAGCAGGGCTGTCGAGGCCACTCGTCGGGCTGCACCACACGCGAATAGACCATCTCCAGATGCTGTCTTGACTGTAAAACAGCCCACACTCCTCGTAAAGCTGCTGCAAATGCTTAGGATCCAACTCAACACCTTTGCACACAGGAGAAAACGCAAGGGGCAGGAGCACGGCAGGAAGAAAACACTGATGAAGGAGAGACATAGAAGAAAAACGCAGGTTCAGCAGGAAACGCAGCCAGCCTTGGCTTCTAGAAACACAAGAGGGAGGAGGGGATCAAAATGTAGATGATGGCGGCCAGGTACCTAGACGTCTGATACCATGTTGGAGTATACATAGGCAGAAGCATAGACAAAGGAAGAGAGAGAGAGAGAGAGAGAGAGAGTGTCATGTGCACAGTGTGTATCTACTGTGTGCTACACGCACACAAGACTAGCTTCGAGGTTTGGGGAAGCTTGGAGCTAGGCGGGTTGATTGGCGAGCTGAGTTAGGGATAGACTAACGGGCGGGCACCCAAGTATGGACGGGCGGGCGCCCAAGTGTGGACGCCCGATAACCGGCCAAGAGCCTATAAAAGGGTGGCCAAGGTTAGTCATTAGTCATATAGAGTCTCGCGTGACTTTGTGATCTATGGTCAGGAGCTTGGATCTAGTGCAGACATGCACCTGCTTCATGCATCCGAGGCCTGCAGCAATCTTGAGGCCCACGAGGGTAGCTTCGTGGCGGTATGGGACGTCACGAGGTAGAGATTGGTCGGTACGTCCATCTAGTTAGCTCAGCTTGTGGCTCGGTGGGGACAGCCAAGACTTGGGGGCTTGCCCATGGCTGTCAAGGTTGGGAGGTGAGTCAGGCCTGCACCCTCGTCATGTTTGTTTAGTTTATTTGCAGGTTTCGAGTCTTGTACCAGGAGCGTTCTACGAGGAGATTCTATGGGAATTTGATAGTGGTATCAGAGCAAGCCTCGTGAACGAGCAAGTCGGTAGGTAGAGAAAAAGAGGTCGAAGAAAAGGCATGAGTTCGAGAAGCTTGCTGTTTTTTCAGATTCAGTATGTTGCTTTTTCATCGTGGGAACCCGTGAAGAAGGGTTGGTCTCGTATGGGTTGTTTGCTTTGCAAAGAAGGGGCTAGATGTGCTTTCAACTGTGTAAATAGTTTCAAGAGAGAAGAAGTGAAAAAGTCTTATCGCCTGTATGTTTGTAAGAGAGAGAGAGAGAGAGAGAGAGAGAGAGAGAGAGAGAGAGAGAGAGAGAGAGAGAGGTGGCGCCTGAGTTACTGCACAGTCCACGTAAGTAAAAAAGGCATGCAAACACGTGTATGCAAGTAGGCTGTACACGTAGGTAGGTGTCAAATCCCCACGGATCCCCTCGTGATCGATCTTGGTTCGAAACTCGAATCCTGCAAACAAACGAACAAACAAAGGGGGTGCAGGCCTGACTCACCTCCCAACCATGACAGCCGTGGGCGAGCCCACAGTCTTGGCGAGCCACGAGCTGAGCTAACTAGGATGACGTACTGACTAATCTCCTCCTCGCGATGTCCCATACCGCTACGAAACTGCCCTCGCGGGCCTCGAGATTGCTGCCGGTCTCGGTTGCGTAAAGCAGGTGCACGTCTGCACTAGATCCAGGCTCCAAGACCATAGAGCTCTCACAAACTCGCGAGACTCTCTATAATACAATAACTAACCTTGGCCACCCTTTTATAGGCTCTTGGCCTGTCATCGGGTATCCACACTTGGGTGCCCGCCCGTCCATACTTGGGTGCCCGCCCGTTAGTATTTCCCTAACTCAGCTCGTCAATCAGCCTACCTAGTTCCAAGCTTCCCCAAGCCTCGAAACTAGTCTTGCATGCGTATAGCACACGGTAGATACACACTGTGCACATGACATACTCCCCTTTCTCTAAGAGCTCACTCCTGAGCTCACTAAAAAGCCAAGGTAATCTCTCTGAAGAGTAGTCAATGTCTCCCATGTAGCGTCCTCCTCAACACGATCCTTCCACTTGATCTTGTATTCCGTGATAAGCGTATTACGCAATCTTCGTTCACGAAATCCAAGAATCTTTTCAGGTTCGTGCGGAACAAATGTCATGTCCTGGACATCTATAATTTCTTGAGGAGTAACTAACTGATCTGCTCCACCCAGTACTTCCTTAAGTCTACTGACATGAAATACAGGATGAACTTTCACATGAGAAGGCAAATCCAATTCATATGCAACTGAACCAATCCGTCGTGTAATACGAAATGGTCCACAGTATCTAGGGGATAATTTCGGAGATCTACCTGTCCGTAAAGTCTCGGAATCTTTCGGAACTCGCAAATACACCATCGTTCCTTCAGAGAACTCTCTGGGTGAACGATGTCTATTAGAATAAAACCTGTCTCGATCTTGAGCAGTTCTAATAGATTCCTTCGTAACTTGTAACATTTCTTGCATATCTTGCAAAAAAATTACGTGCTGCATCATGCTGAATTCCTGAGAATCCTACTGTAACAGGTGATCTAGGTTGAAAACCATACATAAGCATGAAAGGACTAAATCTTGTACTCGTATGCTTAGTACTGTTATATGCAAATTCTAACATAGGAAGATAATCCTCCCATGAACTCTATCTTTTGGATACATATGCTCGAAGCATATCTTCCAAAATCTGATTCACTCTTTCAGTTTGGCCATCAGATTGAGGATGATCAAAAGAACTCAAATTCAAAGTTGTTTCCAACTTCTCAAAAACAAGTTTCCAAAAATCACTCGTAAACTTAGAGTCCCTATCACTGACTATGTCCTGCGGTAACCCGTACAGTCTAAACAATTGCTCGATAAACTGCCGTGCTAATTGCGTAGCTGTAATAGTCTTTCGGGTTGGTAAAAATCCAGCCATTTTTGTCAAGCGATCTACCACAACCCAAATAGAATCGTGGCCTTGATGTGCTCTTGGCAATCCGGTAATAAAATCCATGAAAATACTTTCCCATTTATTACCTGGGATTTGCAAAGGATGCAACAACCCAGTCTGTCTAAAGCGTTCAGCTTTATTTGCCTGACAAATTTGACACTTGAGAACATAATCTTCTACATACCCTTTCATCTTCGGCCAATAAAAAGTGTGTTTCACTAATGATAGCGTCCTGTGTATCCCAGGGTGTCCAGCAGAGGGGGCGTCGTGACACTCCTTAAGAATCTTGGATCTAATGTCTGGGATCTGTGGTACACAAATTTTGTCATTACGGAATAGCAAACCATTCCGAATTATCCACTGGCCTCCTGCAGCCTGAATAGTAGACTGCTCAGTCATCGAGTCTTGGTCAATCTCAATGAGCTCCCGTCCTGGATCTTCTGCCAAAATGGACCAAAATAACTATCAGTCCTGCAAAGTCCTCTCAATGACTGAAATAAGTCAGTAGAAATCTCGGTGAACGACAAAGAATTCACCTCTCTAATCCGACTAAGCGCATCTGCAATACTATTCATGGACCCTTTTCGATAACGGATCTCAAAATCAAAATCTTGCATTAACTCTGCCCAACGAGCTTTCCTTCCTCTCAAATCATCCGCATCACACACATACTTGATTGACTGATGATAAGTCAATACCACAAACTTGGAGCCATATAAATAATGTCTCCAAACCTTGAGAGCATGAATCACAGCATAAAGCTCCTTCTCAAGGGTTGGCCAACGAGATTGAGTGTCGTCTAGCTTTTTACTTTCAAAAGCAACCGGTCTATCATCTTGAAATAAAGCAGCCCCGATAGCATAGTCACTGGCATCAGTTTTAAGAACATAAGGCCGACTAGGATCAGGCAATGCTAAGATAGGTGCTTCCTTGACTTTATCTTTCAAAAGTCTGAAGGCCATATCCAAATCGTTATTCCAAGTGATAGGCTGATTTGACTTACGTCCACGACCTTTCAATAAGTCGATCATCGGTAGTGTGAGCTGAGAGTACTCCCGTACAGATTTCCGAAGAAAAACAACAAAACCGAGAAAAGAACGAAGTTGTTTCACTGTTCGTGGTATAGGCCAGTTCAAAACCTTCTGAACTCGGTCATAGTCAATGCTCAATCCATCTCTAGTGATCTTGTGTCCTAAGTAAATGATGTCGGTCATAAAGAACTCACATTTACTTAACTTAGCATATAGTCAATTCTGTCTCAAAATAGATAAGATAATCGTAAGGTGTCTGACATGGTCCTCAAGAGTACGGCTATATATCAAAATATCGTCCAAGAACACCACCACAAATTTCCCCAAATGTTCACGAAAAAGATCGTTCATCATTTGCTGGAAAGTGGCTAGAGCATTGGTTAACCCAAAAGGTAATACGAGAAACTCGTAATGGCCGTACCTAGTCCGAAAGGCGGTTCTTTCGACATGCCTTTCATGAATACGTATCTGGTGATAGTCAGTACGTAAATCTATCTTCGTGAAATATTTTGCTCCTGCTAATCGGTCAATCAGGTCATCTGATCTAGGGAGAGGATAATGGTTCTTAATGGTCAGCTTGTTCAATCTCTTGTAATCTATACACATTCTCCAAGTATTGTCCTTCTTTCTTCTAAGCAACACGGGTGCACTCCAAGGTGATTTACTTGGATGGATCTGGCCCATCCTCAAATAATCTTCGAGTTGTTTAGCCAACTCATCTTCCTCAGCTTGGCTCATCCTATAAGGTGGAATACTCACAGGATGAGCACCAGGGATCAAGTCAATACGATGATCTACTGCCCTTTCAGGTAGTAAACCCGATGGCAGTTCCTTAGGAAATACGTCTTGAAACGAATCAAGTATCTTCTGTAATTCTTTGCTTTCAAACACACTTAATTCATTCACATCCATGGAAGGGATGAGAAAAGAAGAAAGTGGAATCAATACACAATGGAAAGCGGTATACAAAGAAGAATCCATTATATTTCCAAAATCAATTGTATTTACAAGAGGTCCCTGAGAGGGATGAATACAATCACCTAAAATACTATACTTGGTGTCCCTATGCTGAAAAGAAAAAATATGACTAGAGCAATCTATTTGGACGTCAAGAGTCTTAAATCACTCAATCCCTAATAACAAGTCTACATTTTCCAGATGCATAACATGGCATTCCAGAGTATGTTTGTAGTCCTGAATCTGGATTGGAAGCATCTCCACCTTGCGATCCCAAACTTGCCTTCCCACAGGTACACGTACCTCATAGGTATGGTCGCTGAGTGTCGTATCAAGACTCAATTTCTGCATAAGTATATAGTTAACAAAGTTATGCGAACTGCCAGGGTCTAAAAGAATGTGAATCTTACGGCCCTTCACTTCTCCATAAACTCGGAAAAGATCATGCAAGCCAAATATCTTAGAATTGAACAGACAATCAGAACAAGTACTAGAGCGAGAAAGTACAGTAATTGACTTACCTGTCAAAGACAACTGGTTAGCTGCCTTTGGCTTGGGTCCTGTGTTTGACTTGGTACCCTTTTGCTTCGGGCACTCATTACTCATGTGTCCTTTTTCTTCGCAGATAAAACAACGTCCTTCCTTCTTGAGCTTCAAAGCCCTAAGGAGTCGTTTCTTCTTCGCTGGTGTCGAACTTGAATTCTTCGAAGGTTGGTCCTAAGACTTTCCTTCTGTCGTGTTAGCCATAGGTGTGGAGAACTTTCTTTTATGCTTGTTCCCGTGCTCAGTAACGGGTTTCGACTTGGAAGAGACCATCGTATCATCATAGATACGAGTTGAAGGAATGGCCTCGTCTAATGTTTTACATTTGTTATTTTTAACCTGTAATCGGTACGAGTCGGGTAAACCAGCTACGAAAAACCCCAAAAGAGTAGTGGGATCCATCTTTGTAGCTTTCATCTGCAAGTCATGAAACTTCTGGAGGTAGACCTCATAAGTGAGGTGCTGCAAGGTCATGGTCAAAGGTGAAAACCGGGCAACAACATCATAGTTATCCTCTTTCTTGAGGAATTCTTTCTTGAAGATATCTTCAAATTGTGCCCAAGTCGTTGGCTTAGGGTTGAGTTCCTTCCACCAAAGCAAAGCGTTGCCGGACAGGAAACCTGCTGCTAACTGGATCTTCTTTCCATCATCATATGGATGAAACTGAAAGTGAACTTGCCACTTGTGTAGCCACGTGTCCACGATCTCCTTGGTTCGCTGCTTTTACTCGCCCCCGAATGGTTCCGGAGTAATATTGGGGCCTAAAGCTGAAGCCAAGGTATCCATTCCCGAGAAAGTAGAGAGGGTAGTGGTCAATAGAGCGATGGAGTTCTGCAAAGCTTGCATCTGGGCTGCGATTTGTGCCTGACGTTCCGTCGAAGAAGCTTCGAGAGCTACTTTGAACTCTTGGAAATCTGATTTTGACACAAAATCGTCAAAAAGATCGGCATCGGTACCTTCCGTAGCCGGCAAGCCTTCGTGTTCCATGAGAGGCTCCAACTCTGATTCTTGGGTCGACATCGTGAAGAGGGTACGTGGAGAGAAAATTCGATCTTTGTACAAAGAAAGTTCGAGTGTACTTGAGAGCTTGAGAGCTTGAAAACTTGAGAACTTGAGAGATGTGTGGCAAGAAGCCCACTTGAGGGGATTTATAAAGATTTTCCAAAAGCCAAAAATCCCCAAAAGCTAGGCTTAGCTTTTGCTTTTGCTTTTGTGTTTTTTTCCTTGAATAAATAAATAAATAAATAAATAAATATATATATATATATATATATATATGGATATATATATTCTATTTTCTTAAAAAAAAATAAACACCTTGGAAACCTTGGAGGGTTCTTTTAAAACTTTTAAAAAAATTTTAAACTCAAAAAAGAGAGAGCTTATAAAAAAACGTGTGCTTTCATCTTTTTTTTTCCCCCCCTCCAGGATTAATCTGCCGGCTCCTGGACTAGCCCGCCGGTGCAGCTGCCGTCGCCAGCTGCTGACGTCAGGTTTACGCTTGCGCCGCCACACGTGTACCCGCTTGCGTTCCGGCCAGCGCTTGTGCGCATACGTAGGCTGCGCCTACGCCTGGCCACAGGGCCACGTGGCCTGTGCGCCCGCCTTGCTTGGCCTGTGCGCCGGTCTTGCGTGGCCTGGGCGCAGGCTTGGGTTGGCTACGCAGGCCTGGCCGCATGCCTAGCAGGCCTGGCCGCCTGTAGCTGTGAGCAGCCCCCACGCCTACGACACACACGCAACACACACGGCCAGTACAGTAGTTCTCGGCCAGCAGACACAGCAACAACGATACTCTTTCTCTCTCTTTCTCTCATGCGCCAAAAAGCAACGAAAATCAAACATGCTTTTTTTTTTTCTGTTTCTCTCCCTGCAGTTTATGCGACTGCACAACAAAACTTCTCTTTCTTGCAAAAGCAATCAACCCTACTTAACTACCATCTCCCCCATCAACATGGGTTTCTTTGATGAAGGAAAACACATACTATTCGGAATTCTGCAGTATGCACAGAAAAAAACAGCAAGCTTTTTAACACATACCGTTCTTCGACCTCTTCTTCTCTACCTACCGACTTGCTTGTTCATGAGGTATGCTCTGATACCACTGTCAAATCCCCACGGATCCCCTCGTGATCGATCTTGGTTCGAAACTCGAATCTTGCAAACAAACGAACAAACAAACAAGCAAGGGGGTGCAGGCCTGACTCACCTCCCAACCATGACAGCCGTGGGCGAGCCCACAGTCTCGGCTGTCTCCACCGAGCCACGAGCTGAGCTAACTAGGATGACGTACCGACCAATCTCCTCCTCGCGACGTCCCATACCGCCACGAAGCTGCCCTCGCGGGCCTCGAGATTGCTGCCGGCCTCGGCTGCGTAAAGCAGGTGCACGTCTGCACTAGATCCAGGCTCCAAGACCATAGAGCTCTCACAAACTCGCGAGACTCTCTATAATACAATAACTAACCTTGGCCACCCTTTTATAGGCTCTTGGCCGGTCATCGGGCGTCCACACTTGGCCGCCCGCCCGTCCATACTTGGGTGCCCGCCCGTTAGTATTTCCCTAACTCAGCTCGTCAATCAGCCTGCCTAGTTCCAAGCTTCCCCAAGCCTCGAAACTAGTCTTGCATGCGTATAGCACACGGTAGATACACACTGTGCACATGACAGTAGGCAAGAGTACTCGCGCACGTGGGTTGGTATGCGCAGGCAGCAGCAATCGGCTAAGTGTATGCGCAGGTCGGCGCTGGTGCGTAGAATATTTGGAGCCACGTTGGTACACGCAGGCGGCTTACGCAGACAGTAGTTGGACCCGTTGCGTGGCAGGTGACGAGCTCTGTAGTGTCGGGCATCAAATACCAGTCGTGTGCAGACATGTAAAGCATCGTTGCAGTCGGCGCTGGCAAGCAGGTGTAAGGTGGCGCAAGAAATAGCAAAAAGCATGTTGTTGGGTGGAGTTTGGTATTTTAAGCTTTCGTTTTTTTTTAAAACAAAAAAAAACCTACGCTACCTTGCTTTTTGTTTTTTTTGCTAAACCTTAGTAAAGGGTTTAAAAACCCAAGTCTTGCTTCATAAGTGTTTTTTTTCTTTTTTTAAAATAAAGAAAACATAATGTATAAATATAAATATAAATATATATAAAAAACACAAAAGCAAAAGCTTAGTAAGCTTTTGGGGAAGCCTATAAATTCCCCTTGGCTTCTAGTCACACATCTCTCAAGTTCTCAAGCTCTCAAGCTCTCGAGTTCTCTAGCACTCTTATTTGTGCAAGATCAACTTTTCTCTCACCTTGCCCTCTTCAAGATGTCGACCCAAGAATTCGAGTTGGAGCCCCTTATCGAACGTGAAGACCTGTCGGCTACGGAAGACACCGATGCCGATCTTTTCTACGATTATGTGTCAAAATCAGATTTCCAAGAGTTTAAAGTTGCTCTCGAAGCTTCTTCCTCGGAACGTCAAGCACAAATCGCCGCACAGATGCAGGCTTTACAGAACTCCATCTCTTTGTTGACCACTACCCTATCTACTCTTTCGGGTATGGATACCTTGGCATTTGCTTTAGGTCCCAATATTACTCCGGAACAGTTTGGAGGCGAGCAAAAGCAGCGTACCAAGGAGATAGTGGACACTTGGCTACATAAGTGGCAAGTCCATTTTCAGTTTCATCCATATGACGATGGGAAAAAGATTCAATTAGTAGCAGGTTTCCTCTTAGGCAAAGCTTTGCTTTGGTGGAAGGAACTCAACCCTAAACCAACGACTTGGGCACAGTTCGAAGACGTCTTCAAGAAAGAATTCCTCAAGAAAGAGGATGATTATGATGTTGTTGCCCGGTTTACTACTTTGACCATGACCTCGCAGAACCTCACTTATGAGGTCTATCTCCAGAAATTTAGAGACTTGCAGATGAAAGCTACGAAGATGGATCCTACAACTCTTTTGGATTTCTTTGTAGCCGGATTACCCGACTCATACCGTTTACAGGTTCAAAACAACAAATGCAAAACTTTGGACGAAGCCATTCATTCCGCTCGTATTTATGATGATACAATGATCTCTTCCAAGTCTAAATCCGTTACCGAGTAGGGAAACAAGCACAAAAGGAAGTTCTGCGCACCAATGGCTAGCACGACTGAAGGAAAGTCTTCGGATCAACCTTCGAAGAATTCAACTTCGACACTAGCGAAGAAAAAACGTCTCCTTAAGGCTTTGAAGCTCAAGGAGGGACGTTGCTTCATCTGCGAAGAAAAAGGACACATGCGTAACGAGTGCCCGAAGCAAAAGGGTACAAAGACCAACGTAGGACCCAAGCCAAAGGTAGCTAACCGATTGTCGTTGACAGGTACGTCAGTTACTGTACTTTCTCGCCCTAGTACATGCTTTGATTGTCTGTTCAACTCTAAAGTTTTTGGCTTGCATGATCTTCTCCGAGTTTATGGAGAAGTGAATGGCCATAGAATCTACATTCTTCTAGACCCTGGCAGCTCACACAACTTTGTTAATTACAAACTTATGCAGAAATTGGGTCTTGACACAACACCCAGCGATTATACCTATGAGGTACGCCTACATGCGGGTCGGCAAGTATGGGATCGAAAGGTGGAGATGCTACCGATCCGGATTCAGGACTACAAAGATACTCTGGAATGCTATATTATGCACCTAGAACATGTAGACTTGTTATTAGGGATTGAGTGGTTTAAGACTCTTTAAGTCCAGATAGATTGGTCTAGTCATATTTTTTCTTTTGAACATAGGAACACCCAGTATAGTATCTTAGGTGATTGTATACATCCCTCTCAGGGACCTCTTGTAAATACAGTTGATTTTGGTAATATAATGAATACTTCTTTGTATACTGCTTTCCATTGTGTATTGATTCCACTTTTTTCATTTCTCATACCTTCTATGGATGTCAATGAATTAAGTGTATTTGAAAGCAAAGAATTACAGAAGATACTTGATTCATTTCAAGATGTATTTCCTAAGGAACTACCATCGGGCTTACCACCTGAAAGGGCAGTAGATCATCGTATTGACCTGATCCCTGGTGTTCACCCTGTTAGTATTCCACCTTACAGGATGATCTGGAAGATAAGTTGGCTAAACAACTCGAAGATTATTTGAGGATGGGCCAGATCCGTCCAAGTAAATCACCTTGGGGTGCACTTGTGTTGCTTAGGAGAAAGAAGGACAACAGCTGGAGAATGTGTATAGATTACAAGAGATTGAACAAGCTGACAATTAAGAACCGTTATCCGCTCCCTAGATCAGATGACCTGATTGACCGGTTAGCAGGATCAAAATATTTCACGAAGATACATTTACGTACTGGCTATCACCAGATACGTATTCATGAAAGGCATGTCGAAAGAACCGCCTTTCGGACTAGGTATGGCCATTACGAGTTTCTCGTATTACCTTTTGGGTTAACCAGTGCTGCAGCCACTTTTCAGCAGATGATGAACGATCTTTTTCGTGAACATTTGGGAAAATTTGTGGTTGTGTTCTTGGATGATATTTTGATATATAGTCATACTCTTGAGGATCACGTTAGACACCTCATGATTGTCTTAACTATTTTAAGACAGAATCGACTATATGCTAAATTAAGTAAATGTGAGTTTTTCATGACAGACATCATTTACTTGGGACACAAGATCACTAGAGATGGATTAAGCATTGACTATGACCGAGTTCAAAAGGTTTTGGCTTGGCCTATACCGTGAACAGTGAAACAACTTCGTTCTTTTCTTGGTTTTGTTGTTTTTCTTCGGAAATCTGTGTGGGAGTACTCTCAGCTTACACTACCCATGACCTACTTGTTGAAAGGTCGTGGACGAAAGTCAAATCAGCCTATCACTTGGAATAATGATCTGGATATGGCCTTCAGACTTTTGAAAGATAAAGTCAAGGAAGCACCTATCTTAGCATTACCCGGTCCTAGTCGGCCTTATGTTCTTGAAACTGATGCTAGTGACTATGCCATCGGGTTTGCTCTATTTCAAGATGGTAGACCTGTTGCTTTTGAAAGTAAAAAGCTAGACGATACTCAATCTCGTTGGCCAACCCTTGAGAAGGAGCTTCATGCTGTGATTCACGCTCTCAAGGTTTGGAGACATTATTTATATGGCTCCAAGTTTGTGGTATTGATTGGTATTGACTGATCATCAGTCAATCAAGTATGTGTGTGATGCGGATGATTTGAGAGGAAGGAAAGCTCGATGGGTTGAATTAATGCAAGATTTTGATTTTGAGATTCGTTATAGAAAAGGGTCCATGAATAGTGTCGCAGATGCGCTTAGTCGAATTAGAGAGGTGAATACTTTGTCGTTCACCGAGATTTCTACTGACTTATTTCAGTCATTGAGAGGGCTTTGCAAGACTGATAGTTATTTTGGTCCATTTTGGCAGAAGATCCAAGACGGGAGCTCATTGATTGACTAAGACTCAATGACTGAACAGCCTACCATTCAAGCTACAGGAGGCCAGTGGATGATTCGGAATGGTTTACTATTCCGTAATGACAAAATTTATGTACCGCAGATCTCGGACATCAGGTCCAAGATTCTTAAGGAGTGTCACGACACCCCTTCTGCTTGACACCTTGGGGTACACAGGACATTATCGTTAGTGAAACACACTTGTTATTGGCCAAAGATGAAAGGGTATGTAGAAGATGTCAAGCAAATAAAGCTGAACGCTTTAGACAGGCTGGGTTGTTGCATCCTTTGCAAATCCCAGGTAATAAATGGGAAAGTATTTCCATGGATTTTATTACCGGATTGCCAAGAAGACATCAAGGCCATGATTCTATTTGGGTTGTGGTAGATCGCTTGACAAAAATGGCTAGATTTTTACCAACCCGAAAGACCATTATAGCTACGCAATTAGCAAGGCAATTTATCGAGCAATTGTTTAGACTGTACGGGTTACCGCAGGACATAGTCAGTGATAGGGACTCTAAGTTTACGAGTGATTTTTGGAAACTTGTTTTTGAGAAGTTGGAAACAACTTTGAATTTGAGTTCCTTAGATCATCCTCAATCTGATGGCCAGACTGAAAGAGTGAATCAGATTTTGGAGGATATGCTTCGAGCATATGTATTCAAAAGACAGAGTTCATGGGAGGATTATCTTCCTATGTTAGAATTTGCATATAACAGTACTAAGCATACGAGTACAGGTTTTAGTCCTTTCATGCTTATGTATGGTTTTCAACCTAGATCACCTGTTACAGTGGGATTCTCAGGACTTTAGCATGATGTAGCACGTAATTTTTTGCAAGATATGCAAGAAATGTTACAAGTTGCGAAGGAATCTATTAGAAGTGCTCAAGACTGAGACATATTTTATTCTAATAGACATCGTTCACCCAGAGAGTTCTCTGAAGGAACGATGGTGTATTTGCGAGTTCCGAAAGATTCCGAGACTTTACGAACAGGCCGATCTCCGAAATTATCCCCTAGATACTGTGGACCATTTCGTATTACACGACGGATTGGTTCAGTTGCATATGAATTGGATTTGCCTTCTCATGTGAAAGTTCATCCTGTATTTCATGTCAGCCAGTAGACTTAAGGAAGTACTGGGTGGAACAGACCAGTTAGTTACTTCTCAAGAAATCATAGATGTCGAGGACATGACATTTGTTCCACACGAACCTGAAAAGATTCTTGGATTTCGTGAAAAAAGATTGCGTAATACGCTTATCACGGAATACAAGATCAAGTGGAAGGATCGTGTCGAGGAGGATGCTACATGGGAGACATTGACTACTCTTCAGAGAGATTACCCTGGCTTTTTAGTGAGCTTAGGAGTGAGCTCTTAGAGGAAGGGGAGGAGTATGTCATGTGCACAGTGTGTATCTACTAGCTTCGAGGTTTGGGGAAGCTTGGAGCTAGGCAGGCTGATTGGCGAGCTAAGTTAGGGATAGACTAACGGGCGGGCACCCAAGTATGGACGGGCGGGCACCCAAGTGTGGACGCCCGATGACCGGCCAAGAGCCTATAAAAGCGTGGCCAAGGTTAGTCATTAGTCATATAGAGTCTCGCGTGACTTTGTGAGAGCTCTATGGTCAGGAGCCTGGATCTAGTGTAGACGTGCACCTGCTTCATGCAACCGAGGCCGACAGCAGTCTCGAGGCCCACGAGGGTAGCTTCGTGGCGGTATGGGACATCACGAGGTAGAGATTGGCCGGTACGTCCATCTAGTTAGCTCAACTCGTGGCTCGGTGGGGACAACCAAGACTTGTGGGCTTGCCCACGGCTGTCAAGGTTGGGAGGTGAGTCAGGCCTGCACCCCCGTCATGTTTGTTTAGTTTGTTTGTAGGTTTCGAGTCTTGTACCAGGAGCGTTCTACGAGGAGATCCTATGGGGATTTGATAGAGAGAGAGAAGAATAGATAGAGATTGTAGGCAAGATCTCTTGAATGATTAAAAAGAGGCTTACAATGGTGACAGCCAGCAGATGGGCATTGCAATGTGCTTGAGGATTGAATGATCACAAGTGATGAGAGGACACCTTTATAAAGGAGGGCATGAAGCAGGCCGATTTGCATCACGACTTGGTCGACTGGCATAAATCAGCCCGCAACTAGTAAACATGAGAAAAGTACATTTGCGCCAATAAAAGGGCCAGTTCCCACACACAATGAGATGCACAAAATTCTAACACGGTGGACCAGGACTCTTGTTGGCTAGCAGAAGAGCATCTGACAGCTGATATCGGCAGCAAAATAATATTTCAGGTCCATGGAACTGGGCGACAGCAGGTCGGCCAATTCACTTGTCCTTCAAAGGCCTATAAAAGGCGACGCTTGGCTCTTAGTTGGGGATTTGACACCTTGAGAGTGTTGGGTCACAGTAGCATAGGTAGGATATGTTTTCCACCTCTATTGGGGCATGCCTAGGGCTGCCAGAACTATGTACCCTTTTTGTACTATATGAACACACTGAAAATACATCTATATCTCTCTCTTCTCTCCATCTCTTCTTTGTGTTTTGCATCAAGATGTTCCTATGAAAGGTGTTTAGGGTTGAAAGAAGACACATAGCTTCTGCGTATGTGACAATTAGATCCCATGATTCTTATTCTAGCCAACTCAATAAGCGTATTCTTGACCAATTGCTGAACAAACTCCACTTGTACTTTGAATCATTGGACTTCACTGATGCCAAAAATATTACCTTCGCCGCGTCTTTGTTGAAAGACAATGCATTTTTATGGTGGCAACGACGACTGACTGATGGGAAGATCATCAGCACGTGGGAGGAATTCGAGCGTATAATCCGTAAGTAGTTCATACTTGCTAATGTGAACTTTCAAGCACGATCTCGGCTACACCATTTGACCCAAACAAGATCATTGGCCTCTTATATCTTGAAGTTTACCAGCTTGGTCCACGGGTGGTTCCTTTTCCCAATCTTTCCTCTCTGAGTTTCTCTCATCTAGGTCTTGCTCCCACCCCTACCCACATACCATCCTACAATCCTCCCCAAGTAAGTGACTCCATGAAGCTTACAGCAACCAACTATCATACTTGGTCTTTCTACACTCAGTTGTTGCTGGAAGGAGCTGGTGTGTGGATGGCTATCTCCACATCTCACTTGGTGGACCCTAGTTTGAGAAGCATATTGGATGCTCGGGCTCGTCTTATCATCATCCATTGCATGACTCCATCCATACAGGCACAATTTGTCTCCTCCCGGAGGAATGCTCATCAGATGTGGACAGAGATCCAGAGGAGGTATGGGAGAGTTTCGACAATGAAGATTGCCAAATTGGAGTTAGATTTGGAGAAGCTTACCATCACTGAGTCAGATAACCTGATTGAGAAGATTGGAGAGTTTTCCCGTATCAAGCTGCAACTTGAGGAGTACGGGAGCACCATCAACAATTCCATCCATAAACTTCTTGGTAAGTTGCTTGCTTCCTTTGATTCTTTCAGGGATAATATTTATTTCCTTGATCCTCGTGAGTTATCTCCACGACAAGTGCATGCTTCGCGGAAAAGGCAAGTCGGAGTCTGCTTTTGTTGCCTCTGACAAGGGCAAAGGCAAAGGCTGAAAAGGGAACTCCAACAACAAGAACAACAAAAACAAAGGCAAAGGCAAGGGTAAACATTTCCAAGGAATCCAAGGACAAAAGCAATGAATGTGATTATTGTGGCAAGATAGGTCATGCTGAGGCTCGTTGCTTTGCTCGTCGTGATGATTCTCGAGCAACAAAAGCCAAGTATAAAGCCCAGGATGCTTCTAAAGCATCTGACAAGGACAACACCAAAGATAAAGGCAAAGTTTCAGAGGAGGGATCTGCCAAAGTTGCATGCATACATGGCAGTCACAGATTCATCCACTTCTATTCCTCGTGATCACAGATACGACTTCTTCTGAAGAGGTTAGTGTCACACTTGAAGCAGTGGAATGGGTTGGTGATAGTGGTGCTTTTGCCCACATGACCAATCAGGCCCATATCCTGGAGGACTACTAGACTATCTCTTCTTCAGTTCGTATCGGCGACAACTCTTCGCTTCGTGTCACCGGTGTTGGTAATGTTTCTTTGGGTTCCTCTGCCACCTTACATGATGTTTTTCATGTAACACGAATTTCCAAAAATGTGTTTTCAGTATACAAAGCTTCTCAGAAGGGACTTGGTGTGTACTTATGATGAGGTCATCGAAGTAATCAACAGGAAGACTCTCGGTTGTTGCCAATGGAGTCCATGATGGGGGTCTCTACAAGATCACCAATTTTTCTTCCCAGATCCCTCACACTTGTTGGCACATTCATCCCCAATTCCTGCCCATTTTTGGTGTCCTTTTGGTCCTTTTTGCATGGCCCTTGATTGTGGGCTGGCCACCTCTATTTTACATATTTTTCTGGGATTTTTCCCAGCCCGTATCGTTTTTCCCAGTCGGCCAACTACTCAGCTTCAGTCGACCAGCTTATTCAGCTCTAGTCGGCCAGCACTACCCACCTATAAATAGGTGGGCTAGCCTCTCACCTTTTCATCTTGTCTTGTATATATCTTTTGCTCCCTCACTTATGAGACTGCTTGTGTCTCTTGCTTGGGACTTTTTTGCTTCAGTATATTCAGCATAGTTGCTCCATATCTCTCTCTCTCTCTCTCTCTCTCTCTCTCTCTCTCTTGCACTCTCTATTCAGCACACTCTAGTGCTCTTTTGCTTCTGCTTTGTGCACTCTTTCATGGTATCATCGCTCCCGGTTCAGCGATTCCATCTGCTGCCCAGATTTAGCCCTATTTACAGCCCCTCATCCTCTGCATTTTTCTCAGATTTGCAGCCTTCTCCTTGCTGCGTTTTCTGGACAGCTTCTGCTGGTTGGTTCTCCCTCAGTTTCGCTTCATTGCTTGCAGCCAGAAGGTAACTTTTGATCAGCGTTTCATTCCTCCTTGGAGTTTGGATCTAGGCGGCCTGTTTTTTCAGGACAGCAGCCCCTCTTTGGCTGCGTTTTCCTCTCTAGTGCTTTCATCTCGAAGATGAAAGATCTCCGGGACGAGCTTGCTGTTTGTGGCAAGGACATCTTTACAGAAGACATGGCTATTTGGCTTCTCTCCAAGCTTCCAGAGAGGTTTGATGCATGTTTTCAGTCTCTTGTTTCTTCTCCTCGTCCTGTTCCAGTTACTTGGGAGGAAGTTCTCCCCTCGCTTTGAGGAGTGGACTCGCACCTCTGGTGGCCCCGATGGAGCTTTGGCAGCGCGAGATAAAGGGAAGAATCAACAAAAGAAAGGGAAAGGGGGTTTTCACAAGAACTCCAAGGATAACGTTAAGGATAAAGACAACAGCAAATCTTCTAAAAACAAAGACATTGAGTGTCATTATTGTGGCAAGAAGGGTCATAAATCTTCCCAATGTTACAAGAAGAAGCGAGATGAAGCAACAAAGAACTCTTCCTCTACAACGGTGTCTTAGACCAAGAAGGATGATGGCATTCTTCTATTAGTAGGTAGTCGTCGTATACTTGCTCTTGTGACTTCTCAGTCACGGTCGTGGATTGTGGATAGCAGTGCTACTGCTCACATGACACCCCATTGAGATTGGTTCGAGGACTTCACTGCCAGGTTAGGCGAGATCACTTTGGGGAGGCGACACACAGATCTTCGACATCACTTGCTCTCATTCATGTAGACTTCTGTGGTCCTGTGAGTACCGCGTCTTCGAGTAAGGCGTTGTACATGCTCGTGATGGTGGATGACTTTTCCAGATATACTTGGGTTTTCTTTCTGAAGACCAAGGATGAGGCTTTTTAGCACTTTTGTGATTGGAGAGTTGAGGTGGAAAAGAGACTGGTTGCTCGATCAAGGCTCTCAGGACCGACGGAGGGGGTGAGTTTACATCCCAGGAGTTTCAGCAATATTGCAAGATCCATGGCATTCGGAGACAGCTTACTACAGCATATACTCCATCACAGAATGGAGTTGCAGAGAGGAAGAATAGGACCATTATGGAGATGGCCTCTGCTATGCTTGAGCATTCTTCATTACCTCGACGTTTCTGGGCTGAGGCGGCTTCCAATGCTGTCTACATTCAGAACAGGTCTCCCACTGTTGCTCTTCCAGATAAAACTCCATATGAGGCTTTCCATGGTGAGAAGCCCTCCGTTGTTCATTTTCGAATATTTGGTTGTTTGGTGTATGTTCATGTGCCTAAGGAGCATCGCTCCAAGTTGGACTCAAAGTCTTAGCGCATGACTTTTCTCGGATACAGCACTGTGTCCAAGGCATATCGTCTTTATGATTCTCAGGCCGGCAAAGTTGTTGTGAGCCGTGATGTGGTGTTCGACGAGACTCCTATGTCTTCAGAGGGGGGTGGTGAGATTCGTCTTCCTCCACCTCCGCCTTCTCCTCCTCCTCCTCCTCTTCCTCCTCCTCCTCCTCCTCTCTTTGCTTCTGTTACACCTCGAGCTGTGGATTCTCAGTTAGATGATGATGACTCTGCTCCTCCTCTAGCAAGTTTGAGCAGATCTGTGCCTGGATGGTACTATCAGACAGTTCGTGATTCTGGGTTATGTGAACTTCCTTCTGCTCCTGCGCTTGGTTCTCTTCGGCGATCTTCCAGAGTTACAGGAAAACAAATTTATGAGGGCAACATGTTTGTTAACTATGCTCTTTTGTCCTATCATTCATGGTCCTTTTGATCCCACTTCTGTGGACGAGGCTCTTTCACATGAGCCTTGGCGTCGTGCTATGCAGGCAGAGCTTGATGCTATCGAACGGAATGGCACTTGGATTTTGGTGTCTAGGCCATTGTAGCATAAGGTGAGTGGTGTGCGCTGGGTCTTCAAATCGAAGTTCCAAGCTGATGGCATCTTGGACAAGCACAAGGCGAGGTTGGTTCAGCGCCCTGGAGTCGACTTCGATGAGACCTTCGCTCCGACGGCCCGGATGATTGCCGTTCGCACCGTTCTAGCTCTTGTAGGACATCATAGATGGCTCGTTTTCGAAATGGACGTCAAGTCGGCTTTCTTGAATGGAGAGCTTATACAGGAGGTGTATGTTGATCAGCCGTCGGGATTTGTTGTTCCAGGCAAACAGGATCAGGTGTACCGGCTGAAGAAGGCTTTATATGGTTTGAAGTAGGCTCTGCGGGCTTGGTACCAGCGGATTGATGAGTTCTTTCAGAAGCTCGAGCTGCGCCATTCTCATGAGATGCTTTGGAGACAGAGTTTGAGATGACGGATCTTGGTCTTTTGCATTATTTTCTCGGCTTTGAGATTTGGCAGACCTCGAAGGGATTTTCTTCTCTCAGCAGAAGTACACATGGGAGATTCTTGATAGATTTCAGATGATTGGATGCAGACTAGTATCTTCTCCTATGGATACTAGTGAGAAGCTTTCTCTACTTGATGCTTCTCTAGGGATTGATCAGGGACAGTATTGGGTTCTCGTCGGTTGTTTGGTTTGGTTGACCTACTCCCGATTGGACATGTGTTTCGCAGTCAGTTTATTGAGTTCTTTCTCATCCAAACCCCGTTAGCAGCATTGGCGGTGTGCTCTCAAAGTTCTTCGGTACTTGCGTGGCACTCTGGACTTTGGCATCTTCTATGGCTAAGGATGCACTCTTGTTGGATGGTCTGATTCAGATTGGGCTGGAGATCCAGATACTCGACGTGTACTATTTGCAAGAGCACTCTAGCTCCCCTTGTTTGTTTTCCTATTCTACATCCTCAAAGGCGTTGAAGTGTTTTGTGTGGGAGTGTTTGTTATTGCACCGCCCTTTGGTTTTGTTTGAAGGCCACCACCATCCCTTCTTTTTCGTCGGCCGGCCGTCACGAGTTTCTTCCCGGCCCAAGGAGAGGATATCGGCATAGTGGACTCCGTCCACCAGAGGATACCGAAGCTCTGTCCTGTCCCTGGGAAGTCTCTTCGGAACAGGCTTGCGCGCTTTGATGAACCCGATGCCCCTAGCCCAATGGACGCCAAACACATCCTCCCATCAAGTCCAGATCTAGGACATGCTCCACCACCACCACACCACCTTCCCAAGTTCCCATGCACTGTGATAGAAGGGGATCTGTTGGCCATACTTAGTAACCTCATGCTTGACATACTTGAGAGAGGTGTACCCTCTACTGGAGGATGATGTGCTCCACATGCTTCATATCCTCATGTAATCCATGATGAGAGTCTCTTGTACTAGCACTTATACCCCATGTACTATCCCATGATGATCATTGTATTAGCCTCTACTTTCAGAGAGCTATGTTATTTGTACTTGTTTTGTTTTTCTTTTCCATGATGAGAGTGCATTTAGACTCCAAAACCTTAAGGGATG
Organism: Cibotium barometz; assembly: GCF_041138505.1. NCBI lineage: Eukaryota > Viridiplantae > Streptophyta > Polypodiopsida > Cyatheales > Cibotiaceae > Cibotium > Cibotium barometz. Next base: position 8,636,585 of record NC_141090.1, on the reverse strand, counting down.
GTGGACCTCTGGTCTATCCATTTTGTGGAGATCTCCTAGTGCTATGCATGGCACCACTTTTCTCAAGAGAGAGATACCATGGATAGCATTGTATCAGTTTGATCTCATAGACCCATTGGGTCTTTAGGAGACGTTTAGTATGACTTTCTGTTTGATCTCATAGACCCATTGGGTCTTTAGGAGACGTTTAGTATGACTTTCTTTCTTTCTCCTTTTTTTTTTTCCCGAGAAAAGATCCTTTCATTAGTTATATAAAAACGCCCGTAGGGCTACAAAAGATCTCTCCTGCTCATAAGAGAAACAGAGCAGTGAATACAGCATGGCAGCCCGGGAGACTCTCCCTAGGTGCTGCAAAATACAAGCATCAGTACAAAGGACTGAAAGGCTAAATCATACAATAGGGGGGGGGAAGAGCCAAACAGGTGGCCTGTAGTGCCAACGGGGGGATCCCGTGTGTAAGGTGTAGAAGGGGCCACAGCGCCAAGTGGTGTGAAAGGCCTGGCGCCGCAAAATCGCCTCATCCGAGTCTCCCCGGGTGCGGTCGTACTGTCCTCGCAGGGTGTGGATCAACTCCTACCAAATCCCCCGTACAGTCTCTGCTGGTGGCTCCAATCTCCCCTCAAAGGCCGTAAAGCACCGGGCCCTCCAGGTGAACCAGATGGTGAGGCTGCTGAGGAGCTCCCATCGTAAATCCCTCTCCTGTGTCCAGCTGGCGGACGAGAAATCCGGTGCCGGAACCAGGCGAGGCTGGCCCCTAATAAATTTGATGGCCTGACTGCCCTGCTCCATCTCATAGCCCATAGCAGGCCCTGACGAAGTCGACCAAGCAGCGGCACCCCACGTAAACATACCCTCTGGGGAGAGGGGAGCCAGAATACGCAGCATCCGCAGCCAAATCTGCTGCGCCTGAGGGCAATCCCAAAGGCAGTGTCTCTGTGTCTCCATAGGGTGGCCGCATCGCACGCAGGCCGCCGGAAGACCGCTGTAAACAAGCCAAGTGCCAACTGCTGAGCCCCTGTGGGCGACCACTGAAAAGTCGAGATCCTGCGGGCCTGTCGACTAGCCCAGAGCCGAGCCCAAAAATCCTCCAGGAGCTCCTGTGAGAGTCCCTGTAGCCGCCAATGCCCCGCTGCCGCTGGAGAGACCGTCCTCCTCGCCGTCAAAGTATGCCGCCCCAGCCGAACAGTATACTGGAAAAAGGTAATCTCTGTGGCCTCAAGGGATGCATAAGGATCATGCCACTCGTACTCCCCGGGGTCCCACTGTAGCCGGGCCAAGGGGCGCGTTGCATATGCCCATATGCGCCAATCCGGGAGCACATCAGCAGGATTAGGGTCTATATGCCACTTCCGAGAAGCGGCGGCCACTACCCGAATCCTCTGAAAGGTGCACTTTGCAACCAAAGGCGACTCCACCTCCACTCGCTGGAGTCTGCCCTCATCCTGAATCTCATAGTAGAGGCAACTGCCATCCTCAGTGCAAGCTCTGACAGCAATCAGGATCTCCAACTGTGTAAAGGCTCCCATCCACCGTGGGGTCACTGGCTCGAGAGGCGTGAACCACTCCTCTGTGAGTGCCGCCTGAATATCATCTCTCATAATCAACCCCCCTCTGAAGTGACTCAGCCTCTCCACCTGTATCTCCTCTGGGAGACTGCAGAAGGCCTGCCAGTCTCCAAAACTACGAGCTGGGCCTGCCGCTAAAGGCCCCCAGGCTAAACGAGGCCGAGAACCCAGCATATGACCCTGCTCTGTGCGAACCGCTGGACTCTAGATGAGCGGCTGTCTGGCCCGCTCCTCAACACAAGAAGGAGGTCGCTGAGAGAGCCCCGGTCTCAGCAGCTCCCAAGCTCTCAGGATACTCAAAGCAAATCTGTCCTCCCATCCTCTACTGAGGCATGTCCTCCTCATCTCTATGAAGATCCAGCGAATCTGTGGTGCCCAAGTGCCCCCTGCTGGGGGCGCCCGAGCCTGCAGCCGCTGCAAGAGGAGCTCTTTCCAAGGCTCAGCGCCTGGAAGCAACCCCCGAACAATAAGCTTCCCCAATAAGGCTCTGCTCTGATCGACTGGATCTATAATACCCAAACCTCCCTGAGCCAGCGGAAGTGTAATAACTACCCATGCAACCTTTGCCCGAGCTGATTGACCATCCCGCCCAGACCACAGAAAGTTCCTGATCAGCCTCTGTACCTGGCTGATGCAAGAGCTCGAGAAGATCCAGCAAGACGTAATGTACCACATGGTCGCTAACAGCACCTGATTTGCCACCACCACCCTCCCAGCCAAGGATAGTCGAGCTGTACTCCAATACAAAAGCTTCTTCCGAATGCTCAGAAGAAGCGGGGCAATCTGCTGCTCAGGTGACAAATCTAGGCCAATCTGGCATCCCAAATACCGCACTGCTGTGCCTGGAGGAATCCATCTAAAACCGGGGTCCGGGCTCCATGCCGGAGTGGGAGCACTACTGATCCAAAAGGCCACTGTCTTGCGCCAATTGATCAATGCTCCCGAAGCTGCACTAAAAACCTGGAGCGACTGCTCTGTCCGAAGAAGATTGGCCTCTTGGCCATGCAAAAATAAGCCCGTGTCGTCTGCAAACTCAGCATCAAGCAGGTCCTCCCCCCGGACTGGGAGCTGTAGTCCTCTCAAACCAACCTCCTCTGCCGTCAAATACATGCTCATAGCCTCCGCAAAGAAGAGAAAAAGAAAGGGGGCGAGAGGACACCCCTGACGGACTGATCTGGTCAGCTCAAAACTCGGCCCCCGTCCTCCTGCAATCAACACCTGGCTGCGAGCTGTGGAATACAGAGCTGCCACCCCTCTGATCCATCCTGGCTCAAAGCCCAGGCGAAGCATAGTGCCCTCTAAGAAACCCCAATCAACTCTATCGTATGCCTTCTCAAAATCCAGAAGCATCACGACCAAGTCCTCGCCAAGAAATCTAGCTCTGGCCGTCGCCTCCCAGAAAGTAAAGATGTTGTCAAGGATACTGCGCTCCTTGACAAATCCTGTCTGAGTAGCATGAATCAACTCCCCCAGGAAGGGCTGGATCCTCAAACTCAAGGCCTTTGCTAAGACCTTGTAGACAGTATTGAGGATCGTAATAGGCCTCCAATGCCGAATATCATCTGATACTCCCTCCCCCTTGGGGATAAGATAGATCAAGCCCTCTGAAAAGCTCTGCGGCATCACCCTTGTGTCCAAAACATGCTAAAAGCCCCTGCGGAGGCCTGGCCCCAAAAGGTCCCAATAGCGCATAAAAAAGGCCGGCGTCAGTCCGTCCTCCCCTGGGCAACTATGTCGAGGCAGGACCCTCAAGGCCTCGGCAAGCTCAATCTCTGAAAGAGGCGCGCCAAGAACTGAGCGCATACGATCTGTGACCCTCCTCTGCACATGGGCCCACACAGTCTGTCTGCAAGCATCTCTGTCCTCAGTGGCTGGCTTCGCTGAAAGTAGGTCTCTATAAAATGCAGTGGCAATGGCTCTGATCTCCTCGGGCTCAGTAGCTACCGAACCATCCGGTCTACCAAGCTGACGGACTCCTGCCCGAGCATGGCGGGGTCCAGTGATCTCAAAAAACTCACTAGTCACTCTATCACCAAGCTGCGTCCACTGAGAGGCCTGACGACGATAGTAAAACTCATGTCTCTGCTCCTCGGCCTCTCTAACCTCTTGGCGTGCCTGGCTCAGCTGGGCCGCCAACCACTCACATGCACGCTGCTGCTCCTGGAGGCGCTGTAACGAGGCAAGGCTGCGTCTCAGCCGATGCTCCCTCTCGCGAATCTCTCCCAACCGTGTCAAAGCTGCAGCGTGCAGAAAAGAGCTAAGCTCGATGAGTCCCTGGGCACACTGGCCTGCTGCATCCTGGTCAGAGCACTGACTATCATGCCATATCCTCTCAATGTCCTCAGCGAGACTGGGATCTGTAAGTACCCTCTCTGGGATCCTCAACTGCAAGCTGGGCTCCCGTGTCCTCTCCTCCCATGTCAGGATAACTGGTGCATGATCTGAAAATGAGGTGCCAGCGAGAATGCCGACGGAGCCCCCTCGCTCCCCTAACCAGTCGCCCACATAAAAGCGATCAATCCGTGATAGATTAGTCCCTCCCTGTCGGCGATCCGACCGAGAGAAACTAAGATTGTCCTGAGAACGGGAGAAGGCCCCATGCTGCCATGCATCAGTGATCCTCAGTGTCATGCAAAACCGGTCCCAAGCTGCAAGCTCCGTGCCGTGCACAGTAACATGACTGCCTCCCACCCTATCGGCCGGGTCCTCAAGCATGTTGAAGTCTCCCCTGACACACCAATGTGCGGCCTCTGGCAATGCATCCGTAACCTGGGTCCAGAACTTTGCTCTGGCACTAGCATGATTAGGCGCATAGACGTTGAGCACGCCCAATAGCTCATCATGCATCCTCAGAATGACATACTGTGCTCTACCAGGCACAATGATCCCTCGATCCACAATGGCCTGCCGCCATACATCTGCAATGACCATGCAAACTCCTCCCTGTCCACCCAAAGGACCAAACCCTGCAGACCAAAAGGTATCCCATCTACCAGGCATCACCGAACCATATCTCCGGATCCTGCTCTCACCCAAGTGGTGCTCCTGCATCATCAAGATATCAATGCTGCCACCAACCAGGCATCTTTGAAGCTCCTGCCTCAAGCAACCTCGATAGCGTATAAAATGTGCTCCGCCCAGGCCCTGTACATTCCATGAGATGATCCTCATGGATGACCTGCTGAGGTAGATGCTGTCTCAGCCGTGCGGCGGGCCTTCGCAAGCGGCTTGGATGGAGAGTAGTCGCCATCCGAGCGGCTGCGAATCTGCCCACCCGGTGTATTGCAAGAATCACGGATCAGGCGCCAGTGGGGGCTGTGGCCCATGGCGACTGCCTTCCGCTCTGCCAGAGCAACCTCGTGTATACATACATATCCAGGGTCGCGTGCTAAGTCTGCCACTATACGCACGACCAAATGACGAATCCCTGAGGCATCCACACTCCCGGGATCCAGGAAAAAATGAGCCAACTCCCAGAGCCGGCCTATCACATCTGTCACCTCCAGGTCGCTCACATGATTAGAAAACTCAACTGCCTGAGTCTTCAAAGTGCTAAGAGCGAGCTCTAGAGTCCACTCCCGATCGCAAGGGCCACAGAGAGGGAACGAGAAGGCCACTGCTGAATCAAGTGCCTCCTCCCCGCGGGCCGGAGGTATCACTACATGAACTCGGATGGGTGCTGGCTCATGGGGGCCCTCTGCTCCAAAAAGCCGAGTGAAGGCGTAACCGAAAGCCTCCGATCGCTGTCTAACACCGAGGCGACTCAGCCGACTGCGGATAGATGATATCCGTGAAGCCCGAATCGGCATGGTAGGTCTCCTCTGTGGTGCTCGAGCGAGGTCGGTGCTTAGCGCCCTCCGGACTGCGGGCGAGCGCCAGGGGACTGCCAATGTCTCCCGGGAAGGCGAGGCGGGTGGGGGGGGGGAGGAGGGGGGGCGAGGGGGGCGGAGAGGGAGCCGCTGCCGAGACCGGAGCGGGGGCGGGAGGAGGCGAAGGTGGAAGCGAGGCAGTGGGAGGAGATGGGGGTGGGGGGGGTGAAGGAGGGGGTGCTGGCATCTCCTGGTCCTCAGTCGCTGCAGGGGTCTCCTCCTGGAGGGGAGCAAAGCTGTTCCTCACGGGAACCCAGTGAGGCTGAGACTGTGGCTGCTGCTGCAGCGGTCTCTGTGCGTGCTGCTGTGACTGTCTCCCTCAGCGGCGCCCCTGTCCAGGCTGCCACTCCGAGGTCTCTGTGGCCTGAGCAGGTGTCCCGGAGGCAGCCTGCTGTGCCGCATCTGTGGGCGGGCCATCAGGGGCCTGCTGCTGTGGTGAGGGTCGAGGTCTCCTGCGAGGGCAGGCCTTGGCCAGATGGCCGACCTGCCTGCATATGAAGCACTGGTTCGGGAGCCCCGAGAACTCCACTCTCTGATCAATCCATCCCCCCCCTATCCTAGGTAGCTGAATGACCTTAGGAAAGGAGGAGATGTCAAACACCAAAACTCTGACGGAGGGTAGCCCAGCTGCTCTGGCCACCACTGAAGCTGCTGTGGGGCCAGTCTCGAGTACCGAGCCCACCAATGCTCCTAGCCGAGAGAGAAGCGGAAGATACTCCCGGCGGAGTCCAGGAAAGCAAACTGTAACATGAAAAAGGCGCTCTCCCTGCTCAGCCGCTGCTGGATCAAAGCCATGCTGCCAAGGTCTGAAGAAAGCCCGAGCACCCCTGATGTCAAGGGGACTCATGGCAAGGACCTTGGCCACACTCTGGGCGGTCTCGAACTCGATCTGATAATGTCCCCGGCCCAGTAGCTGTACGTCCAGGATCTTGCCCACATCTGCAAGAAGGCGGGCCTGGAGAAGATCCCGGATCTCCCCTCTGCTGGGGCGAGTGCCGACTATACGGCATATGGTGGAATGGGCCTGAAGGCGTTCCACCTCTGCGGTGAGGCTCGCTTCCTCTTCCGGCGAAAGAGAAAGCCTGATGGGGGTGTCCTCGGGGGCGGGCGAGGGGGCTGCGGATGAGTCCCTCTGAGGCGAGGCGGGAGGAGTCTCCATCAGAGTCTGAAGCTCAGGCGTAGGCGAGGCGAAAGCGGAAATCCTGCAAGAAACGGGCTGCACACAGAGAGGCGGAAGACCGGAGAAAAAAAGGAAAAGCAAAACCCCCTGGGGGGCGGAAGACAGCACGAAAAGGGAGGGGGGGTAAAAATGGCGAAGGAGAAGCCCGGGGGGGGTGGGAGGGGGGGGCGGCAGCTGCGCGAATGTGGGGCGGGGTGGAAAATGCTGGCGGAGGGGGGGGGTCGGGGCGCTGCAGAGGCGAGGTGGACGCGAAGAAGGGGGTGGGGCGAGGAGGCAGGGGGGGGGGCGAGAGGGCGATGAGGGTGCGCAGCAGCGAGGGAGGGGGGGCTCAGCAGGCGAAGGGGGGCAAGAAAGAAGACGGCGTGCAGAGCAACGAGGGAGGGGGGCGCAGGGACTACAGCAGGCGGGGGGGGGGGGGGGGGGGGGGGGGGGGCAAGAGCAAGCGCAATGGCGGGGGGGGCGTTGGTGTGCAGTACGCGCAAGCAGGGACGGGAGCGCAGCTTCAGCGAGCTCAACTATTTCTTTCTTTCTCCTTCTCTATTGTATCGAGCTTAGTTTTGGTTAGTGTTAATCATATATTAAAGTCTTTCCATTGCATCACTCATGTGACATTGATATTAGAGCATCCCAGGTAGAGTTTGTACATGCACGATTAGGAAAGGGTTTCTTTATTTTGTATCAAATTAGCCCTTGGAACAATGTTTTCAGTCTCAATTTCACTGTGCAAAGTAAAAAACCAAATTAGGGTTTCGTTTTTTTTGCATTTCCCATTAGCTTTGTGCATGTGCGTTAGCTCCAGCTAGATAATCCAATGCAATGCAAATATGAAGACAAGTTACGTAAACAAAAGTGTGCCGGAGTAGATTGTCGATGGAGGAGAGTCAAAATAGCTTGGCCTCTAGTTCATACAACGCGAGGAAAGTGAACATGAAACTATTGTTCCGAGACTATGCACAAACATGCGCTCTTGTACTAGAGCCTGGCTCACTCCCTCACAGAGACCGTGGTGTAGGCCTTTTAGGTATGAGTACACAACTAGGTACAGGTACACAAATAGATAAAGGTACATGAACATGTACGAGTACACGATAACCAATAGCAAGTACTCAAACAGGTATCCTCGGAGCTGATTCATCGCAAGTACAATTGGTACAGTAGGTATAGGGGGATATTCCGCATATATCACTGTGTACAGCCAATACAAGTGGTACTTATGGTGGCGAGATTGTCCATTCATTAAATGCACTGCCCCTTATTCAACTAGGTCTGATTATTGCTCCTTAAACCTGAGGTTTAGGGAGATTGTCCATTCAAGTACAGCGGATACAAGTGGTACTTATGGTGGCGAGATTGTCCATTCATTAAATGCATTGCCCCTTATTTAACTAGGTCTGATTATTCCTCCTTAAACCTAAGGTTTGGGAATGGCCTAGAGGACTATGGGTCACGTGAGCAGAGTATGGGAGTTTCAAAGACTTGAAGCTTTGAAGATTTGAAGACTTACCTTCAACAATTTGTTTGAAACTTGTTTTCATTTGCATAATGTATTGTGCAACTTGGTGATTGTGAGCACCCACGAGCTTGTCCTAGAAATACTGCTTTTGGTAATAAAATACCTTTCTTTTTTTCCCGCGGGGGGGGGGGGGGGGGGGGGGGGGGGGGAGGGGGGGGGAGTCAATCTTCGGTCGTCCCGAGCATGGTGTTGATGGTCTTGATGCCTCTCTTGGCACATTCTAGTGCCTTGTTCATGGTGATGTGTTATTTAAGTATGGCTAATATTGCGTTGTTCATTTAGGTGATTAGAGAAGTTAATGGTTTAAGTAATATGAGATATGGTCTCTAGGTTCTTTTGGTTTTACCTGTATTTCGACTTTGCCTTCATTAACTAGCTTTTATACAGCGTGTGTTAAATTTTTTGATGTGTAAGCGGACCCACTTAGTTTTAGTTGTTTTGTTGTTCTAGCCAATAAACTTCTGATGGTCTAACATCCATCTTTTCTTGATCAGGCATGTGAAGGATGCTGTTAAAGCTGTTAAGAAACGGCTTCGGAACAAGAATCCAAAGGTTCAACTACTGGCTCTCACGGTATGATTCAGTTGATTTTAGCATTTTGTGCTAGGCTTAATGTAGAACACTTGTTCATACATGCTAGGTTTTTCAGAGATAGAAAAGTGCGCGTCTTAATCACACATACAACACATAGAAGAGTTTTAAACTACTGATCTGTGTTACGTACAAGAAAAAAGGTATTACAACTGTACTCAAATACAAAAGATGCCTGAGAATGAAGACGTCAGTTCTCAGCCCACACTGCTTGACCAGCTCTACTGTAGTCTGAACAAAGACGCTTTGTAGGCTTTGATTGTTGAGAGGAATGCATATGAGTTTGACGAATATGCTACGCACGTATATGTTGGTAAAATAGTTGTAGGCCTGTTCACGACTTGTCATGTCAGCATGCCACATCATCAATTGCCACGTGGCAATTGGGTGTGTCCACGATGCGCCCCCACTAGCTGCATCCACATTTGTTGCTGTTTTTGACTTCCATAAGCCAGCCACGTGGATGGTAGGGTTTTCACAAATCACTTGATCATTAATGCAATTAAACACTTAAATTGGCCACAACCTTAAACATATGCCACTTAATTCCACAAAACTGTAAAAGAGAGATGTGCATATCTGACACCATATAGAGGCCGGAATGGGTCATACCCCTGACCTCCCCCCTCCCCCCACCTTTAACGCAATAAGCATGCTTACCTTTACCCTCACACGCTTGACAATTGATTAGCTTCTCCTATAAGTTGTCTTTGTTGCTATTACTGATAATTTTTAATTTTTTCTTAAAAGAATAAAACATTGTAATGTAAATATGATAGAAGTTCAATTCTTAAACTTAAATCTAAACTATGAATTTGAATCATAATTTTATTCATAATGTAAATATGATAGAAGATCCATTTCTTAAATCTAAACTATGAATTTGAATCATAATTTTAATCATAATCATAAACTTAATTATGATTATTCTACTAGATTAAGCTATTTTCATTATTCCTCTTTTTCCAAATTGATAGAGTTCTTTCCCATTTATAATCAATTAAAGTAATTTTTAACTACTTATAAATAATCTAAAAGAATTAACCATTATTTTGTTAACTTAAAAGCATAAAAATACCATTTTCTTATTCTCTAGCTTAACAAGCTGAGAGTTTGATTTTGAATTAAGAATTTATCAATGAGAAGCATTCTTTTGCTACAGAATTAGCCATAGGAATAACTATTCTTTTTGAGAGAGGATATGATGGATATACAGCCCATGATTATGCTAACATGGTTAAAATAATACAAGAGATGGAGCCCACTTTTTTTGAGCAAGTGCTTAGAAATAAGAAATGGGAAGATGCCATGAAATGAGAAGATGGTAGCATTGGATGCAAATGCAATATGGGAGTTAGTATCTTTGCCTAAGAAGCACATGCTCAAGATTTATCCATATAGAATCATGAATAATTCATATTCACGGGCTGCCATAAAAAAAAGCCCCAAAATATCGTGAATGTGTGTAAACCACCTCTTCCCGTGGGGGTACTGATCTTCCCATCACCACTGGTCTTCAAGATGCCATACGGGATAGAAAAACTTAGCTGCAAATAATGCTTCCACATACCATAAATCCAAAATACCGGTGAAATACGAACTCGAGCATAAAGCCAGTGTAGAATAGTCGAGACTGTCAAAATGCACAGCGGAAGACTAATGCATGTAGGAGACGCATCACCATCGTGCACCACGAACACCCCCAACGGGCACTGCAACATCCCTCCACCGGGCTCCCATCTCCCGGTGAGCTACCTCCCAAAACATCGGCCGGAGGAGATGACTATGACAAGGTGCCACTCTAGCCTATATATGGCTCTTCAACTTCCCATGCTTCCACTTATGGGATAATCCAAGGCACCTTCTAGCCATAGATCACACGCTCGAAATCGCCAACCTTCCAACACCCTCCCTCGATTCGAGCTCCGCAAGCCACCAAGGCGCGAGGGGGTCGCCCAGGACCACACCCTTGAGCCGCCCAGGACCACACACGCCCGGGCTTTGATACCATGTCAGAATGCGCAGCGGAAGACTAACACACATAGGAGACGCATCACCATCGAGCACCACGAACATCCCCAACGGGCACTGCAGCATCCCTCCACCGGGCTCCCATCCCTCCACCGGGCTCCCATCTCCCGGTGAGTTGCCTCCCAAAACACTGGCCGAAGGAGATGACTATGACAAGGTGCCACTCTAGCCTATATATGGCTCTTCAACTTCCCATGCTTCCACTTATGGGATAATCCAACGCACCTTCTAGCCATAGATCACATGCTCGAAATTGTCAACCTTCCAACAAAGACAACTTTAGGCACCATGAACAAGTCGGGCAGCAGCACCACGGGCCACCAAAACAGGTTTGGGCAGCACCAATAGAGATGGTACAAGTACATAATTTGGAACAATAGGCACATGGGCTGATACAACGGGTACATAGGTTGGTACAACAAGTATAGTGGTTGGTACAATGGTGGTACAACAAGTACAATGGTTGGTATAGCAAGTGCAGTGGTTGGTAAAGCAAATACAGTGGTTGGTAAAGCAAGTGTAGTGGCAAGTACACTTGATATAGTAAGAATACTGCCATATAAAAGCTAGAGAGGTAGAGTATCCTCTTGTAGAGGAATGTGAAGTAGTGTAGAGACTCTCCATATAGTGTTGTAGACATTAGGATCTTTTCTCAAAGACCGCCATTTTGCTTTCTCATCAGGATAGCGTCTCACTTGATGCCTAAGGGCCTCCAACTCAGACCTTACATCAATAGAATTTGTTTGAGCAGTTCCAACAGTCCCTTTTGCATATGCCCTCTCCTGCTTAAGAAGAGTGTGAGTAGTTCCAACAGATTCTTCTGCACATGCCCTCTCTTGCTCAAGAGGCTCAGTGTGTGTGCTCATGCTATTTGTTCTTTATGCTTAGCCAAATTTGTGTATGCCCAAAAATCGTCCTTTCTCAAGCAGAGAAAGAAATTGTTGCTCTGATACTGATGTCACAGGCGGGCTCGTGAATATAGAAAGTAATTGCCAAAACACAGCATACATTCAGCATCCAGCACATCATAGGCATATTCCAATACATCTGTCACAAGTATCAAAAACAAATACACCTTGAAAAACACCAACAGATAATCTTGCACATGACACTGCACTAGGGGCTGAAGCTGGGCAAGCCGCCCCGCCCCTACCCCCCCTACACCCCCCCCCCTCTCGGTATCTTTATTACCAATAGAGTATTCTCTTGTACAAGATGTGGGTGCCCAGGAGATCACACTCCTCTTCCAGCACCAGATTTATCCAAATCAGTGAAATACAACAAAGAAAACATGCCCTCGGTCACCAACCCATGGCAAAGTAGTCGCCAACTGCTCTCTTGATTATCTCGGGGCACTCGTTAGGCCCACCCGAGTGCTAGTTTGGTGATCACACCCTCTAGCTTAGAGCTGTCCACACAGCTGTTCGCAGAACCAGCTATGTTTCAAGCTTCCTAGACACCCGAAGGTTCCACCAGATCATACATGAGTTCACCAAGCTCACCCGGAACAACATCCTTTCTGTTTTCATAACTGAAAACAACCTGCTTGCTGCACAGACAGTCCTGAACAGGCCCAAAACAATCCAGGACAGCACTTTGGACAAATCGTTTAGCAGCCGGAGAGCAGAGTAGTAGCCAGGCACATCCTGTATGTGTTCCGACCAATGATCTCCTTGATATCTCCCGGAATTATGGTGAAAACAGTACAGCCAGCCTGTAGAGAGGTAGGAGAAGGTGTCGAGACCAGCCCTAGAGAACTCAGTATGCAAGCAGACTAGTTGTCTGCGGCCTGAAAGCAACTTGACCAGTAGAGAAGAAGAGAAAAACCCTAGATGACAAAAACCCTAGATGACCAGCCCCATAGTAGTTGTTTATGAAGACTTCCAGTTCCTTAACACATGTAAAAGCACAGCTCCTTAACACATGTAAAAGCAGTCGACTAGCTTCATGACTCCTGTGTATGCTGTCAAGCAGCCCTATGCTCTCTCTTGAAGCAGTCAACCAACTCTCTTGCCTTTTTGGCTCCCACTTGTATATCTATATGCCTAACAAGTAACCCTGCCTTGTCCAACACACTAGGCTCCGAGAAAAGCAACTCGTGGGCTTCAAAAATACCTCCCCAGCTTCTTTTAGCAATTCGTGGGCTTCAAAATACCTCCCAAGATTCTTTTAGCAACTCGTGAGATTTAAACCATGTGCCCGGGTGCCCATCACTAATAAATGGCCTCGATACATTATTAAAGTCCAGCCCGATGTGAACTCTCTTATAACTTGTAAGTTTGGCTGCCCAAACTTTAATGAGTTTGAACCTGCAACCATAAACTTTAGTAAACAATGGAATAATATTTAAATAGGGTTAAGTGTGCACACTTACCACCTGTAAAACACATAAAATCACCACCTTAGTCCCAAACAAGTGTGCATGCACATGTCCATGGGGTGTCCAGGTGTCCCATATGCTTGTGGACATTCATAGGCAAAATACCAGGCAATGTCCAGGCAACAAAAGAAGTCACACATGCAAGTGCATTTCACAGGCAAATGCTTGTGTGTAATGATTTGGATTAAATCTCCCAACTTGCCATCTTTTACACCAAAATAGTTGTGACCATGGGCACGGGCCATGGAGGATCCAAGTACTTATCTCACCAGAGCAATTGCCCTTCCATGAGTTCAGATAACTAAACAGGGTTACCACCCTTCCATGAGTTCTCATACTCACCAGGTTACCACCCTTCCATGAGTTCACATAACTCACCAGGGTTACCACCCTTCCATGAGTTCACATACTCACTCATTAGGGTTACGACCCTTCCATGAGTCCCTCATGCTCCTGGATACTTCCAAGACAACATCCTGGAAATCTATCCGCAACAACAAGAGATACTTCTCTGACTTTCTGTACATTCCAGATTTGGCATTTAACCTTTTGTCAGTGAGTGCTCTTACAGTCCAAGGTGCGGAGGTGATCTTCTCTCGTTATGAGATTACGATTTGTGATAAGGAGACTGGTAGCAACTTGGCTCTTGGAATCCAAGATAGTGATCTGTACAAGTTGACCGCTCTGCTTTCTTCTGGTTCTTTTGCTCTTTGGCATGCTCGGTTTGGCCATTTGAGCTATCAGCTTCTACAGCTAGCTTCGAAGGATGGGTTTGTTGAGGGTTTACCGACCATCAAGGCTCCATCTTTTGCTTGTTCCTCTTGTTTACAAGGGAAGCAACACAGAGCCGCATTTCCGAAGGAGGCGACACACAGATCTTCGACATCTTTTTCTCTTGTTCATGCAAACTTATGTGGTCCTATGAGTACCGCATCTTTGAGTAAGGCGTTGTATATGCTCGTGATGGTGGATGCCTTCTCCAGATATACCTGGGTTTTCTTTCTAAAGACCAAGGATGAGGCTTTTCAGCACTTTTGTGATTGGAGAGTTGTGGTGGAAAAAGAGACCGGTTCCTTGGTCAAGGCTCTCAGGACCGACAGAGGGGGTGAGTTTACATCCCTGTAGTTCAGCAATATTGTAAGACCCATGGCATTCGGAGATAGCTTACTACAACATATACTCCATCACAGAATGGAGTTGCAGAGAGGAAGAATAGGACCATTATGGAGATGGCATGTGCCATGCTTGAGCATTCTTCATTACCTCGACGTTTCTGGGCTGAGGCGGCATCTACTGCTTTCTACATTCAGAACAGATGTCCTATTGCTGCTCTTCCAGATAAAACTCCATATGAGGCTTTCCATGGTAAGAAGCCCTTTGTTGTTCATTTCCGGATATGTGGGTACCAAAGGAGGATCGCTCCAAGTTGGACTCGAAGTCTTAGCGCATGACTTTTCTTGGATACAGTACTGTGTCCAAGGCATATCGTCTTTATGATCCTTCGGCCGGCAAAGTTGTTGTGAGCCGTGATGTGGTGTTCGACGAGACTCCTACAGCTTCAGAGGGGGGTGCTGAGCTTCTTCTTCCCCCACCTGTTTCGCTGCCTCCTTCTCCTCCCTCAGCTTCTGTTACACCTCCAGCTGTGGATTCTCAGTCAGATGATGATGACTCTGCTCCTCCTCCAGCAAGTTCGAGCAGATCTGTGCCTGGATGGTACTATCAGACAGTTCGTGATTCTGGGTTACGTGAGCTTCCTATGGTTCTCTTCGGCGATCTTCCAGAGTTAAAGGGAAACAAATTCATGAGGGCAACATGTTCTTATGTCCTCTATCATTCATGTTCCTTTTGATCCCACTTTTGTGGACGAGGCTTTTTGACATGAGCCTTGGCGTCGTGCTATGCAGGTAGAGTTGGATGCTATTGAGCGGAATGGCACTTGGATTTTGGTGCCTAGGCCACTGCAGCGTAAGGTGATTGGTGTGCAGTGGATCTTCAAATCGAAGTTTCGAGCTGATGGCAGCTTGGACAAGCACAAGGCGAGGTTGGTTGCCAAGGGTTTTGCTTAGCGCCTTGGAGTCGACTTCGCTAAGACCTTTGCTCTGACGGCCCGGATGACTACCCTTCGCACCGTTCTTGCTCTTGCAGGACATCATAGATGGCTGTTTTCCAGATGGACGGCAAGTTGGCTTTCCTGAATGGAGAGCTCTTTGAATCTCCCATAGAAGGTGAAGAAGAAGAAGCAACATGTAAAGCAGCTTGTTGATATTTGATGATGAACAAGGCTTCATACCTCACTGAAAAGGCAGAAACTGACTCTCCTTCCTTTTGGAAAATCTGATCCAATTACAATAGTAAAGCATTTGGTGACTCCACTGTCCCAAATCTCTCCTTTATTGCTTTGGTCAAACCTTTCCTAATCATTCTTGGATTCCTCTGGCAAAGCCTCATGCCAAGTTAAGGCCACACCCTCCAAGAAATCTGGAAGTATTTTTGCCCTCTCCTTCATAGACCAACCCGTCAGCGGCATGCTCGGTTAAACTCTCGGAGATAACTCCCTGGGTCTTCTCCTTCCGATCCTTGGAACACCGGAATGTTGAACATCTTGCACCAAAAGATGAGTAGCAACAAGGGAAATTTACTTATTTCAAAATAACTTTCCTTTAATCATGCGAGACCTTGAGGTTAAAATAGCATAATTCTAAGTAAAATCTGCCCGCCGCCTCCACCAAAAGAGATGTGACACAAAGTTAGAGTTTTGACTTCGGTCACTTCTTAGAATCAAAACACACTTGTATGAAACCTCACAGCCTCCTCACCTCCCTTTCTCTCCCTAGGTTAAGATAAAGATAGACACATCAAAGGTGAGATCATAATTCATGGAAGGAAAGATGAAAGGCTCCGGAGAAGCAAGAATTTCTGCCAGTCTTGCAGCTCCAAACAAGAGGGCAATTCTTTGTTGGAAGAAAATCTTCCGACTCAGAATTATGTGAACGAAAACATACGGGGAATGTTGGTAAGGTTCATCCGTTCGAATTGGGCGATTTGGACGGAACATATTAAAGTAAAAGAATATAGCAATCACTTATACAAGAGGATAAGACACATGAGATTAGGACCCCTAAGGTTTATGTTGATTAGCCGCTCCATCCTGTACCATACTGGGGGTATAAAATGGTATACATCAATGAAGGGGGTGTCCACAGCTCCTTGAAGAACATGCCTGGGTCTGCTCTGGAGCGAGTCAGTCGCTCCGCACCCTCTCTGTGGAACTGAGCTCTGATCTCTGTCATCTCTCTCTGGTATAGGCGTGGTGTCCGAAAGCCAAGTGTCCTCTGTCTCTTGCGGGCTCTGAGTGTCTCTGCTCTCTGGAGAGTAATTCCCTGCTGTGTAGGGGTTGGGAGTGGGGTGGATCTCTGAAAAAATGTAGTAATCTATGTCTGTCGTCCCCCCTCTGGAGCTGTCTGAGCTTGTAATGATGTCTCTCTGTGACGCTGTATGTCTAGAATGAATCTCCCCTGTATGCGCTGGTCTGTTGCCTCAAAGAGCTGGCGTAGGGAATGTGGCTCTCTGAATAAAATGGGATATCTCTCTCTGATGGCTGTATATGCTCTGCATCTGCATACATAATGCTCCTCACTCTCCACCTCCTCTCTGCATAATCTGCATACCCTCTCGTCTCGGGGGATCCGTGCTACTCTGCCAGTCTTGATCTCCAGTCGATGTGATGAGACTCTAAGCTGACCAATAGCTACTTGGGAGCCGTGTGGTAAAAAGCTCTCCATGTATCTAGGCCTCTCTATAAATCCATCATCAGTGATACTCATGAAGTGATCTCTCTAATAGTACATCTTCGATGGAAGAGGCTGTGTAGGCGATATCCATGTCTCTCGTGTATAGAGCTGCCATAGGTCATGTCTTAATGCTCTGTTCCTCTCACTATGAGAGACGGATATGTGGTGCATCCGTGTCATACTGGAATGGTGGTAGATGATCCATGTCTAGGCCATGCTGTGAGAACCAATGTGTGACCTGTGCATACCATGATCCTCTGTCTCCTGCCTCAGCCAGCTGTCTAGATGCCTCAAAAGCTCTGTATGACAATCTGTCCTGTGGCATCTCTTTGAATCTGTCTAGCAGGCATATAGTCTGGAATATGGCCTCTACCATCATAGGAGGCGCAGCAAACTCTGCTCGGATAATGTCATGAGGTACTGACGGTTTGCTGCGTATCATGTGTGCCATCATGAGGGCCTGTGGTCTCTCTATCTGTATCTGTCGGGGTGGTCCTGGCCCTGAAAAAATCTGTTCATGGCTCGCTGGTGGGGTGGATCCTGGTGTGCTGTCCTGGCTCGTAGGAGAGCCTCTCAATGGCGTCTGAGCTCCAATAAGAAAAGCCCCAAACAGCTCTGATCCTCAAATTCCATCACATGTCGTAATGGTCCAAAACCCTCTCGGAAGAGACACCAATATCTCTCTCGTATCTCATAGTACACAATACATCGGCATATGTAGTTCTCTTTTGACTCCACTTCCTGGTGACATAGCTAACAAATGCGGTCTTTTGGCTTCATCCCCTCGTATTTGCTAGTCTCTACCCTCAGCTGATGTGATGAAGTGCGGATCTGTCCAATGGCACTGTGAATGCCATGTGTGAGAAAGAAAGATTGTATTAACGTGTCTCTCAGGCCAAAGAGAACTGGCCTATGAGACAAAACCATGTACAATGTTTGTGGTATCTCTGAGTATCGGATGGTGCTCAGTGCACAATACAACAACTGGAAGGAAACTGCTAGTGTGAGGTCGGGATGTATGTACATGTATAAGGATGGAGCACTACTGGGGTAAATGCACAACTATATGCCAGGGTGATACAACGATGCTCAATGCAGGCATGCTCCTAGTCAACTCCATTGTGTGGTGAGGGGGGGGGGGCGTGTAATATGTCATACATGTTAGCGCCAATTGTAATGATATGCAAGATGGCCGCCAGATCAATGGGTCCCGATTGTCCTCTCTTCTGTAGTCGCCTTTGGTGTCGTGCCCAAATGTCCCTGATCATATGTCAATGTCTGTGGGAAGGTCGGTATCTGGATGCCGCAATGCTCGAATCTCCTTTGCTCTCCTCAAAGTGACTCCTCGGCCCATCACTGTGGGATTTGGCATGGCTGTCCTCTGGAAGAAATCGGTCAGCTGAGTCTGTCGGATCTGGGCTCTTCTCTCTCCTGACTGGAGTAACTGCTCTCTGTGTTTGTATATCTCTAGTAAGAAGCACCCAAGTACTCGTTGGTCTGATATCTGCAGGATGGATTGGAAAGAAATGTCTGCTCCTTTGAAGAGAGTAGGGTAGGTGGCTCTGATCCCATCATAATATGGACATTTGCATACAAAGTGTGACTCGCTCTCCACATCCTCTCTGCATAAGCTGCATAATCTCTCCTCCCGCGGGATGCGGGCTGCTCGTCTAGCCTTAATCTCCAGGGGGTGTGATGAAACTCGGAGCTGTCCAATCACTACTCTCAGAGCATGTGGAAGATATAGATCCATGTAGCGCGGTCTCTGAATGAAATCATCATAAGTCAGCATCAAGAAATGATCTCTGTAGTATGCCATCTTCGTATGAAGAGGCTGTGATGGTGTCACCCATGTGCGCATGATATGTCTCTGAATCAGCTCTTGCCTGATGACTCTATTCCTCTTAGTGTGTGAGGGGGAGAGGTGTGGGGCATGTAGGTCATACTGGGTAGGTGGTAATCGGTCCATATCATACCCAAAACTTTGGAGCCACTGGACTACCTGTGTATACCATGAGTGACTGTCCCTTGATTCTGCAAGCTGCCTGAATGCCTCAAAAGCAATGCGCGGGAGTCGGTCCACCGGCATGTGACTAAGAGAGAGAGAGAGAGAGAAAGAAAGAAAGAAAGAAAGATATATTAACGTCTACGAGAGGCCAAAGTCGGCCTATGAGAGAAAAAAAAATAATACAACTGTGTTCTTCCGGTCATCGGAAGAAAAGGAAAAGAAAGAAAAGAAAAAGTGTGCATGTGTCTTGGATACAACTGTGAATCATCATGGATCGGTGGAGCCCATATACAAACAATATAAAGGGGGGTGGGGATGTGGATGGAGTGCTAAGGCAAGATGCATCTCTATATGCTGAAGGGGTAGTACAAGCATGCTATGCAGATCTATGTCTAACTCCATCCAGTTTCATAAGAGGGATATAAGATATCATACATCGCCAATGCTGAGGCTGTGAGTGGCGTGAACATGTACCCTGAGTCTGAATGAAAGCGAGTTAGCCTCTCCTGTGTCTCCATCTGGTGTGTCTCATCCGGATAGCTGCTATCTCTCGGTGACAGAGTCGGGGTGCTCTGTGTCCAGTCTGTCTAGGTCTCCTCTTGGCTCTCAATTCCTCTGCTCTCTGTGCGGTCACCCCACGTGGTACATCAGCTGGCACTGGCATAGCTCTCTGGAAGAAATCTGTGAGCTGGGACTGTCTCCCACCCCTAGTGGGAGCGGGTGTCTGGAGGAGTCTCTCTCGAGAACTATGAAGCTCTAGTAGTAGTTTGCCAAGCTGTCGCTGGTCCGAGGCCTCCATCAAGTGATGTAGTGAAGAGTGCTCCTCAAACAATCCTGCATAACTATCTCTGACCCCTTGGTGGGCTCTACATCTACATACAAAGTGATCCTAAGTCTCCACCTCCTCGCGGCACAATCTACATATCCGCTCGGCTCTGGGAACCCGTGCCGCTCTCCCAGCCTCTATCTCTAGTCGATGTGATGAGACTCGTAGCTATCCAATAGCAACGCGGGAGCTGTGTGGCATGTATACATCCATATGCCGCGGTCGCTGTATAAACCCATCCCCAGAGATGCTCATAAAGTGGTCTCTGTAATACAGCATCTTCGGTGGTAGTGGGCTCTCTGGTGCTGTCCACGTCTCCTGTATGTAGCGCTGCCATATGTCCCGTCTCATCACTCTGTTCCTCTCATTGAGAGAGAGGTAACCCCGTGGAGCAGATTGATCATACTGAAAAGGTGGCCACCGCTCAATGTCTATCCCATGATGTGAGAACCACTGTAGCATCTGTGCATACCAAGATCCAGTGTGTCTAGCCTGGGCCAGCTGTCTGGATGCCTCAAAAGCTCAGCGGGATAGAGAGAGAGAGAGAGAGAGAGAGAGAGAGAGAGAGAGAGAGAGAGAGAGAGAGAGAGAGATGAAATGATATATTAACGTCTTCAAAAGGCCAAAATGACCTATGAGAGAGAGAGAGAGAGAGAGAGAGAGAGAGAGAGAGAGGCTGGGTGGTCCGTGGGGGGTGCGCACAGAGAGTAGTGGGGGGGGGGGTGTGAGTGAGAGGGGGGTGAGAGCGAGAGAGAGAGGGGGGAGGGAGTTTGGTCGGTGGGGGGGGGTGAGAAGAGGGGGGTGACCACTGACAGGTGAGAGCTTGGTCGGTGAGGGGGGACGTGCGAGTCGGTGGAGAGTGACGCGAGGGGAGGGGGAAGGTGAGAGGGGGTGCAGCCTGATTAAAGGGAGCAGGGGCAGCGAAAGGGGGCGCAATGCGAGGGGCTGGTCGGTGGGGTGAGGAGAGGGGGGTGACGGGTGAGAGCTTGGTCGGTGAGGGGGGACCCAAGGCCCATATGATCATATCCGACGGCCAGCTTTACTTGAGGCTCCATTCACAAAGGGGGAGCTAGATGTCAGTGGGGAGTGATGCGAGGGGGGGAGGGGGGGGAGGGGAAGCGTGGGGGTCGGCGAAGCAAGGGGGCGAACGAGGGGGGCGGGGTGAGAGGGGAAGCGAGTGTGAGAGGGGTTAGCTGGGTATGCGAGTGAGTGGGGGGAGTCGCGTGAGGGGGTCGGTGAGGTGTGCGCCCGGGGGGGGGGGGGTCGGTGAGAGGTCGGTGAGTAGGAAAGCGAGGGGGGTCGGG
Organism: Cibotium barometz; assembly: GCF_041138505.1. Classification (NCBI taxonomy): domain Eukaryota; kingdom Viridiplantae; phylum Streptophyta; class Polypodiopsida; order Cyatheales; family Cibotiaceae; genus Cibotium; species Cibotium barometz. The sequence goes on along the minus strand of NC_141090.1, from coordinate 8,615,527 downwards.
TGAGAGGGGGGTTTGCGCACGAGAGAGTGAGGGGTGGGTGGAGGCTCCCACACCCAGACAAGCCAGGATTACACACCCATCATCCATCACTGCTCACATAAGCCACAGTTGCGACCTCGCTAGCCCTGCCATCAGCGCTAGCATGACCCACACTCGAAAATGCTTGCAGCACACCGTCCAAGACTTATGTGTCTTTCCTCTGTGCCGTTTGCTATTGGGTGGTGACAAGCGGGCATTAATGAACTGATTAGGCTTGGGTTGAAGCTGGTCACCTCAATCGCCAATCAATTGGACCAGCCTCGGTTGCCACCGTGGGACTGAGCGATGGTGAGAGGGAGAGGGTGGGGTTGGGTGAGAGGGGGAGCGGTGAGGAAGAGTGGGGGTGGAGGGGGTCCGGTGAGTGCTGCGACGACCAGAGGGGGGGGGTGGCACGACACGAGAGAGTGAGAGGGGGGGTTGGGTCGGTGGTTAGGGACCTAAGCAGAAGTTGAAGCACTACTGGTTGGGGTCACTATGTAGTCTTCGGCGAAGGGATTAAGCAAGGTGGCACCTTGCTTAAGTTGTTGCATAAGTCGGAGGCCTTTGAGTAGTAACACTCCTTGTTCTCACGGCCCGCCTTTGAGCAATATTTCTTGGTGGTACAATGACTTGGAAGATGGCCTTGGGAACTACATACCGCGCACCATGGACTTGTCTTGGGATCTTTGGCCTTGAGCTGCTCAATCTCCTTCCTCAGCGTTGCCACAGCCTCGTCTTCCTGTTGTGACCTTTTGAAAATTTTAAGCTCTTTCTTGAGCTTGGCGAGCTCATTCATGGAAGCAGATGTAGAAGCTACGGCTGGGGCTAGAAGAACCGTTAAAGGAGCCGAAGAGTTGACAGGGATAAGTGGGGACCAAGAGGTAATATGCTCTGCCATGAGGCGAGTATTCTCCAGTTGTGTAGGTCTGTCTTGGAAGTCTTGCCTTGGGGTGGAAAAGTCTCTCTCATCTTCATCGCCGTTTGAGTAGGAAGTGCGTGAAGCACCCACTGTTGTAGCATGTAGTTTCTAGGATCTTGGGATAGCTGAGCAACCAAAACTTTAGCTCTTGTGACAAGTTGGGTCACTGACTCCCCCGCCTTCATGGAGAGTTGGTTGAGCTCTTGAGTAATGAGTTTGAAGTAGTTCCCTGGCTGAAAGGTAGCCAAGAACTAAGCCTAAGGGTGGTCCAATCTGGGAAGTGGTTGGCGGGGAATTGGCTGTACCACCGGTCTGCACGTACTTCCAGCGTTGTCGGGAACAAGACCAAGCGTGCATCATCTCGGTTGAGCCCTCTTGAGTCACACATAGCAAGGGACCGCCACACATGGTCTTCCGCATCTTCAGTGATGGAACCTTTGAAGGTTGATAGTTTAACTTGCATGCGGTTAAGGACAGTAGCCGATGGCTCTGGCCCTGGAGCTGCCATAGGGTTAAAAGAGGAAGGAAGAGTAAGGGAATGAGGAAGAACCCTATGATGACTAGTTCAAAGAGGAGAACAAAGGGGTGAATCACCTCCAGAAGCTGTAGTCTTGGGGGGCGTACACAATACTCCTCTCACCAGGAACCAAAATCACCAAAAAAGAAAAGTTTTTTTTTTTGAGACTATCGAGGAGAGTCCCACTGTGATCGCCAAATTTTATCTAAAGTGTGGTTGACTCCGCCGGTCCTTGCTAGGGAACTCGAGGACTACTGACACAAACACTAGGGTTGGGGGCGTGGATCCTCTTAGGGAAGTATACCCGCCAAGGATGAGTCGACCTCACTGGCTAGACATGCAAGACCTATGCTCTACACTGTCTACCGTGCTCTCCGACCACCACCACCTAGCACCGTAGTATCCCTACGGGCCTCTCACACACACCACAGTCACCACTCACCACTCACTCACCTCACTCACATAGAGAGAGAGACAAAACACCACAAGAGCATAACACTGTATATCAAAATGCCGAAAGAATGATACAAGAGAGACTGTGCTCCAATAGAGGATGCGCTACAAGAGAGAATGTGCTACCACAGCCAAAATGTCCTCGCAGAGAGAATGTGGTACCCGAGAGAGAATGTAGTATAGGGTGGAGAGAGTGCTCCCCTTAACTCCTCCTTGGGTGTCCTCCTCCTTGAAGTCCCAACCCTCATCATGTAGTGTAGAGGGGAGATCTTCCGTCGGGAAAAGGGAGATGGTGCTCAAGAGGATCTCGCCCTGCCTTGGAAAAGGGGGAGAGTGGTCGGAGATGTCGGAGGGCAACGGCAGTCGGGGCGGTCGGAAGGCACCGGCGGTCGGGGGTGTCTGAGGGCACCGGCGGTGATGGCGGTTAGAGTGGTTGGAGAGCACTGGCGGTGACAGCGGTTGGAGCGTTCGGAGGTGATGGTGGGAGGCTCCTAGTGGAGTGTGGAGGACCTGGCTTCCTGTCCACAGAGGTCTCCTTTTGGACGGCAACCATGCCTCTGTGAGAGAGGCTTCTTCTTGTTCCACCTTGGACCAACATTCGACTATTTCCATGGCGTTTATGGCTAGGGCATTGGTATTGGCATCAGCATTGGCATGAGCATGGAAGGCTTTGATTCCTTCATCTCAGCCCTGTGTTAGTCCTATGATTTTCTCCATCTTCTCATGTAGAGTTTTGAGACTTGCATTTTCCTTCTTGTGATGCTCCTCCTATAGTGAAAAAAGTTTGTTTTACGCTGGCAAACACATTGGGCGGCCCATGATGCGGGGGGTGCGCCCTGTGACTCAGAGAAAAGGGTGAAATTGGTGTGGAACAGATGACAGTCTCCACTGGGTTCGAATATTGCTACCAAGATCTAATATGGGGTTGCGAGGGATCTGGGTTTGCTGTGAGGCAGCTGGAACGGGTGGGGGAGTTGAGGAAGAGGCTTGGCGGGGGGCCGCCGCTGGTGTGGGGGGGGTTGGTGAAGGCGGAGGATGCTCTGCGGGAGGGGTTGGCGGACAGAGAAGATTCAGCAGATGTGCTGAAAATGAACTTGAAAGTGTTGTTTGAGATGAGCCATTGACATTATATGGATACACCGATACAGGGATATTAAAGGAGCAAAGTTTAAAGAACTTGTTAAACAAAGTGGGTCGCACAAGCTGTGGTGGGTGCTTCTTTAAATGGAATAGAGGAATTATGGAACAGCAACATCCAGAGAACTTTTAGCTATTACGGTTAAGTTTTGCCAGTTTGAAATTCCAAATGCCAGGTGAAATGTATAAGTATGCACCTTGTAGTTGAAGTTTTGCCAGTTTGAAATGCCAAATGCCAGGTGAAATGTATAAGTATGCACCTTCTAGTTTGCTTTCAGATTTTGTACTACTGTATGGTCATCATTTTCAAGTTTCTTTCCAGTTTGGATGTCCAGGTTGACTGCTGTTATGTTGCTTTGGCAGGTTCTAGAGACATTGATAAAAAATTGTGGTGACATTGTTCATCATCAGGTTGCTGCAAAAGATGTTCTGCATGAAATGGTGAAAATATGCAAAAAGAATGTAAGGCTATCTAGGACCAAATCATTATAACGATTTTACTTCTGATCATTTAGATTAAACAACATGAGTTCACTATGCATTGAAAGACATTCCTAGTTTATGTCCACACACTAGTACTTTGATGATTTTTACTGCCACAGTTTGAATACTTCTCGTTGTCCTTCTGTGCCTGCCATTGCTGTCTTGGTGTTTTTGTAGAAGTTTTATGGTTACTGTTGGGTGCTGGACTCACACACTCACACACACAAACCTGCACATTAGGGTTAGGTGCAAGGTTGAGAAGCTCACACACAGAAATGAGAGAGAGAGAGAGTGAGCCAAAAGTGTGGTATCCACAAAATGCAAGTCAACCCTTGCATGTGTGCCACATCCATATAATATAGAACTACAAAATATTATATGTGTCCTTTCACACTTGATGTCCAAGGGGAAAAACCACATGGGAAAAAGTGCCCTTGGTTAAGCCTTGTTCACACATAGCACTACCATAAGTGAGCATATGCCTACAAATCCCCCCTGTAGTGGAAGTGTGAACCTGTACAAGGTAGCAGATCACTCTCTGTATGAGAGTAAGCCCAAAGCTTTGCGGAAAGCTTCAAACTTTTCTCGAGGTAAAGCCTTTGTGAATAGATCTGCAACATTATCCTGTGTAGGGCAATAAGATAAACTGATCTCCCCTGCATGTAGCCTCCTCTGACATAGTGATAATGAATCTCTATGTGCTTGGTACGTGCATGAAATACTGGATTTCGTGCCACGGCCATAGCACTCTGGCTATCAGTGAGAATGGTGGTGGGTGTCTGCTGACACTCACGAAGATCAGCCAATAGTCTCCTCAACCATACACAATCTACTGTAGCTGTAAAGACTGCTCTGTACTCAGCCTCACAAGTAGATGTAGCAACAGTGGGTTGCTTTTTACTCAACCAAGATATGCATGAACTGCCAAGAAAAAAACAATTCCCACTGGTGGATTGCCTGGTATCGTAATCACCAGCCCAATCTGAATCACTGTATGCATAAAGCTGCAAGCTGCCCCCCCTGGGATAGAACAAACCAAGATCCAGGGTACCCTTAAGATAACGAAAAATGCGTTTGACTGCTTGCCAATGCTTTGTGCTTGGGCTGTGCATGAATTTGCTCAACAAAGACACCCCAAAAGATATGTTTGGCCTTGTGTTACACAAGTAAATGAGGCATCCCACTGCCTGGCTATAAAGGCCGGCCTCAAAAGGCTCTCCAATATCATGCATAGTAAGCCGTACACCTGGTTCTACCGGAGTAGAAATGGGCTTACATTCATCCATGTGAAACCTTTTTAGCAAACTTTTTATGTACTTAGTTTGCTGCATAACAATGCCATCATCTGTATGCATAAACTGTATGCCGAGATAGTAGTGTAAAGGCCCCAAATCTGACATATCAAATTCAGCTTTCAAATCAGCTTTGAAATCTGAAATTTGTGCTTTGCTTGTACCTGTAATGAGCATGTCATCTACATACAAGATGACTATGAGAATATCGGCATCGGTTTTCTTCACATACAATGTGCTTTCAGCTGGACTATTCTCATAACCTTGGCTGGTTAGATGAGCATGTATCTTATCATACCAAGCTCTTGGAGCTTGCTTTAACCCATACAATGCTTTGTGCAACCTGCATACTTTATGTTCCTCACCAGGAACTACAAAACCAATGGGCTGATCTGAATCCCCCCTAATTGCAATGGGTAAAAGTCCATCAAACATGTCCTGTATGCCTGTATCATTGCTTTTATACAAGCTGGCCATGGGCTGTTCTGAATTTTCAGCAAATACCACATCTCTACTTACAAAAATCCTTCGTGTAGTTGGATTATAAAGACGGTATCCTTTGCTTTCATTGCTGTAGCCCACAAAAATGCATTTAATTGCTTTGTCATCAAGCTTTGTTCGGAGTTGTTCTGGCACATGTGCATATGCCAAACGCCCAAATGTACGCATATAATCCACTGTTGGCTTTCGGCTATACCAAGCCTCAAATGGTGTTATGGTTTTCAAAGCTTTTGTTGGACACCTGTTCAACACATGAGTTGCACACATTATAGCTTCCATCCAAAATTTGTGAGGCAACTTTTGTGCTTTCACCATGCATCTTGCCATCTCCATGAGAGATCTATTTTTCCTCTCAGCTACACCATTCTGCTGCGGTGTATAAGGCACAGTACATTGGTGTTTGATGCCCTTTTGAAGCATATAATCCTTGAATGCATTTGACATGTATTCTCCACCTCTATCTGAGCGGAGTGTTTGGACTTTATATGCACACATATTTTCAGCCATTGCTACAAAGTGTCGAAAGCATGTAAACACATCTTCTTTCGCTTTCAAAGGGTATGCCCAAGCAAACCTGGAGTAGTCATCAATGAATGTGACAAAGTAAAGATGCCCCCCTATGGATGGTGTCCGCATTGGACCACATACATCACTATGTATGAGCTGTAATTTATTTTCAGCTCTAACAGCTCCATCTTTGGGGAATGGTTTCCGATGCATCTTTCCCAAAATACACCCCTCACATACATGTCTTGGCGGAGACTCAAGAGGCGGCATATTATCAACCATATGATGCTTCTGCAAAAGCATCAAACTCTGAAAATTTACATGCCCAAAACGAGCATGCCATAGCTCTGCATCATGCATAGCAGGAGTGTGGGCAGCCACTGTATTTGCATCATAAGTGCGCTTGTCATAGCTGTCCAGCTTATACAAGCCTTTGTATCGTGTTCCAGAAGTGACTATTTCATAACCCTTTGATGGGTCTTTTACCAAACACTTCCCATCTTCAAATTCAACCTTTAAACCTTGATCGTTTATGGCTGAGACGGAGAGCAGATTTTTCTTTATTCCTCGAACATACAATACATTTTTCATACAGATATTGGCACCATTGGCTGCAATAAGTATGACATTACCAATTCCCTTTACTGGATATGTGGTATGATCTGCACATGATACAGTGCGGCCATTTGAAGCATAATCCAAATGCTGAAATACATCTTTGCATGAAGTGATGTGGCTCGAAGCACCACTATCAAAATACCATGATGCATTCTGTCTGTCAGATGCAATGCAAGACATATCAGTGTCTGAAGCACCTGGTGTGTTACTAGTGCATGTGACCAAAAAAGTGTACTCTTCCTGGATTACATTAGCTGATTGCTTTGCTTTGTCATCCGAAGAGTCTGCTACTGCATTGCCTGCTTCTTTCTTTTTCTCTTTTGCAATCCTTTTCCTACATTCACTGATGTAGTGTCCAGGCTTATGGCAGTAGTGACATTTGCCCTTCTTTTTGGGCTTGTTTGCATCCCCTTTGTCAGACTTTTCACCACTAGAAGAGGGCTGTCCATGACCAGCCTTGCTAGACTGTTGTCCCCCATGCTTAAAGCTCTTTGCTTTACCCTTATCCTTGGCTGTAAATGCCTTTTCTCCACCACGGTTGCTCGATATGTTTGCTCTTGTTTGCTCTTCCTGCAAGAGTAAACCCACGAGCTCTTCAAAAGTGACGGGATCACCACCTCCTCTCATCGAGAGGTTGAGAGAGGTGTGAAAGCCCAAGTAGGAAGGCGGTAAAGAATGAAGAGTGTTGGTGACCATCTGTCTATCTGGGATAACCTCATCAATGTTGAGCAATTGTTCCTGCAAATCTTTCACTTTGGTGAGATGATCTGCCATAGAGTCACCCTCATCCATAGAAAGAAGATCCAATTGCCTCTTCAAGTAGGCAACTCTTGCCTCGTTGCGTACCTGATACATTGCTTCCAATGTGTCCCATGCAAGCTTCGATGTCTTGCATGAACGAATGTGCGGAATAATAGTCCTTTTCACTGAAAGGGCTATCAATGACATGGCCTGTGCATCTCTAGAGTCCCATCTCTTCTGCTCTTGTGTGGGAGCAGGATCTACATCAGGAGCTCTTTGAGCACCTCCCCTTTGAGGCGTGGCTGGCTGAATGGTATGTGGGCATGTGTCATCACCACACACGATACCCCAAAGCCCTTTGGCTACCAGCAAATTACGGATCATAAAACTCCAGAGGGAGTAGTTAGATCCATCCAGCTTGTCCTCCTGGGTGAGCACACCAAATACATCCGTAGCATTCTGTGCCATGTCAACAAAGTATAACTGCAAGCAAACCAAGCACCAATGTGCACTGCCAGGCAACCAAATGTCCTGTGCAAATGTATGCCTGCAAACCAAAGCAAGTGTAAACCTGCACCAAATTGTCCAATTACACTCAATGTGTATACATACGCGACAAATCGCAGCTGTAATGCCCAATTATATGCTCCAATCAGAAAATCCCCAATTTGTATGCACTCCAATCGCTTCAATGTGCATCTAATTGGCCAATTTTCACAAAAGCCCCAAATTTCTGCAAGTGAAAGAGGTTCAATTTGCCAATTTTGACCTCAATTTTGAAAACCCCCAAATTTCTGCAAATTAGAGAGGTTCAATTTGCTGATTTTGACCTCAATTTCAAAAACCCCCAAATTGCCATGCCCAATTTTATCAATTTGTCCTGAAATTGAGAAATTCCCCAAATTGGACCTGCAATTTTCCTGTGAATTTGACTTGCACAGAAGTGTCTGCTGAATCTGCATATGACCTGCACTGGAACTGCTGCGAATTTTGTATTTAGGTTTGATCTAAAATGTGTACAGAGAAATACCTTCCTGCAAGGGCAGCAGGCTGGGAGCAGACAGTTGAATAGAGGGAGCCAGCAGGCTGACCAAGTCGTTTTGCAGGTGGAGGCGTTGGAGGGAGTCGTTTTGCAGGGCGGCGGTTGGCTGTGGGCAGCCGACGAGGAGCTGGGGCTGTAGATCACGGAGCTGATGGCGCAGGCATAGGCTAGCTGCACCAGGGCCAGGCGACAGTGAAAAACATGAAAGGCGGCAGCTGGCGAGCAGGTGTCGGGCGAGTCGTCAGTCGGGCAGGCGGTCGGTCAGAACAAGGTTCTGGCCCCGCAGGTAAGTCGGAGAGGGCGGGAGCCGCTATCAAAAGGTGCTGGACCCGCTGGCGGCGAAGCAAGCGGAGGCGGGAGCCATGGGCCAGCACGGAGGGCCTGGAACGGGCGACGGCAGTCGCGAGCAGACGGCCGGAACGGACGGAGCAAGCAGGTTCGTGACGGAGCACAGTCGGCCTGAACGGAGACGGGCAGGAGCGACGGAGTCGTTTGCCGGCGGCTACTACTTCGACGGAGTGCAGGGCGACGACTGGGACGTCGACGGAACGGAGGGGCGACGGGCCTGTGCCAGTCGTCCGACGGAACGGAGGGGCGACGGGCCTGTGCTGACCGTCGACTGACGGGACCACGGCGGCTGTAGCGCTGACGGAGCTGGGCGGTGCTGGTGTGGGTCGCCGGCTTCAGGGCGGTGCCGCCCGCGAGGCTGGGCGGAGGTGGTGGGCTCCCCACTAGTGCCGCTCGAAACTGGTGGCCGGACGGCTGAGCTCCGACGGACGGAAACACAGCGGCGACGGAATCCGACGGACGGAAAAACGCAGGCGATGGAATTTTGCAGCCTGCGGACGGAATTTCACAGAATTTTTTCCAGCAGCAGGTTTCCAAGGCCAGCTCCCAGCTCCCTGCTCTGATACCAAATGTTGGGTGCTGGACTCACACACTCACACACACAAACCTGCACATTAGGGTTAGGTGCAAGGTTGAGAAGCTCACACACAGAAATGAGAGAGAGAGAGAGTGAGCCAAAAGTGTGGTATCCACAAAATGCAAGTCAACCCTTGCATGTGTGCCACATCCATATAATATAGAACTACAAAATATTATATGTGTCCTTTCACACTTGATGTCCAAGGGGAAAAACCACATGGGAAAAAGTGCCCTTGGTTAAGCCCTGTTCACACATAGCACTACCATAAGTGAGCATATGCCTACAGTTACTCTATTACTTTCTGTAAGTTTCAGGGGAAGCAGGACTCAACAATCATTTATCTCATGGCTCCATCAGTTCGAGGTGCATGTCACGATGGTATGCTGTGTGGATTGTGAGAAGGTGGTCCTCGCTTGTTGAAACGTTATTGGGTTGGAAAGGTGGCCTCAGAGGTGTCAGTAATGCCAAAATTGGGTATCATCAGGTGTGGATTGTCAATCCAATGATGGCAGGCCCGAAAAAGCTCAATAGGGGTTCATCGTTCATGCCATGCGGCTTGACCAGTATCTTCAACTGGATGATGTGACATGTGACATAAACTGTTTCCACATCAACAAGGTAGCACCAGAAGGATTGGGAGGAACTCTCAAGATTACGAATCCCCCCCCCCCCCCCCCCCCCTCTCCACCCCCCCAAAAAAAGTGGAAATCTACTGATCAATCAGCGATAGAACTCCTCACCATGCTCAACCCTGCTGGGAGCTTCTTTCTCTAATTTATTGGAGGGAGGAAACTCTGCTGTATCTCTTTGATGCGGACAGCTTTCATGTGCAATAAATTTTATCGTCATCCATGCCAGTGTGAGCCACCTCAAGTTGTAGCCATCAAGTGAGTGCTCTTGAGGTTTGAAGGCTTGGAATCCTGACTACCTTAAAATTGGTTAATCCAACCAAATAACTTGTTCTTAAGGTTATTCAAGGCTTCTGAGTGCTTATGTTGGGGCTATAGCAAGTGAGGTTGGGGGCATTGCTTGTGGTGTCTACAGTCACGACGGAAAAGGTGTACAACTTGAAGAGCAAGTAAAAACTGAAGATTCATCCTTGCACACTCTCTGCCTGCCTTTTCTGCAGCCGCGACAAAGCGCAGCACCCTGCAGCAAGCAAAAAACAGCTGGCAGCACTTTGCAGAAAGTGAGAATCACCAATTCCAGCACAGCATCCTGCACAGGGCAACAAGGTTGTTGATGGACAGCAGCATTGAACTGATGCAGATCTGCTTCATTGCAGTTTTTGACATTCTCTGCAGCGGCTCTTATCTTCTGTCGCTTTTGAGTTTGTGTTTTATAACCTTATTACTAAGGTTCATGCTAAATGTGTTTTACACACAGCCCTCCATTGGAGGCAGTTCACATGCATTTTGATTCAGAAAATGCTTATAGGCTTACATGCGAGGTTGATCAAGTGGTAACCATCATCACTGCTTGTGCTTGCACAAGTTGTCTCTCCTGGGAGGATCTCATTTGGGATCATCTTTCAAACTCTACTCTTTTGTCATGAATATGTGCGCGTGGGAAGTGCGGAATTAATTGGTGTTCTCACCTCTCGCATGTGCAAGGCTTGTCCAAGGGAGGATCTTGCATGTGGGATTACTTCAACAATCTCGTGATTTTTATATTAAAGTGAGGTACAACTTACAGAGTTTCTTGTGTAAGCTGAGTGAGGTGGTGGTATCATGGATGTTCATAGGCCATGATATTTTGTAGGCCCTTATGGATTTAGGAGGCTGTGCAACTGAGATCACTTGTTATTCTCAAACTTCTCACCTCTTCGAATTGAGGGAGGGTGTTGGAATATCTAAGGTTAGGGCCTTAGTTTAAAGCAATTCTCTAGGTGATAGGAGGACTATATGACTTGGCTATATGATATTGAATGAAAGGAGGCTATATATGTGATCTTTTGCTTACTGAAAGGTGTATAGTTTTCTCTTTATCCTTTTGTTTAATTTCAATTTATCAAGATGTAGTCGTCTCTATCTCTCTCTCTCTCTCTCACACACACACACACACACACATTTCAGCCCTTATTACTTTCTTTGATTTTTATTTTTAGTACCCATGATGATGTATTTCATGGACATGATGTAACCTTTTGGTCTCATAGGTCATTTTGGCCTTTCGTAGACGTTAATACAACCTTCTCTCTCTCTCTCTCTCTCTCTCTCTCTCTCTCTCTCTCTCTGCCATAGACTTACATACCACCTCCCTTGCGAGTGCCACCACCCAGCTCTCAGCTATCCTACATGAGTCAGCTCAAGCCACCTACTTGTGCACCATGTGTCAACAAAACCGAGCCTCTATTAGATCCACACCCCAAAACAGTTGTCATGATCAGTAGTGCAAAGCCTACTGTGTGCAGCTTCGCCAAGACCGAGCAAGGGGCATCATCACAGCACGGCAAGCACAACGGAGATCTAGGCGATTTACCAGGCGCAAGAAGCGGGGATTCTTGGCTGAGAGGGAGGAGGGGTTTTACAGGTGTTTCTTGAGTGCAGACAGCTTTGAGGCGTGGCGGGATCAGCCCACCTTTGATACGTCACAGATCCCCCGGCTAGCCAGATCTTCGCTTTTCACAATGGCCAATGTCATAAGGGCCATACATAAGCTTAAGAGTGGGAGGACTAAGGATCATGAGGATCTCCAAGCTGAACACATCATACATGCATGTGATACCCTTGCACCCTTCCTCGATGAGCTTTTCAACACTGCCATATGTGAAGGCCTACCCCCCTCTTGGGCTACCAACATGATCTTTCCCATCCCACAAAGCCGGGGATACCCTCGACACAGACAACTACCATACTATCATCCTAGCCAAGCTTTTTGGTTCAGTCCTAGAAGCAGAAATCAGCAATCATGTAGAGAGCCATGGCCAACAAGCCAAGGGACAGGCGGGGTTCAGGAGGTCCTTCTCCACCTTAGATCACATCTTCACTTTTGAGGGCCATTTTTGAGGAAGCCAAGCATAAGGGAAGACAGGTGTACAACTGCTTTGTGGAGTTCCGCAAAGCTTTTGATAGTGTCCCGAGGGATCGTCTTTTCAGGAGACTCCAGGAGCTTGAGATCCCAGCAGATATGATATGGGGAGTACTAACACTATATGAGTCGGTGACGGGGAGATTTCGCGCACCCGGAGGTATGTCAAAGGAGAATAGGAGTCTATTGGGGTGAAACAAGGATGCCCACTATCACCCACTCTCTTTGGACTTTATGTTGATGAGATTGAGAACTTCATTGAGAGATTGGGAGGGGCTGTATCTACACTGGCTGATACACTAGTACCCATCCTCCCCTCTGTGGATGACAGTCCTAATTTCAGATTCAAAGGAGGGATTGCAGAGGCATTTGGATGCTTTGGGGGCTTTTTGTGAGGAGCACAAGGTGAACGTGGGAAAAACCAGTGTCGTGATTTCAACACATCTAGGGCAGCAGCAAAGAGAAATTGGTTTACAGATGGTGGCAGAGTGGTGGAGATAGTCTCATCATGCCTATATCTGTGTATTACTTTCTTAGGACGGATCTTCACAACAAGGCCAGCAGCATAGACACGGATGGCACAAGGACATGCAGCTTTGGCTAGGTTCGAGAGGTAATGTTTCCAGGTGCACTTCTAGGAACCAAGCACAAAGATGTGGCTCTTTGATATGTTCAAAGAGTATGATTTTAGTTCTATGTTGTTGAGGGCTTGAAATGCAAGCTTTAGGCTTGGTTGCTTGGCCGCTTGTTGTGTAGGGCTCTAGTGTGTACACACATTTTTTAAGGAGTGGAAAGTCAAAGAAAAGAAAATGAAAAGGAAAGCAATACATAAATCGGAAAAAGCACACACTTTTGGGTAGAGATTCTAATATAGAAGTGCATAAAGTGTCAGCATCAAAGGACTAATCTTAATAGCTATTGCCTTCTGACTTCACAAGACAATGGAAAATCCATTAACAAATCAAGCCATCTTTTTGTAGATAATCTCATCAAAACTTAATCATATACTTTCTCTTTTTCTTCTCCTTTCAAATGGCAGCTCTAGATCGTGGAGATTCTCCAATGACAGAGAGAAATATTCGGTTAGTTATTCGGAGAACTGAAATCTATTGGGACGCACATAGAGGAAGCTGTATGATCTGAAAGATCACTGCAAATTGAGGAGCTTCTCCCAGTTCCAAACTTGGAGTGAGACTCCGACACTTCACTTGAATCCGCCGGGTTTTAAGTTCAAGCCACAGAGATTCGATCAAAATCAACTTTCCCTTTCTTATTCACCATTTTTACCTTACTTGACTTGCTACAACCCTCCAACTATTGTAATTAGAGAGGTTTCATCTAATAAAAACTATTATTGTATTAGAGACAGAATGTTGTATTCCCATTCGTCGAAATGGGACGTTGTTTCATATTCATAGGGTGATCGATCATCAATATCATTCAAATTTTCAATGGATGATCAATGAATCGTTAGTCTCCCTCCTTCCCACGAGACATAGGGAAAAACCATTTTTTTTAAAAGAATAAAAAAAAGGAAAGTCGCGTTGTGGAATAAGGGATAGGGAATATTCAAGATACTGAGAAATAGCCTCTGTATCTAATAGTTCCAACTCACAATAAAGAATAATGTTACTTATGACATACGTAACTAATCCTGTGACAAACCGAATAGTTAGGCCCAAAAATACAAGAAGTAAGTACCAATCATGCATATACTAGCCATGTGGAATATGTGGAAATCACCCATGTGTGGAGTTACCCACATACCGTAGGTAGTACAATGGTATCATAAGTATCCCTGATTGACCATAGACCCTTCTTAACCACCCCCCCCCCCCCCCCTCTCATCTCTCTCTCTCTCCGCCCCCCCCCCAAAAAAAAGGAAAAAAGGAAAAAATTGAGGGTGGACTTGGTGAGTGTTGGCAGTCATAGACTCACCTATGCTGGATATTCTTAATGGATGAGAATGATGATATCACACCCACATGACCCACCTTTTCTTGTACCGAGCTGGAGATGTACCATAGTGCACACCATGCTCACCATAGTGCACACCATGCTGCTGCTGCTGCTGATGATGATGATGATAAGATAGTCTATCATTCTGTAAGAGTCTCTTTCAGTTTCATTAGTCTTTTTCCGTGGTCCAGTTCCACATGGAACTCTTGTACCAGTTTTGGTCTCATGGACGCATCGGATCTTTTGAAGATGTTTAATATAACTTTCTTTCTTGATTTAGGCCTATTGTAGTCATGGGCCTTAGTCAAATTGTTCTCGTAATCCATCGAATTCATCAAACTTGAAACATAGTAAGATGTCAATTGGCAAGAGAGTGAGATGTTTGTAGTCTGTCTGTGCTTCCTAAATCCACAGGTTTTAATCACTCCATTGTTGTCCCTTATTCCTTACCTGCATGAGATGAAAACGAGGCCTGAATCATGCTAGAAAGAACGATATTTTGGGTTTAGGCTACAATGACTTTTTTCTCTCTTTGGAAAATAGTTTAAGCCACGTTTATGTATAGACAAAGACACTTTATAGTTATGAATGAGGCCCATGAGAACTGATTTTTCCCCGAGAATGGTTTGCAAGGACTGCTTGTTGGGGTGCTGATGTAAGTGTAGAGGACTAAGGCACACACAGCTGTTGAATATTATCCTCCCATGAAGAACCTTGTTTTAAACTCTTAAGTCCTTACCCACATGTTTGCTATGGTCCAGATTGCAAAGTAGGGTTGCAATTCTAATGACCAGTCACCATTCATGCAAGAGGTTTTAACAAGTTTCAGTGAAACAGGTTTTGTTATCCTGGTTACGAATTCTCCATAAATCAAAACATTTTTATGCTGTTTTTATAAAATCAAAATGTTGATCCCTGGCAGTTCAGGTAACACTTCTCTCTGCTCTAGTTAGAAATATACTGAATACTGCCACCCTTTTTTTCCTTGTTTCTGCTCTAGTTATAAATATACTGAATACTGCCACCCTCTTATCCTTGACTGTCATAGCCATTCCACTTTTATTGCCTCAAACACAAATGCCAAGTCAGTGAGAAATTTTTATGTTTAGTTAACTTTTCAAGTGGGTGTTGAGGTTTTAAAGTCGTAACTTTTTGGTAGGGAGCGAATTGAGCTAACCACTTGGGCAAGAGCCCCCTGCTGACCTTGTATGCATGCCTTTGTAGCTCTAAAGAATATCGGTAACGAATACCATTTTTTGTTCTGTTGCAGAAAGATATGCAAGTGAAGGACAAAATCTTATTACTTCTAGACTCATGGCAAGAAGCTTTTGGTGGACCGAATGGAAGATACCCTCAGTACTTCATAGCATATGATGAGTTGCGGGTATGTGGAAGGCTCATTATGGTTTCCTCAAGCTGATGCAAATATGACTAAGCATTTCAGTTTTCTTCCCTTTATCCAGAAAAGCACATTTCTGCCCATACGTGTCTAGATTCTTAGGTGCCATCAAGCCTCAGCTTGCTCACTATTGGTTTCTGCAAACTTGTATTTATACTTCTCTGACTGTTTTACCTGTGCCAACCTTACAGCGTTCAGGGGCTATGTTTCCCAGGAGGGCTGACACTGTATTCACTCCTGCTCAAACACGCCCTATTGCTGAAAGCTTTCCATCCCCTCAACGATCACCTATCAATGTGGCTACAAGGACTGATGCATCTAGGCCATCTGACTTGCCTGGATTAAGGTATGGATTTGTTATCAAGGATATCTTTTGGATTCCACGTGTACTTCCTGGTCAGCATGACATGTTATATACCCTTGGAGGTAGATTTTTTTTTTCTTTCAACCATATCTTTTGGGTGGAGAAGCATCATAGTTTCCATGCATGAATATCCCAATACAGTTCATCTATACCCTTTAAGGGCATGCATTCCATCCATAGGTAAATGGTGTCTGCATCCTGGTTTTCATTTGCAGCTTTTATTTTTTCCGTTTCCAAATCATATCACCATGTATGCTGTGATATCATGTGGTATCAAGCGTACTATGTGGTATGCATGCTATTAGGTACCAAGTTGGTCATTTTTAACTTTCTGCATTATGTATCTATGTACATTTTTAAAAAAGTTAACGTAACGCATTTTTGTATATCCACTCTCCAGCCAAACATACATGCTTAAGTTGCACCTTACAGTTTTAATATGAGTAATATGAGTAGTAGGTGAACTAGCAATGTAATCCATAGTTTTGTTTAAGGACGTGGAAGGATACAGCTGTTAAAATGCGATTAGGATCCCTCAAAATGACAAATGCAGTATTTCATCTCACATAGGCATGATCTTTTTAAATATGTATGGGGTCATGTAGTTTTCTTGGTTTGAATAAAAGTAAAGATGAAAAATCCTAGCTGACTAGTAAAGGAAATAAAGCTTGTGGTATCGCATGATTGGTTGTCTTTTGGATGTTAGAAAACACGTTAGGTGCCACACAGTGTCACCTGCACTCACTCTATTTGGGTTGCACGCGGACAGCAGTACTATCAGTGCAAATTTTGGGATAATCTTTTGGGTTAGAGATGTGCATTGAGAATTTTTTGAGCCCTAGTCAAGGGACAAGTCGCTAGTCACATAATTCTCTCTTACCGTTTACCTTCAAAGCGAACTAAAACAAGTAGAGCATTGAAAGACTTGCTACATGGATTACCACTCAAGCTTTGGCATTGCATGTAACGTTGATAGCAGAGCTAAGGTTTTCTTGAGGCAGTGGGCAGTCCGGTGTTGGAATTTCTCTTCCTCTAGCGATTTTTTTTTTCCCGAGAAAAGATCCTTTCATTAGTTATATAAAAACGCCCATAGGGCTACAAAAGATCCTCTCCTGCTCATAAGAAAACAGAGCAGAGATCCAAGCAAGGCAGCTAGGGAGACTTTCCCTAGGTGCAAAAAAGTACAAATATCAGTACAAAGAACTGAGGGGCTATATCATACAATAGGAGGGGGGAAAAGCCAAACAGGTGGCCTGTAGTGCCAGCGGGGGAAACCCGCGTGTAGGGTATAGAAGGGGCCGCTGCGCCAAGTGGTGTGAAAGGCCTGGCGCCGCAAGATCGCCTCATCCGAGTCGCCCCGGATGCAGTCATACTGTTCTCTCAGGGTGTGGATCAACTCCTGCCAAATCCCCCGAACAGTCTCTGCTGGTGGCTCCAGTCTCCCCTCAAAGGCCCTGAAACACCGGGCTCTCCAGGTGAACCAGATGGTGAGGCTGCTGAGGAGCTCCCATCGTAGATCCCTCTCCTGTGTCCAGCCGGCGGATGAGAAATCCGGTGAAGGAACCAGGCGAGGCTAGCCCCTAATGAATCTGATGGCGTGGCTGTCCTGCTCCGTCTCATAGCCCATAGCAGGCCCTGATGAAGTCGACCAAGCAGCGGCACCCCACGTATACATACCCTCTGGAGAGAGGGGGGCCAGAATGCGCAGCATCCTCAGCCAAATCTGCTGCGCCTGAGGACAGTCCCATAGGCAATGTCTCTGTGTCTCCATAGGGTGGCTGCATCGGACGCAGGCCGCGGGAAGACCGCTGTAGACAAGCCAGGTGCCAACTGTAGAGCCCTTGTGGGCGACCAGCCACTGGAAAGTCGAGATCCTGCGTGCCTGTCGACTAGCCCAGAGCCTAGTCCAAAAATCCTCCAGGAACTCCTGTGAGAGTCCCTGTAGAGCCGCCAATGCTCCGATGCAGCCGGAGAGACCATCCTCCTCGCCGTCAAAATATGTCGCCCCAACCGAACAATATATTGGAAAAAGGTGATCTCTGTGGCCTCGGGGGATGCATAAGGATCATGCCACTCGTACTCGCCAGGTCCCCCATTGGAGCCAGGCCAAGGGGCGTGCTGCATATGCCCATATGCGCCAATCAGAGTCCACATCTACAGGGTCTGGGTCAATATGCCACTTCCGAGAAGTGGTGGCCACTACCTGTATCCTCTGAAAAATGCACTCCGCAACCAAAGGCGACTCCACCTCCACTCTCTGAAGTCTGCCCTCATCTTGGATCTCATAGTAAAGGCATCTACCATCCTCAGTGCAAGCTCTGACAGCAATCAGGATCTCCAACTGTGTAAAGGCGCCCATCCACCGTGGGGCCACTGGCTCGAGAGGCGTGAACCACTCCTCTGTGAGTGCCTCCTGAATGTCATTCCTCATAATCAGCCCCCCTCTGAAGTGACTCAGCCTCTCCACCTGGATCTCCTCTGGGAGACTGCAGAAGGCTTGCCAATCTCCAAAACTACGTGCTGGGCTTGCCGCCAATGGTCCCCAGGCTAGACGAGGCCGAGAACCCAGCATATGACCTTGCTTTGTGCGAACTGTTGGGCTCCAGATGAGCGGCTGTCTGGCCCGCTCCTCATCACAAGAAGGAGATCTCTAAGAGAGTCCCGGTCTCAGCAACTCCCAAGCTCGCAGGATGCTCAAGGCAAATCTGTCCTCCCATCCTCTACTGAGGCCTGTCCTCCTCATCTCTATGAAGATCCAGCGTATCTCCGGTGCCCAAGTGCCCCCTGCTGGGGGAGCCCGAGCCTGCAGTCGCTACAGAAGAAGCTCTTTCCAAGGCTCAGCGCCTGGAAGCAGCCCCCGAACAATAAGCTTCCCCAATAAGGCTCTACTCTGATCAACTGGATCTATAATGCCCAAGCTCCCCCTGGGCCAGCGGAAGTGTAATAATTGCCCAAGCGACCTTAGCCCGGGCTGGCTGACCATCCCGCCCAGACCAAAGAAAGTTCCTTATCAGCCTCTGTACCTGGCTGATGCAAGAGCTCGAGAAGATCCAGCAAGACGTGATGTACCACATGGTCGCTAAAAGCCTGATTTGCCACCACCACCCTCCCAGCCAAGGATAGCCGAGCTGTATTCCAATACAAAAGCTTCTTCCGAATGCTCAGAAGAAGCGGGGCAATCTGCTGCTCAGGTGACAAATCTAGTCCAATCTGGCATCCCAAATACCGCACTGCTGTGCCAGGAGGAATCCATCTAAAACCCGGGTTTGGGCTCCATGCCGGAGTGGGAGCGCTACTGATCCAAAAGGCCACTGTCTTGCGCCAATTGATCAATGCTCCCGAAGCTGCACTAAAAACCTGAAGCGACTGCTTTGCCCTTTGAAGATTGGCCTCCTGGCCATGCTAAAATAAACCCGTGTCATCAGCAAACTCAGCATCGAGCATGTCCTCCCCCCGGACTGGGAGCTGGAGTCCTCTCAAACCAACCTCCTCTATCGTCAGATACGTGCTCATAGCCTCAGCAAAGAAGAGAAAAAGAAACGGGGCGAGAGGTTACCCTTGACGGACTGATCTGGTCAACTCAAAACTCAGCCCCCGTCTTCCTGCCATCAGCACCTGGCTACGAGCTGTGGAATATAGAGCCGCCACTCCTCGAATCCAAACTGGCTCAAAGCCCAGGCGAAGCATCGTGCCCTCTAAGAAACTCCAATCGACTCGATCGTATGCCTTCTCAAAATTGAGAAGCATCACGACCAGGTCCTCACCGAGAAATCTAGCTCGGGCCGTCGCCTCCCAGAAGGTGAAAATGTTGTCAAGGATACTACTCTCCTTGACGAATCCTGTCTGGGTAGCATGAATCAACTCCCCCAGGAAGGGCTGGATCCTCAAACTCAAGGCCTTTGCTAAGACCTTGTAGACAGTATTGAGGATCGTAATAGGTCTCCAATGCCGAATATCATCTGATACTCCCTCCCCCTTGGGGATAAGAAAGATCAAGCCATCTGAAAAGTTTTGTGGCATCATCCCAGTGTCTAAAACATACTGAAAGCCCCTGCGGAGGCTTGGTCCCAAAATGTCCCAATAGCGCATAAAACAGGCAGGCGTCAATCCGTCCTCCCCAGGGCAACTATAGCGCGGAAGGACTCTCAAGGCCTCAGCAAGCTCAACCTCTGAAAGAGGCTCACCCAGAACTGTACGCATCCGATCTGTGACCCTCCTTTGCACATGGGCCCACACAGTCTGTCTGCAAGCATCCCGTCTGCAAGCATCCCGAGCCTCAGTGGGGCTGGCTCCGCTGAAAGCAGGTCTCTATAGAGCTCAGTGGCAATGGCTCTGATCTCCCGGGCTTAGTGGCTACCGATCCGTCCTGCCTCCTGCCTCCTGAGTTGGCGGACTCCTGCTCGAGCATGGCGAGGTCCAGTAATCTCAAAAAACTCCCCAGTCACTCTATCACCAAGCTGCATCCACTGAGAGGCCTGGCGACGATAGTAGAACTCATGTCTCTGCTCCTCTGCCTCCCTAACCTCCTGGCGTGCCTGGCTCAGCTGGGACGCCACCCACTCACATGTAGGCTGCTGCTCTCGAAGGCACTGAAGCGAAGCAAGGCTACGTCTCAACCGACGCTCCCGCTCGCGTGTCTCTCCCAACCGTGTCAAGGCTGCAGCGTGCAAAAAAGAGCTGAGCTCGATGAGTCCCTGGGCACACTGGCCTGCTGCATCCTGGTGAGAGCTCTGGCTATCGTGCCATATCCTCTCAATGTCCTCAGCGAGACTAGGATCTGTAAGTACCCTCTCTGGGATCCTCAACTGCAAGCTGGTCTCCCGTGTCCTATTCTCAAGTATCAAAATAACTGGCGCATGGTCTGAAAAAGAGGTGCCAGCGAGAATGCCAACGGAGCCCCCTCGCTCCCCTACCCTGTCGCCCACATAGAAGCGATCAATCCGTGATAGATTAGTCCCTCCCTGCCGGCGATCCGACCGAGAGAAACTAAGACTGTCGTGAGAGCGGGAGAAAGCCTCATGCTGCCATGCATCAGTGATCCTCAGTGTCATGCAAAATCGCTCCCAAGCTGCAAGCTCCGTGCCGTGCACTGTAACATGACTGCCTCCCACCCTATCGGCTGGGTCCTCAAGCATGTTGAAGTCTCCCCCGACACACCAATGTGCGGCCTCTGGCAATGCATTCGTAACCTGGGTCCAGAACTCTGCTCTGGCACTAGCATGGTTGGGCGCATAGACATTGAGCACGCCAAAGAGCATCCTCAGAATGACATACCGTGCTCTACCAGGCACAATGATCCCGCGATCCACAATGGCCTGCCGCCATACATCCGCAATGACCATACATACTCCTCCCTGCCCACCCAAGGGGCCAAACCCTGCAGACCAAAAGGTGTCCCATCTACTAGGCATCACCGAACCGTATCTCCGGATCCTGCTCTCACCCAAATGGTGCTCCTGCATCATCAAAATATCAATACTGCCCCCAACCAGGCATCTCTAAAGCTCCTGCCTCAAGCAACCACGATAACGTATATAGTGTGCGCCGCCAAGGCCCTGTACATTCCATGAGATGATCCTCATGGATGACCTGCTGAGGTGGAGGCTGTCTCAGCCGTACGGTGGGCCTTCGCAAGCGGCTTGGATGGAGAATAGTCCCCATCCGAGCGGCTACGAATCTACCCACCCGGTGTGCTGCAAGAATCTCGGATCAGGCGCCAGTGGCTGTGTCCCATGGCGACTGCCTCCCGCTCAGACAAAGCAACCTCGTGTATGCATACATATCCAGGGTCGCGTGCTAAGTCTGCCACTATGCGAATCACCAAATGTCGAATCCCGGAGGCATCCACTCTCCCGGGATCAAAGAAAAAATGAGCCAACTCCCATAGTCGGCCTATCACGTCTGTCACCTCCAGATCGCTCACATGGTGAGAAAACTCAACTGCTTGAGTCTTCAAAGTGCTAAGAGCGAGATCCATAGTCCACTCCCGGTCGCTAGGGCCACAGAGAGGGAATGAGAAGGCCACCGCTGAATCAAGTGCCTCCTCCCCTCGGGCCGGAGGTATCACTACATGAACTCGGATGGGTGCTGGCTCATGGGGGCTCTCCGCTCCAAAAAGCCGTGTGAAGGAATAATCAAAAGCCTCCGAGCGCTGTCTAGTGTCGAGATGACTCAGCCGACTGCGGATAGAGGATATCCGTGAAGCCCGAATCGGCATGGTAAGTCTCCTCTGTGGTGCTCGAGCAAGGTCGGTGCTCAGTGGTCGCCGGACTGCAGGTGAGCGCCAGGGAACTGCTAGGGCCTCCCGGGGAGCTGAGGCGAGAGGGGGGGGAGAAGGGAGCCGCTGCCAAAACCGGAGAGCGGGGACGGGAGGAGGCGAAGGTGGAAGCGAGGCGGGAGGGGGGGACGAAGGAGGGGGGGGTGGGGGTGAAGGAGGGGGTGCTGGCATCTCCTGGTCCTCAGTCGGCGCTGGGGTCTCCTCCTGTAGGGGGAACCCAGTGATGCTGAGACTGTGGCTGTTGCTGCTGCATCGGTCTCTGGGCGTGCTGTTGGGGTTGTCTCCCTCGACGGCGCCCCTGCCCAGGCTGCCACTCCGAGGTCTCTGCGGGCTGAGCAGGTGTCTCGGAGGCTGCCTGTTGAGCTGCATCTGTGGGCGGGCCATCGGGGGGCTGTTGCTGCGGTGAAGGTCGGGGTCTCCTGCGAGGGCAGGCCTTGGCCAGGTGGCTGACCTGCCTGCAGATAAAGCACTGGTTTGGGAGCCCCGAAAACTCCACTCTCTGATCAATCCATCCCCCCCTACCCTAGGTAGCTGAATGATCTTCGGAAGGGAGGAAATGTCTGGAACCAAAACTCGGACCGAAGGTAGCCCAGCTGCTCTGGCCACCACTGAAGTTGCTGTGGGGCTTGTCTCAAGCACCGAACCCACCAATGCTCCTAGCCTAGAAAGGAGCGGAAGGTACTCATGACGGAGTCCAGGGAAGCAAACTGTAACATGGAAAAGGCGCTCTCCCTGCTCGGCCGCTGCTGGGTCAAAGCTATGCTGCCAAGGTTTGAAGAATGCCCGAGCGCCCCTGATGTCAAGGGGACTCATGGCTAGGACCTTGGCCACGCTCTGGGCTGTCTCGAACTCGATCTGGTAAGTGTCCACGGCCCAGTAGCTGAACGTCCAGGATCTTGCCCACATCTGCAAGAAGGCGGGCCTGGGGAAGATCCCGGATCTCCCCTCTGCTGGGGCGAGTGCCGACTATATGGCAGATGGTGGAATGTGCCTGGAGGCGTTCCACCTCTGCGGCGAGGCTCGCTTCCTCTTCTGGCGAAAGAGAAAGCCTGATGGGGGTATCCTCAAGGGCCGGCGAGGGGGCTGCGGGAGAGTCCCTCTGAGGTGGGGCGGGAGGAGCCTCCATCAGAGTCTGAAGCTATGTCGAAGGTGGAGCGAATGCGGAGAGGCCTGCAAGAACCGAGCTGCACACAAAGGGCGGAGGGGGAAGGTGGAAGGCAAAAAAACCCTAGGGGACGGAAAAAACAGAAAGAAGGGGTAAGGCGGCAAAGACCAAAAAACCCCAGGGGGGGCGGAAGCAGCGTGTAAGAGGGGTGGGGGGGAGGAGAGGGCGACGACTGGCGGAGGGGGGGGCGGGGCGCTGAAGAAGGGAGGGGGGGGCGAAGGAGAGGAGCAGGGGGGGGCAGCGGGTGCTACAACGCTGGGGCGCACAAGAAAAGCAGGCGGGGGAGGGGGAGCATACGCGAGGGCAGGCGGGGGGGGCAGACGCGTGGGCGGGAAGGGGGGGAGGGCGTGCAGGCAGCAGCGCGAGCAGGGGGGGGACCGTGAGCTTCAGCGAGTGCAGTGTAGGAGAATTCTTCCTCTAGCGAATTGTTCATTTGTGCTCTGCAAAAATCATTGAGCCTCCTGAGTCATTAGGAAGAGACAGTTCCCTATTTGCCAGGACGCCAAGAGGCTGTGCAAGATCCCTCCTCTGACATCAGGCTAAACGTAGTGCAGGTTGGGTAGAAAACTGGACTTTGCAAGAATTGCAAGCCAAGCAGTTGGAGAAGTGAGAGATGAGGGAGATTTGCTGCCCTGGGAGTTTTTTTTTTTTTTTTGGGTGTGGGGGTGAGGGGGGGGGGTTGGATGTTTTTTACAAGGGTACGGGAAGGGGGACGGGCTGCAAACAGGGGGCTGCTTATTGGGGACGTGGGGATTTCCAGCAATCTCTCTCTCTCTCTCTCTCTCTCTCTCTCTCTCTCTCTCTCCATGGTATTAGTCTCTGCCCCCAGCCATACTCTCTCTCGCGCACTGGCGCCCTGCCTGCTGCCGCCTGACCTGCTCACGCCACCTACATGCACTTGGCCCCGCCCTGTTCTGGCTGCGCACGTGGTCCTCCGCCATGTTCTGCCCTGCCTGCGCCACCCATGCGCTGCGAGCACCTGGCTCCCCTCTGCCTCCTTTTTCCCACCCACCCACCGACCCACCCTTGCTCAGGCCCCCAAGGCAGCAACGTAATCTCTCTCTCTCTCTCTCTCTGGATATCCAGAGGACATTGAGAGTTGTACATTGATTTGTCTCATAGGTCGAGTTCGGCCTCTAGTAGACGTTAATACAGCTTTCTTTCTTCTTTCTTTCTCTCTCATTGAGACCTTCAGCCCCACTACTTTTTGTGCTTCACGCAGGTGACTCCTCTTCGCCACCCTGTGCAGTGCCCCTGTTCTGGCTATGGCGTGACTTTCAGCCACCTTGCCGCCCCTGGATCTTGTTCGGCGACCCGCGGGCCCTATGTTCCCACCCACCCTTGCTTAGGCCCTCAAGGCAGCAAGGCAGCCCTCTTTGGGCCCCAAGGGGGGAAATACCCACCACTCTTTTCTCTCTCTCTCTCTCTCTCTCTCTCTCTCTCTCTTTCCTGCTATTGTGACAGTCCACGTGCTTCTCTCTTACCTGTGCTGTATGAAGAGCTGCAATCAAGCTACTGCATGTCATCACTGCAGTAGATAAGCCATCTCGAAATCCGTGGAAGCTTGGTTGAATCATCTGGATAGCAATGCGGCAGATAAAAAGATGTTCAGAGGCTTAATAAGCTGCTGGATGATATGTGGAATTACCTTACAAAGGAGATGCATAACCTCAAGAAGGAGTTGCAAGACAGGGATTGCACAATCCAAGCCCTGGAGTTGGAGATACAGAACTATAAAGAAGAGCTCACAGCTCTTAGAGAGGTAAAGGGGGATGGAATAAAAGCTATGGAGCTGGAACTACAGGCATACAGGGAAGAACTATTGGCTCTCAAGGAGTTTCTCCATGGAGATTGCACAACTTAAGGATGCAAATGCCAAACTCCAGTTGGCATCCGAGGAGCTCGGGGGGAGGTGGATACGCTCTGGAAAGAACTTAATGATTGCAAGAAGGGGAGCTCACCCCTCTCGTGGAAGAAGTGGAAGGCCTCAAGATCAAGCTACAAGAGGGTCTTGTAGCCACAAAAAAGGAGATGGAAAAGGGATGGGCAGATGTGGTTAAACAAGAGGTCGAGAAAGGGTGGACTGAAGTGACTAAAAAGCACCAACTCACCCCTACCATCATCCATGATACTTTGGAAGAAGAGAATAAACGACGAATGTGGGCACTCAACATATGGGTGTCTGGCATGAAGGGGCCTCAGCAAAAGTTGATACTATAGCCTTGTGCCACAAGCTAGGAGTGGAGGGACCCTTCTCCCTTTACAGATGTTTGGAGGGCAGGGAAGCGTCCTTTACAGATGTTTGGAGGGCAGCGAGTCGCCATGAGAGGAGCTGGGGATATGGCCCAAGGCCAACGCAAAAGCACCAGGGTCCAGTACAGGGTGCAGACAGCAGGCAAAGCCTGGGCAGCACACTCATTTCACCTTGGTGGACCAATACCCGTCTGAACCCCGGGATTTTTGAGATTACCACCGGCCTCTGCCAGGAGTGATAGTGTCGCGCTCCATTCATCTGGTCTACATCTACCTCGTCCTGATCATCCATTTGGTGGGACCCCAGGAGGAGGGTTGGGTCAACTTTCCTCTTCTCCTTATTCATTCCCTCACTGAGCTGCTTTCCCACTTAAGTGAGAGGTTAGTGTAAAATCATATACAATAGAATACAATGTTTAGAAAATATCTCATCACTGAGTTACTCTCCTTATATTCTTTTTGTGTATGTGGCCCTCCAACAGTACGGGCAGAGGTCTTCCAGCATAAACAGGCCGGATAGAGCCTACGGAGGTCGCGTAGATGGCTCGGACCGGAGACGTGTACAGGCTGGATGCGCACATAGGGATGTTGGGGGACATGTGGGAGAAGGAAAGCTAAATGATACGTGAAGGTAAAAACACAGAAAAGCGTAAGCATGAGTGGGCTTTTGTTTTTGTGCTAAAGCGGGAGGGGGCTTTATTTCAAGCCCCAACTTTTATGGAAAGCACAAAACTTAAGCAAGTTTTTTTAAAAAAAAAAACTCACTTTCCCTATATATTCACCCTCTTCCGTAATAGCTCATACCTATCTACAGGTTGTGTAGGGTTTATGCGCACCATCTACTCGGTTTTTTTTTAAATAAAAAAAAACTCACTTTCCCTATATATTCAGCCTCTTCCTTCTTGTTGGCTCATATCTACATGTTGTGCAGGGTTTACATGCGCCATCTACTCGTTCGTGGTCCCCAAAAGCTGAAAACTTCGTCTCAGCCATCTCATCCACCCTATAATCTTTTCTTTAACCTTTCACTTCTTCTTCTTTCCAGCGCGTAACCCATCACCTTTTTGTCACTGCTTTTCTACAAGTTAGCACGGACGTTTAGTGTGCATCAGAGATATATGCAATCAGTGGGCAGTAACTCTGTAAAGTCAGCAAGTGAAGCCACCAAGATGGCTAGATTTTACCCGGCACGAGCAGTAAGGCCGGAAGATAAACAAGAGCCGGTTATCGAGGATCCCATGAGGGAGGATAGTGTGAGACCCAATGTTGATGGGTGCTCTATGTCAAGTGGTGTAGGGGGCTTTTGCTAAGCGGGATTCAATTCTGAATTCGCACACACATTAGTGAGTCGAGGAATGGCTCAATAGTCTTGACTTTACAGACCCCTAATTAATAATCTTAAATTTTTGAGCTCTTTGCCGCCCGATGATGGTTCTAATTGGTTGCATGCTCTTACTCTTTCAAATGACTAGATGGATCTTTTCAAAACAGTGATTTGAGCATACCAAGTTTTATCATGAACTCTTCATGTTATTCGGATAGCCACCACGTGGTAGGTGGCGGGCAGTCTTGTGGGATATTGGTATAACCCAGGACAGGGTGCCGAGTTAGGCAGTCTTGGTGGTGAAGGTCATAATCCAAGATGGCTAGCCGAGGTTTTTGGATGGCATATAGACTGTTAGTACAGCTGACTACAGAAGCCAAGGAAAAGGATTGGGGTGTGAAGATGGTGGTATCTTTTATCCTTGAATTTGCATGGATGAGATTGACACATAACTCAATTATCATACCAAATGGCATCCTACATTAGTTGTCGGCAAATCCTAGTGCCATGTATTTCAAATATAATATTTCAACCACAAGATCTACTCTCGTGAATTTCTTTTAGAGCCTCATGCTCTATGATGTAATGACATAAGCCAGGTGCATAAGTAGTTCTTGCTACCTGGAGTAGCATTCTCTTCAAGTAATTCTAGAGTCTCCTCATTGTCTCCTTTAATTTATTCCCAAAATCCTTTTCTCATCAAAAAATTGGTCATTTTGAACTTCCACGCATGAAAGTTGTTCTTGTCAAGCTTCTCACTGCCAATTTGATTGATGTTGTCAAACATCTTTACTTGCAACAACCAAAAATATGCAAACAGAGACAATTTCTGTATACAACCTGCAACACAACAATATTTGTTGTAACTCCTATAGCAGTTCTTCTGCACAATCTATATGCCACAACATGTATCCAGAGTACACATACATACACCCACAATCAGCAATACATGTGCAATCACTATTTGCACACCTAAAATGCACTGCAATAACCAGAGTTCAAACAAAGACACATGCATCAATGGACATTTATAAAGAATCACATGCTGATATCAGTACGACATTTCTAAATGGTATAAAGAAACACAAATGCAATAGCATAGCATGTAGCAAAAAGCAAGCTGAACAGTCTAAGCTCCAACTAAGACTGAACAAAGATTATGCTTTCACAGATAATGAGTAGATAATCACGTCTACTTTAGGGCAAGCATAAAACTCCCCATCAATTTATGTGTACGTCCTGTGTCCTCGAACAACTTGAAGATAACATATGCTTTCTAGCTACTTTCCACCCCCCACCAAAATGGAATGAACTTAAGGTTACCAAAGGTCCACGCAATCCCATTAAGAGAGATCTTGAAGGACAATGATTATAACATATTACACCCCTAACATGTCCATGGGTTACACCCCATCGAACAGGTGGAAAGCCCATATGACTCCAAAGTCCTTGAATCAAAATAGCATCGTGGAACTCCATCCACCCTAAAGTATCTCTGTCCATTGTGGGAACCAATCAAATATACTATACAAAGTCAATATATCCAACAGTCAAACCGTCAACTGGTCAAGTCATACAGTCTAAGACAAGTAGGTAGAGAAGAAAGAAGTCAAAGGAAGAGGTATGAGTTCGAGATGATTGCTGTTTTTTTTTTTTCAGAATTCAGCGTATGTTTTTTATTGGCATCGCTAGACGCCGAGTTGGGTGCTGTACATGAAAAGGGTCGACTTGGACAGTTTGTGCACAGAGAGTTTTTTGGCTGTGTGAATCAGCAAGAGAGAGAGAGGGAAAGAGAACTTGTCGGCTGTCTGTTAGGACAAGGCCGGCTGTGCGTGAAAAATAGGCAGCCAGGCCTGTCGGTGTGTGGCAGGCTTTGTGGCTGTTCGGCGATGACTGCGCCCTTCGTGGTAGTTAACGGGTGGCTACCAGTTCCGCACACGGTGTTTTTTTTAGCCATTGTTTTGTTAAAAACATTCAGGTTGCTTTCTGTTTTGTTTCGAACCTTACATAAAAAAAAAAAAACAAATACGTAGCAACATTAAAAAAAAAAAAACGAAAAGCTTAGCGTGGGGTAAAAAAAAATGAGTGGCTTTTATGCGTGCCTCATGTGTTTTTTTTAATTGTGGCTTTTACAAAAGCCATCTAGCATGTTTTTTTTTTGAAAAAAACAAACACAAAAGCAACACACAAAAAAAAAAAACGCTTTTCAGGGCCTTATAAAGTATGCCTAGAGTGGGCTTCTAGCCACATCTCCTCGAGTTTTCTTTTGCTTATAGTCAGGCTTTCTCTTACTTTCACATAGACTGACGGGTGGGCACCCAAGTATGGACGGGTGGGCGCCCAAGTGTGGACGCCCAGTGACTGGCCAAGAGCCTATAAAAGGGTGGCCAAGGTTAGTGGTAATAGAGTCTCGCGAGTCTTTGCGAGAGCTCTACGGCTAGGAGCTTGGATTTAGTGCAGACGTGCACTTGCTTCATGCAGCCGAGGCCGGTAGCGGTCTTGAGGCCCGCGAGGGCGGTATGGGACGTCACAGGGTAAAGATTGGTCGGTGCGTCTTTCTAGTTAGCTCAGCTCGTGGCATAGTGGGGATAGCCAAGACTTGTGGGTTTTGCCCACGGTTGTCATGGTTGGGTGGTGAGTCAAGCCTGCATCCCCTTTTGGTTGTTTGGCTTTGTTTTGCAGGTTTCGAGTTGTGTTCTAGGAGCACTCTACGAGGAGATCCATGGGGACTTGACACCCAGTGTGCTTCATTGCATCATGCCACATGCTTGAATAAAGAGAGTTTTCGGCTTGGTCTCTGAGGGAGAGCCTTTACAATTGCCGTCTGCACTAGGTCTAGAATCTTTGGTTTCAGTTATGGTTGCTTTAGTTTCAAGGTGAACATGAGGAATCTTCTCACCTTTTGTTGTTTGCATTGGCTCAAGTTTCCTCATGTCATGGTGACACCGCAAGAGGACATATACTTCACTTAGGGAGGATATACTAGTGGGTGTGTCTTCACAATGCACATATTTCTTGGAGATTGTATCGACAATAGCCATAGTTTTTACTTCGGTGCATCTATGGAGGTATAACTTGGAGTATGTTCCACAAGGAGATGGTGGTCTAGACATATTGGCGCCGAGCAGAGTACTGACGGACACATATTTGGTGCAAGTCTTCTAGGGAGTATTGTTCTTGGTCCTTTCTTCCTTCATGGTGCATTAGAGTTGGTGCAAGCAGGTATTGTGGTCCATCTAGGTCGATGCATTAGTGGCTGGACTGTGGATAGCAAAGTTTTGCCAGGCTTTCTTTGGACTTTGCTTTCTGTAAGCTACTGCAGGGTACTCAACGGCCTGCAATGTTTCTTAATGAACTGTTGGGCAAATGGAAAGTGGCGGATCATACAAGACTTGGTCATCCAGAGGTTTCTTTGTGTTGACGTGGCGAGGACGGAATGCCAGCCTTCGCACTAGACACAAAGTGGTTTCCTAGTGTTAGGGATCTTGGGTACCGGGATGGATGAGCTTTGCTTGGATCTTTTCCTTTTATAAAAGGGCACTTCTATGGACACCATCTAGCTGAGGGAAACCCCAATGTAAGTGGGGGAGAATATGACATACCTCACCCTAGGTATGCGTGGTTGGTCTGTCGGAGTTGGGCAGCAGGCATGGGACACTGGCTAGTGCTTGCACAAATGTGATCTTCATTTTGTGGCCCTTGTTGGGATTCATGTATATATATATATATATATACATGAATATATACATATATTGGAAAATTGTCATAATGATCTGCATTCCTTAGGGACCAGAGCTGATAGATCGTCTCTCTGCAGTACAGCAAGTTGTCAGGACTTCCAACTCTTCTTCTTATTTTTTGGATCTTGATTGTTGTTTGCTATAAGTTTTGTGTTTATGTAGAAAAAAGATTAGTTTTCTCCATTCTTTTATGTCCCACAAGATTGGGTCTTCCATATTAAAGATTTTGTTTTGTCAACTGGTGATCATTGTGTTCAGCCTGTCAGATATGCACAATGCTCGAAGTGGGATGGAGGTGCTTGCAGAGATGCTAAATGCTATAGATCCCCGCAACAGACAGGTACTGTTCCAATCTTGTTCGCTGAATAATAAGAATTGGGCTGAAATTTGTATTGACAAAGGATAGTGGTTTTGAAGGCTACAAGAATTATTTTCTTAGTAAGGGAAAGGAGCTGTGCAAATCTATGAACGCTAAACCATTCCTTTCTATGGGCCTGTCTTATGTATATTTCGTGTTTTTCACTTCATGTGATTTCCAAGAACTGCAGATCAACAGATTGAACGTAAGAACATACACATTTTCCTGGCTACTCTCATGTGTCAAAGATGTTGGATGCCCTGTAGAGAAGTGCGAAGAAACTGCAGCAGTCGTGCAAAGGCTTTTGACAAGTGGATTTAATGTTAGAAATGACTAACTTCAATTAATGCAGGGAATTGGCATGTGCCCTAAAGATGCATGCTTTTGTCCAGCCACAAGGTGCGACCCTTGTAGCGCAATTACTCATAATTATGCCAATATACCATGAGGTCATTGTGATTGGATATTATCCACACTTTTTTAAGATCAGAGAAGGCTAGTTGGTTGGTCCTATAATCTTTGTCTTGACCCTAGACCCTAGGGTTCCACATATCTAGATCTTTTGAAGGCAGATTCTATAATGCATTGAAACTTCTCCATCAACACCTTTGTCCCTTTGCATCTTTCACACACGGATGTGCATAGGTGCTATCTCATCTGCGGCACAGTGCTAGCTTGCATGCCTCTTGGAGAAGTTAAAGAACCATTCTAGACCAAGATAAAGCCTGGCAGTCACAATGCTCTACAGCCTGGCTTCCTCTTTTGGATGGGAGCAGTGGAATTGTTTTGCACTTAATATTGTATTGTCTCTTTGATACCCCAAAATTTATTTGTTTTTCTTCTACCATCATTTTGCACAAGATGTGATTGAACTGAGCATTGGCTACCGTCCTCGGGACAAGATGGCAGCAAGTAAGGCGACCAACTGTGATCTACCGAAGATGGCTGAGAATCTGTCCAATAGAGCTGCCCTGCCTGCCTTATTCACATTCAGAGTCTTGCTGGGAGAATACATCAAAATAACGTCAGCACCTTGCAATGCAAACTGCCTAAGCTGACTGGCTGACACCATTGACACACTTGAGATTCTAGGGTCATGAAATCACCTCTGGATCCAGCACATCTCTCTGCAATGTCACTGTGTGAAAGCACGACTATCAAATGATCACACCCAGCATGATGCCTTCTCCCACCAATTGTGCAATGTTAAAGATTGGATGCTTCGTCCACCCCTGCAGCTGTACCTTTGCATCCTGAACTGGTGCGGAATTTTTTTGGGAAACACCTTTCAAGATTAAAGGCCTGCTTGTGTTGATTCTCAAACATGACAAAAACTCCATCAATTTATGTATCCATAGAACTGGAGGACCTCCTTCTGAGCATATCTGGCTTGGGTATTCAAGGAGTCCTGCACTTGCTTGTCTTATACAAGCTCTTCAATGACCACATTGGTACTGCCTGCAGCCTGGTGCTACAGGACTTGGTGGGTAGCTGCTCAAGTGGTAGAATTTCCTAAACTTGCTATGAGAGCTGAATCCATAAGGCGGGACAAAGCGTCTCGAGGATAAACTTCATGAGGTGTTGAATCCTCCTTCAATCCCGCCTCAAATTTGTTCATCTTCCCTTTTTAGTGATCAGAATAAAAATAGTGGCTTTAGTAATATTTCCCAAAATGCATTGCAGTAGTCTTGAACAAATTCCTTATCCATTTGACCAGGACTCCTTCCAAGTGGTAGGTCACATTTGAAATTCAAAGGTAAACTTGATGATAGAAGAGCTCTTTAACTCTTCCATTTTTGCCTTACAAAGTCTTTGCTATCTGCCAGTTTGATGGTAAAATCTTCAAGATACATTGTCAGATAACACATCTTTAAGTCTTGGGAAAGAGCACCACCTCTTCAACTGTCAGATGAACTTTCTTGGTGTCCTGCTTACCATGTGACTTTGCATTTGAGAAATTATCATGCACACAGATTCCTATAGCTTTTGCTCCTTGTGTTTGTCTACCACTTCATCCTTTTTCTTTGAAGTTGCCCTAAGTTGAGCCAATTTTAGAGCACCAATTCGACTTTGACAATATCCACAAACTTCTCCTTGAAGTTAGTTCAAAACAGGGAAAGTACGGACAGCTCACAAAAAGTGACTTAAAGGATGCAGTATCTTGAGAAGATGGCAAAAGAAGTAGGGGGGCAAGGGACTTATTTGGATTGGCCATCGCAGAGAGCCCCTTTTTAGCTATGGGAAGAAAGATGCTTAAGGACCATATACATGCAAAGTGCGAGAAATTGTCAAAGCTAGAGAAGACAAAGCTTATTATCTTTGTTGATTGCCCAATGCTCATTGGAGAACTTTATTTCGACTGAGGTGGCAGCCACTTTAGGCCTTGATGTGTCTCAGATGGGAATGCCAATGGAGGCTAGTTTGGCCTTTCAAGGGAGAGTGAATGTAGTGCATGTGATTGGCAAGCTACGTATTTGTATAAACTGCTACCTAGACCATAAGAACATTCTGTTGCTCATATGAAGGACTATGATGCAATATTAGGAAGGACTATGATGCAATATTAGGCATGCTATGGCATATGCACATGAATCCCAACAAGGGCCACAAAATGAAGATCACATTTGTGCACAATGTAAGAAATCATGTTATTGACGTAGGCCTTCTAGGGGAAGCAATCCTGGTTGTAAGCCATCCATATTTCTAAAGCAACGAATGTGTCTATTTCTTTGCACTTGTTTTGTGTAAGAGACAAGAGAAAGGTAAGAGTTAGCTTTTATGGATCTCTTGTGAGAGCTCCATGATTGTTTGTAGAGCTCTTCCAATTTAGCTTTTAGCTAGAACCATAGTAACAAGAAACGGTCGTTTCCTAGCCCAGGAACGTGGAAACACCGTTTATATCGAGTCGCCGTTTCTGATTCCGTTTCTCCGTTTCCTAATCCCAATAAAAAATCACCCATTGATTCAGGGATCTCTAAGGCCTTCCTCTAGCATCTAACAAACCAGCTTTGTCTTCCTTTTGGCAACCCAAGCCTTAGTTACCAGCCTTCTCCATTCACTATCTACTAAGGGACTGTAAGTTGGTGGTCAACCTTTTTGATCTTCTGCAGATGAGTCCCGGCATGCGACAAGTACGAAACGTTTCGGTTTTTTTGAAACGAGTTTTTATCTGTTGTTAAAAAAAAAAAGATTTTGGGGATTTTGAACGTTTAGAAAATGTACGGCTGAAAATTAGGGCCCTTTTTATGCTTTTGTTGCTCATGAGTCCAAAACGTGCACTCACGTTTTTGCAAGTTGACATGTTGTTTGTTGAAAGTCTTATAAAGTTGTGTAAAACTTGTTGAAGGTCTTGTTTTTGGGTACTATACCCCCCTCCCCTCCCTCGTTATGAAACCTCTTTTAGACTTTTGGGCCTGGCAATGAAACGTTTTGAAATGCGTTTCAAAAACCTTTTTCATGAACCTCCTGGCTACTATGGACTGTACCCCCACCAAATTCGAGTGGTGGACAGCCTCACAGTGGTGGGCCATGTCTTCTTGAGGGTGTACACATTGCGGGATGCATGGGAATCAACTGCACCAACTCCTCTCTCACAAATTACTTGAGTCCCTGTCTAACGATGGAAATCAATGGTACTCTTCTATCAAGGGCAATAGTTGATGGTAGTTCTTGGGTAAACCTCATGTCCAAATTCACACTCTGTGCAGTGGGTCTCCAGGTAACTAGACCTGCAACTTCTGTGTCAGGATAGCTAACCAACAGAAGGTGACTCCCATACGCTTAGTGGAAGACGTCATTGTGGTGATCCAAGGAACTCTATTCTTGCTTGACTTTGTGGTGATACGTTTGCCTGAGGTCGAAGGGGCCTACTCGTTACTAATTGGGCAATCGTGGCTCAGAAGGACATGAGTTTTGCATGATTGGGGCTCTGACTAGTTGTGGATCCCCCAAGGAGCTGAAAATGGAAGTAGGTTACGATGAAGGGCTTGGGATTGCCAATGTGCTGTTGTTGCTGGAGTGCCCTCCACCTTTGACATCTGAATCTTACAGCCCAGCCGTGCAATGTAAGCAAAGAAGGGGGTACCAGGCGACTCCTCTATGTCCTCTGGATCTTGCCATGTCCACTCTGCCGGGTCCCACTAGAGATTCGTAATAGGCTGGCCCTCCCATGTCCATAGACCCATAGTCTCTCTCTGGTCACCTTGGCCGGTGTGCCACTCATGTGCGTGAAAACCAATCACCCTCACTCTCTACAAGGTGCATCCCTTGAGGTCCTCCAAGGGGGTCTCTGGTCTCTCCAGTCTGCCATGAACCCAATAGAGAAGGTAAGTAGAGTGGAGTACTCGTCCGTGCCATGAACTGCCAGGGGTATACCGTGCCTGGTGAACATTCCTAGCCATTGTTGAGTAGAAGGATCTGGTACTGGGGCCAACCACTCTAGAGGGATGGAAGAGTCGATAAGTTGGTCTTTGCTCCGGATCCCAAGAAGGCGGACAACTGTTTAGAAGCCGCCGGGGGGGGGGGGGGGATGTTGCCACCCAATTGGTCCACTCATGCTTTCTTATTATGTATGTACATTGGACTGGCGTCCATGGCAGTGGCATATGCCAGGGATTGATGCCACACTCATGTGATACTGTGAACTTGGCTTTGTGCTGGGACTTGTGCCTATGTGTACATGTCCGGAAATGCCTAGAGGATTGGTGTTCCATTGGGTCTGGTATGTCGTATACTTGCTTGGAGCACGTCTATTTTGGTATAGTCTCATGAACGTGGATTGTCTATACCAATGCTGCATTGCATAGCGTCTTTATGTGCTTGCCTGTAATTGAATTTGCATGTTGTTTTCATGCTTGCCTGTAATTGAATTTGCATGTTGTTTTCATGCTTGCTTGACCAATGTGTAGTTCAGGGTAAGGGGACGCTTGCCCGTGAACCGTGCGTGTGAAACTGTCTGATGATATGGTTATGTGGCATGTGATAGGTGGTAAGTATTGGTCAAAAACCTAGCCTTAGGAATTAGCATTAATTTATAAGTGTGTGTACACAATTCATTAGGTTTTGGGCGACCAAAACTCACTTATAAATTATGACCAGCCCTGTGTTAGCACACACTGATGTCCCGAGGTGGACAAAACTCAATGTGCACCGCGTAGACCTTATCTCCTTTGTACAAAGGGAGCAACTAGCCATGTGTCCATCCCAGCTTGCACCACAAGTCAC
Organism: Cibotium barometz; assembly: GCF_041138505.1. Taxonomy (NCBI): domain Eukaryota; kingdom Viridiplantae; phylum Streptophyta; class Polypodiopsida; order Cyatheales; family Cibotiaceae; genus Cibotium; species Cibotium barometz. Next base: position 8,579,279 of record NC_141090.1, on the reverse strand, counting down.
TTGTCCTCTCTACCTGACACCCAAGGTGGACGTCTCATCATCTCTTTCTTCCCTCTTTCTCTAGAAGTAGGCGCACCCCTTCATGAGCCTCTTTGGCTGTATTTTCTGCACTTTATCCTTCCCAACTCCATATCCAAGATTGCTAGTGTGTTTTCCAAGCTTCCAACAGTGTTTCCAGGTGGTGTTCACTCTCCTACACACTCCCAATGTCTGAAATTCAGCAAAACCGCTCTAATATATTTTGTAATTTCTGGTGTTTTGGCTGAAAACCCTAATTTCAGCATTCCTTTCTCAAGTTGAACCATAGGGGAACCTTTCCCAAGGTTCCCTTCATCCTCTTGAAGACTTTTGTCGTGAAGGATCGCAACAGATTGAAGATTTCAACACTCCAGACTCTTCCATTGCGAAGACTTCCGTTGTCATCGACTCTACTTGCAGTTGGTCAGCTTTAATGCTTAATTATGGAAGCAAGTAGCACGAGGGAGGAGCCGGACTCCATGTTTACATACCCCATACCCTGTGTAGTGTTCTCTTGTCCTACGTGCTCTCTTGTAGATTGTTGCTACCATGTGTTGGTAGAACAATAGAGAGCAGATAGTAGGGAACATGGGCACTTTAGAGGATAGTGTGAGTTGCGGATCTACACAACCAACCATATTACTTGCAATACTATATTCATATGCATTGGTATGGAAATTTGGTCAGAAATGCCCATGAGACTATGTACTTGATTCTTCCAAGATTAATATACACTATTTGAGGGAGAGGTACACCGTCCCGGCTCATTCTTCGTCTGTTTTGTCAATTCAACAAATTCATCTTGTATTGAGCATGTTATCCATTAAATGTTGGTGTATTTAAGTGTATTGATTAGCATTGTGTCAACCAAGCATTCCACATTGATTGGTGGAATTACAGATTGCAGGGGAGGGGGAGAAGGTTGCCCACGAAGGGAGGGGAGGGGGGGGGGGGGGGGGGGGGGCATCGTTTTGCCACTTTTGCGCCGGCCTCAACTCGGGGCTTGATGCTCTGGTCTGTGGGGAGGCGAGTCCTGCACATCCCCTATGGAGGGTGTGAGGTGGCGCGAGGGGAGGGGGGGGGGACTGGTGGCGGTCTCTTGGACTGCTAGCGAGGGCAGACTCGAGTGAGGTGTCCCATCTGGCAACTGTCATGACCCTGTGAATTTGTGCAACGTAGGTGTGAGCATGGTGGATAGTGCAGGACACAAGTGTGTATGACAATGGATATATGTTCACACTCGGGGACACTTATTAAGGGTTCTTTCTATTACCCCATGTGGGGGGGGGGGGGGGGGGATGAATGTTTTGAGAGGACAAAGGTTTTAAAAAACCTTTTAACTAAAAGAATACCTCTTTTTAAAAGTGAATCGTGGCGTAGGGGAGCCCACGTTATTTTTGGACGAAGCTTACTCTTGGGGAAAAATCGGGCTGCACCATACGTGTGCTTTTTGGCGATTGGTGGGCGGTTGGAAGGTGGCTGAACAGCACGTGCATCTCCTTGCAACAAGTCGACAACAGATTTGTAGGCAACTGCAGAACTGTTGGTTGCGCAGGTGCTTTCACACCCTCTCTCTGGCGACAGACTGGCTGCAGGGTTATTGGGCTGGATTGCTTACGGTTGGACACAGGGGCAGCGCTGGCATCAGGATTGTAGGCCGGCTGAGTTGCAGTATCCCTTCACGCTCCAGAGAACTCTGGATTGAGCGGGTCCACCCACGCTCTCTCTCTCTCTCTCTTTGTGATGGAAGGTGACTGCAGGGCAGAAGATGCGGAACTAAATAGAGTTTTCTCTCGCAGTCTCTTTCTCTTTTAAGGAGGCAGACAGTAGGAGAAGAGAGGTGCACACGTGGGGACGACCAGTCTCTGTTTTTCTCTCCTCTCTCTCTTTGGGGGAAGGTGACAAAAGGTCTGCAGGTTTCTCTCTCTCTCTCTCTCTCTCTCTCTTTGCGAGCAGGTGGGACTGCGGAAGGTGCACAACTGAGTCCCTCTTTCCACTAGTTCGAGACTGTCACGGAGGTGTTCCTTTGGTCCTTTGTGAGAGGAAGGATTTGACAGTTTTGAGGATGGAAACATGGCAAATTTTTGGACTGATTCGGAAGAGTCTACGGACTGAGATATGGCTGTGTTTTTGGCTATGGGCATGGAACAATTGGCTGCATATTCAGGCCTCGTGGATGTACTTTCTTGGTAGATTAGAGGTGCAGAACAGTGTGGTGTTTTGAGCAGAGGGCTGTGTGAAACCTCTATGCCGAGAGGACCAGAGGATTGGCAGTTTGGACATGCATATGTATTAGCCATGAATGGCCATGATGTATTCAGTTAAACTCTTCTATAGAATTGAATAAAGAAATAACAAAAGGGGCGCCAAGCTTTTGGGCCAACAGGTGTCGTTCTTCTTTTTGTGTAGGAGCACTCTAGCTCCCCTTTATCTGTCTTATTTGTTGGATTACAACTGTGTTTGGGTGACTGCTAGGCTACTGCACTTTGGTTTCTACCAGAGGCCGGTTTCAAGGTTCCGTTGCCGGGACCATCACCAACTTTCTTAAGGGGGTGTGCTTGTGGTTGTCTCGAGGAAAGTCGTTGCTGAAAATTTCAGCAAGATGTCAGACTATGAGGATGACTATGACTATGACTATGATGATGAGGAAGAGGAGGAGCCCATTCCTGAGAGGATTGAATCTGAGGATATACTTGCAGGAGAACAGGCTACAAAAGATGCACGTTATGAGGATGTAACGTAGCCAGAAGACATGCCAGGTAAAGAGGAAGATGATGCGCAATTCAAAGCCCGTTTAGCAGGGGCAGTGGATGTGCTCATGTAGCTCACACAAAGTGAGAAGTTTGCTGAATTTATGAGGGCCCCTTCTGAGCCTAAGAAGAAGAAGAAGAAGGTGCGTTCTAGGAACCCACCTCAGGACAATAGTGGTGCCTTCCCACAGGATCCTGCTTTTGGATAGTTTTCCAACATGTAGAACACTTATGGTGCAAATCCAGAGAGTTCCTTTTTCGGGGAGCCACCTCTTCCGCAACAATCGATGCATCCATGCTATTTTGGCGGTGGTTCTGTGTTCCAATCTATGACTGGGGGTTACCCTCAAGGAGGTATGGGAATGCAAGGGAATTTTGGAGCTAGTTTTCAGCTTGGCATGCAAGGCAACATGTATGGTGGTATGCAACCCGGAATGTAAGGGAATATGGGGGAATGTAGCCCAGAATGCAAGGAAACATGTATGGGGGCATGCAGCCCGGTATGCATAGTGGTATGTTTGGAAACATGGGAGGATCAGCAGGATTGCATGGTATGCAAGGTGTGGGAACTGGCAATGTTGACCCTAGTATGGGCATGAATGCAAGGGGTAGCAATCTTGTGAAGTCACTTCCTTACTAAAATCTAACGCCTATGGGTAAGGCGAAGGATCATAAGGAAGGGGGAGTTGCAGTGAAATTTGACACATTCAGTGGGGCCAAAGATAGACTCAAGGCTCTTATCTTTTTACAACAGTTTGATGTTGCTTTTTCTGGTGGAAATTACACGGAATCCTCCAAAGTGAGAGAAGCTGCGAGTTTTTTCAAGGGCAATGCATTGTAGTGGTGGTTCACTCTTCTTTTGCAGGGCATAGCACCATCTACTTGGGTATGGTTTAAACAGGTGTTCTCTTCCGTGTAGCTCACATCTACATTTGAGGTGGATGTAATGACAGCATGGCATAAGTTGGATGCATCGAAATGTGAGAATCTTGAGGATTACAATAAGAAGTTTTGGGAAGCTTTACTCCCAGTTACTTCTTATCGTGCAGTGCCACTGTCTGAGCAGGTTGAGAAGTATTGTTGTGGATTGTCCAAGGAAGTGCTTGGCTATTGCATTAAGACTCGAGTAACAAATACTGACTTCTCAATTTTCTTGCCAGTGCTTTTGCTACCCTTAAATCTAGTTGAAACTCCCAGTGAGTAACCCATTTGCTGTCATGGCATTCTCTATGATTTGCGACAGGCATGCATCTCGGGATGCAACAGTGCCTGTAGAGAAGCGGCGTAAGATGTTACCAATGCCCAAGAGAACTCCCGAGGAGGAGGAGGCTTTGTTGGATGCCAAGAAATGCTTTTTCTGTACCGAAGAGGGACATATGTCTTTCAATTTTCCCAAGCGTAAGTCCAACAAGGACTTGGACACTAAAGGGGAGCCCAAGTCTAAGAAAGCAAAACCTTCTGTAGGGTTAGTTTCTGATCTTGTTGGGGAATAGCCAGGTGGTGAGGAGACTTAGTTGTGCAGAGCATGGGGCAAAGTTAGAGATTAGAATGCTTTGATTTTCTTTGACACAGGTGCTAGAGCCAACTTTATCTCACCAGATTTGGCTGGCAGATTGGGGATCCGTGCAGAGGAGATGGGGCCTTTGTATGAGGCTAATATGGCTTGTCCTGTGTATGCAGAACCCGTTACCCCTATTTTGGAAGCTGAGGCTTCATGTCAGGGTTATGTGGACAGTGAGGAATTCTATATCATGCCACTCGATGGGTGTGATGTTTTGTTGGGTATGCCATGGTGTCATAGAGTACATGCGGTGGTGGATATGTACAACAGGAAGATTACTTTGACTCATAGAGGGAAAGAGCACATTTTGAATGTAAAGCTTAAAGGGGAATCTGTTCCTATTGTATCGGCTTTGGCCATTTCATCAGTAATGAAAAAGCATCTTTCTGCGTACTTGGTTTTTGTAAAGGATGCAAAAGATGATAAATCTCAATCTAATTTTTTTTTTTTTTTTTTTTTTTCCGAGAAAAGATCCTTTCATTAGTTATGTAAAAAAAAACGCCCGTAGGGCTACAAAAGAGATCTCTCCTGCTCCTAACAGAGAGAAGAGCAGAGAATACATCATGGCAGCCCGGGAGACTCTCCCTAGGTGCTGCAAAATACAAGCATCAGTCTAAAGGACTGAGTGGCTAAATCATACAATGGGGGGGGGGAAGAGCCAAACAGGTGGCCTGTAGTGCCAGCGGGGGGATCCCGTGTGCAGGGTGTAGAACGGGCCGCAGCGCCAAGTGGTATGAAAGGCCTGGCGCCGTAAAATCGCCTCATCCGAGTCTCCCCGGATGCGGTCGTACTGTCCTCGCAGGGTGTGGATCAACTCCTGCCAAATCCCCCGAACAGTCTCTGCTGGTGGCTCTAATCTCCCCTCAAAGGCCGTGAAGCACCGGGCCCTCCAGGTGAACCAGATGGTGAGGCTGCTGAGGAGCTCCCATCGTAAATCCCTCTCCTGTGTCCAGCTGTCGGACGAGAAATCCGGTGCCGGAACCAGGCGAGGCTGGCCCCTAATAAATCTGATGGCCTGACTGCCCTGCTCCATCTCATAGCCCATAGCAGGCCCTGACGAAGTCGACCAAGCAGCGGCACCCCACGTAAACATACCCTCTGGAGAGAGGGGGGCTAGAATACGCAGCATCCGCAGCCAAATCTGCTGTGCCTGAGGGCAGTCCCAAAGGCAATGTCTCTGTGTCTCCATAGGGTGGCCGCATCGGACGCAGGCCGCCGGAAGACCGCTATAAACAAGCCAAGTGCCAACTGCTGAGCCCCTGTGGGCGACCAGCCACTGAAAAGCCGAGATCCTGCGGGCCTGTCGACTAGCCCAGAGTCGAGCCCAGAAATCCTCCAGGAACTCCTGTGATAGTCCCTGCAATCGCCAATGTCCCGCTGCCGCTGGAGAAACCGTCCTCCTCGCCGTCAAAATATGTCGTCCCAGCCGAACAGTATACTGGAAAAATGTGATCTCTGTGGCCTCAAGGGATGCATAAGGATCATGCCACTCGTACTCTCCGGGGTCCCACTGTAGCCGGGCCAAGGGGCGCGCTGCATATGCCCATATACGCCAATCCGGGAGCACGTCAGCAGGGTCGGGGTCAATATGCCACTTCCGAGAAGCGGCAGCCACTACCCGAATCCTCTGAAAGGTACACTCTGCAACCAAAGGCGACTCCACCTCCACTCTCTGGAGTCGGCCCTCATCCTGAATCTCATAATAGAGGCATCTGCCATCCTCAGTGCTAGCTCTGACAGCAATCAGGATCTCCAACTGTGTGAAGGCACCCATCCACCGTGGGGCCACTGGCTCGAGAGGTGTGAACCACTCCTCTGAAAGTGCCTCCTGAATATCATCCCTCATAATCAACCCCCCTCTGAAGTGACTCAGCCTCTCCACCTGGGTCTCCTCTGGTAGACTGCAGAAAGCCTGCCAGTCTCCAAAACTACGAGCTGGGCCTGCCGCTAAAGGTCCCCAGGCTAGACGAGGCCGAGAACCCAGCATATGACCCTGCTCTGTACGAACCGCTGGGCTCCAGATGAGCGGCTGCCTGGCCCGCTCCTCAACACAAGACGGAGGCCGCTGAGAGAGCCCCGGTCTCAGCAGCTCCCAAGCTCTCAGGATACTCAAAGCAAATCTGTCCTCCCATCCTCTACTGAGGCCTGTCCTCCTCATCTCTATGAATATCCAGCGAATCTCTGGTGCCCAAGTACCCCCTGCAGGAGGCGCCCGGGCCTGCAATCGCTGCAAGAGGAGCTCTTTCCAAGGCTCAGCGCCTGGAAGCAACCCCCGAACAATAAGCTTCCCTAATAAGGCTCTACTCTGATCGACTGGATCTATAATGCCCAAACCGCCCTGAGCCAGCGGGAGTGTAATAACTGCCCATGCAACCTTTGCCCGAGCTGGCTGACCGTCCCGCCCAGACCACAGAAAGTTCCTGATCAGCCTCTGTACCTGGCTGATGCAAGAGCTCGAAAAAATCCAGCAAGACGTAATGTACCACATGGTCGCTAACAACACCTGATTTGCCACCACCACCCTCCCAGCCAAGGATAGTCGAGCTGTACTCCAATACAATAGCTTCTTCCGAATGCTCAGAAGAAGCGGGGCAATCTGCTGCTCAGGTGACAAATCGAGGCCAATCTGGCATCCCAAATACCGCACTGCTGTGCCGGGAGGAATCCATCTAAAACCGGGGTCCGGACTCCATGCCGGAGTGGGAGCACTACTGATCCAAAAGGCCACTGTCTTGCGCCAATTGATCAATGCTCCCGAAGCTGCACTAAAAACCTGGAGCGACTGCTCTGCCCGAATAAGATTGGCCTCTTGGCCATGCAAAAATAAGCCCGTGTCGTCTGCAAACTCAGCATCAAGCAAATCCTCCCCCCGGACTGGGAGCTGAAGTCCTCTCAAACCAACCTCCTCTGCCGTCAAATACATACTCATAGCCTCCGCAAAGAAGAGAAAAAGGAAAGGGGCGAGAGGACACCCCTGACGGACTGATCTGGTCAGCTCAAAACTCGGCCCCCGACCTCCTGCAATCAGCACCTGGCTGCGAGCTGTGGAATACAAAGCTGCCACCCCTCTGATCCATCCTGGCTCAAAGCCCAGGCGTAGCATAGTGCCCTCTAAGAATCCCCAATCGACTCTATCGTATGCCTTCTCAAAATCGAGAAGCATCACGACCAAGTCCTCGCCAAGAAACCTAGCTCGGGCCGTCGCCTCCCAGAAAGTAAAGATGTTGTCAAGGATACTGCGCTCCTTGACAAATCCTGTCTGAGTAGCATGAATCAACTCCCCCAGGAAGGGCTGGATCCTCAAACTCAAGGCCTTTGCCAAGACCTTGTATACAGTATTGAGGATCGTAATAGGCCTCCAATGCCGAATGTCATCCGATACTCCCTCCCCCTTGGGGATAAGATAGATCAAGCCCTCTGAAAAGCTCTGCGGCATCACCCCAGTGTCCAATACATGCTGAAAGCCCCTGCGGAGGCCTGGCCCCAAAAGGTCCCAATAGCGCATAAAAAAGGCCGGCGTCAGTCCGTCCTCCCCTGGGCAACTATGTCGCGGCAGGACCCTCAAGGCCTCGGCAAGCTCAATCTCTGACAGAGGCGCACCTAGAACTGTGCGCATATGGTCTGTGACCCTCCTCTGCACATGGGCCCACACAGTCTGTCTGCATACATCTCGATCCTCAGTGGCTGGCTCCGCTGAAAGCAAGTCACGATAAAAAGCTGTGGCAATGGCTCTGATCTCCCCGAGCTCAGTAGCTATCGATCCATCCGGTCTAGCAAGCTGGCGAACCCCTGCTCGCGCATGACGGGGTCCAGTGATCTCAAAAAACTCCCCAGTCACTCTATCACCAAGCTGCGTCCACTGAGAGGCCTGACGACGATAGTAAAACTCATGTCTCTGCTCCTCTGCCTCTCTAACCTCCTGGCGTGCCTGGCTCAGCTGGGACGCCACCCACTCACATGCAGGCTGCTGCTCCTGAAGGCGCTGTAGCGAAGCAAGGCTGCGTCTCAGCCGTTGCTCCCGCTCGCGAATCTCTCCCAGTCGTGTCAAAGCTGCAGCGTGTAGAAAAGAGCTAAGATCAGTGAGTCCCTGGGCACACTGGCCCGCTGCATCCTGGTCAGAGCACTGACTATCATGCCAGATCCTCTCAATGTCCTCAGCGAGACTGGGGTCTGCAAGTACCCTCTCTGGGATCCTCAACTGCAAGCTGGGCTCCCGTGTCCCCTCCTCCAAAGTCAGTATAACTGGCGCATGATCTGAAAATGAGGTGCCAGCAAGAATGCCGACGGAGCCCCCTCGCTCCCCCAACCAATCGCCCACATAAAAGCGATCAATCCGAGATAGATTAGTCCCTCCCTGCCGGCGATCCGACCGAGAGAAACTAAGACTGTCCTGAGACCGGGAGAAAGCCCCATGCTGCCATGCATCAGTGATCCTCAGCGTCATACAAAACCGGTCCCAAGCTGCAAGCTCCGTGCCGTGCACTGTAACATGACTGCCTCCCACCCTATCTGCCGGGTCCTCAAGCATGTTGAAGTCTCCCCCAACACACCAATGTGCGGCCTCTGGCAATGCATCTGTAACCTGAGTCCAGAACTCTGCTCTGGCACTAGCATGATTGGGCGCATAGATGTTGAGCACACCCAATAGCTCATCATGCATCCTCAGAATGACATACTGTGCTCTACCAGGCACAATGATCCCTCGGTCCACAATGGCCTGCCGCCATGCATCTGCAATAACCATGCATACTCCTCCCTGTCCACCCAACGGACCAAACCCTGCAGACCAGAAAGTGTCCCATCTACCAGGCATCACTGAACCATATCTCCGGATCCTGCTCTCACCCAAGTGGTGCTCCTGCATCATCAGAATGTCAATGCTGCCACCAACCAGACATCTCTGTAGCTCCTGCCTCAAGCAGCCTCGATAGCGTATAAAGTGTGCTCCGCCAAGGCCCTGTACATTCCATGAGATGATCCTCATGGATGTCCTACTGAGGTGGATGCTGTCTCAGCCGTACGGCGGGCCTTCGCAAGCGGCTTGGATGGAGAGTAGTCCCCATCCGAACGGCTGCGAGTCTGCCCACCCGGTGTACTGCAAGAATCCCGGATCAGGCGCCAGTGGCTGTGACCCATGGCGACTGCCTCCTGCTCTGACATAGTAACCTCGTGAATGCTCACATATCCTGGGTCGCGCGCCAAATCTGCAACTATGCGCACGACCAAATGCCGAATCCCGGATGTATCCACACCCCCGGGATCCAAGACAAAATGAGCCAACTCCCAAAGTCGGCCTAGCACATCTGTAACCTCCAAATCGCTCATGTGGTGAGAAAACTCAACTGCCTGAGTCTTCAACGTGCTGAGAGCGAGCTCTAGAGTCCACTCCCGGTCACAAGGTCCACATAGAGGAAACGAGAAGGCCACTGCTGAGTCTAGTGCCTCCTCCCCGCGGGCCGGAGGTATCACTACATGCACTCGGATGGGTGCTGGCTCATGGGGGCCCTCTGCTCCAAAAAGCCGTGTGAAGGTATAATCAAACGCCGCCGAGCGCTGTCGAATGCCGAGGCGACTCAGCCGACTACGAATAGATGAAATCCGTGAGGCCCTAATCGGCATAGGTCTCCTCTGTGATGCTCGAGCGAGGTCAGTGCTCAGCGCCCTCCGGACTGCAGGTGAGCGCCAGGGAGCTGCCAGGACCTCCCGGGAAGGCGAGGCGGGCGGAGGGGGAGGAGGGGGAGGCGAAGGAGGCGGAGAGGGAGTCGCTGCCGAGACCGGAGCGGAGGCGGGAGGAGGCGATGGTGGAAGCGAGGCGGTGGGAGGGGATGGGTGTGGGGGAGGTGAAGGAGGGGGAGCTGGCATCTCCTGGTCCTCGGTCGCTGCATGGGTCTCCTCCTGAAGGGGAGTAAATCTGTTCCTCACGGGAACCCAGTGAGGCTGAGACTGTGGCTGCTGCTGCAGCGGTACCTGAGCGTGCTGCTGTGGCTGTCTCCCTCGACGGCGCCCCTGTCCAGGCTGCCACTCCGAGGTCTCTGTGGCCTGAGCAGGTGTCCCTGAGGCATCCTGCCGAGCCGAATCTGTGGGCGGGCCATCCGTGGCCTGCTGCTGTGGTGAGGGCCGAGGTCTCCTGCGAGGGCAGGCCTTGGCCAAATGACCGACCTGTCTGCAAATGAAGCACTGGTTCGGGAGCCCCGAAAACTCCACTCTCTGATCTATCCACCCCCCCCCTATCCTAGGTAGCTGAATGACCTTAGGAAGGGAGGAGATGTCAGATACTAACACTCTGACCGAAGGTAGCCCAGCTGCTCTGGCCACCACTGAAGCTGCTGAGGGGCCCGTCTCAAGAACCGAGCCCACCAGTGCTCCAAGCCTGGAGAGGAGCGGAAGATACTCCCGGCGGAGACCAGGGAAACAAACTGTAATATGGAAGAGGCGCTCTCCCTGCTCCGCCGCAGCTGGGTCAAATCCATGCTGCCAAGGCCTGAAGAAAGCCCGAGCGCCCCTGATATCCAGAGGACTCATGGCAAGGACCTTGGCAACGCTCTGGGCGGCCTCGAACTCGATCTGATAATGTCCCCGGCCCAAGAGCTGTACATCAAGGATCTTGCCCACATCTGCAAGAAGGCGAGCCTGAAGTAGATCCCTGATCTCCCCTCTGCTGGGGCGAGTGCCGACTATACGGCAGATGGTGGAGTGAGCCTGAAGGCGTTCCACCTCTGCGGTGAGGCTCGCTTCCTCTTCCGGCGAAAGAGAAAGCCTGATGGGGAGGACCTCGGTGGCGGGCGAGGGGGCTGCGGAAGAGTCCCTCTGAGACGAGGCGGGAGGAGTCTCCATCAGAGTCTGAAGCTCAAGCGAAGGCGAGGCGAAAGCGAAAAACCTGCAAGAAGCGGGATGCACACCAAGAGGCGGAAGGACTGAAGACGAAGAGGGAAAAAAAAACCAAAAACCCCCAAGGGATGGGAAGCAACACGACAATGGAGGGAAGGGGGGGGCGGCGAAAAGAGGAGAGGCCCAGTGGGGGGGGGCGGCAAAAAACGCGAGAAGGTGGGAGGCGGGGCGCTGCTGAAGGAGGCGGCGAGAGCAGGCGAAGAGGGGGAGGGGCGACCAGGCGGCAGCGGGGGGGGGGGGACTGGCGAACAGGCGGCAGCGGGGGGGTGAAGGCGGCAGCGGGGGGGTGAAGGCGAATAGGCGGCAGCGGGGGGGGGGGGTGGCGGAATGGCGAAGAGGGGGCGCAGCGGTGAGGAAGGAGGGGGGGGCGGCGCAGCAGCGAGGAAAGAGAGGGGGGGCGCAGCGGCGAGCAGAGGGGAGCAAGCGGGGGGCGGAAGGAAAAAAACGCGAGGAGGGGGGGGGAGCGAGGGTGCGCAGCGCAGAGCAGGGTGAGGCGGGGAGCTTCAGCGAGCGAACTGGACTAAAAAAAATCTCAATCTAATTTGTCTATGTTAGATAAAGACAGGACTGATTTCTTACGTGAGTACCAAGATTGGATTTCCGAGTCATTGCCAGGAGAACTTCCTTCGGAAAGGCTAGAAGATCATGCTATTGATCTTTTTTCGGGGGAGTACCCCACCAAATAGACCGCCATACCGTGTTAGTGCAGCCCAGTAGGAGAAAATTATGAGCTAGGTACAAGAGTTGTTGAAAAAGGGATTGATTCAGTCTAGCTCATTACCCTTATGCGCATCCTTGGGTCTAATGCGTATCTGATGATACTTGCTTTTCAAGTCTATCCGACTAAAGACCGTGGAGCTCTGTAAGCCGTCCAATATGTCATTGATCCTCGGAATAGGGAATCGATTCTTGATGGTGTTCTTGTTTAGAGCCTTGTAATCTATACACATGCACCAAGAACCATCTTTCTTTTGCACTAAGGTAGACTGTGAGTTAACGGCTCAAGGTTATGATTGAAAGTGATGCTCCACCGTATGCAGGTCATACGGCCATTGAGGCCACGATAAAGGTGGTTGAGGCTTTCTTTTATTGGCCGACCTTGAGAAGGGATGTTGATGTGTAAACCAGTCTCGGTCTTCAGACAAAACCAAATGGCCGTGCAAAAACAAATTTGCACACAAAACACTTCAACACCTTTGAGGACCAAGAAAAGGAAAACAAACACGGGGAGCTAGAGTGCTCCTGCAAATAGTACACGGACACCGATTGGCCCCAAAACGTAGTGGCACCCGTTGCGGTATTTCTTTAATTGATTATAAGAGCTTTGATTACAATAAGGCTGGAAACTCAGCCGTCACAGTAGAACTCCTGGAGCCTGCAAAGACCTTGCATCATGGCTTCAAATCCACTCGGCATCCACGAACAAGTCCAGCCATTGTTCACATCAAAAGACTCTCACACATCGAGTCTGCATACAGAAGCTTTCTCCCATGGTCAGGGCTGCACAACCATCCATAGCCTCTCATCCTATGAACAACATCACACCCTGACACATCCAGTGCTTCTGCATCACAACACAGACTCCCAAACTGTCTCCCAAAAGAGAACTCGCATCACAGCAGAGCATACCATACAGTCGACACACCTGTACCAACCCTCTCTACCTTCCAAGGGTACTATCCATCTCTGTCATGGATTCCCTGTCCCCTATCCAATCAGTAGCAAGGCTGTACCAAACATGTGTCCATTCATGTACCTTCTGCCTGCATGTGACCTATCTCATGGAGAACCATAAACATGTTTCCTCGAGAAACCTACGACCAATTTCCACATGAAACCCTTAGGCCTGTTTCCCTTTGAAACCTTTGTCCTGTTTCCATATAGAACTATTCACAGCACCTTTTAACAACAGTGCCAACAACGGCATACATCTAGTTACCTGTTCCCTCATGAAACATCTGGAAACATAGAGATGCCCATAACTGTAGGTCCCTCTGTTCCTTTCCAGTAGGAAGAAAACAATCTGCTCCATGAGCATGCAGCCATGCGAGCTTGCATCACTCCCATGCCAAGAAACACATCCAAGTGACCTCTACTTGCAGCCGGAAACCCAAGCACATAGCTGAATTTGCACCAAACCAAAAACAGCCCATAAACAGTCCTCGAACTGATCTCAAAACAGTCCCGGAATTGCTCATGTTCGTAGCCACATGCACTGCCACGAAACAGTCCATAAACCCTTTCCAAAAAGTCTCGAACCAAAGCAAAGAGAAGCTGAAAGTTCCATCAGTTGAACGCCATCGACATGATGTCTATGTTCATGAAAAACCAGCCCTTGTCCGCCTTTATGTCCAGAGAAACCAGCCCCCTGGCCACCTGTATGTCCAGAGAAACCAGCCCCCTGTCTTCTGCAAAAACACGCCCCCTTCAAAAAGCACCAGTGTTGCTGGGCGTTTCATAGCAAGCAAGGGAGGGCCAAGGTGGATGTGCAGTCCCACTGTTTTTCCACCAGCAGATAGGCGCACCTGCTGCAATCCAGCCAGCCAGCGTGTAAGTGCTGTCCCACGTGTGAGTGCTCTCCAGCCATCAAGAGGCGCTTTGTTTTCTGCAGTCCAGCGCTCTGCTTTTTCACCAATCAAAAAGGCGCCTAGCTGCCATTCCATCTGCTCGCCCTTCTCCAAGTGAGAGAGAGAGAGAGAAAGCCCCAGCGCATGTGTACCAATAGAGAGGCGCCTCTTTTCTACCCGCCAGCCCCTCTTTTTTGAAAAAGCACACATGTGGCCCCAATAATAGCATAAAGGGTATTTTCAAGTTTTTAAAGGCTTTTAAAATCTTTTGTCCCCTCCCCCCACATGGGGTTGTGAAAAAGGGGCCTTAATAAAACCTTGAGTCCTTTTTGACTTCCAAACCGATGCCATTCACACTGTCCACCATGTCCCCGTGCACACCTGCATACTGTCGAGAGAAAAACACAGGGTCATGACATGATGCTTTTGTTAGGCAATGCATCGTATGTCAAAAGGTGAAGTTTGACCGTCAGAAGACACTAGGGTTACTTCACCCTTTACCTATTCTAGAAAGACCATGGGAGAGCATTGCCATGGATTTTATATTTGATCTTCCAAGGACACAAACGGGGAATGATGGCATTTGGACTATCATATGCAGGTTCAGTAATCAAGGCTCATTTCATTCCTGTGCATAAGGAGATCAAAGTTGATCACATGGTGAAGTTGTTCATGGCGAACATCTTCAAGTATCATGGCATGCCTTCGTCTATCATTAGTGACCGTGATCCACGGATGACGAGTTTATTTTGGAGAGGGTTGTTTGACAACATGGGTACAACTCTCAAGTTCTCATCATCGTTTCATCCACATACAGATGGGCAGTCGAAAGAGGCTAATTCCATAGTGTTAGATGTTCTCAAGTGCTGTGTGTTAGAGCACAAGCAACAATGGGAAAAGTATCTTCCTTTGGTGGAGTTCGCTTATAACAACACCATCCATACCTTGACGGCAAGGCGCCTTTTGAGATTGTGGAAGGAGGGAAGAAGGTACCACCCATTTTGCACACAAAGGATAAGATCTTTCAGGCTGACCAGTATGTGGAGAACATGGATGAAGCCTATAGGAGAGTTAAGTTGGCACTCCAAAAAACTTAACAAAAGCAAAAGTAGGCAGTAGACCGTCACAGGCGTGCATTAGAGTTTGCATTGGGTGACTGGGTTCTTTTGCGATTTGAAAAAGCCAGGCTCAAAAAAATGAAGGGTAAAGAGCGCTTATTCCCTAAGTTGAGCATGCGCTATTATGGACCTTTTCAGGTGTTGGAAAAGATCGGTGAGGTGGCCTATCGTTCAAAGCTACCAGATCACTGGAGGATTCACAATGCATTTCATTTGAGTCTACTTAGACCTTTCCACGGGGATGTGCCTGAGGATGTATTAGATGAGGCTCAGCCGGAAGTGGAGGAACTTGATGAGGTTCTTGTTCTTGAGCAGATACTGGCACATAAGGAAAGAAAGGTGCGAGGTAAAGTTTCCCGTCGCTATCTTGTGAAGTTCAAGAACTATTCACCGATTGATGCGAAGTGGATGGAGGAGGGTGACTTAGCAGATTCACCTCAGGTATTGCAGCTTTATCTTCATGCCTTTGAGTTGGAGCCGACTCTTGCTATGGCTCATTCAGGTTCAATAGAGCATAGGTTTGGAGCATTGCTTGATGCTCAAGAGGGGGGGTAGCAACTCCGCTCCCTTGATACAAACAGGCTCGGATGTCATCTAGAGGTCGCTTGGTGTAGCTTTTGTCTCACCTGAAGGTATTGACAGCTGATAGTACATGAGAACCCCAAAAAGCACACGTATGCTGCAACCCAATTTTTCCCCAAGAGTAAGCTTCCTCCAAAAATAACGTGGGCTTCCCTAAGCCACAATTCACTTTTAAAAATATTCTTTTAGTTAAAAGGTTTTTTAAAACCTGTTCTCTCAAAACATTTACCCCCCCCCACCCCCCACATGGGGTAATACAAAGAACCCTGAATAAGTGTCCCCAAGTGTGAACATATAACCATTGTCCTACACACTTGTGTCGTGCACACTGTCCACCATGCTCACACCTACGCTGCACAAATTCACAGGGTCATGACATACCCCCCTCTTGAAAAATGGCAAGCCTCCTCCATTGCATTCTGGTCATACAGTAAGACATTCAAAGTGGAACCAGACTGATAACGAAGCCTCCCCAATACAGTAAAATACCAACCATGTGATCCAACTAAAAGTGAAAAGTACAATATGGCAAGATCAGCATCCCAATCTCTCTAAGCCATGCATATGTAGCAACATTCACTGCAAGCCAATGGTGTAGTATTAGTCCAAGTTGTATACCACTGTGAACCATACATAACCATAACATCCAATGTGACTAACACACATATATCATAGAAGTCCCCGGTTGGAAGGTGGCGCACGGGCTGAACAGCACGTGCATCTCCTTGCAACAAGTCGACAGCAGATTTGTAGGCGGCTGCAGAACTGTTGGCTGCGCAGGTGCTTTCATACTCTCTCTCTCTCTAGCGACAGACTGGCTTCGGGGTTATTGGGTTGGACTGCTCACGGGTTGGACGGAGGGGCAGCGCTGGCAGCAGGCCGGCTGAGTTGCAGAGTCCCTTCATGCTGCAGAGAACTCTGGACTGAGCAGGTCCACCCACACTTCTCTCTCTCTCTCTCTCTCTCTCTCTCTCTCTCTCTCTCTCTCTCTCTCTCTCTCTCTCTGGACTGAGCAGAGCGCATTTGCAGATTATGCCAGACGGGGTTAGAGACAGAGGAGCATTTTGTTTGCCAGTGTGGTGCTTTGCAGGAGATCAGGGCATGCTGTCCTGAGGTTTTTAGAGGGACCACATCACTTAGACAGATCTGGGAGAGATTGGATCAGAGATAGCTAGGCAGACTACTACTAGCACTACAGAGACACAGGGAGATCTTACTTCAGACACCGGCACATCATAGCGGAGGAAGACAGTCCCAGTTGACTGATTTCTTCCAGAGATTGGCACTAGTAGCCCAGCCACACACATTGGGAGTGATATCTCAGCGAGCGGAGGAGATTCGAGCTAGGCGACGACCCAGACTAGCCGGCTACGAGACACCACGGCTACACACAGAGAGATCGCGGCCATCCGGTCTCGACACCAGCAGGAGGTCGAGGAGTAGCTGGCACATTTTCGCTCTGATCCAGGACGCATGTTCCAGACATTTACGACATCCTTAGATCGGATGTATGACATATTGTACCCAGACTATGGGACTGGATGGAGTTAGGAGTAGATAACATGTCATACTTGTATCACCCCTTCAGCATATAGAGATGCATTAGTAGCCCTAGTACTCCATCCACTTCCTCTTGTTTGTACACCACCATTGAGTCCCCTATGGTCGTGTTGTCATACTTGTACATTTTATTCTCACTCCACATTTTCCTCTTGATGACTGGAGCAACATCATTGTACTAGGTGGTTGTCTCGTAGGCCAATTTTGGCCTTTTGCAGACGTTAAAGAAGTCATATCAGCGGTCAAAGAAAAGGAACGAATGGAAAGTAACAAAAAGGTAATAATCAGAGTCGGTGGTCTTCCTCAAGGCTGGGATAGGGCAGACATAGCTCAAGAGCTTCGAGAAGACTACATATTAGATACAGATGTACTTACAGCAGAACTGAGCAAAGTAGTCCCCTTCGTGGACTTAGGAGACCCTTTCTCTATTATAGTAAAGGGTACACAGGCAAAAGTCTCCTATATGGACAACAATGAGAAAATAGCAGTGATGAAGCAAACAAGGTCTCTCCAAGGGACAAAGGTATGGATAGCTGATGAACTCACCCCGCTACAACTCAAGAACAGATCGGCAGAGCTGAATAAAGTTAAAGAAGCAAGAAAGAATGGCAAATGGGCAATATACAGAGGAGGACAAGCAATCATTAAAGAATTCCGTACCCCACCCCCCTCAAGAGCAAATCCATCCATGGATGAAATATAGTTTTATTTTGAACCTCAATTTCGAACTAGATGCAATAGAACCCATTATAATTTAAACTCTTAAGAGTCTTAAGAGTTCATTTTGAGTTATTTTTTTTTAGTTTTATGCCTCTTTGGCAGCGATACCCAGAGTGGAATGTAAATGGATGTACCTGATCTGTGCCATAGGTCGGATTCGGCCTCCCGTGGACGTTAATATAACTTTCTTTCTTCTTCTTTCTCTCTGGACTGAGGAGTTAGCTGAGGCTGGTAACACAGGATCATGGTATGCACAGATGATCCAGCTATTGACCCAGTGTGGGTGGGACATAGATCACTTACCACCTCTTCAATATGATCTTAATGCTCCACATATGCAGCTCTCACACAGTGAGAGAAACAGAGTTATGCGACAGGACTTATTGCAGCGCTATATGAGATTGAGGTAGGTAGGGCAGCACGGATCCCTAGAGCAGAGAGGATATGCAGACTATGCCAGGAGGAGGTTGAGAGTGAGGAGCATTATGTATGTAGATGCAGAGCATATAGTGTGAGATTCCCCCGGTCGGGGTTGAGCACAATCTTGGCAAACACTTAAGCTATTAACATAATTAAACAATTTTAAATGGCGCAACACAATAGAGTAAGAAGCTGAATTTTATTTTGCACACTGCACTAGGGCCGGAAAGGGCCGACCCCCCTTGTAATAGGTTTTATTATCAAGGAAAACTGTTACAAGCCTCACGGGCATTCACATGCCAAACTGTTCAAGTGCATCCATGATCATGAAAACAGCATTGCAAACAAATTTGTCGTAGACGATGGAATCCATAGCTTCACTTGAGAGTAGCTTCGTTCCTTGATTCCTTGAAGCTTGTCAAACGCAGCTATGCTCCACTGGCATCCATACACATACACATGTGTGTGCCAGGACCGAGACATAGGAGACCATATTGACAAAGCATTCGAATCTCAAATTGAAAATTGCTTGCAAAATGCTCTTACCAAGTATTGGACGATCAATGTCGAGCTCCACCTCCGTGCGGACGAACTACAGCTTGAATGTGACCGTTTTCCACTTCCGGCTGAAATTAGGGTTTCTGATTTTTAGGGTTTTAAGCAGGTTATATGAGTCCAAAATTGGGCATTTTGGGCTCTTTAGATGCCTATGAGTAAGGGGCACAGCTTGGTATGGTTTCCTCCAAAATTAGGGTTTCTGAAATTAGGGTTTCTGCAGAATTAGGGTTTCTGAAAATTAGGGTTTCAGCAGAATTTGGGGGCGGTAGAATGGTTAGGAGACTCCATATTCATTTAGAAGAGAGAGATAGAGTGAAAAGGTGAGCAACTGGAGGCTTAACTGTGAAAGGAAGAATCTTCAAGCTTTCCATTGGAGTTGGGAGCAAGAGGGAATGAAAATCAGCACTCTCACCAAGCAAAAAGTTAGAGAGAATAACAAAAATAGGCTCTCTTGAAGGGGGGCGCCTATTTCTAGAGAGAGAGTGTAGAGAGAGGTAATTTTCAAAATGAGTAATAGCATGGTGGCAGGTCCTCATACTGCCACCCAGTCCATAACCATCCCTTTTCCACACAAATTTAGTGGGAAGGGTGCCTGGACACTCGCCTAGCCGACCGGAAGGGAATTCTAGTCTATTCTTACTTATAGTTTGTCCGCCCGAGCTTTAATGAAGTGTGGACGCCCAATCTCACTTATAACTTGGGCGGACACACTTATTAAAGTGTGGACCTGCAAAACAAAGAATACATTGCTTTAACTCATAAAAAAAAGTAAAGTGGTGTACTTACCACCTGTCTACAGCCCACAAACGAGGTCAGAATACAGTTTCACTCGCACGGTTCACAAGAGGGCGTCCCCTACATGTGAACTACACAAACAAATCTTGTATGCAATCAAATAGTTCATGCAAAGACAGGATTTTTAACTTGCAAACATGTTATGCAAGGATGCATTGAACAGTCTCCCTATTCATTTAGCTTGTAGTCCGTGGTACCACACTCTGGATTTGGGCGCAGATACACAATCCCAACCCATATATCCAGCCTACTGGCTCTCGGTGTAGACATAAGTCCCCAACCATAAGATGCCAGTCCATCCTACAGAACTCGTCCATAGGCCTGAAGCGCAGAGAATGCCCAAATAGTGACATCCTCCCCTGCTTCTAAACAGTTGACCGCAACTGGAATGCTTCCAAATATGCTTGAAGGAGCTGCGGATACTCCTGGAAGTATGTTTCATCCATCCATTTTGCATCCATAGGAGAATAGTTCTTGAATTTCACAAGGTAGCGCCTCTGGAGTTTGCCACCTGCAAACTTTCGCTCCTTATGAAACACAATTTGCTCTGGCTGCAATACCTCTTCCAGCTCTTCCACCTCTGGTGGATCTTCCATAACCGGTTCCAAAGGTTCCGGTCCCACATATTTGCGCAAGAGGCTCACATGGAATGCATTATGAATCTTCCAATGATCCGGTAAAGCAAGTCGAAAAGCCACATCATTGATCTTCTTGATCACCTTGAAGGGTCCATAATACCTGGTAGAGAGTTTTGGGCATGCTCTCTCCTTGCCAGACCTCTTCCTGAGTCTAGCTTTCTCAAATTTTAGCAATACCAAGTCATTCTCTTTAATGTCCAATTGCCTTCTATGCTTGTCGGCAGCTTTCTTATGCTTTGCTTGAGAGCGTGCAATGGCTGTCCGAACTTGTGAAAAGGCAATATCAAGGTCCCTGACAAAGTCATCAGCAGCAAATATCTCATCTTTTGTGCGTAAGATAGGTGGCAATACCACTTTGCCATAAATGATCTCAAATGGGGCCTTGCCTGTAGAAGCATGTACCGTATTATTGTATGCAAATTCTACAAGCGGTAGATACTTTTCCCGAGAAGATTTCTGATCTGTCACATAGCATTTAAGCAAATCCAACACAGCTGAATTTGCAGCTTCACTTTGTCCATCCGTTTGAGGATGATAAGCTGAAGAAAAATTCAGCTTTGTGCCCATGTTATCAAAAAGAGCTCTCCAAAAGAGGCTTGTTGTTCGGGGATCCCTGTCTCCCACAATTGATTTGGGCATACCATGGTGTTTAAATACCTGTGACACAAAAATTTTGACCATATGTTCTGGTTTTATGGTCTTTTTGACAGGTAGAAAATGTGCTTGTTTACTAAACCTGTCCACAATTGTCCATATTGCATCATTTCCATTTGGGGTGCGGGGCAAATCCATAATAAAATCCATTGCAATGCTTTCCCATGGCTGGTCCGGAATAGGCAAAGGCTGAAGCAAACCAGGAGTCTTTTGCCTATCAAATTTTACCTTTTGGCAGGTGACACATGCACGTACATAGGCTTCTATATCTTTCCTCATACCTGGCCAAAAGAAGTATCTCTCAATCATTTGAGTAGTAGGGAGTATCCCTCTATGCCCTGCATAAGGTGGTGCATGACATTCATCCAAAACTTTTTGTCTCATGTTTGAAACCACACATAAGCAGTTATCCTTCATGATATAACCATCTTTGACCACATAAGAAGCATGTGTATGACCAGTCATTAAATCAGCCCATAAATCTGAAAAATCAGCATCCAAATGGTACATTTCTCGCATAGTAGACAAGTCTTGATGAGAAGCAACCGAAATTGCAGCCACATATGGTTTTCTGGACAATGCATCTGCTACCACATTTTTCTTGCCAGGAGTATGCAAAATCTGAAAATGAAACATTGAGAGAAAATTGGCCATTCTCATTTGTTTCTCAGAGAGTTTAGTTTGCGTAAGAAAGTACCGCAAACTTTGGTGATCAGTTTTGACAACAAATTCAGCTCCCAATAAGTAATGTTTCCATACTGTGAGAGCATGAATGACGGCCAATAATTCCTTCTGATAAACATCAAGAGTAAGTTCAGCATTTTGCAATCTCCTGCTTTCAAATGCAATGGCATGTCCTTCTTGATTTAAGACGGCTCCAATGCAATTGCCACAAGCATCACATTCTACCACAAATGGCTTTTGCAAGTCTGGAATGATTAAGACTGGCCCTGTGATAATGGCATTTTTGAGCTTATTGAAAGCATTAATCTCAACCTCTGTCCATTTAAACATAGGACGTTTCTTGGTGAGTTCATGCAATGGCGAAGCAATCATTGCAAAGTGAAAGATAAATCTCCTGTAATATGAACATAGACCAAGAAAGCTTCGGACTTCATGAATAGATTTAAGTTCTGGCCAATCTTTGATGGTTTGGATCTTTGCAGGATCCATTCGTACACCATCCTTTGATACTATGTGTCCCAAGTAGTGAATCTCTGAAAGGAAAAATTCACTCTTTTTGGCGTTGATCATAAGCTTATGCTGCCTTAGTTCTTCAAAGACCACTCTTAAGTGCTTTTTGTGATCCTCCTCATTCTTGGAGAATACAAGAATGTCATCAAAGAACACACCTGTAAAAGTTCTATGATTTCTGAAAATTCGGTCCATCATGCGATTGAAAGTAGCCGGGGCATTTGTAAGACCGAATGGCATAACCAAATACTCATAGAGACCAAAAGAAGTGCGAAATGCTGTCTTATGTACATCCTGTGGCATCACTCGCACTTGATGATAGCCGCTTTTAAGATCAATGCGACTAAAACAAGATGATCCATCCAGCTTGTCCAAGATATCATCAATCCTCGGTATGGGAAACCGATTCTTGATGGTAATCTTATTTAATGCCCTGTAATCCACACACATACGGAATGAACCGTCTTTCTTTTGTACAAGAAGAACGGGTGAACAAAATGGCGAAGAACTAGGCCGCACCAAGCCTTTCTCAAGTAGTTCACCCACTTGTTTCATAATCTCTTCTTGTTGGCAAGCACTAACACGATATGCTGGCCTATTTGGAGGTGAATTCCCTGGAACTAATTCAATGCGGTGATCTTCTGGCCGTGAAGGAGGCATTACATTAGGTAAAGAGTCAGCAAAACAATCCCCGAATTCGCTTAAAAATTTCAGCCTCTCTTTAGTAAGAGTGTCCACATGTACATTACTGTGTTCCACATTATCACGTACAAAAACCAAGTACGAAGAAACACTCTTTTTCATTGCTTTATTGATTTGTATATGAGATACAACGGGGATAGTATCACCCGACACACCTGCATCTAAATGATGCTCTCTACCTTTATACATAAAAGTGATTTTGTTGGTCTTGTAATTCTTGGTAGGCTCAAGGCGTGCATGCCAAGGTTTTCCCAGTAATACATCACATCCACTAAGAGGGGCAACGAGAAAGTTCTCGTGGTCGAGGTATCCTTGGATATGCATTCGCAGCTTTCCAATAAGGGGTGTAACCTTCACATCTTTTTCCAGAAAAGCTGAACATGCATGAATTTCGGGTCCCATGTCACCTACTTCAATCCCCAAGGCAGCAGCCATATCAGTGGAGATGAAGTTGTCAGTGGAGCAGTCATCAAACATGAATAAAGCTGGCTGGTCTTTTAGTTGTCCCCATGCTTTGCATACCATTCTATGCATGTTTGCATGTCCCGTGTTGCCCTGTACATCATATACCATATTGACATGCACTTTAGGCTCTTCTGGCTTCTTATTCTTGTTAGGGCATTGTGGAGAGATGTGATCTTTACTACCACATTTAAAACATTTGCCTTCACGAATGTATTGTACCCTTTGTTGAGGAGTCAAGCCATAAACACCCTTTTTCTGCCACGGTTTCTTTTCTTTTGCATTTTCAGCTCTTTGAGGGGGCTTTACATCCTTCAAATCTGAATTTTCAGCTTTGTGCATGGCTTTGAAATCTCTTCTAAAGGGCTGTCCACCCTTTTGTACATTAAAACCAGCTTTCTCCTTACCCTTGCCCAAGCTTTGGTCAATTCTAGATTGCACCCATTTGACATTAAGCTCTTCGGAAGCCAAGACCGAGTTTATGAGTTGACGAAGAGTTTGGTTTGGATAGATTTGTAGTCCTCTTTGGAAGATGGGTTGCAATCCTGACTCAAATTTCCTCTTCTTTTCTTCTTCAGTAACGGTCATGAAGGGTAACACTTCCATTAATACCTCCCAAAATTTGGAGACGTAAGAGGTAATGGATTGCCCTTCTTTTTGCTCCAACCTGTCCCACTTCCTGCATATATCCTGAGTAAAATTTGGAGGCAAAAATTGATCATAAAACTTTTGTTTGAATTCAGCCCATGTAGAAATGGTGTTGCCGGAAAGCTTCTCGGCCAACCACCAATGAGCAGCAGTGCCTTTCATGTACATGCCCACATGTCTGAGTTTTGATGATTCTGAAAATTCTCCCTCATGAAAAGCAATTTCAAATTGGGAGATAAAAGATAGAGCTTTGGTAGAATCATATTCTCCATGAAAATACTCAAACTTAACTGTTTTGTCACCTGCAGTAAACTCTTTAGTCTTCTTCTTCTTATGTTGATGCGTTTCCTCTTCATCTCTCTCGATTGGTTGCTTATTTGCTTCATTAGTAGGAACATATCGCTCAATTCCATCATGAGGAGGGGCTGATTTATGAGTCGGTTCCTTGAGAAGACTTTCATGAGCTTTAATAGATGACCTGTGGGGAGGAGAAACATGTGCGGTAGAGGCATGATGAGAGGTAGCAGACGCCTCTTCTCTTTCCTGTCGCACAATAGATTTAAGCTTTGATGTTTCAGCTGCATGTTGATTCATAAAAGGAGGCTTTTTAAACCTAAGCCCTCCTTCCTTTCGAGTAACTACATCACCTTGTCCCATGAGGTAAGAGACAGCCATATCTCTTGGTTGAACCCCCAATTCCATGGCAACATTTTCCAATGCATCATTCACAAAAGGAGAATGCTTTGACACACGAGATACATGCCTTGACTGTGAGTCTTCATGCATATCCTTGAGTTGTTTTTGCATCATACATAATTGCCTTTTGAGGTCTGCAATTTCAGCCTGCATAGCATCATGTGCATCACTCTGTATAGCCTTCTCCTTACCTCGGGATGGCTGTCCCATATATACATGAGTTGCATTTCCTTCCCTTCTAACATAAGATGGCTGTCCGGCATGTGCAATACCATCATGTGACCCAAGAAAAACATTTTCAGCAGTGTATTGTTCATGCATTTGAGTATCGTCATGCACATTGTCTCCTCTTGGCTTCACATATGTACTCTTCCTTGGATTTACATCCCGTGAAGTACCTGTTTGGCTCGCCATAATGCTTAAGAATGCTAACAGCTAGTGTAAGCTAGATTAGGACCGTCTTCCACACAGAAAGGAGGAAGATCCTAGGCTCTGATACCAATGAGATTCCCCCGGTCGGGGTTGAGCACAATCTTGGCAAACACTTAAGCTATTAACATAATTAAACAATTTTAAATGGCGCAACACAATAGAGTAAGAAGCTGAATTTTATTTTGCACACTGCACTAGGGCCGGAAAGGGCCGACCCCCCTTGTAATAGGTTTTATTATCAAGGAAAACTGTTACAAGCCTCACGGGCATTCACATGCCAAACTGTTCAAGTGCATCCATGATCATGAAAACAGCATTGCAAACAAATTTGTCGTAGACGATGGAATCCATAGCTTCACTTGAGAGTAGCTTCGTTCCTTGATTCCTTGAAGCTTGTCAAACGCAGCTATGCTCCACTGGCATCCATACACATACACATGTGTGTGCCAGGACCGAGACATAGGAGACCATATTGACAAAGCATTCGAATCTCAAATTGAAAATTGCTTGCAAAATGCTCTTACCAAGTATTGGACGATCAATGTCGAGCTCCACCTCCGTGCGGACGAACTACAGCTTGAATGTGACCGTTTTCCACTTCCGGCTGAAATTAGGGTTTCTGATTTTTAGGGTTTTAAGCAGGTTATATGAGTCCAAAATTGGGCATTTTGGGCTCTTTAGATGCCTATGAGTAAGGGGCACAGCTTGGTATGGTTTCCTCCAAAATTAGGGTTTCTGAAATTAGGGTTTCTGCAGAATTAGGGTTTCTGAAAATTAGGGTTTCAGCAGAATTTGGGGGCGGTAGAATGGTTAGGAGACTCCATATTCATTTAGAAGAGAGAGATAGAGTGAAAAGGTGAGCAACTGGAGGCTTAACTGTGAAAGGAAGAATCTTCAAGCTTTCCATTGGAGTTGGGAGCAAGAGGGAATGAAAATCAGCACTCTCACCAAGCAAAAAGTTAGAGAGAATAACAAAAATAGGCTCTCTTGAAGGGGGGCGCCTATTTCTAGAGAGAGAGTGTAGAGAGAGGTAATTTTCAAAATGAGTAATAGCATGGTGGCAGGTCCTCATACTGCCACCCAGTCCATAACCATCCCTTTTCCACACAAATTTAGTGGGAAGGGTGCCTGGACACTCGCCTAGCCGACCGGAAGGGAATTCTAGTCTATTCTTACTTATAGTTTGTCCGCCCGAGCTTTAATGAAGTGTGGACGCCCAATCTCACTTATAACTTGGGCGGACACACTTATTAAAGTGTGGACCTGCAAAACAAAGAATACATTGCTTTAACTCATAAAAAAAAGTAAAGTGGTGTACTTACCACCTGTCTACAGCCCACAAACGAGGTCAGAATACAGTTTCACTCGCACGGTTCACAAGAGGGCGTCCCCTACATGTGAACTACACAAACAAATCTTGTATGCAATCAAATAGTTCATGCAAAGACAGGATTTTTAACTTGCAAACATGTTATGCAAGGATGCATTGAACAGTCTCCCTATTCATTTAGCTTGTAGTCCGTGGTACCACACTCTGGATTTGGGCGCAGATACACAATCCCAACCCATATATCCAGCCTACTGGCTCTCGGTGTAGACATAAGTCCCCAACCATAAGATGCCAGTCCATCCTACAGAACTCGTCCATAGGCCTGAAGCGCAGAGAATGCCCAAATAGTGACATAGTGACATTAGAGAGAGATACACCACCATCTTCAGTGGACATCCCTTCATGGAATCCGCAGACAAGCACAGATTTGGCCAGTTCTTGCTAGAGACACAGCGCCACAGAGCGGCACTGCTCTACGGACTCATACCAAAGGGAGAGGTGGGCTCCAGCTCCAGCTCCAGCTCCAGCTCCAGCTCCAGCTCCAGCTCCAGCTCACTGATTTCTTCCAGAGATCTATCCCAGTGCCTACCCTGACACAGGAGGGGGTTACACTTCAGCGCGCTGCGGACCTCCAAGCGAGATGGAGACCGAGAGCACCAGGCTATCAGACTCCCAGACTACATCAGAGGGAGATTACAGAGATACGGGCTCGACATCAGCACCATATCCTAGAGCGGCTAGCTCACTTACATCACACCCGAAGATCATGCTCCAAGGGATTTTTGCCTCGCCATCTCCTATGTATCGAATATTACACCCCCATTATGGTACTGGTTGGAGCTAGAGAGATCTGCATTGCATTCACACCCGGAGATCATGCTCCAAGGGATTTTTGCCTCGCCATCGCTTATGTATCGCATATTACACCCCCATTATGGTACTGGTTGGAGCTAGAGAGATCTGCATTGCATTCTTGTATACCCTACGCATATAGGTTGCATACGGAGCCTTTAGCAGTAGTGCTCCATCCATCACACCCCCCCCACTAGCTCAGTACTTTCATAGTTTATTTCATGTTTATTTTGTCCTTTTTTTTCTGGACATCTAGAGGACATTGACAGTTGTACATTGATTTGTCTCATAGGTCGAGTTCGGCCTCTAGTAGATGTTAATATAGCTTGC
Organism: Cibotium barometz; assembly: GCF_041138505.1. NCBI lineage: Eukaryota > Viridiplantae > Streptophyta > Polypodiopsida > Cyatheales > Cibotiaceae > Cibotium > Cibotium barometz. The sequence goes on along the minus strand of NC_141090.1, from coordinate 8,551,804 downwards.
TTTTTTAGTTTGTTTCTCTCTCTCTCTCTCTCTCATGGAAGGTGACTGCAGGGCAGAAGCCGCGGAACTAAACAGAGCTTTCTCTTGCACTCTCTTTCTCTTTGAAGGAGGCAGATAGTAGGAGAAGTAGAGGTGCACACTAGTCTCTGTTTCTCTCTCTCTCTTTGGGAGAATGTGACACAAGGTCTGCGGGTTTCTCTCTCTCTCTCTCTCTCTCTCTCTCTCTCTCTGTGCGAGCAGGTGGGACTGTAGAAGGTGCACAACCAAGTCCCTCTTTCCACTAGTTGGAGACTGTCACGGAGGTGTTCCTCTGGTCCTTTATGAGAGGAAGGGTTTGATAGCTCTGAGGGTGGAAACAGGGCAAGTTTTTGGACTGATTTGGAAGAGTCTACGGGCTGAGATATGGCTGTGTTTTTGGCTATGTGCATGGACCAATTGGCTGCATATTCAAGGCCTTGTGGATGTACTTTCTTGGCAGATTAGAGGTGCATAACGGTGTGGTGTTTTGAGCAAAGGGCTGTGTGAAACCTCTATGCCGAGAGGACTAGAGGACTAGCAGTTTGGACATGCATATGTATAAGCCATGAATGGCCATGATGTATTCAGTTAAACTCTTCTATTGAATTGAATAAAGAAATACCGAAAGAGGCGCCAAGCTTTGGGGCCAACAGGTGTTGCTATTCTTTTTGTGTAGGAGCACTCTAGCTCCCCTTAATCTGTCTTATTTGCTGGATTACAACTATGTTTGGGTGATTGCTAGTCTATTGCACTTGGTTTCTACCAGAGGGCGATTTTAGGACAGATGAAACATTGGCTTGGGAGGCCACAGTACTCCACTCTTCGCAAAATCAGGTTCCCTTGCGAAATGATGTGAGGCATTGAGTCTGGGGAGGCGATGTACATACAAAGGGATGGAATCCTAGCTGTCTACGCAAGAACCGACGTGATGGTGGTGGTGGATTCATCACCCTCCCGATAGCACCACCGATCACTGGGAGGAGAGGAAGGTATTCCCCCCCAGAGGCCTGGAAAGGAGACTATCATAGGAAGCCTGAGACGCTGGCTAGAGGATGATGCCAGGTCGAAGCTGTACTACCACCTCACAAAGAAGGCCTGGGCCGTGCGCAGTGCAACAGGGCTAAGTTGCATGACTCTATCCGAAGTTGCAGGTGAATCGATCTCCACTTGGTAGTATCCGCGCCCAAGAGAATGAATGTCTGTGATCTTTCCAGGCGTAGGTCGAAGCCTTACTGCCACCTCACAAAGAGGCTTGGGCCTTGCGCAGTGCAACGGGGCTCAGCTACATGACTCTATCTGAAGTTGCAGGTGAATCGATCTCCACTTGGTAGTATCCGCGGCCAAGAGAATGAATGTCTGTGATCTTTCCAGGCACGTCGAGAAGGCTTGCCTATAAACAGATCTTTGTAATGTCCGTGCGTTGGGTGGCCACCCACAATCTTGCATAGCAAGGTGGAGACCTCGAAAGAGGCAAATGTTGAAGTAAAGAGCTAGAGATCTAAGGAGAGGTAAGGGACAATGGCCTCGGTTGGGGATGACGAAGTAGTTGCCATGGAGTCCTCTTGGGGGTACTAGACTAGAGAATGCCGAAACTTCCCACAGAAAAACTAACCCCGAAAGCTATAAGCACCTGATGAAAGAGAAAGAAAAGTATACAACAAGTCTATGTCTTGAGTATCATGGAAAGAAAAACTGAAATGAAAAGCTAATCCTAGTCATATGCATCTCACTATGTAGTCACTGTCTAGCATGCTATAGATGTACAATCATGATAGGTGGTATACTACTAATTCCACCTAGTGGAGATGGTGGGGTGTAGTACATCATACATGGGGCATGGGGCGAGGACTCTCACATTTGTTGTACCCCTGGTGTAGCCTCTGGACTCTCCTCCATAGCTCTACGGTATCTTGCCTGGATCTCGGCAGACTGGGCCTGATGGAGTAGTGGTGGTTTGTGTTGGAGTAGTCGCGGTCTTCTGGCAGCTCTGATCTCCGAGGCTCTGTGTAGTGTGAGCCCTCGTTGGGAGGTAGATGATACAGAGGGAGAGGGATGTGGCTTGGTGATAGGCCTGAAGAAGCTGGTGATCTGTGGCTGGGATCTCTGGCTCTGCACTTGTAGAAGCTTCTCTCTATGTCGGTGTAGCTCAAGGAGGAAAAGGCCTAAGCATCTCTTATTAGGATACTCCATCACTCGGCTAAGTGGGCCAAGCCCTCTCTGAACAAGCTTTGGTATCTCCCTCTGATCTCATAATATACATGGCATTTGCATATGTAATGCTCCTCTGTCTCTACCTCTCTGTGGCATAATCTGCATACTCTGTTCTCTCTAGGGGTCCGTGTTGCTCTCCCTGCCTCAATCTCCACAGAGTGAGAGGGAACTCTGATACCAATACTCACCCTCGTAGCGTGAGACGTGTGTACATCCATATAGCTTGGGCGTCTGACAAATCCATCCTCCGTGAATCTAAGGAAATGATCTATGTAGTACTGCATCTTGGTGGGAAGAAGGGGACCCGACTAAGTCTCCCTGGTGTGCATTTGGATCAAATCCTGTCTTAGAATTCTATTCCTCTCCTCTCGGGAGAGTGTAAAGTATGGGGAGTCATCATCATATTGGAAGGGCGGTGATCTATCCATGTCATAGTCACATGAAAACGTGTTTTAGGAGTGAGAAACCCCGAAACGTTTCAGAAACTCCTGATTTTTTTGGTTTCTCAAAAAAAAAAAAAGTTTTTCAAGTTAAAAGTTCCTATTTTTTGGAACTTTAGCAATGCAAAATTCTAGAAAAAAATTCTAAAACCTCGGCGTTTCTCATGTGGTACTGATGGTTTGCTGTGAATCATCCTAGAGATCATGAGGATCTGTGGTCTCTCCATCCAACACAATCATATGTGGAGAGGTTAGGGCCCATACGGGTGCTACATATACATACATCATAGCTGGGGTAAGGTGTCAAATAGCCATCCTTTGGTGCGAGGCTCTTGGAAGTGAACCTGATGACACTGTCGCTCCATCAATGCAAGGGCAGCATAACCTCGGGTGAGCCTGTCCTGTGATGCCTGTCTCATGGAAAAACGGCTCCCATTACTAGTGAAGGTAATACCCAAGTTTACATATGATTCTGTCAACTCCACCTGGCTGCCCCTATATGTGATCATTGTATCTTTCATAGCCCGTCTGGAAGTGTGAAAGATCATAACCTTGGTTTTCTCACTGAAAGGCCTCTCTGTGTACCAAAATCATCCAAGGCGTCCATGTGGCACCGTAGTCCCTCCTGTGAGTCAGATATCAGAATGATGTCATCCACATAGAGTAATAAAGTGACCAAAACCCTTGAGAGTGATGCTCCACTCCCTCCTCCTTTGTCTATGAAGTCCGTGACCTCATCTGTGTGTACAGGCCAAAGAGTGTCGGGGAGAGTGGGCAGTCCTAAGTGCTATGTATCTCCTTTGACAGACCACCTGGGCATCTGGCTCGTCCCGTCACCCTCTCATATAAAGCAATGATCCCCTAGATCATGTCTGAAGGCACCCCAAGGGTCTGCAATCTCTGTAGTAGCCGGTCTCGTACTGTGTCCAATTCTTTGTGGAAATCAACAAAGCAACAATAGAGTCTCTGCTCTCGTGACTCGGCTTGCTCAATCAAGCTCCCCAAGTATCTAGTGTACATAAGTTACTGCGGTACCTAGCTTGTCCTGGAGCACGGAGACCCTCTCTCTCAGCTAGAGAGCTGAGCGCTGTCTCAAGTAGTGACCCATATATCTTGGCCATAATATGGCCAACCATGAGAGTCCTGTAGTTCCCGGGGTCCATTGGGTCACCTGATTGGTGAATGGGGGTAATGATATTCATGCTCCATGTGTGTGGGAAGCCCTCTACAAGTGCCTTGTTGAAGAGATGTGCAAGGAAAGGAACTATGGTGCTAGAGGCATAAGAGAAGTGCTGACCTCGTATCCCTGTATGATCTGCAGATCTCCCATGATGTAGCCTCTTAAGAGCTTTCTCTACCATACTCGAAGTGAAAAAAGTAGAGGTGGTTGGTCGAGGATCGGGTGGAGAGAGTAACGGGGGCTGATCTGGTACATGGTAGAGGGACTTTGTATAATCATGCCAGGTGGTCGGATCAATGATGGGTGTGGGTGGTCGCGGCTCACAAAACCGCCTCCAAGCCTCTTTTGAGTTAGTGCTCAAAAACAGTTGGTACAACTCCCAATATTGTTCAATTTCGTGTTTCCTCCTCTTCTGACGAATTAGAGCTCGGTTTTATCTTTGAGCAGTCCTTGTCCTCTAAAGTAGGTAGCTGTATGGGATCTCCCTCGAAATCATATGCAGTGCACTGTTTGCTCCTTGTCCTGGCATTGAAGTCTCCCACTAGTAAGACCTCTCCCAGTCTGAGGTACTGTGTAATCTCATCTGTGAACGCACTGTATGGTGATGTAGCTCCTCTGGTCTCCTCCCTCTCCTCCACCTCCTCTACCTCCTCTCCATCCTCTATCTCCTCTGTATTCGTGGCATAATGAGAGAGAGAGAGAGAGAGAGAGAGAGAGAGAGAGAGAGAGAGAGAGGTAGCACTAAAGGAAGGGGCCGACGGTACACAGCCTGCCAGGCTGCGTGGTGGGCAGAAAAGGACCAGGAACAGGCGTGTGGGGTGTTGAGGCAGGTTGAGGGGGCACGAAGGAGGGGACAAGAGGCGCTGGGGGGCTGGTGAAGGGACGAAAACAGGGAAGAGGAGGCGGGAAGGAGGCTGGTTTTTTTTGGGGGGGGGGAGGCAGAGGGGGGGTGGCTGCGCACGGAGCAGGGGAGCCGGCACCGCGGGGGGAGGAGGGGGGGTGCTGAGGGCAGGCGACGGGCTCAAGGGGGGGCTAGGACAGGTGCGCAGGGGGGAGCAGGCCAGCTCAATTGCGAATAGAGGGAGACCAATTGTGAAGAGTATCGGAAACATTGAAAGTAGAAACAGAAAAGACAAATTTGAGTGGCTGAAATGGGAAAACGCCATGTCGGGAGCCTAGAAGGAGAGATATAGAAACATTCGAGAATTCAGCTGTAAATTCAAAAGAAAAAAAGAACCATCCATGACTCAAGACTCTAGAGTCATAATTCAAGGGAGTGATACTCATTCCATACTCCAGATTTCAAAAGCCTTCATATTGTTTTCATAGAGCTACAATGCATCAATGTGCAAATGCATCACAAAACAAATTACAAGTATATACTTAAAAGCTGAAAATAGAACAACAGTGATGAATCTAGATGCCTTGATTTGCAAAGAGAGCCATGTCCTTTGGGTCTTCTTGTACTACCCCCTCATGCTCTGCATCCTCCTCCTCATTTTGCGTCACAAAGGTTTGGTTGCAAGTTAGACTCGACAAGTTCCTAAAGTTGGAAATAGGCTTCACAGCACTACTCTGCACTGCCTGCACGGCGAGGTCTTTGATGGGCTGAATCCCGCGGACTGCGTCCATAATCTCGTATGTTGTGTCTCCTTGTAGAAAATTAGCAGCAGTTTATAACGATGATAAGCTTTGGAAGATAGGAGATTGTCCTTAACCATCTGTTTATGAATGCACACTCTGCGTGCTTGATGAATGGAAATGATTAGTGCACATCAAAATGTTCTACTATGTGGACATTCCTCATGTTTATTGCTTGTGAATAGGACCCAAGGGCACCTTGGAGTTCCAAGACACACATGCTTGATTGTGTTTGGGGCTAAGAGGCAGATTCACATGGGTTTTGTAGGTGGTAAGGGTAAACCTGAAAAAAACATTAGTTTTCATTATCATGTTAATACTATGATGGAGTGTGCACACATGAAAAAACAAAGTGCATGTCTTATAATAAAATGGGCACCTCTCGCATTAATATAGTGTCGACACAATAAAAAATCCACCAGGTGCATGGGCAGCCTTTGAAGTGAACGGGGCTGTGCAGCACTTGGCAAACTTGCCATGGAAAGATAGTGAGCCCTTTGGAAGGTCTACCAGTACAGGGAGGTACCCCTATAGCGGACATGCAAATTTCACATTGTGAAGTTTTCGTCCAAGTTGCAGCCAATTGATATTGTGTTAACTCCTTCTATCTTTAGTGGTGCATATGCCCTATCAACTACCTTAGCGTGGGGCATAGTTGTTTCTCGTACGCGTACGAACCTGTTCGTACGTACGAGTCGTACGGTACGATACCTTACGAATACGTACGATATCGTACGGTACGAGTTAGTTTTCCCCCCCCCCCCCCCCCCCAAATTTTTTTCCTTGAAAAAAAAATTCCAAATGCTAAAAAAAAATAGAAACCCTGCTTTACGAAGATCCCAAATGCTCGCAATACTTCGCAACTTTCGTGCCACTCAGTACTAAGTAGTCCATATGGGGTTGTGGAGAGACCTAAAAAATCTGGCGAGGTAGACTGGTAGTGTACACTTGATTGGTAGGATGAGAGAATCTTGCTACATCACTTGGGGATCCCTGGTATAGGTAGGCTAGACAATTAGATTCTCAAGTTATGCACAAGGGAGAACATTTGGACATGGCCATTTTGATCTAGAGAGGAGTCCCTAAACTTATCACCCTAGATGCACTCCTCGTATTTGTGCAAGGACGGTCCCTTAGTCATAAACGCTACACTGGGAGACCTTTGGTATTGCATTACCCATCCAGGTTCTTTTTTGGAGACAATGGGGAGATCCAACCGGAAGAGACACATATCCATGTACTGGTTTCTCAAGCACTGTAGACTCCTCCCCTCCCAACCTTCCCTCACATTCAAGCTTGAAGCTCCATAGCTTGTAAGTGTAAAAAATAAAAACCGTATTTTATCGTACCGTATCCCAAAATTTCATATCGTACCGAATATTCCCGTACGGTATCGTACCGTACGGTATCGTATTTTCGTACCGTGACAACTATGGCGTGGGGTGTGTGTGTGTGTGTGTGTGTGTGTGTGTGTGTGGCGGTGTGTGTGTGTGTGTGTGTGTGTGTGTGTGTAGTGAACTGTGTGTGTGTGTGTGTGTGTTCCGTTCGTGTGTGTGTGTGAGTGTGCGGTGTGTGGTGGAGTGTGTCGCCGTGGGAGAGAGGAGGAGTATCTGCTCGGCTCTGAATTCTGACGCAATCTGACGCGCTCTGATGCGCTCTGACACACTCTGACGCGTTCTGACGCACTCTGACGCGCTGACACAATCTGACGCGCTCAGTATTTTTCAAGCTTTGCTGTGTGTGTGTGTGTGTGTGAGTGGGTGTGTGTGTGTGTGTGTGCGTCCAGGTGTGTGAGTGTTGCCATCCCGTTGCCCTTCTTTTCTGTATACAGTTGGTGGTTTTGTGTATACAGTCGCTGTTTCTTTCTCCTGCATCTTCAAGTTTCCCACAGGCTTCTCAATCCAGTTTACAGTACAGGTTTTCAAAGCTTTTTTCAAGTTCAATTTAGATCGCAGTTCAGGCTTTCAAGATTTACAGGGTCCTTGCATAATCTACTTTCAGTTCTGTGACTATTTTGTGTGCATTAATTGGCTACGGAGCAGTTGACATATTCACGAAGGGATAATTCGGTTGATATTAACAAGAGGAGACATCTTGCAAAAGATATTTCTGATGTGCAGCAAGAATCACAGGATGCACAATTTGTCTTTGATGCATTATATGATGATTTTGTGGAAAGCAGGCAAAAATGGTCGGATCCCCCTCCTGTGTTTAATTTCAAAATTAAGCTTCCCTCGATTGTGTCCCCTCTTAAGAAATATTCTGAAAGGGGCATTATAATCTTTTTTCCGGGACGTATGCCGTCGGCTCAAGATGTAGCCCAATGGATTCAATCCATTGTGGGCGGTTCTTTTGTGGATGGGGTGCACTTTGCTGCTCGTGGATTTTATGATGTGTTGCTTGCAGATGCTAAATATAAGCAACTTATGCTGGAAGCTTCCCCCTTGATGTTTGGTCCGCAATTGGTACATGTGCTTCCTTGGTCCCCGACCAAGGATTATCAATCTTTGATAAAGCATCGATGTCCAGTTTGGGTTGAGGTGGTTGATTTCCCAGAATATCTTAGGGAACAACTGCCAGAAATTGCGGCTGCTTTGGGGAAAGTGGTATGCCCACCTCGACCTACAGGGAACAAGAACAGATTTTGTATTCTGTGGAACACTGATAAGGATCGTCCGTCTGCTTTGGCTATTGAGGTAGAGGATGTTAAAGGAATGGGGGCACGTTATTTTAAACTGAAATGGGGAGTTTTTGCAGGTGCCTGCTTTGCATGCCATAAATTTGGTCATATGGCCTCTGAATGCCCCACAGTTTTGCATCCTCCTCCGCCTGCGGCTGTAATGCCTACTATAGTAAAGGATGACGTGACTCAAAACAAGGAGGTTACTAGACAGGCTCCTCGCAATGGGCAGGCAGGTAAAGACAAGGGAAAGGCCAAAATGGTTGCTTCTACAAGTGTTATAGGGGTTTCCTCTTCTTCTCAGAAGGAAAAAGGAAAAGAGCAGCATGATTTGCAAACTTTAAAAAAGACTGTCGTACCTCGTCGTCAGTCTCTTTTAACAAGAAACTGGACAGTCACTAATCATGCTAGTACTTCAAATTCACCGTTTCTTTCTTCTTCGGTCTCAAAGTTGTGGTCGGACATTGTCAGAGGTGGTCCATCGGGCATGGACTCGGCCCCTAAATATGCGGATATTTTAATGCATGAGGGTCAGCCTTCGGGGTCTGATCCCACAGAAGACATGTCAGACACTTGATCTTATGTTTTTTCTGCATTGTACATAATCTGTATATATATCATGTTTAATGCTCCAATAAAATGTTTTTCTTACAATACTAGAGGCCTCTGTGATCATAATAAATGGAGGCAGTTTTGGCATTATGTATATAAGATGCATCCACATATAGTTTGCTTGCAAGAGCATAATCAGCATGCAATGACGGGTCAGGATGGTCATTTTGCTGGATATGACATTTTTTATGCCGGTTCTCGAAACTTCTCAGGGACTGCAATGCTAATTCGGCATGAGCTACAGCCTATAGTGGTACATGATATGAATGGACGATGGATGGTGGTTCAATGTTGTCTATATGGCCAAATTTTTGAATTTGCCACAGTTTATGCTCCTCAGCGCTCTTTACATCGTGCTCAAATTTGGAAAGAGATTGATGATTATCCTTGGTTACATAATGCTTTTATATGTGGTGACTTTAATAATGTTCCTTCTCCAGAGTATAGTTCCACTGGCCGCATACATATGCTTGGGACAGAAAGATCAGCATGGGAGGATCTTATATCTAATCATAGTCTTTTGGATTTATGGTGCCATGTATGTCCACATGATGCAGGGTTCACTTTTAATCATAATGCTTTTAAACATATTTGGACCCGATTGGATAGATGGTATTTACTCCATGCGGATCAATTTGATGATTTTATCTGTAAAATGTGGATAGATCGGACACTCTGTCTTTCAGATCATGCCCCCTTATGGCTGGGACTATATTTTGATATGCCATGTGATGAATTTTTGGCTTCCCGGGCTCGACTGCTCATCTTAAATCATAACTATTTGCAACATGATCATTTTAAAGAAATGGTTCTCTATGCTTTGGTACCACTTTACCATCAGATTTATGAGGACATTGATATTGCGTGGTTCCATTTTGTTCATCGCATGCAAGCTGTGATTATTGACTATGGGCGGTCTTATATGCATGATATTCGTGAAGCAGTCTTGCAGGCAAAACAAACATGTGAATGCCTCACTGCTACTGCTCAACAAAGGCTTCTCCTACAATGTGAGCAAGATAATTTATTGCAGGCAAAGAATGTTATTATGCTAAACGAGCAGCGTAAATTACAAAAGTGGATGGTTCGCTCTCGTCAAAGGGCATTGCTGGATAAAGGTTGCTCTTCTAAACAATTTTTCAAAAGTTTGCATCAGTCCAGGGAGAAAGAGAATATTCGCAGAGTTAAAAAGTCAGATGGCCAATGGTCTGATTCTATGCAAGAGTTGGCTGACTTGGCTAAATGCTATTTCTCTTCTCTTTTTGCCTCGAACTCGGAAGTTTCTCCAGAGGTTTTAGAGGCCCGTTGTAAACTTTTGCAATATGTGCAACCTATTATCTCGCCCGCCGATGCAATGGTATTAGAGGAACCTTTTTCAGAAGAGGAATTAAAGGAAGCCTTGCGTTCGATGGGTAAATGCAAATCACCTGGCTGGGATGGTTTGACTTTGGAATTTTTTATTGCCTTCTGGCCTTTTCTGGAAGAGGTGATCTTATTCATGATCAATAAAGCATGGCAAGATGACTGTTTGCCAATGTCTTGGAAGCAAGGATTAGTCAAGCTTTTTCCTAAAAGACATCTTTGTGAATCCTTTTCGCATTGGCGTCCTATCACTCTTATGCCAGTTATTTATAAATTGGTTACTAAAATGCTGGCGAATAGAATTAAAGGTTTTCTGCATGATGGATTACATCCTGCTCAATATGGTTTCATTCCTCGTAGGCAGATTAATGACAATCTGGCTAATGCATATATTGGTATGGAATATGCCAAGTATACTAAACAGGATGTACTTGTGCTTCAGATTGATATTGAAAAAGCCTTTGATACAGTTTCCTGGGACTTTGTTGCCATGACTATGGCCCAGTTGGGCTTTGGTTTAAAGTTGCAACGTGTTGTGTACTTCCTCTACAGTGATAGTGATGCTTCTTTGATACTTGGCTCTCGGATTAACGACCCTTGGAAATTAGAACGATCTGTAAGACAGGGTTGCCCTCTGAGTGCGTTGCTATATGCTGTGGCTACTCATCCTTTGCTTACATATCTAGATCATTTGACAGCTTCCGATGTGCTTCATGGATTGCAACTGCCGAATGGCAAACAATTTTTAGCACAGGCGTATGCTGATGATTCTTTTTGTATGCCCCGCAATACGCAATCGGATGTGCAAAGATTAATGGAGGCACTAGAGCTGTTTGGGCAAGCTGTTGGCCTTTATGTTAACTTTCAGAAATCTAAACTTTTGGCTCTTGATGCTCGGTCTTGGCATAGTTTAATTTGGCCAGGTGAAATTCCTTCACAAATGCATGTAGTCAGACACTCGGGCTACCCATTGGGATGGCATATTTCTAATCAGCAAATGACTTAATGGGTGATGCAACGGTTGAATCAGAAACTTAATTACTGGAAGCTTTCTACATGGCCATTGCATGTTCGTTTAAGGATTGTACAGGCTATTGTCATGGCATATATTCAATTCTTTTTGCCACTAATAATGTGGAGAAAAGTGGACATTGATCGTTTTATGTCTTCAGCCATGAGCATTTTTTGGAAAACCAAACATGCTAAGAGGGGCCTTAACCTTCTCTCGCTCAAGAAGCTATGTAGTCCCAAACAGCATGGAGGCTTGAACATCCTTAATATACACTTTCATGCATTGGCACGAAAGTCCACCTTGCTGTTGGAATTTGTATCTCAGAGGCAGCCTTGGGCGATTATGTTGGCAGATATGTGTGTTGAGATGTCCACTAAATCGTTTGGCAACTGGACCATCACGCATTGGGATGCTGTGTTTGGCCATTTTGAAGGCAAGATTGCTGGTTGTCCTTTCTCCACAAAGTTAATTTTGGCATGGAAAAAGCTTACACAGTTTCTCAGCTGGACTCCTCGAGTGAATACTAACTGTAATTCACTGCGTTTGGAAAGCATTCATTGGAGTAGAGTTTTTGAGCGACCTTTGGCTGTGCAAGAGCCTAGAAAAGCTTATTTCCTTGCCAAAAAGGGTGTCTATTTCATTGCAGATGTGCTAGATGATAGTGGCCATGTTCTGTCTTTTATAGATGCTTGTCCTAAATTTGGCCTAAGTCATCATTACCGTCCCCTATGGGAAAAGATTGAGAGTTTGTTGGCCCCTTTTGAGCCTCTTCCCGCTCTTGAAGAGTCGGATAGGTTGCACGATTGGAGCTTGCATAGGCCCATACTTACTCGTGGTCCTTTGTCTCTGCTACAGCTCTCGGTGCATACAGTCTATGGCTTTCTCCTTCCTGAAATTTGGGTTCATGATTATGCAAATGATGCTTGGAGAATGCATAAGCCTTTGGCTTGGTGGAAGAAAAGGCTCAGGATGATATGGAGCAGTAAGATGCCGTTAAAATGTCGGCTTTTTCTATGGCGATGTCTATTGGCTGTTCTGCCAGTTGGCTCTTTCCTGGCAAGGCACCATGTGACATCTTCAGATTGTTGTGTTTGTGGAGCGCATGATGAAACAATTCTCCATCTGATGTGGAATTGTAATGCAACTAAACTTTTGCTGGATCATATAACGGCTCTTCTTCGAGCTCGTTTCCCTTTTGCTTCTTTTGGGAAACATTTTTGGTTGTTTGGTATTTTTTCTCCTGCTCTCAGACAGTATAGGGCCTTTTTTGATTGGCTTCGTTACTGGGCCATGTGGACGATTTGGTACTCCAGGAATCGGGCTGTTTTTGGTGAGCCGCCCATTCAAGCCTTTCACTATTTCAAAGAATCTTTACATCAATCCCTTTATGATTGTCTCTCTCTACATGAGATTGACCCATCATTGTATAGCCTTTTCACGGATATATTTTGATCATGCCCCTGTTCACTATGAACTCTGGCATTTCTTGTATATGATGCTTTTTGTGGGTTTTCCTCATTCTAAGGTTTCCCACTAGTAATCGAAATAATCATTACAAAAAAAAAAAAGTGTGTGTGTGTGTGGGAGCATATATTAATACCAAGTTCTACACCCACTACTAGGCACTGATGATGTTATGTTAGTATCTAGTCCATACTATGCATGATGGAGTTGATGGTTTATTGTCTTGTGGTTGACTACCACGAGGTTATAAATTTCGCTTTCTTATAAGGTGAATTTGGGCATGTTTGTGGATTCATCTAGGTATACCCTTGTCTTCTTAATTGCCTCAGTTTTTAATACTGGCCTCTTGTATGGACATAACTTGCTTGATGTACTGGCACACCTATGGACAAACCAAACTGCTGTACGACACCTTCAGCATACTGTACTGCCTTCTATGTGCACTGTAGCCTGTACCAGCAGCCTGTTTTCAGGTTTTTATATCTTTATCATCTTCATCATTGTGGTGCTTGGGGAAGGGCTGTTTAGACCTTGTTCCATGCTGAGGTGCTGTGGGGATGCTGGAAGAGACATTCCATGTGTGGAGAAATGTTAGCATTCACGATGCTAGGAGTGGAGCATGTGCAAAGAGAGAGAGAGATGGAGGTTCAAGCCATGACAAGTTGGTGCACAGAGATAGATAGATAGAGTAAGAGGGAGAGAGAATAGAGATGTGATAGCAAACAAGAGAGAAATATTGCACAAATCAAATGATGCTCAATGTTAATAGAACCATCCAAGTACATTCTTTTATAGCCATCAAGCCTTATCTTTTGACCAAAACCAAGTAAGGGCTCTTCACAGCCAAGGAGGGTGTTCACACCAACTAACGCCGAAATACCCAGCATACCCAACAAACCTTCATCAGTCACAGTGATATGGATTCTAAACTTCAATCACGTGATACAAAAGAATATAGTGATGCCAACACCCAAACTCTCATGTTGAGCTTGATATAAGAGCTTGCCATTAGATGACATCCTACGTCATTTCATTGTGGTTTTTAACTTGTTAATTAAGTGAATAACCAAGATCTCCAAGATAGCAGGTCGCCACAAGGAAAACCTCATGGTGTGAATGGATTTGTGATGGATGCATTGTTTGTCTGATGATGGTTTACTTTTTGTTTATGATCTATATGATGAAGGTGCATGCTTTTCTGGTTTTGTACACATGCACTTTTGCAGAGCGCAGAATGCTCACATATATGCATGTAAGATCCATATCGCATACCTTTATACTGGTACTTCACTTTTTATGCTTGCATGGCTGAGTGCTGGCCCATCTGCATGTGCAGAAAGACACTTCTTTGAGAAAACCAAGGTTAGATTGTGTGCTATGCAGCTTGTACCTTGCTGATGGGGTCATGGGGGTATGATATTAGGTGCATATATATTTTCATCAAACGTTCTTATTTTGGTGGCATTGCTCATTCTTTTCCTGGTTCTAGCAAGTGAGTTGTACTTTTGGAAGTTAACTTGTCTACACATTCCATAAATAGTTTGGATTATATTCGAATGCATGTCACCTCCTACTGAAAGTGATTCTTTTAATACTTAGAGCAGGAAAGTAGGATAGAAGTTTAGCTTCATGCATTACGTATGTAATTGTTTTTTATGGTGTTTTTGACTGTGGGATGTAGGCTCTTAGCGATGAAGTAATAACAGAACTAGTAGAACAGTGCCGCACTGCAGAGAGACATGTAATGCAGCTTGTCAATTCAACGTCGTAAGTCTTTGCTACATTTGACCAAGCAAGCCATATCTTCTATGCATTTGTTTTTTAATATAATGCAGCTGCACAACTCATTTGTTGAAAGACAATGTGCCTTTGCTTTCCTTCACTATTTGGTATAGCAATCTGGAACTCACAGTTGCGTGCCTTGCATGTTAAGTGACATTGCACTAATGTGCTGAGAATGAGGTTGTGGGGTGGCCATTTTGAAACAATGTTACCAAGGGGGAAACTTCTTATTTTGACAGGAATCAACCCCCTTTTTATTCCTCTTCTGCATGCCCGCCTCGGTTCACTAACTAATGTTGATGATGTCCACACCATGAAACGTAAAAGAATAGTTGTGCAAATTGTGTGACAAGATTCAGAACCTATATGGTGGATGCCTTTATCAATGCAATATGGGTGCTTTCTTTTCTTTTTCTTTGTTTCCCTACCTTATTGCTTGGAAAAGGGGTGTACATTTTCCAGGCTTTTTCCTTTTTTTTTTTTTTTGGGGGGTGGGGTTGGTGGGAGCTGCGTGCATAAAACAGATGCTTTCTCTTTTTTAAGGATTTGTTTTTCGAGCTTGAGCTTCCCCCCGTTGCTGGTGTGCGCCCGTCAAGAGTAGGCGCTTCTAGTCTTCACCTTCTAGGGCGACTCCATGGCAGCCGCTCCGTCATCCCCGGCTGCGGCCGCCGTCCCCTGCCTATTTTCAGATGCGGACCTCCAGCTTTTAGCTCTGACAATGTCCTTCCTCGCGGCCTCTTCTTTGGATTGCAAGATCGTAGGGACAATTTGGGATTTGCTCCAGGCAGCCCTCATTGGCGAGCCCGGAAAAATCACCGGCATCTATTTTCTTGGGATTGGCTACTCTCATGTGGAGTTTGATTCACCTGCAGTGGCTGATCTTGTGAAGCAGCAAAGTCCCATTGCGATACACGGCGCTCAAGCGTTCTTCGCGAGATGGCACCATGGATTCGACCTTGCATCCAACCCCCTAATAGGTGTATCATGGCTCCACCGTGATGTCTGCTTCCTAGCCTCGGGAAGGAGTATCACCCACTGGTTCGATCCATTGGATGAGCGATGGGGCATTTTTGGAGTGGTAGAGAGGATGCTAAAGTCCAAGACGTATGCTGCCATTTCATAATCTTCCTGCATCCCTGACTACTTGGTCTAGGACCCAGAGATTGGCAGAAGAATCGAGGAGATTTGGGAGTCCCTTTTAGGTCAGGAGAGGCGGAAAAACGCTTGACTCTATAGACTTCAGGAGTTCAGCTCCCTTATACAGAGCGTAGCTCAAGACAAACTCACTATGTTTAGAGATCAGGAGAGCAGCCTCGGCAGGGGCCTAGCCTCCCTCTAGCGGCTTCAAGAGTAGACCCTAGATAGTCCGTGGGTGGAGTCTGAGTTGGAGGCCACCCGCACGGAGATCCGATCAATCGAGAGAGGAGGGTGGAATATCGGTAGCATGCTAGGGCCTCCTTTTGCACTCCGGCAGGGAATAGGGTCACCCGTGATTTCTTTGAGACAGCAGGCGGCGGCGGCAGGCAGCTGGTAGACGGTTACCGTAGTGTGCAGGTGAACAGCAATGTGCAATAGCAGGTTAGCAATGCATGGGCGGTGTTGCATCTGGACGACAGGGAGCAGCTGGGGAAAGAGTAGGCCCAGCAAGTGGTGACATAAATGGGTAGCGTGAAACTGGCCTCTGGTATAAATGAAACCAAACATAGTTGTAATCCAGCAAATAAGACAGATAAAAGGGAGCTAGAGTGCTCCTACACAAAAAGAACAGCGACACTTGTTGGCCCCAAAGCTTGGCGCCCCTTTCGGTATTTCTTTATTCAAATTCAATGGAAGAGTTTAACTGAATACATCATGGCCATTCATGGCTTATACATATGCTTGCCCAAACTTCCAATCCTCTGGACCTCTTAGCATACAGGTTTCACACAGCCCTGTGCCCCAAAACACCACACTGTTATTCACCTCTAATCAGCCAAGATAGTACATCCATGAGGCCCTGTAAACACGGTCAATTTGCCCATGCACGTAGCCAAAGACAGCCATGAAACAGTCCATGAACCCTTCTTGAATCATTCAATTGTTGCTCCTGTTTCTGCCCTTTTGGGCTGCAAATTCCTCCTCTCACAAGGAACCGAGAGAAGAACCCCTGAACAGCCCTTTGACTGGAAGAAAGAGAAGCTATGTACACCTTAGGCTCGCATGCGTGTGACCAGAGCAGCCATCATCCTTGCCTCAATCTCTATCTTCACCAAGACCGAGAGAGAGAGAGAGAGAGAGAGAGAGAGAGAGAGAGAGAGGAAAGAAGAAAGAAAGTTGTATTAACGTCTTCAAAAGGCCAAAATGACTTATGAGACCAAAAGGTTACATCATATCCATGAGGTACATCATCCTGGGTACAAAATAGTAATAAAGAAAGATAACAAAAAATCTAGAACTTTAAAATCTGATCTAGGTACATGAGCAGAGAGCTCTCATATCACCCCAATACATCCCTCATGGGCCGCTGTGACATGGTGCTCAAGGTGGTAAAACTGAGCTGGCACGAGAAGGTCCTGCGATGATGGGAGATGATCTTCTTGCCTACAGCCGGAGTGTAGCTTCGGGTGTTGCCCTTCCAGTCCAACAACTCACGAAAAGAGAGAGAGAGAAGATGGGAGAAAGAGAGACCTGCTGTCCTGTAGTCCTGGCCGTCGGCCTTCTCACAAAGAGAGAGAGAGAATTGTTCACATGTAGATTGCCCGCTGTCACCAATTGGCCGACCATTTGGTCCATCTCCAGTTTTTGCGTCTCGTTCACTTGAGGCCAGGCCGGTGTCTCATGTGAAGAGGCCAGTATTTTGCTGACATGGACGGGAGCCAGACTGGTGCCACCCGTGTGTTAGCAGGATGGTGTCGTATGGACGGGAGCCAGACTGGTGCCACCCGTGTATGACCTGGATTGTGTTCGACCCATGGGATTGCCACACCATGGAAGAGCCAGTATTCGTGCCGTGTTTTGCCTATGGGACTGTCACACTATAGAGAGACTCGTGCCTCGAAGTGTCTTACCTATGGGACTGTCACTCCATAGGAAGACTAGGTTTTTATGTTTTACGTCGTGCCATTTTTGTGCCGACAGATATTTTGTACTTGTTCCATGAACGGGAGATATGTCCATGTTACTTTTTGCACATGCACACATGTTCTGCATGTTTGAAAGTATTTTCGCATGACTTGTATTTTTGTGTTTGCCTGCTTGACGTGTTACTTACTGAGCGGGGACGCCTGCCAGTGAGTCGTGAAGTCTACTCTGTATTTTGACGAGTTTTGGTGCATGTGAACAAGTGGTAAGTATATTGCACATGTTGTTTTAATGTTTCATATTCTAACCCTTTGTTTTATAAGGTTTAATGTTCACACACACTTAAAAGTGGGCACCCCCTTTGGGCACCCACTTAGGGGCCAAGGTGGGGAGCCCCACTTAAGTGTGTGTGGGGGTGGGTGCATGGGCACCTACCCAACCCACCTTAGAACTGGCCACCCACATGCAAATCGTGGGGAGCCAGCCAACACTAAGGTTGAACTCCACTTTAATTTTATTAAAAGAATGGCCTTCTCCTCCAGCGTAGACATCACCCGCTTCCACCAGCATCGTGGAGAAAAATAACTGGCGACCATCTCTTACGCTTCTACTCCCAGGCGGCTGAGACTGTTGCGCATGCTTTTCCAGTAGGCTGTGCGCTCCACCTGCAACAAGACTGCTGCGCATGCTGCCTCTCCCATACAGGCTGCGCATGCTACTGTACGGCTGCTTCTCCCCCCCCTACCAGGCGGCTGTGGTTCCATCAGCAGGCGGCTGCACAACTGCAGGCTGCGCTGCCCTATCCTCTGCACTACAGGCTGCAGCGAAAGCACCTCCCCATGCTCCCAGGCGGCTGCTGAACTATATACGCTTCTGCTCCAAGGCGGTTGCTGACAGGCTGTACTTCAGTACCTTTTGCTGGCGATTGCAAATCCCTACTGCTGTGGGCTGTGCTGGTTGTCCAAGTGGGCTGCCCACCACACAAGCAGGCGGCTGCGCAGGTTGCATCCTCTACAGGCGTTGCTTCCTCTGACTACTGCGGGCGCCTCCATCTCAACAGAGCAGCTGTGTGCTGTGAGTCCTCTCCAACTGTGTGCTATAGGCCGGTGGCTGAAAGTTGCTATCCCTTCTCCATTGTAGCTGGGTAACCATACAAGCTGTGTGTCACCTCCATACAGCAACTACTTCTCTCAACATGCTGTGTCTCGGTGTTTCTCTCAAGTAATTGCACACAGGGGTATTGGATTTCCTTCTGTCATCCACAAGTAAGTGAATTTCAGATTTAAGTAAAAGTATTTTGTGTTAAATCTGATAAAAGATTCCCGACTCCCTATACGGCCAACACCCGTTCGGTGCAGAGCATCTGTTTGTGCGTGGTCTCAGAACACCAGTGAGGCGCTCTCCGCGGAGTCCAGTGAAAGCACAGGACCGTAGAGACTGGACCACACTAGTGGTCATTCTGCTTCGAGCGTCTACTTCAAACGTCAACTTCAAATCTATTTGTTTGGTACTGTTTTCATATGTACATGGACATCATCTGGTTCTTGGAACCCATGGAGCATTGCATTTATTAAATACTCCCAATAAATATATCATATATTGAGGGGGGGGTCAGCCCGTTCCGGCCCCAGTGCTGGTGTCCATCTTTCCATTTCATTTTCATTTCAATTTCAAGTTGAATTAAGTTGTCCATTTCAAATTGTGGTTTTAAAGTTGTGCTATTAAAGCGTGTGGGTGTCCAACGGAGTCTTCCCACTTGACGGGCTCAAGAGCAAGAGTTAAAGTTTTTGCATGAAGATCCCCATGTGCAAAGTGCTATTGAAGCCAGGAAGGCTGATGCAATGGTAGATGTAACTTTTGAATCAATGGCACGGGAAGTGGGCAAGAAACCAAGGGAGTTGGCACTTGCCTACCTTCTCCGCAAAGGTGATATTAAAGAGGGGGATGACGGAGAGTTGAAATTCAGAAATCCACCTCGTTTGAAGCATGGAGATCCCGCATCTCAAAGGCTGAAATCTTTTATGCAAAAGGAAGAGGTGACAGTCACCTCTCGATATGCATCTTCTCCACAAGGTACTAAGCCTGACAGATATATGTATGCCAGTGCTCATGGAGGGCATGAAAGTCACATGTATTCAAGACATGTATCTCTTGGTAAGGGTGACAGGTCTGCTACTAGAAAAATTTTGCCTTCTGAGTTGTCTCATGGAGAGACACTGCCTTATGCAGGTAAGTCACATGCATCTGAGTTTCAAGTTCGTGGAGCACATGCCACCGTGTCTCATGAAATTTCTACGACGGCCTATAGAGCCAATGCACATAGGGCTGCCCCGTTGGATAAGGGGAAAAGAAAAAGAGAAGACCATGAGCCTCATGCCAGAAAGCTCAAGGAATTCAAAGCAGGTGACAAATCTGTTAAGTTTGATGTCTTTCATGGTGAACATGATGCTTCTAAAGTGTTAGCATTTGTGACACAGTTCGACATTGCTTTTAGCGATGAGGACTTTACTGAAAAGTCAAAGGTACGCCATGCTAGCATGTTTTTGAAAGGGACTGCTGCTCATTGGTGGATCACTGAAAAGATCACCAAGGATCCCATTTCCACTTGGAAGGAATTTAAAGACAGATTCTATGCTCAGTTTTTGCCACCGAATGCGGAGCAAACTCACACTCAAAAGTGGGACAGGTTGGAGCAAAGAGACAATGAAAGCATGCAACTGTATGTTAACAAGTTCTGGAAAGTGTTGTTGGAAGTGACTCCCTTTATGTAAATCACTGAGGATGAAAGAAAGAGGAAGTTTCGTTCTGGACTGCAACCAGCATATCGATCGGGCATTGAATTGCACCCGAAACATACTTTGCAACAGCTCACAGCTTCTGCTCTTGCTACGGAGCAATTGGTGCTCAAGATTAAACAGGATCAAGGAGGTTCAAAGGGGAAGGGCAAGGCTGTCCCAAATCAGCAACAAAAGGGTGGACAACCACCTAAAAAGAACTTCCGGGAGACCTACAAGGGTGGTAAAGCTGAAAATAACACATCTAAAGATCAGGGCCCAAGGAAGAACAAATTCGGCTTAACTCCGGAGCAAAGAGAGCAATATGCTAAGGATGGAAAATATTTTTCTTGTGGTAGTAAAGAGCACATGTTTAGACAGTGCCCTGACCGCAAACCAAAGCACGTGGACAAGCAGACCAAGGCTAATGTACATGCAGTTCCTGATGTGCAAGGAAATACAAGTCATGATGCAAAAGAGCGAATGGTTTGCAAGGCTTGGGGGCAAATCAAGGATCAGCCCGCCTTATTCATGTTTGATGACTGTGTAACTGACAACTTCATCTCTATGCAAATGGCAGCTGCATTGGGTATTGAGGTTGAGAACATGGGACCTCAGATTGAAGCCAAAGCTGCATTTATTGGTAAAGAGGTGCAGGTTACCCCATTGATAGGGAAGTTGCGCATCCATATCCAGGGCTACCTTGATAATGAACATTTCCTAGTTGCTCCACTGAATGGATGTGATGTATTGTTGAGCAAGCCGTGGCACCATAGGCTTGAGTCCCGCAAAGACTACAAGTCTAATATGATTTCTTTTATGCATAAAGGCCGCATGCATTTTATTGATGCTGGCAAAGAAGGGGATTCCATCCCACTTGTATCACACATCCAAATTAATAAAGCAATGAAAAAGAGTCTTTCAGCGTACTTGGTGTTTGTTCGTGATAGCCTTGTGCCAAATCATCAAAATGTGGATGCTATGTCTAATGATAGGTTGAATTTTCTTTATGCATTCAACGACTGTTTTGCTGATTCATTGCCAGGTGAATTACCTCCCCAAAGGCCCAAAGATCATCGCATAGATCTTGTGCCAGGTAGTTCTCCTTCTAACAAACCCGCATACCGTTTGGTTCAGCCCAGTTCCTCACCTTATTGCTCTCCTGTGCTTCTTGTTCAAAAGAAGGACGGATCATTCCGTATGTGTGTGGATTATAGAGCTTTAAACAAGCTTACCATCAAGAACAGATTCCCAATTCCGCGAATTGATGATATCTTGGATAAGCTTGATGGCTCAGCTTGCTTTAGCAGACTTGATTTGAAGAGTGGTTATCACCAGATACGAGTGGTGCCACAAGATGTCCATAAAACTGCTTTTAGGACAGCCTTCGGACTATATGAATTTTTGGTAATGCCTTTTGGTCTCACCAATGGTCCTGCTACTTTTAATCGTATGATGGATAGGATATTCCGACCCCATCGTAAATTCACAGGAGTCTTCTTTGATGATATCTTGGTTTTCTCCAAGAATGAGCAGGAACACAGAACTCATTTGGTCACAGTATTCGAAGAGTTGCGGAAGCATAAACTTTTCATTAATGCCAAGAAAAGTGAGTTTTTCCTTTCAGAGATTCATTATTTGGGTCATATTGTATCCAAAGATGGAGTTACAATGGATCCTGCAAAGATAGAGACCATTCGCAATTGGCCCGAATTGCAAAACGTACATCAAGTACGTAGTTTTCTGGGATTATGTTCATATTACAGGCGTTTTATAAGGCATTTTGCTATGATTGCCACTCCTCTACATGATCTCACAAAGAAGAAAACTGCTTTCAAATGGACTTCAAAGGAACAGGATGCTTTCTTGCAGCTCAAGCATGCTATTATATGTGGTCCAGTATTGATTGTTCTTGACTTGCACAAGTCATTCGTGGTTGAGTGTGATGCTTGTGGTGATTGTATTGGAGCTGTCCTAAATCAAGAAGGGCATGCAGTTGCATACGAGAGCCGTCGTTTGCATGATGCTGAGCTTCATATGGATATCTATGAGAAAGAGCTCTTGGTTGTAATTCACGGCTTAAAGATATGGAAACATTATCTTCTTGGGGCTGAATTTGTAGTCAAGACAGATCATCAAAGCTTGAGATACTTTCTATCTCAAACAAAGCTTTCAGAGAAGCAGATGAGAATGGCAAATTTTCTTTTCATGTTTCATTTTCAGATTGTGCATACTCAAGCAAAGAAAAATGTGGTGGCCGATGCATTATCCAGGAGGCCTTATGTAGCTGCAGTCTCAGTGGCCTCTCATGGCGACCTATCTGCTATGCGAGATTTGTATCATTTGGATGCTGATTTTTGCCATATATGGACTGATTTGATGGCTGGTCATTCACATGCCTCTTATGTTATCAACGAGGGTTATCTTATGAAGGATAATTGCCTACGTGTGGTGAAGGATTTGCGTCCAAAGGTTATGGACGAATGTCACGCTCCACCTTATGTTGGTCATAGAGGTATTATGCCTACTACACGTATGATTCAGAGGTATTTCTTTTGGCCGAGCATGCGTAAAGACATTGAGGCTTATGTACGTGCATGTATTACTTGCCAAAAGGTGAAATTTGATAGACAAAAACCTCCAGGTTTGCTTCAGCCCCATTGTCTATTCCCTCGCAACCTTGGGAAAGTATTACTATGGATTTTATTATGGATTTGCCTAGATCCCAGCATGGGAATGATGCTATTTGGACCATTGTGGACAGGTTTAGCAAGCAAGCTCATTTCTTGCCCGTCAAGAAAACCATTAAAGCTGATCATATGGTAAAGCTTTTTCTTGCTAATATTTTCAAGCATCATGGTATGCCTAAATCCATTGTTGGGGATAGAGATCCCAAGACTACAAGTCTCTTTTGGAGGGCTTTATTTGATAATATGGGTACTAAGCTTGAGTTTTCATCAGCTTATCATCCCTAAACGGATGGCCAAAGTGAAGCTGCAAATTCAACCGTGTTGGATTTATTGAAGTGTTATGTGGCAAATCAAAAGAGTGCATGGGAGAAGTATCTTCCACTTGTTGAGTTTGCCTACAACAATATAATCCATGCTTCCACGGGAAAGGCTCCGTTTGAGATTATCTATGGCAGAGTGGTATTGCCACCCATCTTTCGTACCAAGGATGAGATTTTTGCAGCTGATGAATATGTTCGTGACTTGGATGTTGCCTTTGGTCAGGTCCGGACAGCCATTGCAAGATCTCAGGATAAGCATAAAATGGCTGCTGAGACAAGCACAGAAGGGACATGGAAGTCAAAGAAGGTGATTGGGTTTTGCTGAAATTTGAGAAGGCTAGGATTCGGAAGAGGCCAGGACGAGAAGGATCATATCCTAAGATTTCTCCTCGCTATTATGGACCCTTCAAGGTGATTCACAAGATCAATGAAGTGTCCTACATGCTTGCTTTACCTAGTCATTGGAAGATTCACAATGCTTTTCATGTGAGTCTATTTCGGAAATATGTGGGGCCAGATCTTGATGAGCCTGTCACATAAGATCCGCCAGAGATTGAAGAGCTTGAGGAGATCCTCTAGCCAGAACAGATTGTTTTTCACAAGGAGAGAAAGCTACTGTAGGAAAGCTTTCCAGGAGATACCTTGTGAAGTTTAAGAATTATCTGCCTATTGATGCCAAGTGGGTAAATGAGGATTATTTTGTTGATTACCCACAATTGTTGCAGGCATATCTTTAGGCTTTTCAATTGAGGACAACTCTTTAGAAGCCCGGGGGGATGTCACCAATTGGCCGACCATTTGGTCCATCTCCAGTTTTTGCGTCTCGTTCACTTGAGGCCAGGCCGGTGTCTCATGTGAAGAGGCCAGTATTTTGCTGACATGGACGGGAGCCAGACTGGTGCCACCCGTGTATGACCTGGACTGTGTTCGACCCATGGGATTGTCACACCATGGAAGAGCCAGTATTCGTGCCGTGTTTTGCCTATGGGACTGTCACACTATAGGGAGACTCGTGCCTGGAACTGTGTCTTATCTATGGGACTGTCACTCCATAAGAAGACCAGGTTTTTATGTTTTACGTCGTGCCGTTTTTGTGCCGACAGATATTTTGTACTTGTTCCATGAACGGGAGATATGTCCATGTTACTTTTTGCACATGTACCCATGTTCTGCATGTTTGAAAGTGTTTTCGCATGACTTGTATTTTTGTGTTTGCCTGCTTGACGTGTTACTTACTGAGCGGGGACGCCTGCTAGTGAGTCGTGAAGTCTGCTCTGTATTCTGACGAGTTTTGGTGCATGTGAACAGGTGGTAAGTATATTGCACATGTTGTTTTAATGTTTCATATTCTAACCCTTTGTTTTATAAGGTTTAATGTTCACACACACTTAAAAGTGGGCACCCCCTTTGGGCACCCACTTAGGGGCCAAGGTGGGGAGCCCCACTTAAGTGTGTGTGGGGGTGGGTGCATGGGCACCTACCCAACCCACCTTAGAACTGGCCACCCACATGCAAATTGTGGGGAGCCAGCCAACACTAAGGTTGAACTCCACTTTATTTTTATTAAAAGAAAGGCCTTCTCCTCCAGCGTAGACATCACCCGCTTCCACCATCATCGTGGAGAAAAATAACCGGCGACCATCTCTTACGCTTCTACTCCCAGGCGGCTGAGACTGTTGCGCATGCTTTTCCAGTAGGCTGTGCGCTCCACCTGCAACAAGACTGCTGCGCATGCTACCTCTCCCATACAGGCTGCGCATGCTACTGTACGGCTGCTTCTCCCTCCCCTACCAGGCGGCTGTGGTTCCATCAGCAGGCGGCTGCACAACTGCAGGCTGTGCTGCACTATCCTCTGCACTACAGGCTGCAGCCAAAGCACCTCCCCATGCTCCCAGGCGGCTTCTGAACTATATACACTTCTGTTCCAAGGCGGTTGCTGACAGGCTGTACTTCAGTACCTTTTGCTGGCGATTGCAAATCCCTACTGCTGTGGGCTGCGCTGGTTGTCCAAGTGGGCTGCCCACCACACAAGCAGGCGGCTGCGCAGGCTGCATCCTCTACAGGCGTTGCTTCCTCTGACTACTGCGGGCGCCTCCATCTCAACAGAGCAGCTGTGTGCTGTGAGTCCTCTCTAACTGTGTGCTATAGGCCGGTGGCTGAAAGTTGCTATCCCTTCTCCATTGTAGCCGGGTAACCATACAAGCTGTGTGTCACCTCCATACAGCAACTACTTCTCTCAACATGCTGTGTCTCGGTGTTTCTCTCAAGTAACTGCACACAGGGGTATTGGATTTCCTTCTCTCATCCACAAGTAAGTGAATTTCAGATTTAAGTAAAAGTATTTTGTGTTAAATCTGATAAAAGATTCCCGACTCCCTATACGGCCAACACCCGTTCGGTGCCGGGTAGTCCACGCTCTACTAGAGAACCTCGGTCCAAAGGTGCTGAGATCGGGAGAGCCAGGCGTTAGTACGAGAGCGCCTGTTTGTGTGTGGTCTCGAAACACAAGTGAGGCGCTCTCCGCGGAGGCCAGTGAAAGCACAGGACCGTAGAGACTGGACCAATGTCACAAACCCCTATATTCTAGGGACATGCGGATGCGTGTCAGGCCTAGAAACATGCGGATGCATGTATGTATTATACCTGGGCATGTGTATGGATCATATGAGTGGATGCATATGAGTCCAAGGACATGGCAGGACATTTGTGGACTTTCGGGCGGTGCCCGTGTGGATTCCGGCCATGCACACATGGTGTGTTATGATGGCAGGCAGAATATTTTCAAGTACAAGAATGATGATAGGTGGTTCTCCAAGTTTACATGTGCACAATGCATAAATGATGCATGCCATAACTTTATTTTACTTTGTGTGACATTGTCTTGCTGCCTGGACAATGCTTGTTATTTTGGCTTGTGAAGTCCGAAGGACCGGGGACGCCCGAGCACCTTGTGGACGCGTGTGTGCACTCCTGTTTGGGCCTAAAACTGTGGGCTTATGGGTTTTGCAGGTGGTAAGTGCGTCCACACTCAATTTACAGCTTATTTCATTTACTACTAAAGTGTATTGGTTTGCAGGTCCACACTCATTAATAAGTGGCCGGACAACTTATAATGCGTTCGCATTTGGTTGGACCAAAATTAATGAAGTCCGGACAACTTATGGCCATTTCCCATTTGGTTGGACCTAAACTTATACAAACAGGACAAATGGAGCACTATGGGCTGGACACCTACCTGGACACCTTATGAGGACACTTGTCAGCCTGTATGTGTACCCACCAAGCCCCTTAGGTGGCACTGGAGAAAGGCGCCTCCTTCAAGAGGCCTTTTGGGCTATTTTATTCATTACTCAACACATTGGAGAGCTGGTTGGAGCTTTGGGAGTTGCTACAGGGCTGGTTGCTTGCTTCCCGGACTCACACAAGCTTGGATAATGATCCCCACACTCTTCTAAAGGGCTGGTTGGTAAATTTCAGACCTGTATTTTCTGGTTATTGCGAGTTTTGGGCTGGTTACAGGTGTCCAAAGTCAACTTGGACAGTACAGGACAGCTCTAGGGACCTCCACAGGGCTGTAGGACCCCTTACAGGTGGATTTCTCGCGATAGAAAGTTGCTGTTTTGGACTGGTTATTGCACAAAACAGGCCGGACAGCAATGGAATATGTGAGCATGGATGTGTCTCAAGGATTCCTGGTATAACAGGTGCTTAGGGCAAGCATTGGGGACACTTGCTCGCGGAGAACACAGGTTTCTGGATCAGTTTCTCGCGTGGAAACAGGGCCTAAAGATCCATTTACATCTTGTGCAGGGCGGAGTACCTGTGAGGATTGTGATACTCTTGTGCAGGGCGGATGTACCTGTGAAGAGGCTTGTGCAGGGCGGATGTACCTGTGTGTAGGGCGGATGTACCTACAGATTCTCTTGTTTGAAATGTATTCATTCATGATGTATTTGGAAGAATCAGGTGCAGGCTGGTGGTGAATCCCCAGGCACCCGTAATCTTGTACTTTGCAGACTCTTTTGGTAATATAACCTAAAGGGGGGGGGGGTCAGCCTATCATCGGCCCCTTTATGTGGTGTACTGTCATTTTCAGCTTTGTGGTTGTAATGCTCAAGTGTTAAGTGCTCAGAATCTTGTTCACATTTATACGATTCCAATACACGCGTCCGCCTCCCGTTACATTGGTATCAGAGCTCAGTTTTTCCCCTCATTGGAAAACGGTCTGAGGCTTGGAATCATAAGTGGTGACCTGATTTGAGTGTCATGGACAGCCACATTTCTGACAGTGTGGAGAACACACAGGACCGTGAACTTCATGGTACAAGGGATGCAAGAGATGCTGCAGGCAATGATGTCTATGGAGATGCAGGTACTCATGACACTATGCATTCTGATTTGGAATCTTTGAGGCGTCAAGTGCGACGCTATAGGGCTGAAACCGAAGAGCTTAGGTCATTGAAAAATGACCCGGATGTACAAAGGGTGTTGGCTGCCAAGGCAAAGGCTTCAGTCCATGAAGTCACTTTTGAAGCAATTGCAAAGGAAATGGATGTTGAGAAACCCCGAGAGCTTGCACTTGCATACCTAATGGTTAAGGGTGATGTATACACTGAAGCAGATGGTAGTTTGGCTTTCAAGAAGCCACCCCTCATGGCTGCCCGTGGTGATGCACATGATGCACAACAAGCAGAAAGAGCACAGCAAGTGCCAAATGCTGAAAGGACAAGAATCCCTGGTGCTAGGCTTGATGCAGGTCAAGAGAAGAGTAAGGATGAGGGATCCTCTACTCATTCCCGCTTTGCTCCAAGAAGACATATCCGTTCTCGTGTTGAGCTTTCCACTCATTTGGAGAGTGTGGCTCAAGAGAGAACGAAGAGGGATCGTGAATCTTCATCGCGGCATCATCATCATGCAGATGAACAGGATGTACATAGGGATGCATATAGAAGGAAGAAGCCTCGAGAGTTCAAGTCCGGTGACAAGGATGTAAAATTTGAAAACTTTCAGGGACGGATGGACTCTACCAAAGCACTTGCTTTCATTAGACAGTTTGAGATAGCTTTTTGCAATGAAGACTTTTCCGAAAAGTCTCTGCTCAGGCATGTGGGAATGCATCTCAAGGATACGGCAAGTGATTGGTGGCTTGCAAAAATACTTGATGGAAGTGCTGCCCCAACTTGGTCTTCTTTCAAAATTCAGTTTTATGATCAATTCTTACCACCAAACTTTGCAAAGGATGTACGCAAGGAGTGGGATTGGCTGTCCCAAGATGAGGGAGAGTCCGTTGCTTCATATATAGCAAAGTTTTGGAAAGTCCTTCTCAAGGTTACTCCCTTCATGAAGATTGGAGAGGACGAGAAGAAGAGAAAGTTTGAATCGGGGCTCCATCACATCATCCAACAAAGCTTGGGAGTGTACCCAAATAAGACCATACAAGAGCTTATACACTCAGCCATGATTGCGGAGAACTTGCACATAAAAGCACCCACAAATAAGTCATTTGCAGGTCAAAACAAGAGCAAATTCAGGGCTGGTTATGACCAGAAAAAGGGTGGACAGCCACCTAAGAATGCTCCCAAAGATGGCCGAGATGCAAAGGATGACTCCGAAAAGAAGCCGGGGGGTAAACGCCACAATTTTGGGCTCTCAAAACAGCAATTGGAAGAGTACAGGAAGACTGGAAAATGCTTTAAGTGTGGCAGTAAAGATCATATATATCCTAAATGCCCACAGAATCCTAAGAATGCTGAGCCTAATGTGCAAAAGCCTCTTGTGAATGTTGTACCCGATGTGCAGGGTAATACAGGGCATGAGCCTAAAAGTAGAGTCATATGCAAGGCTTGGGGCAAATTGAAGGATCAGCCTGCTTTGTTTCTTTTTGATGATGCTTCCACAGATAACTTCATATCCGTACAGATGGCTGCCGCCATAGGTCTCAATGTGGAAGACATGGGAATGCAAATGAATGCAGATGCCGCCTTTGAGGGCAAACAGGTTGATGTAGCTCCGGTCATTGGTAAGCTCCGTGTACAAATACAGGACTACCTCGACTATGAGAGCTTTCTAGTGGCTCTTCTTACAGGTTGTGATGTTTTGTTGGGGATGCCCTGGCATCACCGTTTAGAGCCTGTTAAGGCTTACAAAGAGAAGAAAATCAGCTTTGTACATAGAGGCCGTGAGCACTCTATAGATGCTGGTACTACTGGAAGTACCATACCTCTTGTAAGCCATGTACAAATTAATAAGGCAATAAAGAAATCAGCTTGTTCTTACTTGGTTTTTGTACGTGATACCATTGAACATTCTAGTGTTGATGTTAGTGCATTAGATCAAGACAAGCTTAACTTTTTGAATGAGTTCAAAGATTGTTTTGCAAATGCTTTGCCAGCAAGGTTGCCACCAGAGAGGCCGGAAGATCATTGCATAGATCTAATTCCCGGTAGCTCTCCACCTAATTGGCCACCATACAGGGTGAGTGCTAGTCAACAAGAAGAGATTATGGCACAGGTGAATGAACTTTTGGAAAAGGGTTTGATTCGGCCTAGTTCCTCGCCATATTGCTCGCCGGTACTTCTTGTTCAAAAGAAGGATGGTACTTACAGGATGTGTGTGGATTACCGTGCCCTCAATAAGATAACCATCAAGAATCGGTTTCCGATTCCGCGCATTGATGACATCTTGGACAAGCTTGAAGGTTCGGCATGTTTCAGCCGAATAGACCTCAAGAGTGGGTATCATCAAGTGAGAGTGGCACCTCAAGATGTACACAAGACTGCATTTAGGACAGCCTTTGGTCTTTATGAGTTTTTGGTGGTGCCTTTTGGCCTTACAAATGCACCCGCTACCTTCAACAGGATGATGGACAGGGTGTTCAGAAAACATAGAAAGTTCATAGGTATATTCTTTGATGACATTATTGTATTCTCAAAGAATGAAGCCCAACATCGTGAGCACCTGGCTATTGTGTTTAAAGAGCTTAAGGAAAATCAGCTCTACATAAATGCAAAAAAGAGTGAATTCTTCCTTTCAGAGATTCACTATCTTGGTCACATTGTATCAAAAGATGGTGTGCGCATGGATCCCGCAAAGATACAAGCCATGCAAGAATGGCCAGACCTGAAATCAGTCCATGAAGTGAGGAGCTTCCTTGGTTTATGTGCTTACTACAGGAGGTTCGTCAAGCATTTTGCTTTCATTGCCGCTCCGTTACATGACTTAACGAAGAAGAAAGCAATCTTTAAATGGACACAAGAAGAGAGAGATGCCTTTCAAAAGTTGAAGAGTGCAATCATCTCGGAACCGGTACTCATTATTCCGGATTTGCACAAACCTTTTGTGGTGGAATGTGATGCAAGTGGGGACTGCATAGGGGCTGTTTTGAACCAAGAAGGACATGCCATTGCCTATGAGAGCAGACGCTTGCAACATGCAGAGCTTCACTTACAGGTTTATGAGAAGGAGTTGTTGGCTGTAATTCATGCCCTTACTATTTGGAAACACTATCTTTTAGGGGCTGATTTTATGGTCAAAACTGATCATCAAAGTTTGAGATACTTTTTGACTCAAAGTAAGCTCTCAGAGAAGCATATGAGATGGGCAAATTTCCTCTCAATGTTTCATTTTCAGATTTTACACACTCCAAGGAAAAAGAATGTGGTGGCAGATGCTTTATCTAGACGACCACAGGTTCATGCTATTACAGTTGCATACCATGAGGACTTATCGGATATGCGTAATACTTATCATCTGGATGAGGATTTTGCACATGTATGGGCTGATTTGCAAGAGGGTATTGCTGTCCCATCTTATGTCATAAGAGATGGATATCTCATGATGCAAAATCGTATGTGTGTGGTAAAGAACCTTCACCATAAGGTTATGGATGAGTGTCATGCTCCTCCATATGCAGGTCATAGAGGCATTTTGGCCACAGCACAAGCTTTGGAGAGGTATTTCTTTTGGCCACATATTCGCAGGGATATTGAAGCATATGTACGTGAATGTATGGTGTGTCAAAAGGTCAAGTTTGATCGACATAAAGCACCTGGATTGCTTCAGCCTTTGCCTATACCAAATGAACCATGGGAAAGCATTGCTATGGATTTCATTATGGATTTGCCAAGGACGCCACAGGGAAATGATGCTATTTGGACCATTATTGACAGGTTTAGTAAGCAGGCACATTTCATTCCCGTGCGCAAGACAATAAAGCCAGATCATATGGCTAGGATGTTTTTGGCACAGATATTCAAACACCATGGCATGCCTAAATCTATTCTGGGGGATAGAGATCCTAGAACCACAAGCTTATTTTGGCGCGCATTGTTTGACAATATGGGTACAAAGCTGAACTTCTCATCAGCTTACCATCCACAGACAGATGGGCAAAGTGAAATAGCAAATTCAGCCGTCCTCGACTTGCTGAAATCTTATGTATCTGACCGCAAATCGGATTGGGAGAAGTATTTACCACTTGTGGAGTTTGCCTACAACAATACGGTACATACTTCTACGGGCAAGGCGCCCTTTGAGATTATCTATGGCAAGGTGGTACTACCACCCATCCTTCGTACAAAGGATGAGATTTTTGCAGCAGATGAGTATGTCAGAGACTTGGATACTGCATTTGCACAGGTACGGACAGCCATAGAGAGGTCTCAAACCAAGATTAAAAAGGCAGCTGATAAGCATAGAAGGGATGTACAATTCAAACAAGGTGATTGGGTCTTGTTGAAATTTGAAAAGGCACGCCTTCGGAAGAGGCCAGGGAAAGAGGGAAAGTACCCTAAGCTTTCCAACAGGTACTATGGACCTTTTCAGATCTTGGAGAAGATCAATGATGTTGCATTTCGGCTTGTACTCCCAGATCATTGGAACATGCATAATGCTTTTCATGTGAGCCTATTGAGGCCTTATGTGGGACCGACACCGTTTGAGCCGGTTTTGGAAGACCCACCCGCGGTGGATGAGCTGCAAGAGATTCTTCAACCTGAACAGATTGTTTTTCACAAGGAACGAAAGCTTGCGGGAGGCAAACTTGTTCGTAGGTACCTTGTGAAGTTCAAGAATTATTCAGCTTTGGATGCGAAATGGATGGATGAGGCCTACTTCGAGGATTACCCAGATCTTTTGAAGGCCTATCTGGAGGCTTTTCAGTTGCGGTCAACTGATTAGAAGCCGGGGGGGGGATGTCACAAACCCCTATATTCTAGGGACATGCGGATGCGTGTCAGGCCTAGAAACATGCGGATGCATGTATGTATTATACCTGGGCATGTGTATGGATCATATGAGTGGATGCATATGAGTCCAAGGACATGGCAGGACATTTGTGGACTTTCGGGCGGTGCCCGTGTGGATTCCGGCCATGCACACATGGTGTGTTATGATGGCAGGCGGAATATTTTCAAGTACAAGAATGATGATAGGTGGTTCTCCAAGTTTACATGTGCACAATGCATAAATGATGCATGCCATAACTTTATTTTCCTTTGTGTGACATTGTCTTGCTGCCTGGACAATGCTTGTTATTTTGGCTTGTGAAGTCCGAAGGACCGGGGACGCCCGAGCACCTTGTGGACGCGTGTGTGCACTCCTGTTTGGGCCTAAAACTGTGGGCTTATGGGTTTTGCAGGTGGTAAGTGCGTCCACACTCAATTTACAGCTTATTTCATTTACTACTAAAGTGTATTGGTTTGCAGGTCCACACTCATTAATAAGTGGCCGGACAACTTATAATGCGTTCGCATTTGGTTGGACCAAAATTAATGAAGTCCGGACAACTTATGGCCATTTCCCATTTGGTTGGACCTAAACTTATACAAACAGGACAAATGGAGCACTATGGGCTGGACACCTACCTGGACACCTTATGAGGACACTTGTCAGCCTGTATGTGTACCCACCAAGCCCCTTAGGTGGCACTGGAGAAAGGCGCCTCCTTCAAGAGGCCTTTTGGGCTATTTTATTCATTACTCAACACATTGGAGAGCTGGTTGGAGCTTTGGGAGTTGCTATAGGGCTGGTTGCTTGCTTCCCGGACTCACACAAGCTTGGATAATGATCCCCACACTCTTCTAAAGGGCTGGTTGGTAAATTTCAGACCTGTATTTTCTGGTTATTGCGAGTTTTGGGCTGGTTACAGGTGTCCAAAGTCAACTTGGACAGTACAGGACAGCTCTAGGGACCTCCACAGGGCTGTAGGACCCCTTACAGGTGGATTTCTCGCGATAGAAAGTTGCTGTTTTGGACTGGTTATTGCACAAAACAGGCCGGACAGCAATGGAATATGTGAGCATGGATGTGTCTCAAGGATTCCTGGTATAACAGGTGCTTAGGGCAAGCATTGGGGACACTTGCTCGCGGAGAACACAGGTTTCTGGATCAGTTTCTCGCGTGGAAACAGGGCCTAAAGATCCATTTACATCTTGTGCAGGGCGGAGTACCTGTGAGGATTGTGATACTCTTGTGCAGGGCGGATGTACCTGTGAAGAGGCTTGTGCAGGGCGGATGTACCTGTGTGTAGGGCGGATGTACCTACAGATTCTCTTGTTTGAAATGTATTCATTCATGATGTATTTGGAAGAATCAGGTGCAGGCTGGTGGTGAATCCCCAGGCACCCGTAATCTTGTACTTTGCAGACTCTTTTGGTAATATAACCTAAAGGGGGGGGGTCAGCCTATCATCGGCCCCTTTATGTGGTGTACTGTCATTTTCAGCTTTGTGGTTGTAATGCTCAAGTGTTAAGTGCTCAGAATCTTGTTCACATTTATACGATTCCAATACACGCGTCCGCCTCCCGTTACAGACCACACTAGTGGTCATTCTGCTTCGAGCGTCTACTTCAAACGTCGACTTCGAATCTATTTTTTTAGTACTGTTTTCATATGTACATGGACATCATCTGGTTCTTGGAACCCATGGAGCATTGTATTTATTAAATACTCCCAATAAATATATCATATATTGAGGGGGGGTCTGCCCGTTCCGGCCCCAGTGCTGGTGTCCATCTTTCCATTTCATTTTCATTTTAATTTCAAGTTGAATTAAGTTGTCCATTTCAAATTGTGGTTTTAAAGTTGTGCTATTAAAGCGTGTGGGTGTCCAACGGAGTCTTCCCACTTGACGGGATCGGTTTCACCCGCCCTGTGCTTTTATGTATCCAGCCAATTGGAGAGAGAGAGAGAGAGAGAGAGAGAGAGAGAGAGAGAGGGAGAGGAAAAGTCTCCTGTCCATCTCCCGCCTGCCAACCTGCTGTGTCGACTGCCTCTCTTTCCAGCCCGTGAGCAGTACAGTTTAGCCTGCCTGTCCGCCAGCCAGAGAGAGAGAGAATGAAAACCTGCGTCTTTGTCTCCAGCCAGCAGCCCTTTCTCCACGTGCAGCATCCAGCCCGACTCTCCAAAAAGCCACACCTAATATTAGCATGGGCTTCCCCTAAAAAGGGCCACGATTCCCTTCTAAAGGTTTTTCTCCTAATTTTAAAGGTGTTTAACCTTTGTCACCTTGTCCCCTCCACACATTCTCTCTCTCTCTGTCCGCCAGCCAGAGAGAGAGAGAATGAAAACCTGCGTCTTTGTCTCCAGCCAGCAGCCCTTTCTCCACGTGCAGCATCCAGCCCGACTCTCCAAAAAGCCACACCTAATATTAGCATGGGCTTCCCCTAAAAAGGGCCACGATTCCCTTCTAAAGGTTTTTCTCCTAATTTTAAAGGTGTTTAACCTTTGTCACCTTGTCCCCTCCACACATGGGGTTTTATTAGTTTTTTTTAAAAAAAACTCGTCCCCTTGTCCCCTAGTGTGAACATTAAAAAAAAAATGTCTTGCTCACCGACGACCATGCTTACACTTATGCTGCACAAATTCACAGGGTCGTGACATACCCCCCTCTTGAAAAATGGGCAAGTGTCCTTGATTCCATTCTGGTGATACAGCAAGACATCCTAAGTAGAACCACCATGATAATGAAGGCTGTCCAATTCAGTAAGATATCAGCCATGTGATCCAACTAAAAGTGAAAAGTACAATATGGCAAGATCAGTGTCCCAATCTCTCTAAGCCATGCATATGTAGCAACATTCACTGCAAGCCAATGGTGTAGTAATAGTCCAAGTTGTATACCACTGTGAACCATACATAACCACAATATCCAATGTGACTAGTACACATATATCATAGAAGTCCCATAAGCAGATGTATTGTCAGTTGTGAGTACCTTCGGGTGAGACAAAAGTTTCACCAAGCGACCTGTAGATGACATCCGAGCCTGTCTGTATCAAGGGAGGGGAGGTGCTACCTCCCTCTTGAGCATCAGGCAATGCTCCAGACCTATGCTGTATTGAACCTGAATGAGTTGTAGCAAGAGTCGGCTCCAACTCAAAGGCATGAAGATAAAGCTGCAATACCTGAGGTGAATCTGCTAAGTCACCCTCCTCCATCCACTTCGCATCCATCGGTGAATAGTTCTTGAACTTCACAAGATATCAACGGGAAACTTTACCTCGTACCGTTCTTTCCTTATGTGCCAGTATCTACTCGGGAATAAGAATCTCATCAAGTTCCTCCACTTCCGGCTGAGCCTCATCTGATACATCCTCAGGCACATCCCCACGGAAACTCTAAGTAGACTCACATGAAATGCATTGTGAATCCTCTAGTGATCTTCTGGTAGCTTCAAACGATAGGCCACCTCACCGATCTTTTCCAAAACTTGAAAAGGTCCATAGTAGCGCATGCTCAACTTAGGGAATAAGCGCTCTTTACCCTTTGTCACCATTTGGTCCATCTCCATTGTTGGAGCCACTTCTATGGGACTGTCACTCCATAGAGTGGCCAGATTTATGCCATGTTCACATGGGGCCAAGCCAGTGTCCCATGTGAAAGGGCCAGTTTTATGGTGTCACATGGACGGGAGCCAGATCAGTGCCACCCGTGTGCGACCAGTGCTGCGTCACATGGACGGGAACCAGTTTTGTGTCACCCGTGTGTGATTTGCTTCGTGCTGTATGTATGGTAGCCTGTTGGTGCCACCCGTGTATGGCCAGGATGGTGTCTTACCTATGGGACCTATGTTTCCGGAGTTCTTCAAAGACTGTGGTCAAATGCTCCCCAGGCTGCTCCTCTGAGCGTGAATGCATGATCCTGTTAACAAGAATGTGTCCACAAACGCTCTCTGAGGCCGGAAAATCCTGTCCATCCTCTTGTTAAAGGTGGCGGTAGCATTTGACAAGCCAAAGGGCATGAGCAAGAACTCATATAGCCCAAAGTGGTTCGAAATGTTGTCTTGTGCACATCTTGGGGTCTAATGCGTATCTGATGATACCTACTTTTCAAGTCTTTCCCACTAAAGACTGTTGAGCTCTGTAAGCGGTCCAATATGTCATCAATCCTCGGAATAGGGAATCGATTCTTGATGGTGTTCTTGTTTAGCGTCCTGTAATCTATACACATGCGCCAAGAACCATCTTTCTTTTACGCTAGGAGCACAGGTGAGCAAAAGGGTGATGAGCTTGGCTGAATCAACTCTTTTCTCAACAACTCCTGTACCTGGCTCATAATTTCCTCTTGTTGGGCTGCACTAACATGGTACGGCGGTCTAGTTGGTGGGGTACTCCACGGAATAAGATCAATAGCATGATCTTCTGGCCTTTGCAGAGGAAGTTCCCTAGAGGCACTCATGTGGGAAATTAGTCCTGTCTTTATCTAATATAGACAAATTAGATTGAGATTCATCATCTTTTGCATCCTTAACAAAAACCAAAATGTGCTCTTTTCCTCTATGAGTCAAAGTAATCTTCTTGTTGTACGTATCCACCACCGCATGTACTCTATGGCACCATGACATACCTAACAAAACATCACACCCATCAAGTGACATGATATAAAATTCGTCATTGTCCACATAACCCTGCACATGAAGCCTCAGCTTCCCAATAATAGGGGTAACAGGTTCTGCATACCAAGTACAAAGCATTCTGATCTCTAACTTTGTCCCATGGTATTGACAACTCAGTCTCCTCACCACTTGGCTATTCTCCAATAAGATCAGGAACTAACCCTGCAGAAGGCTTTGCTTTCTTAGACTTGGGTTCCCCTTTAGTGTGAAAGTCCTTATTGGACTTGCGCTTTGGACAATTGAAAGACATGTTCCTCTTCGGTACAGAAAAAGCATTTCTTGGCATCCAACAAAGCCTGCTTCTCCTCAGGAGTTATCTTGGGTATTGGTAACATCTTACTCCGCTTCTCTACACGCACTGTTGCGTCCTGAGATGCATGCCTTGACTTCTTAGTTTTCTTGCCAGTGCTTTTGCTACCCTTAAATCTAGTTGAAACCCAGTTAGTAACGCATTTGCCGTGATGGCATTCTCTATCATCTGCGACATATTTGTTCACGCACTTCCTTGGGCAACCCACAACAATACTTCTCAACCTGCTCAGGCAGTGGCACTGCATGATAAGAAGTAATTGGGAGTAAAGCTTCCCAAAATGTCTTGTTATAATCCTCAAGATTCTCACATTTCGATGCATCCAACTTATGCCATGCTGCCATTACATCCACCTCAAATGTAGATGTGAACCACACGGAAGAGGACACCTGTTTAAATCGTACCCAAGTAGATGGTGCTATGCCCTGCAAAAGAAGAGTGGACTAGCACTGCAATGCATTGATCTTGAGAAAAGTCATGACTTTTCTCACTTTCGAGGACTCCATGTAATTTCCACCAGAAAAAGCAGCATCAAACTGCTATAAAATGGTAAGAGCCTTGAGCCTATCTTTGGCCCCACTGAATGTGTCAAATTTCACTGCAGCTCCCCCTTCCTTATAATCCTTCGCCTTCCCCATGGGCGTTAGATTATCGTAAGGAAGTGGGTTCAAAAGATTGCTACCCCGTGCATTCATGCCCATACTAGGGTCAACATTGCCAGTTCCCACACCTTGCATACCATGCAATCTTGCTAATCCTCCCATGTTTCCAATTATACCACTATGCATACCGGGCTGCATGCCCCCATACATGTTTCCTTCCATTTGGGGTTGCATGCCCCCATTCATATTCCCTTACATTCCGGGCTGCATACCACCATACATGTTGCCTTGCATGCCAGGCTGAAAACTAGCTCCAAAATTCCCTTGCATTCCCATACCTCCTTGAGGGTCACCCCCAATCATAGATTGCAACACAAAACCACCGCCAAAATAGCCTGGATGCATTGATTGTTGCGGAATAGGTGGCTGCCTGAAAAAGGAACTCTGTGGGTTTGCACCATAAGTGTTCTACATGTTGGAAAACTGTCCAAAAGCAGGATCTTGTCGGAAGGCACCACTATTGCCCTGAGGTGGGCTCCTAGAATGCACCTTCTTCTTCTTTTTAGGCTCAGAAGGGGCCCTCATAAATTCAGCAAACTTCTCACTTTGTGTGAGCTGCATGAGCACATCCATTGCCCGTGCCAAACGGGCTTTGAATTGGGCATCCTCTTCCTGTTTACTTGGCATATCTTCTGGCTGCGTTACATCCTCATAACGTGCATCTGTTGCAGCCTGTTCTCCTGCAAGTATATCCTCAGATTAAGTCCTCTCAGGAGTGGTTTGTTGCTCTTCTTTATGATCATAGTCATAGTCATCCTCATAGTCTGACATCTTGCTGAAATTTTCAGCAATGACTTTCCTCGAGACAACCAGGAGCTCACCCCCCTTAAGAAAGTTGGTGATGGTCCCCGCAACGGAACTTTGAAACCGGCCTCTGGTATAAACCAAAGTGCAGTATACTAGCAGTCACCCAAACACAGTTGTAATCCAGCAAATAAGACACATAAAAGGGAGCTAGAGTGCTCCTACACAAAAAGAACAGCGACACCTGTTGGCCCCAAAGCTTGGCACCCTTTTCGGTATTTCTTTATTCAAATTCAATGGAAGTGTTTAACTGAATACATCATGGCCATTCATGGCTTATACATATGCCTGCGCAAACTGCTAGTCCTCTGGACCTCTTAGCATAGAGGTTTCACAGAGTCCTGTGCCCCAAAACACCACACTGTTATTCACCTCTAATCAGTGAAGATAGTACATCCATGAGGC
Source organism: Cibotium barometz (assembly GCF_041138505.1). Lineage (NCBI taxonomy): Eukaryota > Viridiplantae > Streptophyta > Polypodiopsida > Cyatheales > Cibotiaceae > Cibotium > Cibotium barometz. The sequence continues at coordinate 8,512,483 of NC_141090.1, read as the reverse complement.
CCTGTAAACATGGTCAATTTGCCCATGCACGTAAAACACAATCATGAAACAGTCCATGAACCCTTCCTGAATCATTCAATTGTTGCTCCTGTTTCTGCCCTCTTGGGCTGCAAATTCCTCCTCTCACAAGGAACCGAGTGAAGAACCGCCGAACAGCCCTCTGACCGGAAGAAAGAGAAGCTATGTACTCCTGAGGCTCTTATGCATGTGACCAAAGCAGCCACCAGCCTTGCCTCAATATCTATCTTCACCAAGACGGAGAGAGAGAGAGAGAGAGAGAGGCTTCATCCCACGCCTCCGCCTGCAACCTGGGTGTAGCTTCGGGTGTTGCCCTTGCAGTCCAACAACTCACGAAAAGAGAGAGAGAAGATGGGAGAAAGCGAGACTTGCTGTCCTGTAGTCCTGTCCGCCGGCCTTCTCACAAAGAGAGAGAATCGTTCACGTGCAGATTGCCCGCCCTGTACTTTTATGCAGCCAGCCAATCGTCGAGAGAGAGAGAGAGAGAGAGAGAGAGAGAGAGAGAGAGGGGAAAAGTCTCCTGTCCAGCTCCCGCCTGCCAACCTGTTGTCGACTGCCTCTCTGTCCAGCCCGTGAGCAGTACAGTTTAGCCCGTCCGTCGCCAGCCAGAGAGAGAAAGAATAAAAACCTGCGCCTTTGTCTCCAGCTAGACCTTTCTCCGCGTGCAGCATCCAGCCCGACTCTCCAAAAAGCCACACCTAATATTAGCGTGGGCTTCCCTTGAAAAGGGTGACGCACCAAGCAAGGTGGAGATCTCAACCAAATAGGAGCTTTGTGCTGCGAATAGGGTCCCGAATGAGAGGATGTGAAAAAGATACCAATGTCCCACTCTCTTACAAACTGGGCGCGCTTCCTCTCCACAACCCTTGAAGATCCCTGGATTTTGGCCCAGGTAGCCATAATGGTGTGAATAATATCACTCCAAATCCTGCAAAGACACTGAGAAACAAGAACGGGAGTACCCTCAATGGCCTCGGTGCATCTAGCCTTCCAGATATTTCAGGTTGAGATACTAGCAATAATCTCCCAAGAATTGTCTAACCTCTGTGCCGGAGGTACAAAGTGTGAAAGTGGCAAATCCTGAAGACAACACTGCCGAGCAACTCCTTGCCTTACCATAATGGCCAAGCTCTTGTCAGTCCCCTCGAACCTCAGCTGAGGCCGTGACTGTGTCAACCAAATGATAGAACCAAAAGAAATGATAGCATTACTCTTAATTCTACCAAAGAGGTGTGCAATCGCAGACCAAATCCTCTGTGCTTCCCTGCATTCCCATAAACAATGGTAAACTGGTTCCGAAACTCTTGCACATCTAGGGCATGCTGGGCAAGCACCAATAATAGACCTCCACTGATTGGTGGCCAAACCACCATGAAGGGAAACCCAGATAAAGGAGGAAATCTCTGGCTTCCTTTCTGGAAAAAAAAAGGGCGACGATTTCCTTCTAAAGGTTTTTAACCTTTGTCATCTTGTCCCCTCCACACATGGGGTTTTATTAGTTTTTTTTAAAAGAAAACTTGTCCCCTTGTCCCCTAGTGTGAACATTAAAAAAAAACTGTCTTGCTCACCGACCACCATGCTCACACTTATGCTGCACAAATTCACAGGGTCGTGACAATAGCGACGAACAACTCAATGAGGCGAAGAGCATGGGGCACACATATGATGATGTATTCTAGTGATGGCAGGCAATTGTAGAGACCCTAGAATGAGCTGAAACCCTAGCTATGATACCATGTTAAATTACATGGTGTGGTGATGGAGCATGTCTTGGATTTGGAGTTGATGAGGGGATCGTGGTCAACATCTAGGGGACTGAGGGTTGCTGGCATGTTGGAATGTAGAGGCGTGGTCCGAGGTAACTCTTGTCGAGTGAGGTGCACGACGTGTATGCGCGTCCTACTCCTTGGTCCGGAAGAAGCTCATGATGGTTGGCTGGCAAGGGATGGGTTGGGGTGGCTGGGGCCAAAGCTCCCTCAAGAAAGTGTTCGTGTGTCTGAGGAGCTCGTGCAGGAAGAGCCCTAGGCCTTGAGTGCTAGCTGTCTTGAGGACTCAGGGCAAGCATGGGTACCAATATGGATACATGTGTCTGATGCGATGGAGGTATGTGACTCTCTGGAAGAGTGAATCCACTATCATCGGGCGTGCAACAAAGTTTGCGTGGATAATCTGGTGTGGGACTGATGGTTTGCTGCGGATCATATGGGAGAGCATATGACCAGGAGCCTCACAACTCGCTGCTAATCCTCATCTGATAAATTTGGCTTCTAGAAGGCTGCTCCATACAGTGTTGAGGGTGTCAAAAAGCCAACCCTTTGTCCTGGGCTCTTGGAAATGTGCTTGGAAGCACTATCGCTCAAGTAAGCTGCATATCCCCGTGCCGCTTTCGCATGTGCTACGAGAAGCATGATGAAGCATGGGGCACTGAAAGTGACACCAAGGTAGACATAGGATGCAACAATTTGCATAGGATCCCCTCTGTATTTGTGAAGCTCAATCTGGATGAGGAAGGGCGGGAGGTATTGAAAATTTCAATACCTTGGTTTTCCAAGGTTAACAGTGAGGTCCCGCTGAGTGCAAAAGTCCTGTAAGGCATCCAAATGTCTATGAAGCCCCTAGGCTGAGTCCGAGGAGGATGATGTCATTTGCATAACGTAGAAGGGGATCAATATGCTTGCCAGTGTGGGACCAGCCCCACGTGACAGACTCATAGAGGGCGACGATGCTCCAAACCATGCTATATGGGACTCCTATCTCCTGTAGACACTGTAGGCGGCGGGTGGAGGGTGAAGATGTGGACAAGGATAGGGTAGCTCTTGCGAAAGTCTGCGTGTCTTGAAGCTTTGCATCCCTGTCTCTCTGTAAATGAACTGAGCTCGCCTCTAGCACCGATCCATAGAGTTTGGCCAATGTGTGGCCTGTCATGATCGTCTTGTAATTATTAGGATCAAGTGGATCTCCGGTTTTGAGGATGGGTGTGATGGTGTTTGCGGTCCAAGTGGGTGGAAATCCTTCACAAAGGGCTCTATTAAAGATGTACTCAGCAGTGACTCCCTCATGATCCTGCGCTTGGATCCATTGTACGAGGAACAAAGATCACCCACTTTCTCGGGTGGTGATGATAGGACTGACGTGGCATACACGCATCAGGAGGGCCAGACCATACAGGAATCTCGGAACAACAACAGGCGCTACACCAACAATCAGCATGACATCAACAATCAGCCTTTCGAGGGGCATTTGTGATAGTGAAGGTAGTGGGGTGGCACTTCGCAAGATTCATGGCAGATGCTGCACTGTCAGGAGGACGTCTACATCAGGATGAGGGAGGAGATTTACGAGGGCCAATGCAGCATGCTGGTTCCTCACGACATTGGGATTTTGGGACACTCAAGTAGGGGTCTTGTACTCCAAACCTAGTCAAAACCAAAAGATATGTAAAAATAGGAAAATATGCACCATTTTAACTCTGTCGCGTGCATATACCCCACAACAGCCATCTCTCTCTCTAGCTCTGTCTTCTGCCTGCCCACCAGCACCCACCAGCAACCGTCTCCTATCTCTATCTCTCCGTATGCGCTACACCCACCAAGCAACTGCAGTATCGGCCATCCATCTCTCTCTCTTCCCCCCCCCCCCCCCCCCCCCTCCTATCTCGCTGGCACACCGCCAAGTGACAACAGCGCCTCTCCAGCTCTCTTTTCCGCCTGCACCCACCCAGCAGCTGTCCAAGCGCCATCATCATCTCCGTGTCTCCCTCCCGCCTGCTGCCAGACAGCACCACAGATACACGTCACACGCTATGTGTATCACGATCGGCTACCTCAGGGTATCCTCCCACCGCCTCATAGTAGAGACTGGCAGAGCTGAGGATATCCCACATGAGGAGATGACATGCAGAGTATGCACCACAAGAGCAGTAGAGAATGAGGCCCATTATATGTTCAGTTGCTCGGCTTACTACGAGATACGGGGGATATTCACTTCCTCTTCCGAGAGGGATTAGGACCACTCATACGGGTGATATAGTTTGAGGCTTGGGCATGTACTTGATGGAGCTCAGACGACACAAGGATGTAGTGTTGAGGTAGCATACTGAGAGACAGCCCCGGCTCCCGACATGACACCTCACAGAGAGCCATCGCAGATTTTTGTGGTACACACGTCCACATCGGAATCCACTGCCCACAACAGTTCCTCTACTACGACATCAGAGCCCACGACCCGTACCCACGGTCCAGCTCCACGCCCCAGACGAGTTCTTAGTGAGAGAGCTCCATCCATTCTGCAAGCTAGACGACCCCGACCCAGAGCATCAGGTCCCTCCACCACACAAAGATAGATCTGTGAGGTTCTCCGCCGCATGACATGCTCCCATCACAGTCTTGACATTCGCTCCACCATCAGATCGGTTCTGGCCGAGGCGGGTATCATCATTAGCTGATCACAACATATCTCACTCTACATAGGATCATCTTGATCACATGTACTGTTAGATGTTTTCATTTTACTTTTGCTTTCAGTTTTCCATGGCTCAGTATATCCCTGGTACCATTGTATTACTTTTGGTCTTATAGGCCCTTGGGGTCTTCCGTAGACGTTAATATGACTTTCTTTCTTTCTCTCTGCGCCTTGCACACCCACCAACCGCCACCATCTCTAGCTCCATTTGTGTGGCCCGCCTGCTGCCCGACAGGTGCCGTTCTCTCTTTCTCGCCCATCTGCTGCCCGACAGCCACTGCATCCCTCTCTCTCTCTCTCTCTCTCTCTCTCTCATGTTTCATGTTCGTGGTATTCCATGATGAGATTTCCATGGACAGTTTTGTATCACTCCCGTGAGAGAGTTTCTGTTTTATTTTGTGTTCCATGATGAGACATGCCATGGACATTATTGTAGCACTTTGGTCTCATAGGCCCATTGGGTCTTTAGTAGACGCTTAATATATCTATCTTTCTTTCTTTCTTTCTCACTTGCCTGCTGCCTGACAAAGCCCCCGTCTTTTTTTTTCTCTCTCCTGCCTGCGCACGCTAGCCTTTTGTTAGGCACCGACTTTGCTCATGGCCATAAGGAAAAGTACAGACCTCCTGAATTTTCATTTTCATAGCAGCACACAGGTTTTTGCACACACCCTTTTCCGGATAATAAATCAATGGATGAAGATGTTGATTTCAGGAGGAGGGGGTGTATGTGATGGTGGTATTTCTATCCAGGATACCATGGGGCTTTGGGCATATCATATGCGTCAGCGCACCAAAGTCATGTTTCTATATGGGGAGGAAGTGCGAGTGATGCATGGCATGGACCCTTACCTAGGCAATCAGGCACATGGTAGGCATGTTAGGCCTCCAAGGTTTTTCGATTGGGTCCCGGGTGTTATGTGCCATGTGCCAACGGGTTATGCCTGCCCCACCTTGACGGCGACATGCCGGGGTGGGAAAACGGGATGACAGAGATGAAATAATGGAAATAGCAAGCCACGACGAGACAGAAAGCCATGTTGAGCTGACGAGCAACGAGGCTAGGCTGGCGGGATCATGGAAATGTGAAGGTTGAAACATGCCGAGCTGACGCGTGCTAAGGGGCCAGGCCGGCTAGACATTTAAAGGGTGACACCCGACAACGCATGACATGGAACAACACATTCAATGGCTTGAAGAGCTGAAATGATATGGTTTGATGGGAAATTGGATTGCCAATTTGGCATGTGGCCTGAAGTCCGGGTACCACACTTTGAGTCCTCACTACTGGAATAGTGCACACTCATGTGTGAACCACTCTTCAAACTTGAGACCACCTTTAATGTAATAATTGGGCGATCTCAGTCCAAGTGTACCACACTTTGGGTCTTGACTAGAATAGTACACACTTGTGTGGGAACCATACTAACGGGAGCTTCAAATCCGGGACCACCTTTATGTAATAATTGGGCGATCTCAACCCCAGTGACATTCTTCATTTTCGTTAACTATCTGATTTGTCAGAGTTTGTTTGTGGGGTTTTTTTTGGGGGGGGGGTGTGCAGAGGTAGATGCCTTTGTCGATGGGGTCTCTACGCATGACAAGACGGAAGAGCGCTGCTTCTATTTAGATAAAGTTTAGTTGTGGGGATTGGATCCACTTTTAAATTTCTTAAAACCACTAGGCTGTTCTTTACCAGCTCATGGATCTGGGGCAATGATCACCTTCCAACAGAGTTTTTGTAGACATCATCATGACCACACTTCTTGTCTACATGATCTTAGTTGTGATCTTGTTTTGTGATTACATGCGATTTGTCATGTTAATTGGAGAATTCAAGTAACAACGAAAAACCTTTTGTGTCCTGGCTTGTTCTTGTAAAGAAAAGGTTCTTTGGATCACAGTGGATGATGATGTGAATAGCAGGGTCTTAACAGGGAATTGATACTTTGCATGGGTGTACAATAGCACTAGAATTATGATTTAAGGGAGTTTGTCTGGTTATTTGGTGGAGATATGAGCTACCATATTTCTGGTTTTCTAAGGTGCACACTAAGCAGGTTCCTGTATAAACAGGGATGAAGAGCTTCTACGCCAAGGCTTATCTTTGAATGATGATTTGAAAAGAGTGCTGGCAAAGCATGATGTCATTGCATCAGGAGCTCCTTTGCTACAGGAGCCTCCATCTGCCCCCCCTCTTATCGATAACCAGTCACCAGAGGATTCGGATGATGTGTTATCTCACCTTTCTCACAGGTAAAGAATCTTGTTCTTGAAAAAACCTGTTTTATTGTTCCATGGCTTCACTTGGTAATAGAATGGTGTAAAACAACTCTCTTTATTTATTTTCTTAATGTCAAACCTGTTCCTTGGATTGTAACGCAACCTTGGTACCTACAGTTTGCTTTTGAACTGAGGGTTTGTGTGTGGGTATCTCCCATTTTATGAAGTCTACGTACAATGGGAGGTTATATCATGTTGGTAATGGTATATATCTCTGAGATAGAATTGAATATGCATGTATTGTTTACTTGAATGTATGTGTGCATTGTACATAGACATGCACATAATTGTGCACGTAGTGAATGAGGAGTAAGATAATATACAACGTGTGTTTCTTAGGCATATACAACTAAGCTATTATTTTTCTTTTATTTAGTTTCTGGAAACAAATAACTAAAAAAAAAAGAGATGAAAAAGAGCAGAGTGAAAAGCTATAGCAGGTGTACCAGAGCTGCTGATTACTTTATACAAGCCAAAAGTGATGCAAGATCATCCTGTCATCCCATTCCCTCATGAATACATTATGCTTTTCTTGTGCAGATCTGGAAGTTTCCTAGATACAAGCCCAAGTGGGCATGAGAGTGTATAATATCTGCAGAAATGTTGCATATCTTTTGAGTGTGAAAGGTTTGAGTGCCGCATTAGACTCTGCATCTAGCCCTCTAAATCTGCAGAGCTGTAACACTGACAATTCTCTCTCAGTAAGAGTCCACCCTGCCTTAGAGTGCATCTATGAACCACTCTGTAAAATCCATGAAAACAAGGTCACGATCCCTAATCTAATAAAACTTTGTGGACTAGATTGGGTTAACCAAGCTAGAGTCACAATGTGATCAACCCTGTGGCTTCTGAAACTACTATTTAGACAGGCAACTAAGCACCAAATCAAGTGAGAGTCTCTGCATCAGACCTGAAATTTGTAACCCTGCCCTAGACATCAAAATTTTCAAAATTGAAGGCCTAGGTGCTATCTTGGCCTTGATTTGAAGCCCACTATTAAAGAAAATTTGCTTTTATGGCCTTTATTTGCAAGCTTCTTATGGCTTTGATGCCATTGCAACCTTAAAGTTTCAGGCCTGCTCTGCATCCTGAAATGTAATGCTGAACTGACTTAGAAGTAGCCTGTTATCTAGGGCAAGATGGGTCTGCACCAAGAACTGCTCTTTAGTGATGAACTGGAAGCCCACCATGCAAAAATAACTAGAATAAAACACAGCTACTGATTCCTAGAGATGTTTGTCAACAACCATAGCAGAATTACTGAGAGAATGGAGTTCCTCAGGAACCTGCTTCCACAGAGACTTAAAGATAAAAAAGAAGTGCATGAAGACAAACTGGAGTCGTGCACTCTGAAGCTATCCATTGGTCAAGATAAAGTCATAGGTCCAGTGATCTCTGAGACAAGCTTTTCATTTCCTTGCTGATGGAATTGAGTGTGACCAGTAACTGGCTGGCGCACAGCTCTGAAATAAAGGAAATGATGGAAGCTACTTTCTTGGATGGAGAAGTTGAAGCACTGAGCTGCAATGCTGTTAGCATGCGAGGGAAGTTGGAACATATAATAGGGACTGCTTGATAGAGACTGCTTCAACCCAAGAATGGATGAAACAATCTTTAAGCCTAACTTGCTTATAGTACCGATGCTTAACCCTCTGATCCGTTTTGTACCTACAATACATTTTGTACCCACACTTCAATTTCCAACAGGGAGAATATTGATGTATGTACATGTGAATGTATGCATGATTGTAAAAAACAAATGTAGTAATTGATGTACTTCAGGAAGAAGGGGAACCTCCATAACATTTAGGGTTGGGGTATTGCTCACGATACACTAATTGTTCTTAACCACTATGAACTTAACAGTGTTTGTTTGAATTTCATGTAGAGATGTACCAGGGTTAAGCTGTCTGACAGGCCTAACAACTTCTCTCATTCTCATAAATAGTATACAGTGGACTGTGAGACAGGTTTCGGTAGTTGATTTACATGCTGATTAGTTGTGGCAAATATTGCCCACCTGCTTTATTAGAATGGCCCCATAAGGCACTACAGTACATTGGCTTTCTGGGAACGGGACAGCTGGTATTGTGGCCGAAAGGTTGCCAACAAAGCTGGTTGCTGAAGATGATGATGGTGGCGGAGAAGCTTCTTGCAAAGCTCATGTATAGAGTGTCCATTAGACCTCCTCTAGCATTTAGTTTGCCAATATCTGTCATTGCAGTCACCCTGGGCAGCCTACTGCATAAAGGTAAATAAGGTGAATTATGGCTAGTATTTGCCTGCTTGTGTCCTTCGTGATCTTTCAACAAACACAGCCACCAAGAGAGTTGGAAATAGTGGACAGACCTGTCTATAATGATCAGAGTAATGCTTTCTTGTTATTGCAGTCGTAAAGACAAGAGAGGTTATTTCTGCTTAGTAGTTTCTCTGTGATGTTTATGTGGAACTGTAAATCACGGGGGGCTTTTCCTCAGTATGCAAGGCTGTTGAAGTCCCTTCTCATTGAAACGTTATCTGAGCTCCCTCTTGTTTTTGCTTCTGCAGATCCACATCCAGGGCCAAGGCAAGTTCTTCCTCCAGTGGTTCTCAGCTGGCCCTACCTCCGCCTGTACAACTGCAGAACAAGATGGCACCTCCTGCAGCCACACGTGCTCCAACAATAGATCTCTTGAGCGGTGAATCGTTTCAGAGTGCAATTGAATCATCTTCTCCTGTACCTCCACCTAGTGCGCAGAACGTGCCATCTGCACTTTCAACTCTTTCCCTACAAGGGGTGTCAAGTCTTCACAGTAATGGAGCAGGGTTGCACTCCACACCACCAAGACCGACGGTTTACAACAGCATGCAGCAAAATGAGCAGAGTTATTTGCAACCCAATGGAATTCTTTCTGGTCAGTTCGGAGTATCTTATGAGCAGAGCAACTATGGCCAAATTCCTCAAGTTCATACCGCAAGCCAGTCACCTGGGCAGTTCAATAACAGCAATTATGTGGTGCCTTGGGCACAACCAACTGGGCCCCACTCAGGTTCATACCAACAAGCTTTACAGTTTGGTACAGAACAGGCTACTCCTCACCCCAGTGGGTCTTCATTGAGTTCACAACAAGCAGCTCTAATATATGGTACAAATCAGTTTGCTCCTCAGCAAACTGCATCTTCACTAAATCCTCAACACCAATCTATTTTCTATGGTACTGAGCAGCCCAATCCCCAACTAGCAAGGCCACAGCTCAGCTCCCCTTATGTAACTCAAGTACCAAACATGTCGCAACCTGGACCTTTCCAAGGTTATAGATCTCCTCTTCAATTGCAGCAACCATACAGATCTTCCCAAGTTCATCCAGAACAAAACCTGAATTCAGGTCCCTATGCATATACCCCCTTCTCTGCACAATCCCCGCAAGGTTTCAGTCCTCAGCCAATAAACAGCCATTTACCACCTGCACCTTGGAGTACTGAGAGCACACAAACCCCTATGGCCCAGCAAAGCTCAAATTTATATGGAAATGCCATGGTATCATCCCTACCTCAATCCGCTGTACAAGCTCCTGATGGGCAACAATTGCTTCAGCAGCAGCAAATGTTGTCTGCTGGGCAGTTCCCTCAGGTTGTCCATCCCAATTTAGCTGGCCAAATGCAAAGCCTTTCACTCCAAGGGCCAGGTAGCTATTACTCATCTATGCAACCACCAGGACCATACATGCAGCAACCTGACTACACACTGTTCCAGAAACAGGCTGTTCCTAAGAAAGAAGCAAAGGCAGAAGAGAGACTGTTTAAAGATTTGGTTGACCTGGCAAAGATAAACAAAGGAGGAACTTCAAGTAAATGATGCAGATATTATATTCTTTCGCTTACTGTCCGTGGTTGTCTGGAGATCAGTCTGCCCTCTCTTCAGATTGTTGTACTGTTCTGCAGTAGGTTCCTTCCTGTATATCAGTATTGTTTAAACGTGTAGTGTAAATGCTTGTGTGAACAATATAATAATGAACCAGCATTTTTTCATGTTTCACTGAAACTACAAACGCAGCTGTAACATTATCAAGAGACACTTTTGACACTTCTGATCATTGGGTAAGGAGAAGTTGATGAGGTTGTGATGACTTTTCCCTGCTGAGTAACCTTGGTGACTAAGAAGATGAATTGGGGGAATCATTTTTGATTTTTTACCTACACAATGAAGCACGCACATATACTCGTGTTTTTGTATAAGCAACAAAGTTTGTGTGGTTGTGCTTTAGCAGCCAGCAATAAGTACACTGTATTGACATGGCCCTTAATCATGCATCTAGATAACTGACATTTTCAGTTGAACAACAGCGATTTGTGGATAGCGCTGAAAGTTTCAAATAAAGCTTTAACGATTTTCTATGGATGCATTGAATGATTATGGGTCCGCTCGTTTTCTTGGTTTGATGGCTTGCATATGTTACTTATGAGTCAGTGAGATATTTGATATAGAAGTCAAAAAAGTGACTTGCCCAAGCTCTCCGTTCGTCAATTGTTTTGACTGCTAAGTGGCCCCAAAAGTCAATTTGAGTATTTCTATTGTTCGATAAATTCTCATATGGGGTCGTACCTATAATTCAATTATCTCAATTAATAATAATAATAATCATTATTATTTTCTACTCCTAACCTAGCTCTGATACCACCTTTAAGATACCTCCTGAACCCTTCAATCCTTTGTGGTAGGGAGGAATCTCACTGGTAAGTAACACCCCAAGATTTCTTATGAAGATTGCCTAATCAGGAGAGACAATTCTTGATTACCTGATACACAAGTACATTCATGGTCTTGGGGGTCTTTCCTAATATTTATTTATATTTTTCTTCTTTGGAAAGTACCCAACTAATTGGGTCCACCATACCAAATAATCATAAAATTGCATTACAACACAATCTGGAAAAAAAAACATCCCTTAACGCACCGAGTTACATGCAATCTAGGCATTGCAACCGTCGTGGCGATATAAGTTATCGCATATTGAAAAGGTGAAATGTCCCCTCACTCACCTATAATAAACATGAAACCTATCAAGCTCAAGTCTACAACCCTGAAAGGAACCCTCGCCTTGCTTTGTGGTGGGTTAACCATCATAAGCAGTTGCCCCAACTCCGTAATACTTAAAAGTTGGTTGCCCAAGGTGGGGGAATACCCAGTTGCCCCAAACCGATCACTTTGAAATGGTTATTCACAAGAGAACATGTCCCTTGATTTAATTTTACAACAACTTTAAAGCACATTACCAGTCTTGTCGAAATCTTGCATCCACATTTCACGTAGCAATCATGCAACAAACATATTCACATGAGAGAAATATCCTTTCTCTATTTTCTTAAAGAAAATTTTTCCTAATTAAATGCATTAGACAATTCTCTTTCCTTAATCAAAACCTCCAAGATTGGTCCACTTACATGATGAGGTGTCCAATATTTGCAACTCTACGGGAAGATGGTCTGGCCCATCACTTCGTTGGGGGACATTTATAGCTACCGCTATTTGAGGTTTAGTAGTATCCTCATCACCACGATCAATTATCCTAGGACGCCCACGTCCTCCGCGTTCCGCAAGTCCCTTATGAGAGCCATTTTTCTTTGTTGTGGTTGAATCTTTTCTTGTTGCCAAGAATTCACTCACACAGCTTGGGAGTCAAACAGAAAATCCTCTCTTAGGTAGAATATATTGAGAACCTTGAATGATTGAGAGAGAGATATGGGAGCGAGAGAGCAAGAGAGGTGTAAGTAGTTCGAGAGGAGATCAAGAGAGGGAGAGAGGGACTAGAGATTGAGAGAGAGCGAGAAGGAGACTAAGACACGGAGGGATAAGGGGTGGCATGGATCTAGCAGTGCAGAACTTGGTGGATCCTGATCTCACAGATTATCCACTGAAGGCTGTGAAAAGACTAGTGGAGGTAGCACTGAACTGTGTGCAGGAAGATCCAGCTGAGCGGCTCACCATGGTCGAGGTAGTCAAGGAGCTCGAGGCTCTCGTACAAGAAGACCCCACTGTGGTCAGCATGAACATAGAAATGGTTGAGGAGCGGTCCGAGTTGTATGGATGGCGATTACCAGTAATGCAACAAAGCTATGGGGGTTCATCATCATTTGAATTCAGTGGGAGCTATGGTGGGATGTCTAGACCCGTGCAGCCCAAGTGATCAAATATTGGGTTATTGAAGGGCAGCTCAATGCATGTGCAACCCATTGTCGCAATGCGCGGCAGGATTTGGGTGGCCCGCCACACGACTGGTGTGTGTGTAAGGCCATTCTTCGGAATGGTGCTTACCCTGGGGCACTTAGTTGGAAAAATGTGTGCTGAATGTTTGTATGCACTTAGCTTTTCAAAATTGCAGCCAGTTGGGAGAGGTATTTATTTGCTGAAATTATTTGGCTTGCCATGCAGTTTTACTTCCCGAAGGCAGCAAGCATGGCAAACTTGCAGGCCTCCTTTTTTTCTTGCTAAACTTGCTTTTTTTTTAAAAAGTTGCTTGTTGAACCTATTCTTGTTAAACTTGCTGTTTTTGTCATGGGGTCAACATGTCAAGAAGGTAGCACAACAAATAAATTGACATAGCTATATTTTTTATGGCTTGCTGTGTCATTGAGTAATTGAAGTATAGACAGTTTTCTTTTTCCTTGCGTGAAACTGTCTTGTTTTCTTACCTATGCTAGGTAGGAGACTATAATAAGGTCGGAGCGCTTGTTCTTATGCTTTAGAAAGTGGTTCTCATCACTCAGTTTGTGGAAGCTCATGCCCAAAAACCAACGACTGTTTTGGAGCTGTTTTCCATGCACAACGAGCTTATGGTTAATGTACATAACATAAATCATTGCAAAAGTCAATGTGAATGGTGGTTCTCATTGATCAGTGAGTGCTGCCCAAAAACTAACGAATTGTTATGCTTTGCACAACGTAATGTACATAAAAGGAATCATGATGGTAAAACACTTGAAAGAATCTCGTGGTTTTACCGTGCAATAAAATTGGCAGCACCAATGTACGTGCTCTTCTGATGTTCCCTGTAAACACCAAATGGATAACCAAATATGTTAGAGCTCACAATCTCTCCCAAGGTGAGTTAACTGTGAATAAAATGAAGACATTTCCAGTGACATTATGCTCAACACGGAGGTGAAAAGAGACATCGGGTCAGCGAGTAGTTTACTTGGTTGCACCAAACATGAGAGCTATTCTTTGCACAAATGATATTTTTTTTTGTGTGTAAAAAGTAACACGAATAGACACAAAACAAGAAATTTCATAAGGTTTATCAGATCAGATATGTTGATTTGGTCGAAACAATGTTGGATACATGTTAGCGTAAAAGGATTAAGAGAATCAAATAACAAAGAATGACAATTATTTACTAAAAAGCAAGGATAGGGGAACTGAACTATACCGATGAAGAGAGCTTGAAAAGGGCTTCATGTTGATGTAAAAGATTATAAGTTTAGTGTGAGGTGTCTTAGCCGCTTGTATCCATTTAGAATCCTCAAGACTCGCCTCGTTGGAACTTGAATCCTAATGAACAAAGATCCCTTGATTCGTTAGAACCTTGAGCCTTGGCGATGCACCGCTAAAGCACAATTGAATCAATGCCTTAGAACAGAAGCTACATAAGCTGGAAGAAGATCTACAAACCAATTCGGATGGGTGTTTACCTCGAAGTGTTCTTGGTATTTTGGCTTACTCTTGGGTGGACAGTAACCCAAGAGTAAAGCCATCAAATAGAGCCAGTGAAGGTATCAATGACAACACAAATATCGAGGCACAAGTGAGGTGCAATATTTTCAAGGTGTGACTCTTCGTCCTTCTCAGAACCTTATCCTTACCTTGCTTATAGATAATGTCACACAAATAGGTATAAGGGTGAACTCTCCTTGCAAGCCTTTGATTTTATTGGAGCATTTATTGTCACGTGCATCTCGCACTTGGATGCCACGTAGACATATCTGTACAGAAGGTGTAGGACTTGCGATGGTAAACTGGTCCCATGTGAGCCCAGTCCGGGACGAGTTAGATAGGGTTCCATTCCAGTCGTCCGAGGTTAGGTGTGCATTGTCTTGCACATGAGTCCAAGGTCAGGTGTGCATCTCCTGCACATGAAACACTGTGAGTCTCCCTCTAGAATGATGTCAGTGATTCTGTGTACTTGGTGTGGTACTGGATGCCAGATCATTGTGTAGATAGTTAGGGTTTGCATATAGGAAAGAGGCCAGCCCATAGGGCTACCCCAAGTACTTGTGTGGGCATGGGGACAGTGTAAAACCACCCCCATGAGGGTCAGGAAGGTCATGGCTATACCTAGCCATGGGTAGGCCATGGAGGGCTGTAGGACAGCCCTAGGGGCAGGCCAGGGGTAGCTGACTGGTTATCCAACCCTAGGGGGGGTGTAGGGCAAGTATGGGGGAGCCTCCAAAATAGTGAGTAATCAGTGCCCAGCCTCCAAGACAGCAACAGGCGCCTAAGTGCCCAGCCTCTTTTTTCGATGCGCATAAGTGCCCAGCCATGGATTAAAGTGATGCGCAGCATTCAATATATTTTTTACTGTATTTATTCAGTCGTGGGCAAAAACTGGAACAACCGACTGCTTTTAAGGCAGCCGACTGGTCATCCTAGGAGGTATAAATACCAAGGCCCACAATCCATTCCTTCATCTCATATTTCACCAAGAGCCAAGGCTAATCAAGGGCCAGGACAGCCAAGGATTTGCTAACGTGAAGGGGTGAAGGACTGCAGGTCAAGGACAGAGTTATCTCAGCCAAGAAAGGTCAAGTTTTTCTGTATTTTCTTTTCAGATTTGCATCATTCTAATAAAGCAAATACACCATTTGTGGTGGGGGCCCTACAGAGGGTATTCGGGACCCAATAACGCAAATGGGCAATATACAAAGGAGGACAAGCAATCATTAAAGAATTCCGTACCCCACCCCCCTCAAGAGCAAATCCATCCATGGATGAAATATAGCTTTTTTTATTTTGAACCTCAATTTCGAACTAGATGCAATAGAACCCATTGTAACTTAAACTCTTAAGAGTCTTAAGAGTTCATTTTGAGTTATTTTTTTTCAGTTTTATGCCTCTGGCATCGATACCCACAGTGGAATGTAAATGGATGTACCTGATCTGTCCCATAGGTCGGATTCGGCCTCCTGTGGACGTTAATATAACTTTCTTTCTTTCTTTCTTTCTCCCTTTCTCTCTCTATTTTTTGCACATCTTCATTCAGTTTTGTGTGTTAATTTCGTCGCGAAAAGTGTGCTGATTTCTGAGCATTGAAGTTACCGATCTCCCTGGAAGCTTCCGCATGTTACAGTGGTATGAGAGAATACTTAGTGTGCAAAGATTCAGCAAAGAAACCATAATTTTTTCGGAGTGACTCCCGAAGGACGGTTGGTTTTCAGCCTCCTCTGAAAGCCTCTGAAAGTCTCCCACACACATAGTGGGTGGTCAGATTGCGTTCCGAAAAGGAAGTGTGTTTTCCTGCTACTATGGCGAGCTTCAACGATGAGAGAGACCAAGAACCTTGGAACCAGAGTGCATTGGGAAGCCCAGCGATGGGAAGCCCAGCGAGGGCACCAGGCTTGAGTGTTATAGAGATGTTCCAGCAGATGATGCGAGCAATCGCAGACCAGGCGACGAAGTTGGAAGAGCAGAAGGCGCAGATCCTGGCTCTGGAAGAGCATACCCGTTCCCCAACGCCGCATTTTCCATCTTCTCCTCCCTCTCCTTTCGTATCCCAGATTCCAGATCCTCGACACAGGGACCATCTCACGGGGTCACGACCACAACCGAACTCTTTGCTTGAGTTGCAGATGCGTGCATTGGAGATTCGACAACGTGATGAGACGAAGCCATGCAACGCGTGGAACATGAGCGTTACCTTGCAGCTTTCGATGCCAGATTGACACCAGCGGCGCCCTCGAATGTTTTTTCCACGAAAATGAACTTCAGTAAGTATAATGGTAAACTTGACCCCACAACTCTCTATTCATGGTTGCACATCAGTTTGAAGCTTACTTTGCCGCAGTTAGCAAGACACATACTGACAGAGTGATCTTAGCCAGTTGGTACTTGGAAGGTGAGGCCATTCCTTGCCCACACCAGATTAGGTATGGCAGCTTATTTGTGGGACGAGTTTGTCCGCGACCTTAAGCAGCGGTTTCTACCGCCCCACTATCTTGAGTGACTTGAAGACGAGTTCAGGGGAGCGCGTTAGAACGCGCAACTAGTCCTTCAGTTTGCCAATAGAATTTTTACTTTATGTTTGAAATTAGGCTTATCTGATTCGGACAAGAAAAGGCAGTTTTTGTATGGCCTTGACATGCAAATCCATAGGGAGGTGCGTATGTTTAGGCCAGCCACCTTCGAAGACGCACTCTTGCTTGCGCGGTGCAGAAATGAAGCATAATGGTGGCAAGCCCAAGACTTCCCAACCGGCTACTCCTAAGGCTATCGCCTGAGGGGAAAAAGGCCAGAACCAGACGGGGTCTTTCCTAGGATAGAGCACGAGAGCCTCTGGCTCCAAGAACTCGAACAATGCGTCTAAGCTTACTCCATACCGTAAAGCGGAGGCAGGCAAGACAGGTGGCAAGTTAAGTGCTGAGGAGCTTTCTCAGTACAAGACGGAGGGTAGATGTTTCTTGTCATACAAAAGGACATACTTCTCAGGAGTGTCATAAGAAGACTCCAAAGACTGTCGTTGCAGTCTCCACAGCTTCCGTGGTGGTGAGCCCAGCTCCCACATAGATCCCAGTGTGGCTGCCCCTAGTTCTTCGAACACCAATGCTTCAGTGGGAGCAATTATTAGTCGGGAGCTGGAAGATAAGCAAAAGGGTGCCCATGACCATGAGTATGAGCGCAACGATTGCTCAAGTCCTTTGGCTACATAGGTGGCCAGAGAGTCATTGTCTTGTTTGATAGTGGCAGCATGGAGCATGGGGTCACGGAACAGGCCGCTCGGCGTGCCCGTTTCGTCTTGACTTCGGTGGATAAACAGGTTGAGGGTTTTAGCACATGCATGACAACGAGCATCAAGTATGAAGCTCTAGGTGCTAAATTAGTTATTCAGGGCATAGAATTTGTGCGTGATTTTATTGTTGCCCCTCTTGTAGGAGCAGACAAAATTTTGGGCATTCAGTGGTTTCACAAGTTTCTTCCTGATGTGAAGTGGGAGACAAGCACATGTTCCAGATCAATGAGAATGTGTCAAACGCCCCAGTGACCATTAAGTGTGAGCCAGGAATTCTGAACTTTCTGCTCATAAGCCACTTTTTGCAGGCTAAGCAAGCAGTCAGGAAAGGTGCACATTGTGCAATAATATACATCCAGATAGCCCAGACGGTGGCCAGTGCTTCCGAGAAGTACTCGGCTCTCCATGAAAAGTTTCACAAGATTTTTCTTTGGGATAGTCTCCCTCCCTAGCTCCCCCCTTCCAGACGGAGGACCACAAGATTGATCTCCTCCCAGGCTCGGAACCCCCGAGCAAGTTTCCATATCGCCTTTCCAAGGCAATGGAATCGAAGTTGGACCGCCAACTCCAAGAATTGTTGCAATCTTGCTTCATTCGCCCCAGTGTGTCGCCATTTGCAGCACTGATCTTATTTGTCAAGAAGAAAGATGGATCTTCTCGGTTGTGTGTCGATTATTGTGCACTCAATAAGCTGACTATCAAGAGTAGATTTTCGATGCCTCGAATAGATTATATTCTCGAGAGGCTAAATGGAGCAAAGT
The DNA here is from genome assembly GCF_041138505.1 of Cibotium barometz. Classification (NCBI taxonomy): domain Eukaryota; kingdom Viridiplantae; phylum Streptophyta; class Polypodiopsida; order Cyatheales; family Cibotiaceae; genus Cibotium; species Cibotium barometz. The sequence continues at coordinate 8,493,984 of NC_141090.1, read as the reverse complement.
TGTTCTCAAAACTTGATTTAAAGAGTGGGTATCACCAGGTGAGGATTGTGGAGGGGGACATCCCCAAGACAGCCTTCCGTACGGAATGAGCCCACTATGAATTTGTGGTCATGCCATTAGGCTTGACGAACGCCCCAGCTACATTTAACTGCATGATGATGTGTGTTTTCTGGGATTTGATTGGAAAGTGTGTGTTCATACTTTTGAAAGACATACTAGTATTTTCAGCTACGATTGAGCAGCATGACATTGATGTGGAGAAAGTCCTTAAGTTGCTGGAAAGCAACGAGCTCTACGTCAATGAAAAGAAGTCAGAATTTTATTTGTTCCAGGTGCATTATTTGGGATACATAATTAGTGCAGAAGGCATTCGACTTGATCCGGCTAAAGTGGCCGCAATTGTCAATTGGGAAGTACCTCACACATCATATGACATCAGATCCTTTGTGGGTATATGCCAGGCATACTCCACCCACATAGACAAGTTTTCTGACCTCTCGGCGGATCTCACCGATCTGCTAAAGGGTGTGAAGACAAGAAGGCAACGGATTTGAATGACTCCACGAACGTTGGAGGCAACGGATTTGAATGACTCCACGAACGTTGGAGGCATTTAAGAACCTCAAGGTGGCTTTATCAAAAGCGCCTTGTTTAGCACTTGTCTCGTGATGAGACGAGCCATTTCAGGTGATCACCGATGCGAGTAACATCGCAATTGGAGGTGTGTTACAATAGAATGGTCATCCAATGTCTTACATGTCTCGTAAGTTACTGCCCGTAGAGAAAAATTACTCAGTCTACGATCGTGAACTCCTAGCAGGCATTGAGAGCTCCAGGTGCATGCCGGAAGCTTCCAATGCATGCTGATAACTACTGACATGCACCTGTAATATTTCCACCATGTATATTGCTTTATAGGCATCAAGCCTCATCTTTTGGCCTAGACCTTAATAAGGGCTATTCACACCCTAAAGGGATGTTGACACCAATGGACACACCACTTGACTCTGAAATACCCAACAAACCCCCTTTTGGAGTGATGGAAACAATATATCTGGATAGCCTTCAATAGTCCCTATACTTGGGAAGAGTGATACACACAAAAATTTCCATTACAGCAATGCCGAATCGATTTTATTTACGTTCACCACCTTACGCGTATACGTAAAAAAAGCTAAGCAATATACCCTAAATATAATATAATATTATATATATATATATATATATAAAGGCACCCACAATAGTGATTCTCTCTTTCTGTCTCCACATGCGATCGGATAGGCTAATAAGAACATGCCTTTCGCTATGCTCTAGGGTAAAACGTTTGCCTATGATCAGCTGTAGCAAACTAGCAGAGGTAGGCAATGGGCAAAAGGGCCTGAAATCCAACACTAGCTAAGAAACAAGACATGGTCCCCGCTTCAAACTTGGAGGCTAGTAAGCATGGCTCAGAGGTTCAATAAGCATGGCTCAGAGGCTTCACAAGCATGGTCTTTGCGAAAGACTTAGAGGTTAGGTCTTGCCTTGGGAGATAAAGATAACTTACATCAGCATATCAAAGCAAACCTCCTACTCTAAGCAATCACATATGTGGTGTCGAAGCTCCGACGAGTCATGCATGTGAAGGTGTGAAGACCATGTGAAATTCTTCTCATGAAAGAAGCATAAGATGTAGCCTATCTTCCTCCTAGATGAAGCATCAGATGTAGCGTATCTTCCTCCTAGATGAAGCATAAGATGTAGCCTATCCTCCTCTTAGATGAAGCACAAGGTGTAGCCTATCTTCCTTCTAGACTTCCTTTTTTCCCATCTCAGGTTTCTCTTCACTAGAAAACCTCCTCCTCTTCTTCTTCTAGATCGTGTCATGGTCTCGGTGTGGTCTATATAGTCTATACTATCCCATGCACCACTATGCAGCCGTTCATGGTATGACTCCTAAACAGAAGTTTACAAGCATAAAATTGGATGTGTCTCACTTGAAAGTTTTTGGGTGTATTGCATATGTGCATGTTCCAGATGAAGTGAGAAAAAACTTGGATCCAAAGGCAGAGAAATTCATCTTCATTGGTTATAACCCTACCATTCATGAGATACGAGTAAGTAGAGATGATGTCTTTAATGAGATGAGTGCTAGTATGCACCAACAGTGAAGACAACAAAAGATGTAGATGTGAGAAGTGTTGATGTTGCACCACATGTAGAGCGGTAATCACAGGTGCTTAGTGGACTTGGAGAGTCTTCTAGTAGTGGATCTAGTGTTAGTCCATGGTCAGGTAGGTTGAGGAGAGATGCATGTACACATGGATCACATAAAGGGAAGGAAATGGTAGATCAACCTTTTGTACCCGATCTGTCACACAGTAGGTCACTTATATGTGGATAGTGACTCAACTCTAAGTAGAGCCTTGATGAGGAGCTTGGCATTCCGTCTGTGGTTACTCCTGGTGTAAGAAACCAGGGTTGTTTTCAGGACACCTGGCAGTGATCCAAATGTACGCATGTCTACGAGGGTTAGGTATCTTGTTGACGAGTTAAGATATGATGGATGTACAGCCATCATTATGCTTACATGGTTAAAGTAATACAGGAGTTGGAGCCCACTTGTTTTGAGTAGGCACTTGGAAATAAAAAATGGAAAGATGCCATGAATGAAGAGATGGCAACATTTGATGCAAATGCAAGATGGGAGCTAGTGCCTTTTTCTAAGGAAAAGAAGGTAATTGGATGTAAGTGGGTGTATAAGGTCAAGCATAACGAAGATGGTTCAACGAGCAGAAGGCGAGATTGGTTGCCAAGGGTTATGCGTAGACTTATGGCATTGACTATGAGGAGAGATTCAGCTCGGTTGCGAGAATGGAAACCGTGAGAGATTTCATTTCTATGGCTACAACAAAGGGTTTGTCTTTACATTAGATGGATGTAAATAATGCCTTCTTGCATGGTGATTTGCAAGAAGAAGTATACATGATGCAGCTATGAGGTTATGAGAATGATGCACACTAGATTTTGTGTGCAGGTTACGCAAAGCCATGTATGGCTTGAAGCAGGCACTGAAAGCATGGTCAAACACGATCGGCGAGTATCTTGTTACCATTGGATTTCACATATCCAATGCAGATTTTTTACTTTATGTGAAAGAGGAAGATAGAGGGATCATGCTATTAGTCATTTATGTGGATGACTTCATTATCTCACTGGTGATAGTGATGCTGACATACATGGTGTTAGGAGGCTTTTGAAGCAAAAGTTTGAGATGGTATTTCTTGGGCATAGAGGTGGTGAGATCACCTTATGGAATTTTCTTATTATAGAGGGAGTATGCCTTGGACATGTTGTCCAAGTATGACCAGCTGCAAGCCTATTTCAATGCCATTGTAGTAGAACACCAAGATTTTTGTAGATACAAGAGAGCTTTTAGAGGACCCCACGAAGTACCGATGCATAGTGGGTAGCTTGATCTAGATGACCATTACTAGGCCAAACTTGAGCTATGTTGTTAGACTTGTGAGTCAGTTCATGCAGACCCCTAGGAAGCCACACTTAGATGTGCCTAGATGGATTCTTAGGTACATAAAGTCCACAGTTGATTATGAACTACATATGGGTACATAGATGCTGATTGGGATGGCAATGTCACAGATAGGAGGTCTACTAGTGGCTTTATGTTTTTATTTAGAAGTGCTAGTGTGAGTTGGAATAGTAAGAAACAACTAATAGTTTCTTTGCCAAGTATAGAGACAGAGTACAAGGGTGTTGCTATGGCAGCATATGAGGTAGCTTGGTTTGAGAAGCTACTTGGTGATATGGGTGAATCCAAGGATAGGGCAGTTGTCATTCATTGTGACAAAATGAGTAGAATACAATTGGCCAGTAACCCAGTATACCATTCTAGAAGTGATGAAGATCTAGTATATGTCAACACAGATGATCAGGTGGCTGACAAAATGAGTAGAATACAATTGGCCAGTAACCCAGTATACCATTCTAGAAGTGATGAAGATCTAGTATATGTCAACACAGATGATCAGGTGGCTGACATCTTTATAAGGGCATTGGGCACAGAGAAGCTCCACAAGTTTAGGAGCTTACTTAGAGTATAATGTGTGGAGTTGATCTTGAGGGGGAGTGCTAAGATATCCAGCTCAACTAGTGCTACGAAAATTGATGACCCACCTGGGTGATAGCTTCCACGCTTATTCCACTGGCATGGCTGGTGAGATTATGGTTGATATGCCACCAGTGGTGGATGACAGGCTATGTGACAGCCACTTTGTATTACTAGAGTTATGGCATAGTTATAACAGTAGCTCATATAGTCAAGCTCACACTATGGACCAGCTATTGCATGTTATTGTAGGAGAGTACTTTCTCTTATAGTATGTACTCTTATCTTTTAGTTATATGGTTGTAGAGAGAAGAAGAAGATAGAAGAAAATTCAGTCATCCATCTCTCTCTTGTGTCTTGTTCTCTCTCGTTTCTGTGTGTTTTCTTGCAAGGAACTCAAGCTCTCCCTCTCCCCTACATTCTTTTTTCTTTTTTAAAATGGGGCAATCTAGGACCCATGTGGAGTGGGGGGCATGCTATAGAGGTCCTAGTCCACTATGGGAGGCTAATCAGGGCCATTAGTAGAAGCCTGGCAAGGATAGCCTTAATTTATGAAATCTTAGGGCCATCCTCGTAGAGTTGGGTGGCCATTTGGGACCCATGTGAAGTGTGGGGCATGCTTTTTTAAAATGCAAGGCCCCACATGCAGTGAGGGTGGCATCTAAGCTCTATAGGGCCATCAGCTCCAAGGCTAGCAAGGATGGCTCTTCGTTTTTGAAAAGAAGGGCCATCCTCGCCAACCTTTGGCTCTTGGCCTTGCAGGGGCTATGCTCCCCCATTCCACATGGGGCTTCTATAGGGACAAGGAACTCCATATAAAAAATTTCATGGGCATAAAAAAAAAGCCTTCTTTGCTTCATTTTTTTGTGATCGGTGCATCGAGGTCAGCAGTCCTAGAAAATAGGCTTCACATCATCCAAAAGATCGTGTGGCACATCATAGGTGGTTCAAGGTCCTAAGAGCTCTTCCTACAACCTTTTGAACTCCACATCCAAGATCTTGTTGAAATTTGAGCAAAATGATGAGCTATGGTGGATCATACACTAGAATCAACATGATTAACAAAGTGATTAAGAAATGATTAAGACGTAATTAGTGAATAATTAGCAGATAGATTAATGTAGGCATGGATACTCAAAAACCAGCAAATTCTCATTAGGGCTATGCCTCAATTTATAGTGTTTACATCAAGCATCAAATCCCCTTGATTTCTCCATGATTCACTCCCTGAATATCTCCACCTCTTGCCTGATTCTCTCCACCTCTTCTCTTTTCCCTGAATATCTCCCAGAATATCTCCACACTCCTAAATTCCCTCATGCTACCCATTATTCTCTCCCAGTAGATTCTCCTAACCTTTTCACAGGTTCTTTCACAATTACATCTCCTCTTTTACAGCCTCTATCCAAGAGCTTGTTCCCACACACACCCTATTCACTTGTATATTTCAACACCTCCCCTCAAGTGAATAATCCTAGTACACCTAGACCCTATACCAAGTTTGCCACCCTTTACTTGGAAGTCCGCGACCAGTGTCTACTCCTCCCCTCAAGTTATCTCAGCACACCTGGACCCTGTATCAAGTTTCTTTCTTACTTGACAGTCCGCGACCAGTGCCTCAAGTCCCTAAACTCCATAGTCCTTGACACTCTCTCTCTCTATGTGTCCAAGGCTACTATAAGTGCCCGCGACCTTGACTAAAGTGCTCACACATACATCTACTACATGGCCTACATCATCGGTGGCTCAGAGGTGGTTTTACTTTATTGGGGCAGGTTACATTGGGTTGTGGGGTCTCTCTCTCTCTCTCTCTCTCTCTCTCTCTCTCTCTCTCTCTCTCTCAGAGATTTTCACATGGCTCCTCACTTTTTGGAGCCTCACATCTTCTCTTGTCTTCAGTCTTCTTCTCGTGGCAGCATCTCTCCACGCGTCCGTCTCTTCTTTCAGTCTTCTTGGGGCAGCTTCTCTTCTTGTGGCAGCTTCTCTTCTCGTGTCCATGTCTTCCTTCAGGTCTTCTTCTCGGTGTGGATCCTCTTCTTGGGAAGAGATATTCTTCTTCTTTCATGGCTGGGGCCATGAGCTCGTCCGTCAGGTCATTTTGCTCCATGTGAGCAACATGTTTCAATGTTTTGCTGACAGTTCCTTTGGGCTTTTTATGTTTATTTTGTATCATTATGCAATGCAAACCCAAATTTATGCGGGAGGTCTTACCTCTTGCCTTAATCTGGACAAGGGCAGTGTCTGTTCCCATTTTTACACTGATAAAATGTGCCCAATACATAATGCGTATAGCATTCATTCTCATGCACATTCCAAATGCAATTCTGGCTGTGAGTAATCTTGAATTTGAGTGAGATTTACAGGCATTAACCAAGGGTTAAATGCAAAATGATGATTTTCACAATTTTATCAGCACAATTTTCCCAGAAATTACACTAAATTAAGGGTAACCAATTTGTACGGGATGGTTGGAGTATCAAACCAACTCCGATTTGAAATCTGAAGTTATAGGGATCTGTATCAGATACCTAATGGTTAATTTGAACCCTCAATTGCACCAAAGTACAGTGATTAGCACTGATTAATCACTGATTAGCAAATTAATGCTCTAGTTTGTGTGCAGAAAACAGAGTATGCGGGGAGCTCAGATCTGGTGCCTTCCACTTCAAATGAGCTCAAATGCTTTCAAAGGCATCAATAGCAATGAGTCTAGTAGAGGATTAAGCCAAGAAACACAAGATTTGACCAAATAATGAAAGCTTAATCTCTGTTTTACCAAAGTCACCTGCAGATTTGATGAAGAGCTTGGATCTCTCTGTAGACTTGATGAAATTGATTTCTGTCTTCACCAGCTTGTAGAGCATGCTTGATTACCCTTTGTGCTAAGAGGAATTGAAGACATTCGAACTGAGCAAGTAGTAATGGCAAAAATTGCAGAGAAAAAAGGCGCCTGCAAAATTAGCGATTTCTCCCAAACGCCTTCGCGTTTTGCTACGCCGTTTGATGTGCTTGTAGCTAGATGTATTAGCTAGCTTGTGCTAAGAGGGCATAGCCTAATATTGATTGTGCATGGAGAATAGAGTCCTCCACTGGCTGGGGGTGAAGGGGAAGAGTGAAAGCTTACTAAAAAATTGATTTTTTGCTAATTATTTTACTAATCCTAATTAATTCACTAATGGGCTCATAAATCTAGTTGATTCTAGGCATGGCTCTGATACCATGTTGAAATTTGAGCAAAATGATGAGCTATGGTGGATCATACACTAGAATAAACATGATTAACAAAGTGATTAAGAAATGATTAAGACGTAATTAGTGAATAATTAGCAGATAGATAAATGTAGGCATGGATACTCAAAAACCAGCAAATTCTCATTAGGGCTATGCCTCAATTTATAGTGTTTACATCAAGCATCAAATCCCCTTGATTTCTCCATGATTCACTCCCTGAATATCTCCACCTCTTGCCTGATTCTCTCCACCTCTTCTCTTTTCCCTGAATATCTCCCAGAATATCTCCACACTCCTAAATTCCCTCATGCTACCCATTATTCTCTCCCAGTAGATTCTCCTAACCTTTTCACAGGTTCTTTCACAATTACATCTCCTCTTTTACAGCCTCTATCCAAGAGCTTGTTCCCACACACACCCTATTCACTTGTATATTTCAACAGATCTCGTTCTCAGGAGTAACATCAGGAACTTAGGTGATAACAAATACGCTCATCCATGCTGGTGCCATCATTTCGGCCGATCATTGATCTGAGGTGAAACATCTTGGACATCAAAGTCAAAGAAGTCATCATCGGCATCTTGGATGAGCATGTAGGAAGCTCCTCGTCCCTCATGCCTAAGACCTCAAGTAAATCTTGCATGTGCAAATACTCCACACCATCTATGGTGATGGCACTCCATGATGTAAGACATGGGTCATGACTGGGGGGGAGGGGGGCACACTTTGCCATCAAGTCTCTGTGCTGTCTCCTCCTCAAGGTCGAGAGTCATCTCAACAAGCTCCCTCTCTATGTATGTCAAATATTGATCATCATGTCTAGGATCATCCTCACTAGGCGCCTCCTCAAAGTCAGAGCACGAAATGTAAATGGAAAAAGCAATATCCCGTTCAATTAGATCGATCAAAATAGGCTCTTTGTAGGAGGTAGAAGTGAAGGTTGTGCGAATATATGGGGGGCACACTGGCGCTCTCTTGACCACCTTCTTATGACTATCTCCACTCTCTTGGAGAAGATTATGTCGTCCAAAGGTACCCAACGAGAGGTACAAGGATGGAGAATATGATATTATCACATCCTGCATGTAAAACATAGCATGCACTGTGCTAGTGGTAGGCTCTAGAGCGGTAAAACAAGCTCTCTAGCTTGATGTTGGGTAGATCTAGTTCCTAATGTGAGCATATCTAGTGTTAGAGATTCACTAAGAAAAAGCATCATGAGAAACCATCAAGAGGGAGTGCTAGGAAAGCTAAGGAGAGTAGGCAAGATGGTAGAGAGTAAGAGAATACAATATGAGAATAAGCCCTAGTTATTGATATTTATACTTATACTAAACCTATCTTATACTTATAATTAAACTTATTTATACTTATACTAAACCTATCTTATACTTATAATTAAACTTATCAGGCTTTCCTTTAAATGATCCTTTGGTTCTCAGATACATTTGTATCCATTTATACTTATTGTAAAGATCTTTAACCCATCTCCCTTCATCATATGTCCTATTGACAACCTCTCTGGACTATATATTACTTACTTTATCTTGTTTGTCAGCTACAAGCACAAAACACAAAGCAAAGATCAATATCCATATAGAAAACTAGCATTTGATTGGATTAAGAATTAAAAATCCTAACATTAGACCAAAATAAAAATCTTAGCTCTACCAACCCTACACTAGTACAATACTATTTAGATTAATACAACTTGTAAAACCAAGCATCTACAATAAAATTCTAACATAAAAATAAAATAAAAACTTTTATGTTACCAATCCTAAACTTATGAAATAATCTAATTGAACACATGCTACAACATAATCAACAATAATGCATTGTTGCTACACAACCTTCTCTCTCCTTTAAAGTTAATTTAACATTGACATTACCAAAGACCTAACCGCATATGGCATGGCCAATATAGCTTAGAATGCAAATAGATACGTTGACCCTACCATTGTTATGTCTATTCTTCATGATTCATTTTTACATCTACTATTGCTATGTCTATTCTTCATGCTTCATTTTTACGTCTACCTATTGTTATGTCTATTCTTAATGTTGACATGTACATATTTGACTCTTCATCTATATATCATTTTTCTTGCCATCCAATAGTACTGAACTTCCAATCCTAGTGTAGAGTGTACAAAACTCCACCATTTTGGATCATAGATAGGAGCTTCTAGAGCTCTTTATTCTAGACAACTTGCCTTCATCAGTGTTTACTATCTTAAATGTTGTACACACTAGTCTAGAGTGGTTCCAAACACACTTCTATGATACATTTTTATACCTCAAAATTCATGAAAGCATGGCATTATTAAGTTATACCAATATATATATAAATATCTACAAGCCATCTTTACTTAATGATTTTACCTTGGAGACAAAGTATCCCTAGCTTGTAGATCAAGGTGAGTAGGCCTAATTAAAGACATTTTTTAATTCCAAGAAGACAACACCACACCTAAGTTGATGAGGGAGGAAATGGTCAATGTACGCCTCCATTTACATACTTAGTAATGCTGAAATATGGTGCATGCCATGTCATGTATGGGGCACATGTATGTGAGAGCTAGGTAGATGGAGCCTTAGGTTGTCTCATGAAGGCTAAGGTTATTGTAATGAAAGGGGCTTGAGTTTGTACATAAGGAGAGGCTCATGGGCATGGATATGATCGAGAAAGTATGAGGCCCAACATCAATGTGAGTGTGAAAAGGTGGGCAAGTATATAAGTGAATTTTCTTGGAGCTCTATGCTTCTATGGCTATGGTGGTACTCCCTTGAGTGCATGTGGTACTCCATCATGAGTGCATGTGGTACTCCATCTTGAGTGCATTCTCTTTCTTTCTTTCTCCATCATTACAGTGGTATCAGAGCTTTGTCTTTGATCCAAAATTTTTGCATTTTCTTGATTTTCTTGGAGTTTCTTGAAAAAAATTGATTAATGTTTTGGGGGGCTATGGGTCAGTGTGGACCAAAAATTGGGGCAGCTGCTCTAAAATTTGAGGGACATGACCAAAATTCAGGGAAATCTAAACTAATCATGATTATTAAGGCCTTAATCCAAAATGTTTATGCTCTTCCCTTCTTCTCCGCATGTTTGATTCTGAGGGAAAATAGGGTTTCATCCTCTTGCCATTGAGGATCAACATTGTTTTAGGGTTTTGATGAAGCATATCAAGATCTTTCAAATGAGCTAAATAATTTGTGCTACACGTTTGCTTGCCCATGGAGAATCGTAGACTGACGTGTGTTGTTTCTATGCTATTTTGATGTCGTTTCGTTCAATTGACGGGTCGTGGAGCAAGCCTAAGCTTGCTTAAGCTTGGCAACAAAAGACTCAAACGGCTGTGTTTTTATTGCGCATTGTCATCGGGTGTTGGCGTGAAGAGTGGTGTCCTCCAAGCTGCGAATGAGCATGATAATGATCATCTCCTTCAAATTTTCAACACTCTATGTTGTTATGCCTTTGAATGCCATTGATAAAAGCATTGAATGATGGCATTTTCAGCTCTTTGAACACTATGATCTCAAGCCTTTTGAAACTTCTCCTCAAGATATTTGGACACCATGGATTGAAGTTTTTGATTGCCAATGCTCCAAACATTTGCATGCTACATGCAATGGTGGTATGCCCATGATATGTGGAAGCTTTTTCATGGCCATTATATCTACCATTGAGGTGATTTTGGAATGCATTACATGAGCTCTTGCTTAGCATTAAGAAAGCTTTTGTTTAAGCATGAAGCAAGCATCACACTTTTGGTGTTCATTGAGCCATTGGAACTTCTACTTGCCATTTGGTTCATAGCTTGCTCATTGATGAGGGCTATGGAATAAAGGCAAAGGGTTGAAGTGATATACATTAAACTGTGAGGTGTGGTTCCATATTGTTGCCAAATACTAGCACCTAAAGCAAGCACATGCATGTGTCTACATGAGAAAATAGGATTCATTTGCCTTGGGATTCACATGATGTTGGATGCTATTTGGATGTTGTTTTTGTGGTGATTTGGTGTATCGGAGCTACTTTGGATGATTAGGGAAAGCATGAGTACATGCTCTTTGTAATGGATAAAATTAAAATAGCATGAGTCATGCTAAACACATTGTAAGTGCTCCTACCTTATCTTTTTGAAGCTACATCCACATACACCTCACTTGTACTCTCACTTTAATTCCTAGTATCTAGTATGCTTGTGAGGGTATCTTGGGCATTGGAGGAGAGGCATGGGGGGAGCATGGCATCAACTCTCCTTGTCGTGATGAGTGCATTTGGTAAAGTGGCAAGGAGGGGGATTAGCCTAGATTTGGACTAGGTACGAGGGTGGGAAGGCTTGGCCGGGAGATCGGCAAACATAAATCGCTCCTTCGACACACACTATTGCAAGCATGCCGAGGCTATGGAAGCCAAATGTCACTTGATTGAGCATGCCATGTATACTTGATAGTGGTCCAAGCATAAGAGTTGCATGAGTAAGTGTATGCTTTTGATATAGTGATTACTTGGGGCATTATATCATGATTGGACATTGGGCAGGTGCTTATGGATTTTGATTGAGATTTGGTCCAAATTACGGGGAGATTATGGTAAAATTTTTGTGAATTCCCTACATTCTGCAGTGTGTACAAAATTGCAATTCAATCCCAAACCGTTCAAGATCTCTCAAGGGTATTTGGAATCCTTGAAAGGGTGTCTTTGAGGAAAACCTAACAAGCCATCATGTGGTTGATTCGGACACCATCTCAGGGTGCAAAGGGGACAGCTTGGTTAGACTGAAAACCCTAATTCAATCAAAAATAGTACAGACTGAATTTAAGCTGTTTACATAGCCTAAGAGCACTACCTAAGAGCTTCCAAATGAGCCAACAAGTTCCCAATTTCGTTACCATTTGAATGGTTGACCTCACATAGTTTACTTTTAGACAAAAGTCAAAATAGAGAGGTATAGGTGTGCTCAAAGTGGTGATTCAGGGTGATAGGAGTGTTTCTCCCATCAAGGCGAACATGGCAAACTAAAGAACTCCCAATTTGGTTGTCGTTTGCTATACTAACCACTTGGTAGCATGGGAAACCGGGGAAGGCCATCGAGATCTCAAGCATAAAAGCCCGTGAGAAGACAACCAAGCTCATGTGATGATGCCAATGAAGTGGTTTGTGATGACATGGTACGTGGGGGCAAGTGGTGAGTGATAGGGATGTCAAGTTCATGAGCCATTTTTGGAAGAGTGTGTTGCATGCAAATGAAGATCAATGCAAATGAAGATCAATACAAGGAAGCAACAAAAAAGATACTTGGGGCTCTTGTAAAGAGTTCCACTTTGTAGATGAATGTGGGAGAGGGCTTCACAATAATCCCACATGGGAACTTTTGAGAGTTCTAGAATTTTTGTATAAAAGGTGGCTCATTTGAGAGCATGGACACATTGGGCATACTCATGTTTGAGCTCTCTTGAGACTAGCTCTCCCTCTTCTTCCATAGAGGTGCAAGCTCATCTCTCTCCCCAGCTACATTATTGTAAGTCTATTCTTTTGTTAATGCAATGAGTGATGTTTGTCTCTCTTCTCATGTCTATTCTCTAGTAAGCATGTTTCTTTGTTGTTGATAGCTTCAAGGTGTGAGTGTCTTTGATTCCATGGGGACCACACTCACTCCAAGTACAGCCTATCATCTGCAAATGGATGGCCAAACTGAGAGGGTGAACAAGTGGCTTGAAATCTATTTGAGACACTATTGTTATGACACCCAATCTTCATGGGATAAATGGCTGCACTTAGCTGAATTTTGCCATAACAATACCTATCACATGATTATTGGTATATCTCCATTTAAAGCCATGTATGGGTATAAGGTGCATGTATCTTCCATTGCATTCAATGAGGAAAAGGTGAATCATCAAGCCAAAGAGGAGATTGAGAAGATGTGTGCAATATTGCAAAGGTGCAAGGATAACATGGCTAAGATGGCACAAAACCAAATGAAGCAATATGCTAATGAATCGAGGAAGCATGTGGAGTTCAAGGAAGGGGATTATGTATTCCTAAGAATCCCTAAGTCAAGGTATGCTTCTTTGAAGGGAGACACCAATACAAAGCCTGCTCATCGCTTTTATGGACCATACAAGGTGTTGAGAAGAATTGGTGAAGTAGCCTATCAATTGTTGTTACCTTCTACCACAAGGATCCACAATGTGTTTCATGTGTCACATTTGAAGAAGTATGTGGGGCCTCAATTGGAAGTGATTGATGAATTGCCTCCAATGGATGAAGAGGGAATGATTCTATATGTGGTGGAGAAGGTGATTGGAATGAGGGAAAGACACCTTCGTAATAGGTCTATTGTTGAGTACCTTGTGAAGTGGAGAGGCTTGCCTAATTAAGAAGCTTCTTGGCAATCCGAAGGCTTCATGAAAGACCATCAAGAGCTTCTACAAGCAATGAATCAAAGTGGATGAAGTGGTATAGCTGTTCGATGTCTTTGAACAGCTATTTGCATGTATTTGGATGACGATATGAAGGATGCCATTGCTGTAAATTTACTATATGGACAGCCATGGTCATTGGTATACTTCACTACTCATCAATCAAAGTTCAACAAGACTTCACGGGCTTATGAATATCATGGAGGGTAGTCCATATGTACATCAAATAAGTGGACAGTTCTCTGTCGAGTTCTCTTGTGTAAGACATTTTTGGAATTGGAACAAATGTACTTCCACATTCATGAGGGAAGTCAAGAAGAATTCCAACAGCCCATACATTACTCCATACATGGTTTCAAGGAAGAAACCTTTGGGTGGGGATGGTTTGTAATGAAAGGGACTTGAGTTTGTACATAAGGAGAGGCTCATGGGCATGGATATGACCGGGCAAGTATGAGGCCCAACATTAATGAGTGTGAAAGGTGGGCAAGTATATAAGTGAATATTGTAACTAAGGGCATTAATCACTTTTTGACTAATCAAATCATATTTTCTTGGAGCTCTATGCCTCTATGGCTATGGTGGTACTCCCTTAAGTGCATGTGGTACTCCATCATGAGTGCATTCTCTTTCTTTCTGTCTCCATCATTAGAGTTATTTGGGCATTAGAATGGATGAATATAAGAAGCAGTCAATGGTCAAAAAGTAGGTACATGGAAAGTGCAAGGGTCAAAAAGTAGGCACATGGAAAGTGCAAGGGTACACAAGGCATGTGGGCATTTGTGAACACATGGATAGCACAAGGGTGCATGGAGCATGTGGATGAGAGCTCTATGAGAACTATAAGTGGATGTATCAAGCCTATTTTCTTAATGAAAAATGTGATTATGTGATTAGTGCTAATCCATACCTTGTTCATCCTCATGAGTGTCAGGGTGGTTGCAAGATGAGGTTATCTAGTTTCATGTAGTGGGCGCCCTTGGCTTTAGCTGGAAAATAGGCATTTTTTCAAGAAGAATAGCCAATCTCTCCTAGTTAGCCAAGGAATTTAACTTCAAGGTCTTCTAATGAAACATCATATGCAAAGTTGGGCACCTAAAACTATAATCTGATCGAATATCCAATAATTGCAGATCCCCTTTTCTTTGGGAACCAAAATTGTATACAGCCCCTGTCTCGAAGGTTTAGACAGATAGTACAGTGAATGTGAGTAAATTGCCTATAACTTTTACATTATTACTCATATGATATTTCCACTTTGCATATCACAAACGCAAATAACATAGAGCTTAACTTGATTTATCGAGTAATTTTTGATGTGTTCTACTATTTTCTATATTATTTAAAAGGTATTAGAATTATTAAAAAACATACTATTTTATCCTCCCACCACATCTACCATTTAAAATGCTCAAATTTTATGGATCTAGTGATGATTAGAGTGGAAAAGATTAGTATAATGTGGGTATAAGGTAAAATTATAAATCTAACGGTTGGATTTTTGTAGATTTACTTTGGAAAATTTGTTATGATTGTTAGAGGCCCATTAAATCAATTGTAATTTAATTCTAGAAAATTAAATATTGAATCTTTCAATCTAAAAACTCTAGGTATCAATACGCTTGTTGCCATGAATTTATTAAAAAAAATTTAGCTTAATTTGAGTATGGGAAGGTCCATTTTCAATCCTCCCAAGTGAAAATTCCCATATTGTGTCCACTCTCCCCTTTTCAAGTCTAAAACCAATGCTAGTTAGGTTTGGAAATCTAGGCTTGGTAAACTTCAAAGCTTAGGTATCATTCCATGTGTGAGGCTTGGGTAGGCACAAATCTTATATATGCATGCCACTTTATGTCCACATAAGCTTCGAGAGGATCCACATAAGCAGCTTGCCACCTCCACCCTCCATGTCAACATGGTCAACCTAGTTGACTCCCCACCTCATCATCCTAGTCATTAATGCCACATCTTCTTGCCACCTTTGCATGCCACCTCGCACTTGGTGACATGGCATGCCACATCAACCATAATAGTGCCACATGTCAAGAGAATGCCACGTGTCTACACGCATGTGACACGTGGCATATTTTTGAAAAAGTTAATTTAGTAATTTAGAGAAATAGAATATATAATTTTAAATAATAAAATATATATAACTTATTAAATAAAAGAAATTAAAATCACTAATTTTAAAGGATTATATTTTGGTATTAGATCAATAATAATATTATTAAAGTTTATATTATTCAATTTAAAAAAATAAATTTTTAAGTTTAATATTTCTTTTATGTAGAATAAACCTTTGAATAAAATTTAAAAAAAAATACATTATTAAAAAAAAGTAGTTATATAATTATAAAATAAAAGATATATTTATATATCTAGTAATGATAAATATTTAGACTTGTTAATAAATATTATTAATAATATTAATTTTTAAGTGGATAATAGTTTATCTTTAATTATCTTTATGTAGTGGATAACCTATTTTTCCTATATAATCACACATCTCTAGTACTATCCCACACTTATCTCTAGTACTATCCCATCATTGAGCCTTTATAATTTTTTCTCTCTTAGCTTCCTTGAGAATGGGTTCTCAAAGTCATAGGAGTCGGAAACATGATAGGACTAGACTTCCCCCTGTCCACCAAGTTCAAGAGGAGGAGAGGAAAAGGGTAGCTTGTGAGAGAAAGAGAGAGTGGAGAGCACGTCAACAAGCAACACCTTCCGTTGGCGATGATCCAAGCCTTGCTCCTTCTCTTCCACTTCCTCTCCCTCCGCTCTCTTCCCTCCCACTACCCCTTAGTTTAGATAATCCACATGAACCCGCCCTTCCTGAGTCCCCTTCTCTTCTACAAGGACCCACCTCCCCTCCTTTGGGCGCCCATCGTGTGGATAGGAAAGAACTATCAATATCAGGGGCACATCGTCGTGCCCAAGCAATCTTCCATTCCTATTTCAAAGACCTCACACCTTCATCACACAGGCATGTGTGCTTGATGCTTTGATTGATCTGCCCAACATGGCCAACTGCAGGGCGCTTTTCGACATTGGAGGTCGAAGAGAGAGGAAAGCTGGCATGGCGGTGCTACAAAGTGTTCGTCATTCCTATATAGTTAACAAGAAGAGGAACTCTGCGGACGCTTTGGCTACTCGACGGGCTATTGTGGCAGCCATAAGTAGCTCTCAAATGAAGGGTAAGGTTAGTGCCACATCTCGCATCCTTTCCATAGCACCACACAAACTTAGAGTTGGGTCTATTAGATGACAAAGTTTAGATGCCAATGAGGTTGGTGCTTTGTGGGAGCGAGTAGTGGTCGTGTAGCTAGGCATGATCGCCTACTAGATGAAACCACTAGAACCTTGATAGAAAGTTTTTGGGAGGAGAATTGTCGTGCCTCGCCAGTTTTCAAGAAAGCTTTGCATAAGAGAGTGACAAGAGGAGTGTTCATTGAGCACGGTGCTTTGGCTTCGTATCCAGAGCTTAAAATTGGGCAAAGGTCATTTGAGGGGTGTAAGCCTTGGTTTGTGAGGTACTCACGTTCACGTTAGCGTGACACATGTTGTTGTCGCTACCATGTTGAGTTCAAACTTTTTTATGATGTGTTCTGTTCTCTTAGTGGGCATAGAGAGTTGCCTCGTAGTCCTCATGATTTCATCCACTCTCTTTTGTGTGCACGCATGGAGGATGCCCAGTTCCATAAGATGCCTTCTGTGGAGAGCAATTGCACATCATGTGGTTCACTTGCACATCTACAGATGGTAGATCTTGATGCAAGTGACCAAGAGATAGTGCCATGGCAATGTTATGAGTATGTGACACACTAGCTCCAGAGTGGTGGACAGTCCAGAAAGTTGCAGCTCGTGGACAAACATACACCACGTTGTCACTTCATAGCCACATTTAGGGAGTAGATCTACCCCTATATACGGCACAGTCATTGTGCCAAGTGGCAAGATCGTCAGTTCCGAGCATGCCTGGCAGAGTTTCCTATTGGTGTGGTCTTCTCTGTGATTGATTTTGCAGAGAACTACACCTTCACACCTTTTCAGGAGATACAATCTGAGTATTACTTCTCAGAGCAGGTAATGGTTATATTTCATAATATTTGTTTCGTGTTTGAGCTATATTACTTATTTGCTTTTTTGTGTCCTAAACGTTTGTATTGCTTACCTCACCACGTTTTTTGTGTCCTAAACGTCTGTATTGCTTACCTCATTGTGCCAAGTGGCAAGATCGTCAGTTCCGAGCATGCCTGGCAGAGTTTCCTATTGGTGTGGTCTTCTCTGTGATTGATTTTGCAGAGAACTACACCTTCACACCTTTTCATGAGATACAATCTGAGTATTACTTCTCAGAGCAGGTAATGGTTATATTTCATAATATTTGTTTCGTGTTTGAGCTATATTACTTATTTGCTTTTTTGTGTCCTAAACGTCTGTATTGCTTACCTCACCACGTTGCTATTATGGTCAGAGACTCATGTAGATGGGATAGCGAGTACCCTGGAGACCCGTGTCATTATTCGAGAGTATCATTTCTATATCAGTGATGATCGTTCACATGATACACATTTTGTGCAGCATTGTTTTCGTCTCCATGATGTTTTTTTAGGAGATTGGGGGATCATACGTGGCCAGCGATGGGTTTGGTCGGATGGTTGTGGGCACAGTTCAAGTCATCACGACAATTCTATTGGCTCTACAAGTAGTACTTATGGTTCTCTTATATTTGCAATTAAACTAAATTCACTAGAATATCTTAAAGAAAACAATAACTAAGACTATCTTTTATGGATTTATAGGTGGCATGTGCAGTCTAGTATCCCAGTGATTTGGTCATTCTTTGAGACTGGTCACGGGAAGGGAGAGCATGATGGTGCGGGCACGTGTGTGAAACGTGCCCTGAGACATCATCAGCTGTGGCAGGATGCTCAGCGGTTCAGAGATGCAGGCCATGTAGTCGAGTGGTGCTCCCAACATTTGTGTGGGAGTGTAGAATCATCGTATCCCAAACGTGATGCTCGGATTATCAGGAGATTTTTTTGGCATGTGGATGGTGGCATGATTGACCGTAGAGCCTCCCATGATTGTGACACAGTACCTGGCACCTTGGGCTTACATTCCATCAGGATCACGTGCATGGTGGCCCCCCCCACGATTTACACACGACGGTTTGCATGCTTCTGTGGAGCATGTATGGATGGCGATTGGTCACATTGTGCCTCGAGAGGATGGGCAGATGCATGGATACAGACATTCCTCTCCCCCGAGCATCCTTTACATCTAGTGTTGTTTGATGAGCACACAGGTCCTGCGTTCATGGGTCAGTTAGATGACCTGACATATTTGTTACAAGAGAGTGATGTATTTGCTGTTATTGCCAGTGAGGGAAATAGCGAGGGAGTAGACTACTATCTGATGAGTTGCACTAGGCCAAAGTGCATCTTTGACCAGGATACATTGGATGATCATGGGTTTTCTTTTGACGCCCATAGCATGATTGTGGCAGGCTAGGTCTACCAGCAGATTCGACTTCATCGGGGGAGTCTTGAGTTCCAGCAGCGGAAGTGGGAGTTAGAGGCATTTCAGTTCTCTCATCTAGTGGTTGCTACCAGGCTCACTCTTGATTGAGTACAAAGCCGAAAACACAGTTCTCACCCTCGTTTTCGACTTCGAGTGGATGACCATGAGAGCATTCTAGAGCAGTTGAGAGCTAGAGAAGGTGCTGCTGGACTAGATCTCTATCTTGATAGTGACTAAACTCAGACTAGCTGGGTTAGCTCACTTACATTGTACTTAGATTTTTTGGGAGTGACTAATCTCAGAATAGCTGGGGTAGCTCATTTTCAAAATACCTTGATCTTTTGAGTTAGTGGCTAAACCCAGAGTGGCTGTGTTAGCTCACATTCTGATGTACTTAGTTGATGTTTATATCATTATGAGTTTTCTCATTATTGAGGATCATTGCATTTTAGTTGAAAATCACCATCACCATATTGTTTGTTGAAAATCACCAAACTTTGCAAGCATTAATTACTAACCCGAACATGCTCCGATCATGACCAAACTTTGCAAGCATGTGGGGGTAGCCCCCCCCCCCACATGCTTGAAAAGTTGGGTCCCCATTGGAGCATGTTTGGGTACGATGGTATGGGGAAGGCCCGAATTTTCCATGGTCTCTTACGCACCGAGAGACTTGAAAAATCCACACTGGCTGCTAATTACCAATCCAAACATGCTCCGATTGTGACCAAACTTTGCAATCATGTGGGGTTGGGCCCCTCCCACATGCTTGCAAATTTTGGTTCCTATCGGAGCATGTGTGGGTATGATGGTATGGGGAAGCCCCCAATTTTCCATGGCCTCTGAAGCACCAAGAGACTTGAAAAATCTACACTGGGGCTGCTAATTACTAATCCAAACATGCTTTGATTGTGACCAAACTTTGCAAGCATGTGGGGGGACCCTTTGCAAGCATGTGGAGGTGGGTCCCCCCACATGTTTGCAAAGTTTGGTCCCCATCGAAGCATGTTTGGGTACGATGGTATGGGAAGGACCCTTTGCAAGCATGTGGAGGTGGGCCCCCCCACATGTTTGCAAAGTTTGGTCCCCATCGAAGCATGTTTGGGTACGATGGTATGGGAAGGCCCGGATTTTCCATGGCCTCTTAAGCACCAAGAGACTTGAAAAATCCACACTGGGCGCTAATTACCAATCCAAACATGCTTCGATTGTGACCAAGCTTTGCAAACATGCGGGGGTGGGCCCCTCCCACATGCTTGCAAAGTTTGGTTCCCATCGGAGCATGTTTGGATTGGTAATTAGCAGTGTAGATTTTTCAAGTCTCTTAGTGCTTAAGAGGCCATGGAAAATCCGGGCCTTCCCCATACAAAGTTTGGTTCCCATCGGAGCATGTTTGGGTACGATGGTATGGGGAAGGCCCGGATTTTCCATGGCCTCTTAAGCACTAAGAGACTTGAAAAATCCACACTGGCTCCGATTATGACCAAACTTTGCAAGCATGTGGGGGTGGGTCCCCCCACATGCTTGCAAAGTTTGGTCCCCATCTGAGCATGTTTGGGTACGATGTGGGGAAGGCCCGGATTTTCCATGGCCTCTTAAGCACCAAGAGACTTGAAAAATCCACACTGGCCGCTAATTACCAATCCAAACATGCTTCGATTGTAACTCTGCAAACATGTGGGGGTGGGCCCCTCCCACATGCTTGCAAAGTTTGGTTCCCATCGGAGCATGTTTGGGTACGATGGTATGGGGAAGGCTCGGATTTCAAATGGCCTCTTAAGCACCAAGAGACTTGAAAAATCGGCACTGGGCGCTAATTACCAATTCAAACATGCTCTGATTGTGACCAAACTTTGCAAGCATGTGGGGGTGGGTCCCGCCCACATGTTTGTAAAGTTTGGTCCCCATCGGAGCATGTTTGGGTATGATGGTATGGGGAAGGCCAGATTTTCCTTGGCCTCACCAAGAGACTTGAAAAATCCACACTGGCCGCTAATTACCAATCAAAACATGCTCCGATTGTGACCAAACTTTGTAAAAATGTGGGGGTGGACCCTTCCCACATGCTTGCAAAGTTTGGTTCCCATCGGAGCATGTTTGGGTATGATGGTATGGGGAGAGCCCGGATTTTCCATGGCCTCTTAAGCACCAAGAGACTTGAAAAATCCACACTGGGGACTAAATACCAATCCAAACATGCTTCTATTATGACCAAACTTTGTAAACATGTGGGGATGGGCCCCTCCCACATGCTTGCAAATTTTGGTTCCCATCGGAGCATATTTGGGTATGATGGTATGGGGAAGGCCCGGATTTTCCATGGCCTCTTAAGCACCAAGAGACTTGAAAAATCCGCACTAGCTACTAATTACCAATCTAAACATACTCCGATTGTGACAAAACTTTGCAAGCATGTGGCAGTGGATCCCATGCTTGCAAAGTTTGATCCCCATCGGAGCATGTTTGGGTACGATTGTATGGGGAAGGCCCGGATTTTCCATGGCCTCTTAAGCACCAAAAGACTTGAAAAATCCACACTCGCCGCTAATTACCAATCCAAACATGCTTCGATTGTGACCAAACTTTGCAAGCATGTGGGGGTGGGTCCCTCCCACATTCTTGCAAAGTTTGGTCCCCATCGGAGCATGTTTGGGTACGATGGTATGGGGAAGGCCCGGATTTTCCATGGCCTCTTAAGCACCAAGAGACTTAAGAAATCCACACTAGCCTGCTAATTACCAATCCAAACATACTTCGATTGTGACCAAACTTTGCAAACATGTGGGGGTGGGCCCCTCCCACATGCTTGCAAAGTTTGGTTCCCATCGGAGCATGTTTGGGTACGATGGTATGGGGAAGGCTCGGATTTTCCATGGTCTCTTAAGCACCAAGAGACTTGAAAAATCCACACTGGCCGCTAATTACCAATCCAAACATGCATCGATTGTGACCAAACTTTGCAAGCGTGTAAAGCCGCACTGGCCGCTAATTACCAATCCAAACATGCTTTGATTGTGACCAAACTTTGTAAGCATATGGGGGTGGGTCCCCCCACATGCTTGCAAAGTTTGGTCCCCATCGGAGCATGTTTGGGTACGATGGTATGGGGAAGGCCCGGATTTTCCATGGCCTCTTAAGCACCAAGAGACTTGAAAAATCCGCATTGGCCGCTAATTACCAATCTAAACATGCTCCGATTATGACTAAAACTTTGCATGCATGTGGGGGTGGGCTCCCCCCACATGCTTGCAAAGTTTGGTTCCCATTGGGGCATGTTTGGGTACGATGGTATGGGGAAGGCCTAGATTTTTCATGGCCTCTTAAGCACCAAGAGACTTGAAAAATCCACAGTGGGCACTAATTACTAACCTAAACATGCTGCGATCATGACCAAACTTTGCAAGCATGTGGGGGTGGGCTCCCCCCCACATGTTTGCAAAGTGTGGTTTTTCCCATCAGAGCATGTTTGGGTACGATGGCATGGAGATTTTCAACAAACAATATGATAGCTAAAGTGTTAAAAAATTTAAAAAAATCAAGAACATAAACTAAAATGTAATGATACTCAATAATGAAAAAACTCATAATGATATAAACATCAAATAAGTACATCAGAATGAAAATGAGCTATCCCAGCTAGTCTGAGGTTAGTCACTGCCCATAAATCTAAGTACAATGTAAGTGAGCTAACCTAGCTAGTTGAGTTTAGTCACTATCAACGGCAACCCAATCAAAATTGTCATCTCTAACTGCTGGTCGACGTGTGCATCGAGGCTGCTGTGTGCACGTCGAGGAGGCTGTGCCAGCTGCGGGGGTCGTCGAATGTTTGCGGGGAGGTCAGCCTCAAAGGCAGGATCATGAGCTGGTGCTAGTGTACTCAGGAGCTCACGAGTCCCATAAGCTGCTATAGCCCTCTCCCTCTCTCTACGTCGTGCTACTGCAAGACGTCTCTGTCTGTAAACCCAAAACTTATAATCAGCAATGGTACGTGTTTGCCACTCTGCTCGTGTAAGCTCCTTTGCTGTAAGGACACGCTGCTCATGAGAAGCAGCACTGCTACTAGCACCATCACACGAGGTGCCACTAGGACCAGCACCACCCACACGCTCGTATACTGTGATCTGGCTCTCGTGAAGGACTCTCTGGTATGCATCAAACTCATGTGCACTCCACTCAATCTCTGGAGGCACCTCAGGCTCCTGATCTCTATCATCGAAGGCGTCGAGTGTATGTCGCTAGGTCGACGCGTGCACAGCAAGAGGGACATGCTGAGAAGCGTACTAGCTCCTGGATGATGTAAGAAAAATGGAAAAAATGTCCAGATCCCAGGGCATATCCACCAGTACTGTCAATGTCCTCGATACATAAAGCGCAACAGGCATCACATAGGAATGGTGGTGCATCCTGAGGGAGAGGTCGTCGAAAAACCTCTGTAGTAACAGGCCGTGGATATAAAGGCAAGTAAGGCACTGTCACATCTGAGGATCTGCGGAACTCTCGAACATGCAGCATCAACTGCTCTACCCTATGCTGTGCAATCCGCTCCATAATCTGGTGATGCTGCACCTCAACTCTAGAACTCTCTACCTCAGTCCGAGCCTATGCAAAAAAGTAAAGCATAAAAATAATTGATTAGTCTCTCTCATTAGGTATTACTTAAAGAAATTTATAACTTAGGACCTTAATTATAACTCTTTTACGTGTAAGAGAAACCTACCTGCTGGATGTTAGACTCTCTCACATGTCGTGTCTCTGCAGTAGCTGCCTCTGCCGTCTGTAATGTAGCTCTAAGGCGGTCAATCTCCACTCTCACCTCTACCAACTCCTGAGTGAGTCTCTCAGTGGTAGGTGTGGGACCCTACGTGACACAATCAACCATGCCGCTCATGTAAAAATATAAAAAAGTACATATAAACATGCAAATAAATGACTAAAAAAACTTAAGAAACAAACGGCCAAGATACACTTTTAATTTTAGGGTTGGTGAAGGATCGACCGGCTGAGATTTGATATTAGTATCTCGTTCGAGGTACATGGACGGCTTAGATTTTAAGTCATTACCCACGACTGAGGTATGTCAACAGTCGAGATTCAGTAAATACCTCGATCGAGATATTTAAACGGCTGGGATCGCATCTTCCAATGTGCGTGAATGGACGGTGGTGGAGATTGCATCTCTGTACCTTGAACGAGATATTTGGATGGTGGACATTGCATCTCTGTACCTCGAACGAGATATGTGGATGGTGGAGATTGCATCTCTTTACCTCGAACGAGGTATTTCAATGGTCAAGATTTGATCTCAATATCTCGTTCAAGATATGTGGACGGTGGAGATTGTATCCCTATACCTCGAACAATGAATGGTCGAGATTTTATTTCAATATCTCGTTCGAGATACGTGGACGGTGGAGATGGGCTAGTCAAATATGCCTAGGGGGATACAGCGTGGCATTGATGTGGATCCGAGTGGCATGAATATCTCGATCGAGATAGTGTGGTGGCGGTGACCTGTATTGGTGACATGGATGATGACTGGAAACCCGGACGTGCTAGCGTGGCATTAGTTGGTATCTCGTTCGAGATATGTCGCTTTAGGCTTGGGAGGCACGTGTTGTTTTTTAATTCATGGCGATATCACGAACGAGGTACTCCGCCCGAGATACGTGGATGTCCCAATTTTAGAGAGAGTGAACGAAAGTGAGTATCCTCATCTTGCAATCGCTCGTTGACCAACTCTATACTCAAATTATGTATTCCTCCATCTTTCATCCACCATAGGCCTCTTTTCATCCACCATAGGCCTCTTTTCCTCATATTCAGGCACTCATCCTATTCAAATCCATGTAATTTAACAAGTAAACCATCCTCTTAACACCATCCAAACTCACTCCTCACTCATCACATGTAGGCCTTATCACAAACAAAATATGAGGAGCTAATCAAAATAGGTAATCCTTTGTTGAATTTGAAGCTGATGTGTAAAGCACTGTTGGAAATCACTTCATTCAACCTAGTAAGAAAGGACATACCTAGAGGCTTGTATAGATAATCTGCAAAAGCACCCTTGGATGCCATACCCAGCAACAAAGGACATACACAGAGACTTATACAGATAGTCTGCAACCATACTTGATCAGATCTCAATATCCATAGAATGGGAAGAGTTGATGTCTATGTCATGAGAGAAGGTATTTTATGGGTTATCTAACCCTCTACGTGATTTATTTGAAATACGCTTAATCAATTACATAATTATGCATAACTACAAGACATGCAAGCAGAAGCATCATGTCTAAAAAAGATCAAGGTATGTCAGCATAGACTATGATGATGTGAGCCTCTTGCCAATTGATGCATTTAACATACAACCTCCATGGCGTAAAGAGAATTCTTTATATAGAAAACACAAATGCAGATGCACTAGGTATAGAGAATTCTTTTATATAGAAGACACAATTATCGATGCACTGGGTAATATCTCCTAAGAATGAGAACTATTTAGCATCTTTAAAAGATTCCCTTACGTTTTTAAAGGGATCTTTAAAGATTCTCTTACCAGTTGTGAACCTCTTACCAATTGATGCATTTGACATACAACCTCCATGGCGTAAAGAGAATTCTTTTATATAGAAAACACAATTGCGGATGCACTGTGGTGGGTAATATCTCCATGAAAGCTATTTAGCATCTTTAAAAGATTCCCTTAAAAAGATTCTTTTTAGATCATACTTTGAAAAAACCATGATATTTGCATATAATCATATCTAAAAGTACACTAAATTTCTATGCTTTGGGATTTGCTAACATCGATCTAAAAGGGAAAATGTCCTTAAAATACACTTTATAAATTAAAAAAAGGTAAATCTAGAAAACTATTGATTAAAGTGTACAAAATAACCCCAAAATAAAAATTTGAGTTTTATGACAAATGCTTACAAAGAATTCATCAACTTTTTTTGTAATAGTTTTTTTTAAAGTCCTCTAAAAAAGACACACTTCTTAATTTAATCAAGAATAATGAAGTGATATAAATTTCTCTATGTTAAGAAAATTTTTAATTTTAATATGAATTTTCTTTTAAACTTACATTGATAAATGTATTTTTTTATAAAAACATGAAATAAAAATAAAAATTAAAATAGTAAATTTCTTATTTTAACTTTTGATAATATGTTCTATTTTATCATAAATTTTTTAGTTTTTTAAGTTTTTAATATCACAAAAATATTAAAGATGATATATATAGATAATGGTTAATGATTTCAAATATGGTTAGTATATTATATAAACATTTCAAGTTCAATAAAAAATACATATTGTGTATTAATAGAGAAAAATACATACTAGGTATTGATTTTGAACTAAAACTAGATATTGAGATGTTGAAGGATTTTTTTATTTTTAATGAATATTAAGTATCCATTTTAATTTTTTTAGCATTTTAATTTATTCTAAATTATTAACTATAATATTTTACTAGTGAGATTTTGATACTATAAATCCGTTTATTGATTTTATTGTATTATAAATATTTATATGTTTTTTAAGAAAAAAACTAAAACAATTAATGCTTTCGTCTTGTTTTGGAAAATGGATACCAAGTATCTACGTTGTGTTGAAAACACACAACTTCGACTAAAACACAAAAATCTAGATACTTGGTATCCATTTTCTAAAGCAAACAAGGAGCTTCTAAAACAAGTAAAACCTGTGTATTTTGGAAAATGGATACCAACTTGAAAACCTTGTGTGTTTCCAACACGAATTGTGTTAAAAACAGGCAAAGAGCAGTAAAAGATGCATATTGTGAAAAATTATGTTGAAAACATACAAGCCTTTCAACTTGGTATCCATTTTTTTTGAAAGAAATAATGATATTCTACTTAGTTTTTGTTTTGTTTTACCCAAAAATGCTACCAAAGTTTTTCTTGCAATAACTTGAGCTACAATACACAATTTTTAAATATTTTGGCACCATCATATCATTTAATTTCACATATACCTTTTGGCACCAGCATTATGTTTAGACTATAGGCATGTCTTTACATTACATTGGTGTCAAATATTTTTTAAACATTGAGCATATTGCTCAACCTATTGTATTTAAAAAAAGCTTCAACTTTTGTAGCCCTTTTTTTAAAGAAAACCCAAAATAACTAAAATATCTTTGCTTATTTTCAAAAAATAATACCAAGTTGAAAGTCTTTTGTATTCTTTACATAACTCATTGTTGAAAACACACAAGATTTTCAACTTGGTATGAATTCATGTTGAAAACACACAAGTCTTTCGACTGGATATCTATATTCTAAAATAGGCATCTTTTGCTTGTTTTTGCCTATCCCATTTTAGAAAAACGGATATAAGTGTCTAATTTTATGTATTTTCAACACAATTTGGATACTTGGCATCTAAATTGTGTGTTTTCAACACAATGTAGATACTCGGTGTCTACTTTCCAAAACAAGATGAAAGTTCTACTTGTTTTGGAAGCTCTTTGCCTGTTTTAGAAAATGGGTACCAAGTATCTAGATTTGTGTGTTTTCAACACAATTTAGATACTTGGTATCCATTTTTCAAAACATCCAAGGAGATTTTCCTTATTAGTTTTTTTTTTAAAAAAAAGCACATATAACTATCTCTAATATAATAGAGCAAAATACAAATTCATACTATCAAAATCTTATTAGTAAATGAGAAACTATAGTGAGCAATCTAGAATAATTTTTAAGTGTTAACAAAACTTGAAAATAGATACACAATATCCATTTTTTGTGTGCTTGGAGACATAGCAAAAGAATTCATGTATACAAAATATCCATTTTTTGTGAACGTGGATACATAGCGTAAGAATTCATGTATACAAAATATATATTTAAGGTATTTATACCAAAACATGATATTTTGTATCCCTTGACTCTCTTCTATTGAAGAATTTTTATTTTTTTCACCTTGTCCAAACTTAGATATCACACATATTTTGCTAGAATTTGATAATTCTAAAGTGTTTTTAAATTATAGAGAATTTTGTGTCTTTGTATTCAAAACTATTTCTATATTAAAACATAATATGAAATAAAAGAGGATGATAATCTTACCACACCTAGGACACTAACACATTAACATTTTATCCTCTCAATAAAGTCTTGTAAGATGAGCATTAACATTTTATCCTCTCAATAAAGCATTATCTAAAAGAAACTTGAAAGAAATTTCTGATTTTAGGCTTATCGATTGAGAGATGTAGCATCTATTTAATCTTAATATAGTATGATGGTAACATTTAGAACGGAGTAATTATGTTATAAAAATTTTATTTAACTACGTAAAAAAAAGACATTTTTTGAATGTTTCCTTCTTTCAGTGTACTAAAATTTTCATAATAGAACTATCAATATATTTTATATGATATCACCAACAAGTAATAATTAATGATTTTATAAGAATATTATTATTAGATTAGAGATTTTTTTGTGTAATATAATATGTTTTTGAATTGATATGGTAATTTTTATGAATGATGATTTAATACAAAATGGTCACATAAATAAACCCATAAAATTAATTTATAAATAAATATTCTTATTAGAGCCCAATTGGTTTGTTGTGTAACATATAATGGTTTGTAGCCATAAGGCTTTGTGGTATGAGTTTCTTTATTATAAATTTATTTTGTGTGATTTTTCCTTTGTGATTTAAAAAACTCATGTATAATAAGATATATGCTACATTTATAAAGTTTTTAGGTACATCAATATGTATATACATCAAAATAATCATGTAATTTTTTTGAATATGTAACATTGTGTGTGAGAATGTTTTTCTTAAAATATATTTTGTTGTTGCTATTGTTGTTGTTGTTGTTGTTGTTGTTGTTGTTGTTGTGTGTGTGTGTGTGTGTGTGTTCATGTTCAATATGATGATTTTTGTATGTATTATGTATGTATGTTTAGTGTATATATATATATATATATATATATAATGAGTGTAATAGAGCATATGTTATAATTAAAAATTTATTAAAAAAGAAAAAGTTGTTTAAATCTAAACCACTAGAAATCACTAAAATATGTGTGTTTTCAAAATGAAGTTTCATGCTATACACTCTACGTCTTCAAAACATGAAATATTAATTCAAAATTAGGGGAATCTTTATTTGGGTAACTCATGAAGAGTAGCATCAGCAAGCAAAAAGGGGATTCACATGTATGTTATAACTTTCCCTTTTCCATCCAATTGTATTCGATAGTTGTATATCTATGGTATAACTTTCCCTTTTCCATCCAACTGTATTCGATAGTTGTATATCTATGGTATAACTTTCCCTTTTCCATCCAATTGTATTTGATAGTTGTATATCTATGATATAACTTTCCCTTTTCTATCTAGCTGTATTCGATAGTTTCCAAAAACAAAGGCAACAACTTTTGTTATGGATTAGAGCTTCAATGAGAATACCTCATCTAGTTATCGATTTCCCTTTTCCATCTAGATAGTTTGTAGAAACAAAGGCAACAACTTTTGTCATGGATGATTAGAGCTTTTGGTAGAGAGAATACCTGGTCTAGCAATCATGCAATGCAATGGTCATAGCATGCTCGATTCATGAGCCTGATCGTGGTTCTCATATCGACCAAAGAAAAGAAGCATGTGAAGGGTATAATCCCAAAATACTATGCTTTGACATGGATAGAGGCCCCAAAAAAGGTCATCATGTATAATTATCATCGACTTAGATATACTTGCCATCTTACATGCCCAAACCTTTGATGGTATGGTGACTTTTAGAATTACTATCTTATATTCTGACATGTAATGTATATTTGGCAACTTTATCTTCACAATCCACTCGAAATTAGTAATTTTGTGCAATATATTTATTTTTTACCATAAACTTTCCTTGTAAAATAGCAACAAATATTTTTAGAACCTCATAGCCCCTACTTTTTCCCTTACCATCCATTATGAGGGCACCACTGACATTTATGCCACTCCCCTTCCAACAACAACTCTACAAGGGCACAACTAGTCCATGTGGTGAGTCCTCAACAATTACTTGATTTGCGTCCAGCAAAGGAGAGAAGTTCCTACATCATTACCCATATAATACACACATAAAATACAAAACATACATGTAATTTTGAATTGCTTTAGCAAGTAACCTTATAAAAATTTTAATTTTGAATCGCTTTAGCAAGTAACCTTATAAAAAAATCAATTATTGTATCTCCTAGTCTTGTACTCCCAAAACTTTAGCATGCAACCTTATTAAAAATTTAATTCTTATATTTCCTAGACTTATACTCCTAAAACTTTTTCAAATTAGCTCCAAACTCATTTAAATGCAGCAAACAAGTTGGTTGCCACTTCACCACAAAAAGAACCACCTAATTCTTAACACTTTGGTGTGTTTCTACTCATGGACCAATATCAAGGAAATGGAAGCAATGCTACATACATTAACATGTGGCAATGCTCCATTTCTTTATAGATATAATTTTTTAAATATAAGACCCTAGCCTAGTGATAGTTTTTACCCTTTCATTAACATGTGGCAATGCTCCATTTCTTTATAAGTATTATAGATATATTTTTTTAAAATCTAAGACCCTAGTCTAGTGATAGTTTTCACCCTTCCACCTCATTAAACCCCACTAATGCTCATGCACTAAAAAAAGTTTTGACACTTTACTACTATTCCAACATGATGTGAAAGGGAATTCCAAAACATAAGGTCAAAAAATCCTAGAACTTGAGAATTTTATCATTTTTATTGAGTTTTAAAATACATATATTTTTATTTTATATTGCATTCTTTTGGAAGTTTATCGCAAATTTGTTGATTCATACGATCATGGGCTTTCTTTTAACTTGAACTTTTGCAAATAAAATATACATCCACCTTCCATGATATCTTGAATTGACTTCATATCATATATTGCTAACAACTATGAACTTGTCAAGCATAGTTAGAATCTCCAGTGCATTACATACCAACTCCTCTTATTGCCATATTACCAACCCCATGATACCGTGTGCCAATCTCTCACCGTGTGCCAATCTCTCAACTTTATGTAGCTTGCATGAGTGCCCTATTATAAAGAAAATTCACCAATATTTTTGAAAAATCTCTCAAGCTTGATTGGATAGCTTAGAACTAGAAACTTTTTGGTCTAGTGATATGAATGACCATGTCAAAATCTATCAAGAATGATTGCATAGCTTAGAGTTAGACACTTTTGGTCTAGTGAATGCTATCTGAATAACCATGTCAAAAGTAAAAAACTATATTAAGAAGTTTACCTTCATTGAACATGAGCTTTGTAAACATGTGCATAATTACCTCCATAATAATACTTTTATTTAGAATGTCATGATAAAGTACGGTAGGTTTCAATGATATTTTCTACTTATAAGTGAAATAAATTATACATAGACTCTAGAGTGTCAAATCGTGATATAATCATAAGGTGTGTGTATGTGTGCGTGCTTGTGAGTGAGTGTGTGTGTGTGCATACATGTGAGTGCGTGTGTTGGCTTGGTGCATGTGTGTACATGTGTGTGCTTTCTAATAGAAAGGTGTTGTAAATGGAAAAGTGAGATACAAAATATGCAATGCTTTATCATACTTTTATTTGAGGTTAATGAACACTGACTTAAATACCTTGAAACTTTGTGAGCGTTCATAAAAAATCATATATCTCAAAAGTTATGGTACTTTATAATAGAATACTTTTTTTTTCTGTAAGAGACAAAATTGTATGCACTAATTTTCAAGAGTCGTCATTCTTCCACATCTCAAGTTTTGAATATCCTCCCCCTTGGAATGATCCTTGAATGGTAGTTTTCTTTGGTCTAAGCATCAGTATATTTTGAGAATGACTCTCTTATTAACACATTTCTTGATATTTTGGGAGTGAGTCTCTTAACACAATTCTTAATATTTTCAGAATGACTCTCTTAACACAATGTTACAATATTTGACAATGACTCCCTTAACACAATTTTATGATGTTTGAGAATGGCTCTCTTAACACAATTTTATGATATTTGAGAATGACTCTCTTAACATAATTCTTGATTTAGGATATTTCGATTTGAACTACTTTGCCATCTTCTTCTCAAAATGTTTGTTGTGATGACTTTGTGCTATAAAGTTCCCATTGCAACTTTTCTCTCCATTTGTATGTCTTTCCTTTATCACATTCCTTAGTATATCTCCAAGATTTTATGCAATACTTTATCATTTCCAAAATAAGCTTTGACAATCTATCATGTGCCACTTTTTGTATCATTGCAACTTTTTCAACTCTAAATTCATCTTTGACTTTATAGTGCATTGCTATTAAAAGTGGCAAGGAAAACGCTCTATTAATCTCGCAAAGTTGGTAGTAGTTTCACACAAAGTATCTTGATTTCTATTCAAATAAAATAAAAAAATGTATAAAAACATGCACAAGAAAAATGCGTGTGCTAAAGATTGTGTATCTTTATGTGCTCTTTTATTTCATGTGGCGTGTGTGCATATGCGTGTATGTGTGCGTGCGTCTGAGAGAGAGAGAGAGAATCAAATTTTCAGCTCCCCCTACCCCCCCCCCCAAAAAAAACAACAACCTCACACTGCGGAAAGGCTCGTGAAGAGGCACATCATGTATTTGCTAAGGCACTCAAATCAAGGAGAATTGCACTTTAGTGGTGGATGGTTAGGCAACAAGTTGAATGGTCGACTCCTTCCACTATGAAGGTGATTGGGTTTGGCAATAATGGGCATACATTGATAGAACACGTAACTTCAAACAAAGCAAAAGATAGTTGGATTGATAATTTTCACCTTGTATCTATCTTCCTTTCCATCGTAGAAAGGAAGATAATTGTTCACCTTGTATCTTCATTTCCAGGGTGGAAAGAGGCTTTCAAAAGAGCACACTTGTATGAAGGATTTTGCCATAGATTTGTAGTCAAGCTTTTTTTAAAGCTATGCCATAGATTTGTAATCAAGATTTTCGGCATGCCATGCCACATATTTATAGTTAAGCTCTTAGCCGTTTAAATTCATTTTCAAAATCAGAAAATAGGCTCTATTCTATTAAGGTAGCATTTAAACTTCTTAATCATAACTTAAACTGGGTAGCTCTAGAACATGGTCTCTCTTGTGTTGTATTCTACTGATGTTAATACCTCTCTCTCTCTCTCTCTCTCTTTTTCTCTTGAATGATGATGAAAAAGGAGGGTTGTTTTGAAGGAAAAAATAGAATGTTCTCTCTCTCTCTCTCTCTCTCTCTCTCTTTGAGCTAGAGCTTAGACACTCACAAGGAGAACATCACACGCACTCTTTTTTCACCCCTTTGGGGAGTGAGGGGGAGGGGTGGTGAACCAGGAGGAGAAAGGGCGGAGAACATCACACGCACCCTTTTTTGACCCCTTTGTGGAGTGGAGGCGTGGGCCAGAGAATCGAACCCGCATAAATCGGCCTTATCCACCGGGCGACTAGTCGCGATTCGTACCTTGTGCGTGAATAGCCTCTTGTAGAGAGAACGCAATATTGTGGTGGAGACTGAGGACAGTCGTGGAGGTCGTCCCGTGAACGGTGCATGATGGGTGTGTGTGTGTCCGTTTGAACGAAACGAGGCGGAAGGCGAGGAGGATTCCCGATCACGTTTAAATCGTTTACAAAATCCCCAAAAAAACAAATTTCAAAGACTTTACAGGCGTGTACCAACGGGGTACCTGCGTTTCAAAAATCTTTGCCAATCCACATCATATATGGACTTTGTGGTCGGCGCCCTGGCAGCTTTTTGCATTTTGTAATGATTTTACTATACGAGAGCCAAAAAGAGGAGAAGAAGATGCTGCTGCAAATTTCCCCTGTCGCTGCTGCTGCTGCGTCGTCAAGCTTTGCATGCTTGCTGCTCAGCTGGTAGGAATTGCAGTGCAAGTGCAGACGCCGGAAAAGAGACTTTGTGCGTTTGTGTGTGTGTGTGTGGGTGGGTGGGCGCCCTGTGCAATAGTTCTGTTTTTTGCCTGCGATTCCGTGTCCGATGCGTTTGTCTCGTAACACGCATTTGAATCGTCTGTGGCTCTCTCTGACCAAATGAACAAAGAGGGAATAGTTTTTCGTGGTTCTTTTCGGCGAGAGATGGGACTGCTGACCACCGGGTGACCGGGGTACCCTTGCTTTTCTAGGGCAGAGTGTGCTGTATGCTAGTGGATGTAGATTGGTCCTATGATATAACGCACCCCGAGACACACACACCCACACACACCCACACACCACACACACACACACACACACTCTGGTGAACCCAATGCAGGACTCCGTGCCATCCCCCCAGACATTTTTGAACTGCTTCCAGCATGCAACACGAATCCATACTTTCCATGCCCATACTTACTTGCATAAAGTGGGCGTGAGAGAAAGCAATTACGGCCCCCGGCTTTCCATCAATATGCATTTTCTCTGAGTTTGTAGAGCAGCTGTGCTCAATC
Organism: Cibotium barometz; assembly: GCF_041138505.1. Taxonomy (NCBI): domain Eukaryota; kingdom Viridiplantae; phylum Streptophyta; class Polypodiopsida; order Cyatheales; family Cibotiaceae; genus Cibotium; species Cibotium barometz. The sequence continues at coordinate 8,459,197 of NC_141090.1, read as the reverse complement.
AATGCACAGACGAAGAAGATGGGTTTCTCCTCCCAATTGGATTTCATAAGGTGAATGAGAGATCAGTCGATCTCACAGGTTGCTTAATATAGGATGTTAACTGCACATACACGGTGGTGGTATCAGTAGTACAGCACAAGTTATGTTGGTGCATTAAAGAGAGGATTGTGACTGCTCTCACTGCTACACACTGCACAGTGGACATACAGATTCCAGAAACTTGCATCAGAGCTAAGTTGCACAATGCACATTGCACGAATAAAGACATAGCACTAGCACAAGAAAGAATGCATTTAATGTGTTACATGTAGGGTCTCAGTACAGCAGACCCATTTCCGCTAGGCCAGGAGACCTCAAGGTTCAAGCGTTACGAATCGTTACAATCTATGACTTGTTATTTAATGTTGAGGAGACACATTGGCTTACTTTCTCTCTCTCTCTCTCTCTCTCTCTCTCACACACACACACACACACACACACACACACCACACAGGCAGATGTAGTAGCTTGTGTCTTAGCGTATCACTCGTTCTCTGTTCTTCATGTTTGGGTTTTCTTTTGCCCTATGGCTGTCCTTCGATTCATTTTCAGCCCTGTGTTTGCAGGTCTCTCCTCCTCCGTTTCCATAGCCGTTCGAAACGAAAGAGGTGCCCCAGCCAAAGACATTCTGTTGGCTGTGTGGGAAGACTGAGGAGCCTAAACATTCCTGCGCTCTCAAGCTTGAGAAGCTGGCGCGAGGAGCCGCCAGAGATGAGCAGGAGGAGCAGGAGAAAGAAGAAAAAGAAGAAGAAACAGAGCTTTGGCCTAGAATTTGGAGGTGAAGTTTTTGTGAGCCTTGATGGCATCCCATCCGAGGAAGTGGAGTTTTCCAGTTTCATAGCCATGCATCCAAGCTACCTTGAAACCTTGGTGGTGGATGAGCTTCGGGAGGAAGAGTATGGCGAGCTTCAAGAGGATGGGCATGTGTGCTTGGACTACAGTGGCTATGGCCTCTTCTCCCAGCTGCAACAAGAGCTTGATTCTGCCTCGTCCTCCTTTGCCATATCATACATCTCTGGGGACCTTCCCATCCAAGCCCTTTATGGTGAGCCAGAGGAAGGCACTGTGGAGTTTGACATAAGGAGGAGGATCATGCGCTTCCTCAACATCCAAGAGGGGGAGTACAGTATGGTCTTCACGGCCAGCAAAGGCTCTGCTTTTAAGCTTTTGGCTGAATCCTACCCTTTTGATGCACAGAGAAGCCTCTTGACAATGTTTGACTATGAAAGTGATGCAGTGGGCTGGATGGAAGAGATTGCCAAAAAGCAAGGGGCACAAACTCTTAGTGCCTCCTTCAATTTCCCCTCTCAAACAGTGTGTTCTGCTGATCTCAAGGCCCAAATACTGCACAAGAAAATGGACAAGGAGAAGAACAAGAAGAAAGTGGAGGAATTGGAGAGGATAGACAGTTGGGAAGAGGAGAAGAAGAAGAAGAAGAAGAAGAAGATGGATCAAGGTGGACTGGAGAGGAAGAAGAGAGAATGCAAGGACTTGTTTGTTTTCCCTGTGCAATCTCGGATAACGGGCACCAAGTACTCCTACCAATGGATGTCTCTTGCTCAAGATAATGGCTGGCATGTGCTCTTGGATGCCTCAGCTCTTGGGCCCAAAGACATGGACACTCTTGGGCTCTCTCTTTTTCGGCCAGATTTTATTGTTACCTCCTTTTACAAGGTGTTCGGTTCTGATCCGACGGGGTTCGGCTGCCTCTTTGTTAAGAACTCATCCATGGGCATTCTCCGTCAGTCCTCGGCTGCAAGGGGCATAGGCATGGTGAGGCTGATTCCATTGCCTGGCATGTCTTTTCCCAACTGTTTCACGGAGGCCTTAAGAGAAGAGGATGAAGAAACATCACCTGGGATGGACAGGGTCCAGGGGGAAATTCTTCCAGAGAAGAAAAGCATAAGGGAAGAGCCTCGACATGCAGAAGTAGCATTTTCTGGTCCTGTTTCTACCTTCTTCAAGTGGAGGCAATCATGCCATGTTGATACTAATAACATGGATGAATGTTTGAAGAAAAGTGGCAAAGATAACGAATCTGGGGTTGATGCTTCTGCCTCATTGACACTGTCAAAGAATGCATTTCAAGACTCTACTCATGATCAAATAAATGACGTCAGGATGACATTGAAGGATGGGACAGTGGATCTTGGAAAGGGTAAGATCCCCATCACTCCAAGGTCGGTCTTGGAGGAGAGTCTTATGGAAGGCCGAGGCCAAAGCTATGATGGTGAGAGCCTTCAATTAGATAAAAGCATTGGCAGTGGGCTTACGAGGCAAGAGGAGGCATTTCATGGCTTTGAGCCTGGTGAGGCCTCCTCTAAAGAAAGTGACTTGTATGTAGAATCCCTTCGTGGCCCTCAAGGTGCCATGCAGTCCACTTTAGTGCCCATTCATAGTCCTCAAAAAGGTCTGGATAAGAGGTTGCTTTTGGCCTACCGCAGTCATGAGATAGCTCATGATGCACATTCATTTGTTGGTTCAGGAGCCTTTTCGCAGCCATTGATTTCTCCCAACATCAAACGCAATTTCTCCCTAGCTCACAGTGAGGGCTCTTCTTACTATGCTGGCAGCCAAGGTGAGCTTGAATTTTCATCATCTCTGTATGAGAAGGATGAGCAGAGCGGTGAATTTGATGTTGCAGATGATGCATCCGTAGTCCGGAGGGAACCAGAGATTTACTGTAGGGGTCTTAATCATGCAGACTCTCTTGGGCTAAACAAAACAAACGATAGGTTGAGGTTCCTAATAAACTGGCTCGTCAGCTCAATGCTGAAGCTTCAGCATCTAGTTTCGAACAAATTCATACCCTTGGTGCATATATATGGACCAAAGGTGAAGTATGATAGAGGTGCTTCTCTGGCATTCAATCTGTTTGATTGTAGTGGAGCTCTAGTCAGGCCAGTTCTGGTGCAGCAGCTGGCTGACAGAAACAATATCTCCCTAGGAATGGGTGTTCTCTCTCACATTCGATCCCCTGAGAAGTGTCCTGATTTGCAGGGCCATCTGGAGCCGTGCCACAATGATACATCTGATGAGGAATGGGACCAGAGTCATTTGGGACAGCATGAAAGCTTTCCAAGGTTTAGAGTTGTGACGGCAGCCCTTGGTTTCTTCACCAACTTTCATGATGTGTACAGGCTGTGGGTATTTGTGGCCAAGTTCTTGGATGCAGAGTTCGTAAAACAGGAAATGTGCTGCTATCATACCTTAAACCAAGAGCAAGTAGTCTTAGAACTATAAAACATACCACAAGATTCAATGCACCTTACACAGTTACAATGATTTGGACAACCTTAATATCTTGTTGAGCTTTCTTACACAAGAACTAAGTTCTGTGTCCTCTATTTCCTTTCATTTTTCAATGTTGTAGAATATTTTACTTGCTCACAAAGAAGAGCATTCAACCGCTTCTTGGAAAAGTGTCACATTTTAGATAAATTCTTTTTTTTTTTTTGGTGTGAAAAGAATGATTATATTGTAAAGAAATCTTGATTACATCGCGGGGCAAAAGACGAAGCACCAGTCCATCTTTACATCCATTTACAAACTGTCACCTATATGCCCGAACCCAACCCTCCAACCAAACTATATATATATATATATAAGCCATACATACATACATACACACACACACACACACACACACACACACATATGTATATATATATATATATATATACATACATACATACATACACATATATATATACATATATACATATATCCAAAATTAGAACCTGTCTCTAACGTGACTAATCCAGCACCCTTCTCACCCAAGTCCTCATTGTCTCCAAACTCCACTGGTTTACTTGTAACAGCCCTTGAATATTAGCCTTTGCCTGGCATATTACCATCTGGAAATTTATGCCATGATCCCCAACACCCTCATACAGCAGTAGATTCCTGGAAGTCCAAACCTCTGTCAGACAGGTGAACTTGATGACCCCAAAGAGATCATTGCATCGCTCTGCGACCTCAACAGTTTTCTCTGCCAACCAGTGTGACCAAGAATTGCGAACCCCGAAAATACACGCCCCCCCCCCCATCTAGCCACATTCGCCCAGAAAGACCTAATGGCGGGCCCAAAAGCCATGCTAGAGGTCCTCCCTCCTTGCCTTGCACCTTGGGCAGACTCCTCAGGCCAAATCTCTTACTTGATACCCCACAGGCAACACCCCAGCTAAAACCCTCCATAAAAATCTTGGACTCCCAAAGTCTCTTGCATCTAGACATCCAACATATATCACCCCATTTGATTCTCCATACCTTATTAAATTCCAGGAAATCTTGTTTTCCCTGCATTAGCAACTACTAAATGTCCCTGGTTTTTTCACCCTCCTAAGGGGAGTCCATCAACCCAAACCCCGTCCTTGATCCACCTGATCGTTGAAAAGGTTGTGTTGATTTGTAGAGAAGTCAATTTACCAAGCACTTGCCTCAAGCAATCCTTGTCAACCCTTGATACTCCAAACATCATGTCTACCTGAGCGGCATGCCTCCAGCCAAGGAAGGGAGCATCCCAAAAGTCAGCCACCTGTCTGATCCCCCAATTATTATGTCTTCTGGCAGACTGGGTATTGAGGAGTGCCGCGGGGGGGGGGGGGGGGGGGGGGGGGGGGGGTGGTGGGGCGCGGGGAGTTACCTGTAAACCTCGGTGATCCTTTCCACTTGACCAGATGCTAGAAAGAACCATCAGCCCAAGCACATGAAGAAGAATTTATCCAGACATGCCTTGCAAGCACATGAAGAAGAATTTATCCAGACATGCCTTTGCAAGGCATGTCTGGATAAATTCTTCTTCATGTGCTTGGGCTGATGGTACTTTCCAAGCATGATCTTGTGCAGCAATGACTACTTAAATGATAAGTGGGTGCCAAGCTAACCTACTGTGATATTAGCTTGGATTAAGTTTTTTTTTCTGTGAAACCTAACATTTTTGCCTTAATTAACACATATTGGATGACAAAGGGTACACTTGAGGGAGCCACTCAGATGTGGCATCTTGCATAAATCCCAACCCACCATCAATTCAGAGATAAGTTGCCACTCCAACAATACTTGCATTTGAGACAATTGGTGTATAATGCTATGTCATGTTTTGGGCAAATGTATACAATGCCAATGCTCATTGCATGCACATTAATGTGCAGAAATCGGAACCAGAATACTAGCAATGAAACATTCTTTGGCATTTAGGCATTGTATGGGTGATTTCATGCTTGGTTTGCATTTGATTTTTCAGCTTCATTAGCTCGTGTTGATCTACATACTTGCAAGGATGGCACACAACAACGAGGTCCTATTTGGGGCATAGTTGAAGGTACAGAACCATTACCTGCACAAGGACCAGCAAGGCAAGATTGGAATAATTTGAGAGCTCACTTAGCTCAAGGCATCATTAATTAAACATATGGGATGCAATACACCTAAAGAGGCTTGGGATAATTAATTAAACATATGGGATGCAATACATCATTAATTAATTGAATCCTCCACTTCTAAAGGTCATGGATGCTCCTCCAACAGATATGTAATCATGCCTATAAAAGGCCCCTTGGATTAATGTGAAGCACACTCGCTTATGCGTATTACTTGTCCTTAGTTTAAGCTCTATTGCCTACACTTGTGCTTGCAATGTTAATCCAGCATGTTTAACCACCATTATTATCCACCCTAAGCCTCCTAATCCATGAGCCAGTAGTGGTATCACAACCATTAGGGACACTAATCCCTAATGTTGCTCCTATGGAGAGACTACATATCTAATCTTGAGCCCTATCATCGACTATGGCGGCTGACATTGCAAAACAATCAAAGATCAAGACATCACGTTTTTCTACGCCTCTACATCAAATTGGTAAAATCCCTTTGGTCACATTATTTAGCAAGAGGATTCCGCTGGTTTCATAGCTAATTCTGTACTATTCCATGAGATCCAAGCATTTTCTCAGTTTTGGGTGATCTATCGATAACAGAGGATTATCACTAATAAAATTTGCTTAGTTGGGCCATCGAGGGTTCAAACCTCACATTCAAGAGCTGCTAAAGCACTTCTTCCAATCCAGGTCAAAGTCAAATTCTACATAAAAATAGTGAGCTAGTTGAGTGTAAAAATGCCTTCTTCTTCAAATTCAGATTCTCAAAAGAAGGTCAAGTCCAAAACTAAGAGGATTATCACCAAAACTAGGGCAAAACCACATTCCTATGCATATACTAAAGCACTTGGTTTCTCTAAATTTCTTTGTACACACATGCATCTCCATGGGGATAAGGAAATTAAGCCACATTGAGCATCATTGTAAATGGGATTAGACACTAAAACTTACAAGTGGTAAAACCTTCCCTTTGCATTTATCATGGCATCCAATTCAAAAATTCAAGTTGATAAGTTTGATGGACACAATTTCCATACATGGCAAGTGAAGGTTAAGTTTCTACTCATGAAAGAGGGATTATGGGGAACAATTAATGATGATGATGTAAAAGCCCTGACACTAGACAAGGTAAAGCATCATGGATGGGAAAAAGATGACAAGGCTCTAGCTATCATTGCACTTGGTCTAGATGATAACTACATACATCATGTTACTAGTGCAACAAGCTCTCTAGATACATGGAATGATCTAGACAAGCTCTTTGGTGCATAAGGTGATAAGCCTCAACTCTATGAGTTACAAATGAAGGTTGAAGAACCTTCTGCATCTCATTTGAACAAAATAAAGACCTTAATGGCTCAGTTTTTTGCCATTAAAGCACATGTCAGTGATGATAATATTATTGCCATACTTCTCAAAAGTATGCCTGAGGAGTTCGACAACATAGTAGCCACATTGAATAACATTCTAGATCCAACTTTAGAAGGAGTGGAGAGTTCTCTACTCAAGGAGGACAAAAAGATTAAAGCAAGACTCAACATCGGAGGACATATTGACATAAGATCATTCTACACCAGTAATAACAAAGGTCCAAGAGGGGCATTCTACACCAGTAAAACAAAGGTCCAAGAGGGGCATTCTACACCAGTAAAACAAAGGTCCAAGAGGAGCATCAAATAGAGCCAAAGGTAAAAAATGTAATAATTATAGTAAAAACAATCACACAAATTTTAAAGATCAAGTCTATGCTTGATAAACTATGGCTTTTTCAAAATAAATCAAAATGTGCACAAGCTAGCACATGTATATACAAAGCTTGTTTACAAAAATGGTGTGCCAACAAGTAATAAATTTGTGCGACTTCTCTTCAATCCTCGAAATCCTCTTCACCTATAAAATAACCAACAATAAATTGGTGAAATAAATATTCCATAAGCATATAAACCATCATCACACACATGTTTGCTAGGCGGCATAAGTAACTCGGGAATCACCCCTACATACGAACCAATTGAAACAAACATTAGAGACCCCAAGCATATGTCAATATCCACCAAACGTATTAATATTTATAATGGCATCACCCATGATAGTAACATAATTTGGCATGATGCAAAGATAATCCAAGCATCCCCGAATTATCTACGAGGGTAGAATAATATTTTTAAGAGGACTTAAAATATATTCCCATAACATTCCCTCTTGCTTGAGTTTGCAATTGCCTTCAATTGTCGATTTGTTGAAAAGAATGGAGGATCTCAGGGAAAGTACGTATCTTCATGAGAGGATGATTTTTGAAAGTTATTAAATATTTGCTATATTGGTTTCCAGTACGCGTTGGTGTAATTTATGGTCAATGATAGAATTTGGGAGTAAAATTTCTTAGTTTCCTTCAATAAGAGGTGGTTCTTCATATACTGGATGAGTGGGAAGTGGTCCTTTGAAAGGTTTTAATAAGCTAACATGAAATGAATTATGAATTTGCCAATGAGAAGGTAATTCAAGTTTATATGCAACATCATGAATTTTGTGGATCACTTTAAAAGGTCCATAAATCTTGGTGCAATCTTAACAGTTGGGAATTTTTTGACACTTTTAAGTCGATGCTTTTTAATTTTCAAAAGTACATAGTCTCCAAGTTCAAAAGATATAGCTTTATGTTTACGATTTGCTTGCTTAACATAATTTTCTTGAGCATGAGCAATAGAATGTTTTACGTCATTCATAATGGTAGTAAAACCAATAGTGAATTGATCAGCAACTTTGATTTTGTGAGAAAGTCTAGTTGTTGGAATAGGTAAAAGGTTTCCATACACAGTTTTGAAAGGTTCTTGACCAGTAGTTGTATGAGGAGTATTAGTGTAAACAAATTGGAGAAGATGAATGTAGTTATTCCATGAGTTAGGTTGTTGGGCAACATAGGCTCTGAGTAGATCTAAGATAGTGTTATTAGTAACCTCACTTTGTCCATTTGTTTTCAAATGGGAAGCTGTTGTGAGAAATCTACTTTAGTGCCTAAGTTGGAGAATAATGTGATCCAAAAGTTACTACAAAATCTTGAACCTCTGTCATAAACAATGACTTTTGGCAATCCGTGATGTACAAAGATTTGTTTGATAAACGTATTCATGGCTTGTTGAAGTCAAAGTTTTCTTACAAGGTAAGAAGTATGCTTGCTTACTCAAATGGTAAATTATTGTCCAAATCATATCATTATGACTCGATGTAGTAGGCAAACCTGTGATGAAGTCCATGGATATTTGTTTCTAAGTATCATTAGGAATTGGTAGGGGGTAAGGAGTCCTTGGGTTTTACATTTGTAGCTTTTAATCTTTTGACAAACATAACATTCAGCCACGAATTTTGCTATATCTTGTTTGAGATGAGGCCAAAAGAATTCTCTCGATACTAATTATAAGGTAGCTAGAACACCTCGATGACCCATGTATGGTGGTTGATGCATTTCCTCTAGTATGAATTGTCTGAAAGGTTTGTAATACACAATCTTTTTTGGAAGAAAAGATAACCATCATGGCATGAGTAATCACCAATAGGGTCCATTTGTTGTCTCTAAGCTTAGTCCAAATTTCAAAGAAATTTGGGTCTGTATCATAGGATTCTCTCATAGGGCTTAATGGTTGACTTTGAATAACAAAAATGTTGTGAATTCTAGGATATCTACTTAAAGCATCAGCCACAACATTTTCTTTTCTTGGTTGATATTGAATCATGGGTTGGAAACTTTGGATAAATGAAGCCCATTTGATATGTTGATCAGAGATCAATGGTTGAGTTAACAAATGACGAATGCTTTGTTGGTATGTCCTAATTAAGAATTCAGATCCCATTAAATAATGTTTCCAAAGTCTTAAAGCATGTACAACTGTAGCTAATTCTTTGTCATATGTACTATAATTTCATTCTGCTGGTTTAAGCGTACGACTTTCATAAGCAATTGGATGTCCATCTTGCATAAGAACAGCACCAAAGCCTTGCCCACTAGCATCAATAACTACAACGAAGAATGGTCGTTGAAAATCTGGTAATGTAAGAACTGGTGCATGGGTCAATGCTTTCTTAAGTTTAGCGAAGGAATGATCCTGTTGTGACTAGTCCAATCAAAATGTCTAGCTTTCTTAAGAAGTTCAGTCAAAGGACGTGCAATATATGCAAAATTTCTAATGAAATTTTTGTAGTAGCTCTATAATCCAAAAAAAGATTGGAGTTCGTGAATATCACATGGTCTAGGCCAATTAGTAATGCTTTCAATCTTTTTGGCATCTACTTGAATACCATCAACAGAGACAATTTGTCCTAGTTTTTCAATTTCTTCTTGAAATAATTTTCTCTTTTCAGGATTGACATAGAGTTGATTCTCTTGAAGAAGTGAGAATACGTTTTCTAAATGTTGTTCATGCTCTTGACGATTCTTACTAAAAACTAAGATATCATCGAAAAACACTACAACAAAATTTTGATATTTCAAGAATATCCTATTCATCATTCTGTTGAAAGCAGCTGAAGCATTAGTCAAACAGAATGGCATAACTAAAAACTAATAATGGCCAGTTCGGGTCCTGAAGGCAGTTTTGTAGATATCTCCTTTGTCCTTTCGAATCTGATAATAACCAGACTTTAGGTCGATCTTGCATCTTGCTAAAGACTCGGGCTCCTTTAAGTTTGTCTAGTAATTCATCCACTCGAGGTATTGGATATTGATTCTTAACAGTAATTTTGTGTAGTGCACTATAATCGATACACAATCTATATGTACGATTCTTCTTTTTAACGAGAACAACTGGAGCACCAAATGGAGAACTACTAGGTCAAATCAATTCTTTATCTAATAGTTCTTCTACTAGCCTTTGAATCTCCTTTTGCTCAAGCATGTTAACTTTATAAGGAGCTTTACATGGCGGTTAGCTACTAGGAATTATTTCAATTTTATGGTCTTTGAATCTCCTTTTGCTCAAGCATGTTAACTTTATAAGGAGCTTTACATGGCGGTTAGCTACTAGGAATTATTTCAATTTTATGGTCTTTTGGACGAGGTCTTGGTAAGCCAGGTGGTAAATCATCTTTTGGACGAGGTCTTGGTAAGCCAGGTAGTAAATCGTCTATGAAGCAATTAGAGAATTTAGAGACGAAAGGGTCATGAGACATATTTGATTTGGAGTCATCCTGGGCAGTAAGTTGGTTGAAAAAAATAAAAAATGTCCTCCTTTTTTTGTACAGCTCTTTTTGCTTGAGTATGAGTAAAAAATGGGCCTAATTCACCTTTGTTTTGGCATTGAAGATAAATTTCTTGGTCATCTTTTATTAACCATATGGTATGGGTGTCATAGTCAATATGGGGGTTATGCTCATGTCTCCATGCATACCTAAGATGACATCCACACCTTGTAAAGGTGCCACTAGGAATGTTCTCTTTTCTTTTAGTGAACCCATTTGTAATTCTAAATCTTTAACCTCCTTGGTGCAGTTGTACTTAGTACCTTGAAATGCAGCTTTTACTTTGTAACTAGAGTACGATGCATCTAGGTTAAGTGCTTTCAATGCTTTCTCAAAAATAAAATCATGCGAACTACCATCATCATGCAATATAGAAATTGATTTTCCTTTTATTTTTCCTTGAATTTTTAATAAAGCATGAATTGAAAACTTACCTTGATCAGAATAATCGGGGTCAGAGTTACCCTCTTGCTTGAAAGAATCTTTGTCGTCTTCTTCAATAACATTGAGTCAAGCCATCGATGTGGAATTCTTCTTTTTGTTAGGGCAATCCTACGTGAGGTATCCTTTCTTATGACAATTGTAGCATCTGAAGATTTGATTCTTTGGTTGTCCATTCGAAGGTTTGTTGTTGTTGTCCTTCCGAATATCTCCTTTAGCCATATCTTTACCCTTTTGCATGCTGGATTTATCAAAAGTACTAGAAGGGAAAGTAAAACATTTGAAATTTCTGAATTCTTTCGAATTGTTGCCTTTTTGTGTGGGGAGTAATGAGTTTTTCTTAAATTTGTATTTTAAGGATAGGCTTTATAGGTTTTTAAAGCTTATGGGCAAAGTTTAATTTCAGAGCTTGTTTTAAGAAAAACAATTGGAGTTCCTCTCCTTGAACTTAGCCACACGGATACGCTAAAAGAAAGAGAAGTAGAGTGGGTTATATATATATATATAAACCCCCGTGGGCTGCGCTACATGAATCACTCCAGGGAGGAGAAGAAGGCGACTTAAGGCGTGGCTAATCTTTTGATAATAAAGCTTTAATAAGACTTATAAGATAAGCCATATATATATATATATATATATATATATAGCTTATCTTATAAATCTATTTAATAAGACTTATAAGATAAGCCATATATATATATATATATATATATATAGCTTATCTTATAAATCTTATTAAATCTATATATATATATAGCTTTAATAAGACTTATAAGATAAGCCACACATATATATATATATATAGCTTATCTTATAAATCTTATTAAAGCTAATCTTTAAGGCGACTTAAGGTGTGGCTAATTTTTTGATAATAAAGCTTTAATAAGATTTATAAGATAAGCTATATACATATATATATATAGCTTATCTTATAAATCTTATTAAAGCTTTATTATCAAAAGCTTAGCCATGCCTTAAGTCGCCTTCTTCTCCTCCCTAGAGTGATTCGTGTAGCACAGCCCAACGGGGGTTTAATTGAAGAGATTTTTTTTTTCTTGGAGGTTCTTGCCAATCCCGTCGTCGTGGATAGAAGGAAGGGAAGAGAGAAAAAAGAAATCTAATTAACTAATCCTCTTCTTCTAAAAACCTTCCAGTGTATGTATTTCTCACAAATTGACTTATGGAGATACAAACACCGTCCACTATAGATTTCTCCCTCCAGTAGTGGTTTAGCAATCCAAAAGCTAAGCCAAATTTCCTCTCAATTATAGATTTCATCCATACAGACGGATTAGGATGAGGTTAAGAATCTAGGAAAATTGCTTTTCAAATATATAGTGGTTTCATGGTTTTCTGAAGTGGTTTACCACCCTCCTCTCAACCTTTGGTTTTTGCCCTTTGGTTAATAGAAGCAATCCTTCAAAAACCTTTGAATTTAGCTTTTTACCACTCAATTCTTATTCCCTTCTCCCTAGGTCTAGCTCTGATACCACTGTCACAGATCTAATTTTCTAGGAAGATAGAATTTAAATAAATTTGCAAGAATTGATTTAAATTCAAACAATTCATCAAACACCACATGATCATGATCAATATATTCAAAAACAAATAAAAATACTTAGCTCACAAAAGCTCGACTCCAAGATTGGGTGCAATCATCCCCCCTCATGTGTGTATGGCCTATTTTCCCCCACACATGAGTATTTACGAGATACTTTATTCCAATTTAGGCCATAGCCTCCAAAAATACAAAAAGAGTGCTTTTCTTGCACGACACTCTCTTATCTTAAAAAATAGAGTGCCCATAAATTGAGGCTTGGGTTTAAAGCATATCACACTTTACCAAATATTAAAGATCAAGTCTATGCTTGATAAACTATGGCTTTTTCAAAATAAATCAAAATGTGCACAAGCTAGCACATGTGTATACAAAGCTTGTTTATAAAAATGGTGTGCCAAGTAATAAATTTGTGTGACTTCTCTTCAATCCTCGGAATCCTCTTCACCTATAAAATAACCAACAATAAATTGGTGAAATAAATATTCCATAAGCATACAAACCATCATCACACACATGTTTGCAAGGCGTAAGTAACCCGGGAATCACCCCTACATACGAACCAACTGAAATAAACATTGGAGACCCCAAGCATACGTCAATATCCACTAAATATATTAATATTTATAATGGCATCACCCATGATATTAACATAATTTGGCATGATGCAAAGATAATCCATGCATCCCCGAATTGAAAGAAAAATCTCACTTGTGCAACTTACTCATTTGTTTTTTGAGAAATAATTTAGCCTTTTATGGCTTGCCAATTGACATTGTCAATGATCGAGATCCTAAGTTCATTGGATATTTTTGGCAGTTGTGTAAATTACTTATTTATTATTTGAGAAGTTTTTTGGCCCTTATAGCTTTTGTCAATTGATATTAATAGTGGCATTTGGTGTTCATTAGATATTTTTGGCATATGGTGTTCAAGAAATTGGACACAAAGCTAGGTATGAGCTTTCCGGTTTAGTGGTGGTTGGGTAGACAGAGCATGTGAATAAAACCATGGAGGAGGACATGGGGCATTTAATTGGCAAGAGTATCTTGTGTTGGTTGAGGTCCTAAGTTCATATATATTTTTAGCCTTTATAGCTTGCCAGTTGTTGATATTATTAGTGGCATTTGTTGTTCACTAGATATTTTTGGCATGTGATGTTCAAGAAATTGGACACAAAGCTAAGATGGGCTTATTTAACCATCCTAAGTCTAGTGGTGATGGGTAGATAGTGTGAATTAGACCATGGAGGAGGATATGCTGAGATAGTCTAATTAGCAAGAGTATCTTGTGTTAGTTGAGATCCTAAGTTCACAAGGATAATTTTAACATGTGGTGTTCAATAAACTGGACACAAAGCTAAGTAGGAGCTCATTTAACCATCCTAAGTCTCGTGGTGTGGATAGAAAAAGCATGTAAGTCATATCATGGAGTAGGAAATGTTGGACATGTTGAGACAATCTAATTAGCAAGCGTGTCTTGTTTTGGTAGAGTCTGATTACAATATTACTAAGATGAACCCTTTTATGCTAATGACCTTAAAGCTCCATGGGGATAATTGGCAAAGTAGGAGTTGGTGCTCCAGTTGACTTCTTGAAATAACAGCAAGCGATGCTCTATTTTGAAAGAGAAAGCACAAAGGATGCACAAGATAGAGTGTATTAGAGTGAAATTTTATGCTAACCAAAAGTAATTGAGGTTAGAGTCCTTTGCTATAGCATTTTGGACCTTATATGATCTTGAAAAAGATTAATGATATTGTGTTTCTTCTCGGATGAAGTATGTATGTGTTAGCGAGGGGGACTGACCGTTGTCCCCGAGCAACCTATTGCGAGTCTTTGGTTAAGTGCGTAGCATACACCAAGCGGATATGGATCAGACATAACACAGACATAGCCCACAGGCTAGGATAACTAGTTGAAGGATTCAACAACATAAGACTTGTCGACTCTTGCAAGCAATCCCGACCACTAAAATAAGAAGAAGTAGACACCAAAGACGAGCTAGAGACTTAACATGTAACTCCACTAGACATAATACATGAATATAAATGAATATACAGAGACACAACATAATGACGCATATACGGGGAGAATGGAAAAACAGTCTTGCTTTATTCCAAGGAGAACATATGATACAATTGGCAGCCAGCCTTGTAAAGTTTAGGTTACATCCTTTTATACTGCTTGCTTGTAGTATCCATTGGTATTTGGTGTGGCGACAGGGCGGCGGTCCAGTGCGGCAATCTAGCTAGTCCACCGCCAACACCTGGCATGCCCGGTGGGTCGGATTCCCAATCCGATGACTTGAACCCAAAAACTTGCAGTCTTTCAAAATGTTAGATGGTCCTTAGCATTTAACTTGGCTGGGGGAGTTGTGATCACATCTTGTAGAGATATGAGTTGTGAAATCACAGCTTGTAGAGATGTGGCTCATGAGTCCGCCCTCGGAAACCTTAGTGCCTAGACTTCTAAACCCAGTGGACACGCACATCTGTGCCTTTGATGTGGAAGGATGATTCCAGAAGGAAAAAGATGAACCACAACATGAATTCCGGGGGATGACTTTCGAAAGTATGAGCTACAGAACACAAATGCTCGGGTTGGGGAGTGGTTGAGGATTCAGGGCATGCTTCTACGGAAAGTGGTCCAGGCGGAAGGTGACATTATTATTCGATGGTTCTAAAGGCCATCTAGATATATGCGTTTGTATCCTGGTTCCTCCTCCATCGAGTGACGGGCTTATTCTAGGTGCCCTTGCCTTTGAGTTCCTCGATGTGGGTAAGCATGTCGTCCTTGTTTGTCTTGTCGCGTTGATGCTACTCTTTGTAGGACATCTTCATGTGGTGACCATCCGATCATGCAGCTCGTGACAGTTCTGTTGGAGAGCCGCAACATGATCCTTCAATATAGCCATGGCCGATTCTTGTTTAGAGGAGGAACCCCAGAACTAAGGTACCACGGCCAGTTACAAGTTTCCCATGTTGATAGTTGTCTCCGGGTTTGGCTCGACCAGGTCCTAGATAGGCCTCTTGCCTAAGAGTTTGGCCTTCTGTGCTTTATACCTAGCGAGCTCTTGCTCGAGCTCATCCATTTTTATGAGGAGGTCGTCATGGGTGGTGGAGGTGAAAGTTTGCGACAGCGGAGGCTGATTTGGAGCGGGCGGGGCACTGGGAGTGGTGGAGGGAAGTGGGGCGACCGTTCGACTCGGTGCACCGGAGTGGGCAGCATCGACTTCATCATCCGAGTCATCGACTTCATCATCCGAGTCATCGTCCTTTGGTCGGTTGGCTGGTTGGTTGCATTGGCCAGTGAGGATTAGGGGGAGCTCATCCATGAGCTGGTCCTAGAGACACCTCAGGTCATCTTGTAGGGCTTCAGAGAGGTCAGCAGCATCTTGTAGGGCTTCAGAGAGGTCAGCAGCCCCCAGATGCCCGTGTCGATCTGGATTGTACCGGGGGAGGGAAGTGGGGCGACCGTTCGACTCGGTGCACCACCGGAGTGGGCAGCATCGACTTCATCATCCGAGTCATTGTCCTTTGGTCGGTTGGCTGGTTGGTTGCATTGGCCAGTGAGGATTAGGCGGAGCTCATCCATGAGCTAGTCCCAGAGACACCTCAGGTCATCTTGTAGGGCTTTAGAGAGGTCAGCCCCAAGACGCCCGTGTCGATCTGGATTATACTGGGGGAGCGGTTGGTGTGGGATTGGATCTTGGCACAGTGGGGAAAGGTGATGCGGGTTTTGTTTTGGAGGGTTTGGGCCTTGATGGGGTCGAGGAAATTGGCAAACTTGGTGGTGGGGAGGGCTCCTATTTCCTTGGCCATGGTGAGTTTCCGCACTGGGCATTCACCATCTGATCGTGGAGGGCTTGCTGATTGACAGTTTATTGGAGGTAGAGCTTGCGAGCATCTTCACCTTGGAAGCATCGTGTGGGGTAAATGTATGGGGGATGTCGATGGGCACCCTTTCAGCAGAGGAACCTGTGGTGGTGGAGGCTGCGACAGATTGTGCCGGGGTGACAGGGACATTGGGGGGTTTCTCGGGTAACTACGCGAAAGGCAGTTCCACCAGGATGCACTGCTTCTTTTCTTTTCAGGTTTGGGGGGCCAACACCATCATTCATTTGAATTGGGACGCTAGGGCGATTGAGGGGGTGCAC
The DNA here is from genome assembly GCF_041138505.1 of Cibotium barometz. Classification (NCBI taxonomy): domain Eukaryota; kingdom Viridiplantae; phylum Streptophyta; class Polypodiopsida; order Cyatheales; family Cibotiaceae; genus Cibotium; species Cibotium barometz. The sequence goes on along the minus strand of NC_141090.1, from coordinate 8,442,391 downwards.
CTTATTTCGATGTTGAGGCTTGCTGTTTGTTCCGAGCTCACCACCTTGATGATGGCGATAGGTGTTGGTTGCTCTTGTTGGTCTTCTGGAGTGTTTTGTACCTCTTGGGATGGAGGCACATAGGGGGGCTGTACTTCGGCTTCCACAGTTAGGGCCAGATTTTTCACAAGCCTTATACCTCCGGGGAATAGTAGATTTAGCAGCTGGCCCAGCTTTGTGTGTGTGTGTGTGTTTCTCTTCTGCAAGTGGTTGGCCTCTTTGATGCCCAGCCACTGTTGCACGTCGGCGGTATTGGTGATAATGCTAGAGAAGGGCTCGAAGGTCATCATGGCTGGGAGTAGAGAAGTTGGTGTGCAAGAGAGAAGGGAGAAGGAAGTTACAAGCGAAAGTTTGTGGCTTTGAGCGAGAAGATGGGTTGCATGCAAACAGATAGATACACAAGAGTTAACTAGAGTTTGCAGTAATTTAAAAAGATTTACTGTGCGTGATTGCTATCTAGTCGTTGTTGAATAATCATGAAGTGGCTGCATCACATCGCTCGGCACCCAAGACAAATCTTTGATGATTGTTCGGAGAGGGATGCTGTCATTAAAGTGATGGATGCCCTAGTAGTGGGTTTGGCTCCACCTCATTAATGAATGGATTAGGGGGCATCGGCGCGTGGTATGGTCGTAGGCGGTAGCCATTGACTAGCTTCTGGAATCGCTCTCCATTGAGCAAGCCGAGGAGGAAGGGTCCCTCATAGAATTTTTTCACCACCCAGAACGGTCCTGTCCATCGGATCTTCAGCTTTCCTAGATGCGGACCCATCCGAGACTGGAACAAAAGGACTGGATCTTCTTCTATGAACATGCGAAACTTGGAGTGGCGATCGATCCACTTCTTCCTCCTCTTCTGGATGACTGCGGTGTGACTAAGAAGCTTTTGAAGTGTTCTTCATCCATCTTGAGGAGGAGCTAGTCCAGACAATGCTGTAGGGACTCTTCCTGGTGCTTAGCTTCTTGGCAATAGCAATCTGAAGGCTCGACACCAGTAATTCCATTGGCACGACTGCCTCTGTGTTGTATACTAGTTTGAATGGGGTCATTCCTATCGATACCTTATAGGCTATGTGAAATGCCCATAAAGCTAAGTACAACTTTTCATCAACAGCCAGTGCGATTTTCATTGACCAACTTTGTAAGGATCCGCTTGAGGATTTTGTTGGTCAACTCGGCTTGACCGTTGGCCTGCGGATAATACACTATAGACCGCTTATGGATAATGAGATGCTGAGTGACCAGTTCTCGGACGACATCATTTACAAAATGCTTGCCTTGGTCACTAATTAGCTCAATCGGGCATCTAAACCGATTGATTATCATCTCCTAGAGAAATTTGGCAGTGGACTTGGATGTGTTATCTGTTGAGATATGGAGCTCATCTAGTTAGGCGGTGGACACTGATGACCTGCTGCCTGGGGGATAGGCCCCACACTTACACCACTGGCATGGTTGGTGAGATCATGGGTGATATGCGGCCAGTGGGATGACAAGCTGCGTGAAAGCCATTCTAGAGACTGTTGAAATATACAAGTGAATAGGGTGTGTGCGCCTTGGTTAGAGGCTGTAAAAGAGGATGTGTAAATGTGAAAGAACCCGAAAAGGTGAGAAGAATCTAATGGGAGAGAATAAAGGGTAGCATGAGAAGATTTAGGAAGTGTGGAGATATTAGTGAAGAGGTGGAGAGAATCAAGCAAAAGAGTTGGAGATATTCTGGGAGAGGTGGAGTGAATCAAGGAGAAATCAGTGGGATTTGATGCTTGGATGTAAACTCTATAAATTAAGGCATTAGCATAATGAGATTTTGCTGGTTTTTGATTATCCATGTCTACATTAAGCTATTTGCACTAATTACATCTTAATTATTTACTAATCATTTTATTAATGCTGTTGATTCTAGTATTTGATCCACCATAGCTCATTACATTTCTCTAATTTCAACATGGTATCAGAGCCATGCCTAGAATCCATCAGGTTTATGAGCCTATTATCTAATTGATTAGGATTAGTAGATAATTAAAAATTGATTAAGATTAGGTTTATGAGCCTATTATCTAATTGATTAGGATTAGGTTTATGAGCCTATTATCTAATTGATTAGGATTAGTAGATAATTAAAAATTAATCAAAATTTTAGTTAGTTTTCAACTAGCTTCTGTACCCCCAGCCAGTGGAGGAGCTCCCTCTCCTTGCACACATCAAATTAGGCCAAGCCCTTTTAGGTACTCAAACTAGACTCAAGGGGCTACAAGCAACTCAAAGCAATTGAAGCAAATCAGTGCAAATCGCTGGCAGCACGTTTTGCAGGCATCATTTTTCAGAAGGGGATTTGAGATTTCTTCTAGCTCAGTTACAATGGCTCTAATTCCTCTTAGCCCAAGGTGTTTTCAAGCATGCTCTACAATCTGGTGAAGACAAAATTCAATTTGATCAAGTCTACAGTGAGATCCAAGCTCTTCATCAAATCTGTAGGTGACTTTGGTAAAACAGAGATTAAGCTTTCAATATTTGGTCAAATCTTGTGTTTATTGGCTTAATCCTCTACTAGACCCATTGCTATTGATGGCTTTGAAAGCATTTGAGCTCATTTGAAGTCTAAGGCACCAGATCTGGACTCCCCGCATACTCTGTTTTTTGCATATAAAACAATGGATTAATTTGCTAATCAGTGATTAATCAATGCTAATCACTATATTTTGGTGCAAATGAGGGTTCAAATTAACCATTAGGTATCTGATACAGATCCCTATAACTTCAGATTGCAATTCAAAGTTGGTTTTATACTCCAACCATTCCGTACAAATTGGTTACCCTTGATTTAATGTAATTTCTGGTAAAATTGTGCTGATAAAATTATGATAATCATCATTTTGCATTTAACCCTTGGTTAATGCCTGTAAATCTCACTCAAATTCAAGATATTCACAGCCACAGTTGCATTTGGGAATGTGCATAAGAATGAATGCTATATGCATTATGTATTGGGCACATTGCATCAGTGTAAAAATGGGAACAGACACTGCCCTTGTCTAGAATAAGGTAAGAGGTAAGACCTCCCGTATAAATTTGGGTTTGCATTGCATAATGATACAAGATAAACATCAAAAACCCAAAGGAACTGTCAGCAAAACATTGAAACATGTTGCTCACATGGAGCAAAAAGACCTGACGGACAAGCTCATGGCCCCAGCCATGAAAGAAGAAGAATATCTCTTTCCAAGAAGAGGATCCACACTGAGAAGAAGATCTAAAGGAAGAATTGAAGGAAGACATGGACACAAGAAGAGAAGCTGTCACAAGAAATTGGCATGGTTGGTGAGATCATGGGTGATATGCGGCCAGTGGGATGACAGGCTGTGTGACAGCCATTCTAGAGACTGGCATAGTTATAGCGCCAGCTCATTTAGTTGGGTTCACACTATAGAGAACCCTAGCATGTATTTGGTTGAGTACCTTTTCATATGGTGTGTTGAGTGTTGTGTGAAGAAGAAGAAGATTTTCAGTCTCTCACCTTGTGTGTTCTCTTTTAGGTTTTGTGAGTGTGTGTTGCTTGCAAGAGCTAAAGCTCTCTTTTCCCCTGCATCTTTTCATGGTATCAGAGCCTGGTTCATGCTAAGGGCTCAGCTGCAAGCAAGAGAAGCACAAGAAGCGATACGAGGGTAAGAGCTTCATCTACTCTTTCCTATTTGTGTTGGCGTCGACTACACCCTTGTTGGGAGCTCTACGGGAGGCACCAGCAAACAATCTTTGATTGAGAAGCTTCCTTCACGGGAGTAAAGCTATAGGGCAGTATTTTTCGGGCCGAAAACGCGTTTCGGGCTCGTTAGGACCTCCGTTTTTCGGAAAGCAGGTGATTTCGAGCATAGTAATTCCATTGGCACGACTGCCTCTGTGCCGTATACTAGTTTGAGTGGGATCATTCCTGTCAATACCTTATAGGTTATGTGAAATGCCCATAAAGCTAAGTACAACTTTTCATCAACAGCGAGTGCGATTTTCATTGACAAACTTTGTAAGGATCCGCTTGAGGATCCTTACAACTTTGTAACGATCCGCTTGAGGATGTAAGGATCCGCTTGAGGATTTTGTTGGTCAACTCGGCTTGACCGTTGGCCTGCGGGCGGATAATACACTATAGACCGCTTATGGATAATGAGATGCTGAGTGACCAGTTCTCGGACGACATCATTTACAAAATGCTTGCCTTGGTCACTAATCAGCTCGATCGGGCATCTAAACCGATTGATTATCATCTCCTAGAGAAATTTGGCAGTTGACTTGGATGTGTTATCTGTTGAGATATGGAGCTCATCCAGTGAGGCGGTGGACACTGATGACCTGCCTGGGGGATAGGCTCCACACTTACACCACTGGCATGGTTGGTGAGATCATGGGTGATATGCGGCCAGTGGGATGACAGGCTATGTGACAGCCATTCTAGAGACTGGCATAGTTATAGCGCCAGCTCATTTAGTTGGGTTCACACTATAGAGAACCCTAGTATGTATTTGGTTGAGTACCTTTTCATATGGTGTGTTGAGTGTTGTGTGAAGAAGAAGAAGATTTTCAGCCTCTCACCTTGTGTGTTCTCTTTTAGGTTTTGTGAGTGTGTGTTGCTTCCAAGAGCTAAAGCTCTCTTTTTCCCTGCATCTTTTCATGGTATCAGAGCCTGGTTCATGCTAAGGGCTGAGCTGCAAGCAAGAGAAGCACAAGAAGCGGTACGAGGGTAAGAGCTTCATCTACTCTTTCCTATTTGTGTTGGTGCGACTACACCCTTGTTGGGAGCTCTACGGGAGGCACCAGCAAACGATCTTTGATTGAGAAGCTTCCTTCGCGGGAGTAAAGCTATAGGGCAGTATTTTTCGGGCCGAAAACGCGTTTCGGGCTCGTTAGGACCTCCGTTTTTCAGAAAGCAGGCGATTTCGAGCACAGTAATTCCATTGGCACGACTGCCTCTATGCCGTATACTAGTTTGAATGGGATCATTCCTATCAATACCTTATAGGCTATGTGAAATGCCCATAAAGCTAAGTACAACTTTTCATCAACAGCGAGTGCAATTTTCATTGACAAACTTTGTAAGGATCCGCTTGAGGATCCTTACAACTTTGTAAGGATCCGCTTGAGGATGTAAGGATCCGCTTGAGGATTTTGTTGGTCAACTCGGCTTGACCGTTGGCCTGCGGTGGATAATACACTATAGACCGCTTATGGATAATGAGATGCTGAGTGACCAGTTCTCGGATGACATCATTTACAAAATGCTTGCCTTGGTCACTAATCAGCTCGATCGAACATCTAAATCGATTGATTATCATCTCCTAGAGAAATTTGGCAGTTGACTTGGATGTGTTATCTGTTGAGATATGGAGCTCATCCAGTGAGGCGGTGGACACTGATGACCTGCCTGGGGGATAGGCCCCACACTTACACCACTGGCATGGTTGGTGAGATCATGGGTGATATGCGGCCAGTGGGATGACAGGCTTTGTGATAGCCATTCTAGAGACTGGCATAGTTATAGCGCCAGCTCATTTAGTTGGGTTCACACTATAGAGAACCCTAGTATGTATTTGGTTGAGTACCTTTTCATATGGTGTGTTGAGTGTTGTGTGAAGAAGAAGAAGATTTTCAGCCTCTCACCTTGTGTGTTCTCTTTTAGGTTTTGTGAGTGTGTGTTGCTTGCAAGAGCTAAAGCTCTCTTTTCCTCTACATCTTTTCATGGTATCAGAGCCTGGTTCATGCTAAGGACTGAGCTGCAAGCAAGAGAAGCACAGGAAGCGGTATGAGGATAAGAGCTTCATCTACTCTTTCCTATTTGTGTTGGCGTGACTACACCCTTGTCGGGAGCTCTACAGGAGGCACCAGCAAACGATCTCTGATTGAGGAGCTTCCTTCGCGGGAGTAAAGCTATAGGGCAATATTTTTCGGACCGAAAACGCGTTTCGGGCGTGTTAGGACCTCCGTTTTTCAGAAAGCAGACGATTTCGAGCACAGTAATTCCATTGGCACGACTGCCTCTATGCCGTATACTAGTTTGAATGGGATCATTCCTGTCAATACCTTATAGGCTATGTGAAATGCCCATAAAGCTAAGTACAACTTTTCATCAACAGTGAGTGCGATTTTCATTGACCAACTTTGTAAGGATCCGCTTGAGGATTTTGTTGGTCAACTCGGCTTGACCGTTGGCCTGCGGATAATACACTATAGACCGCTTATGGATAATGAGATGCTGAGTGACCAGTTCTCGGATGACATCATTTACAAAATGCTTGCCTTGGTCACTAATCAGCTCGATCGGGCATCTAAACTGATTGATTATCATCTCCTAGAGAAATTTGGCAGTTGATGTGTTATCTGTTGAGATATGGAGCTCATCCAGTGAGGCGGTGGACACTGATGACCTGCTTGGGGGATAGGCCCCACACTTGCACCACTGGCATGGTTGGTGAGATCATGGGTGATATGCGGCCAGTGGGATGACAGGCTATGTGACAGCCATTCTAGAGACTGGCGAGAGACTGGCATAGTTATAGCGCCAACTCATTTAGTTGGATTCACACTATAGAGAACCCTAGCATGTATTTGGTTGAGTACCTTTTCATATGGTGTGTTGAGTGTTGTGTGAAGAAGAAGAAGATTTTCAGCCTCTCACCTTGTGTGTTCTCTTTTAGGTTTTGTGAGTGTGTGTTGCTTGCAAGAGCTAAGGGTATCAAAGCCTGGTTCATGCTAAGGGCTGAGCTGCAAGCAAGAGAAGCACATGAATCGGTACGAGGGTAAGAGCTTCATCTACTCTTTCCTATTTGTGCTGGCGCGACTACACCCTTGTCGGGAGCTCTACGGGAGGCACCAGCAAACGATCTCTGATTGAGGAGCTTCCTTCGCGGGAGTAAAGCTATAGGGCAGTATTTTTCGGGCCGAAAACGCGTTTCGGGCGCGTTAGGACCTCCGTTTTTCAGAAAGCAGGCGATTTCGAGCATTGTGGGGAGTAAGTCATCGATTCTCTGTGGAACTTTGTTTTAAGAACAGCAGGAAGACAGATTGGTTGTGCAGACATTGTGTGTGCTATAAGGAGGTCAACAGTTGCCATTGGGTGTATGTATGCATATTGAAATCACTGGTTGTGACATTTGAGTGTAGTACAGTACCGTTGGCAGAAAATACAGCAGTTTGTGCAGGACAAACCAGAGTGCTGTTTCTGGTAAATTTGTGTGTCTGGTAAGATGTCAAATGATGGCATAAACCAGATTGTTGCTGAGAAGCTTGATAAGAACAACTTACATGCTTGGAGGTTCAGGCTGAAAAATTTTGCTGATGGGAAAGGGTTACTGGGACTATATAGAAGGCGAGTAGCATGAAGAGGCATCGGAGATACCGGAGATCAATCCAATTACTGCAGATGTGAAAGAGTTCAAGGATTGGAACCAAGGAGCCAGAAAAGTTATGTATTGGCTCTCTATCAGTATATAGGACACCATGATTAGGCACATACAGGATGCCAAGTCCTCCAAGGAGGCATGGGACACCTTGGTAAAACTCTATGAAACGAATACCAAGGCACGAAAGATATAGTTGAAGAATGAACTTCATACTGTGGAGAAAAAGAGTGTCTCTGAATGACTATGTATTGAAGATCAAGGGTATTGTGGAATCCCTTGTATCTATTGGCGTTTCAGTAGATGATGATGATAAGGTGGAAGTCTGTCTACATGGTCTCGGGCCACAATACAAGGCGTTCAAGACGTCTATTTAGACTCCGAAAAACATTCCCAATTTCACAAATTTGGTGTCTATGTTGATTATAGAAGAGAAGAGCTCGGGTGAAGACCAACAGTCTTCACAAAACAAAAATAGTTCTTCAAAGCAACAGGCCTTCTACACAAGTTCAGGAAGAGGACAAGGTAGAGGAGGCCGTGGATGCAGCCAAGGAGGTGGCCGAACAGGTAATCAGAATTATGGCCAACAGCAGTAACAACAATAGTCCCAGAATTCACAACAATAACAACACGCAGGTGGAAGAGGCCAATTCAGAGGCAGGGGGAGTCAAAGAGGTCGTGGAAATTGGTAAAGGCAGTATAATGATACACGTGGATGCTTTTATTGTGGTGGTAAGCCTGGACATGTGCAGGCAGATTGTTATAAGAAGCAGGTTGACATGCAAAATGGGAAATTGCAGCAAAACAACTATGAATCCTCGAGCAGAAACAATGAGGATAATGAAAGGTTATTTGTTATGCAGCATGTCATTAATGCCATGTCCGAAAATGTTGAAGAAGCACATAAAGATGATGTATGGTACGTTGATTCAGGTGCTTCGAACCGCATGACAAGTCATGGGGAGTGGTTTAAGGAGATGAAAAACCTTGAAAGACCAGGTTTTGTGGAAACAGGGGGGATGACACTGCTCATCCAATTGCCCATGTTGGAGATGTGCCATTGTCTATGGCAAAGTGAAGTACCTTGCAGATGTACTTCATGTTCTGAACATAACAAAGAATCTGGTTTCAGTTGGCCAGATAATTGAGCAGGGTTTGTAGGTTCGGTTTAACCCTGATGGTTGTTATGTTGAAGACTTTAAAGACAAGTGCAGGTTGGTAGAGTGGGCAGAATGTTTACATTGAATGTAAACATGCCTGAAATGAGTGCTGCGATGTTTGCAAATGGTTCAGGAGTTGTTGCAGACACAGACATTTGGGATAAAAGAATTGGACATGTGAATTGGACATGTGAATGTGTAGAGAATGAAGTCTATGCAGACTAAAGGAATTGTGACAGGGCTGCCAAAGTTTAAAGTTGAAGGTGTGCAGAAAATATGTGAAGCATGCCAATTTGGAAAGCAAACAAAGCATGTATTTCCACGTGACAAAAATGTGAGCAGAAATGCACTAGATGTTATGCATTCAGATGTATGGGATCCTACGAAGACCATGTCTATGGGAGGCTGCAGGTATTATGTGACATTTATTGATGACCACACAAGGAAAGTGTGGGTATACTTCATGAAGGAGAAGGGTGAGGTGTTCACTCATTTTCAGAATTTCAGAGAATAGTTGAAAAGCAAAGAGGGAAATATGTAAAGTGCCTAAGGTCAGAATGGAGGGAGAGAGTACTTCTCCAATGAGTTCTCTGAATTTTTGAAGAAGAATGGTATTCGGAGACAGTTTGCATGCAGATACATTCCGCAGCAAAATGGAGTTGCTGAGCGAAAAAACAGGCACATTGCTGAGATTGCGCGAGCATTGATGGGAGAGAAGAATATGCCGCATAGCTATTGGGCTGAGGCTATTTCTATAGCAGTTTACATCATGAACAGGACTCCAACTGCAGCCATACATGATGTAACTCCAGAGGAGAGGTTTACTGGCAGAAAACCTGATTTGTCTCATCTAAAAGTCTTTGGATGCATTGCATATGTGCATGTGCCAGATGAGCTGAGAACTAAGCTGGATCCAAAAGCTGAAAAATGTGTGTTTATTGGGTGTTTTCTTGAGCAAAAGGGATACAGGTATTATAACCCTGCTACACGTGAGTTGAGGGTAAGCAGGGATATTGTTTTTGATGAGATGAGGAGCTAGTATGCTGCTGAAAAAGAAGCTATTGGGGCTGATGTGAGTGGAAATGTGGTTGCACAGAATGCAAGTCAGCAATCATAGTCTTTGAGTGGACCACGAGAGTCCTCATCTAGTGGTTCAGTTTGATAGACCATGGAGTGGCAGGCTGCATCATAATACCAGTCCTAAAAATGTGATTAGTACATCACATAAAGGCAAAGAGAAAGTGATTGAGCCCCTTAGTATGCCTGACATTCTTGCACGGCATTCTAATGTTGATGGAGAGTCTAGTGGCTCAAAGATGAGCCTTGATGAGGATCTTGGGATACCAGCTATGAGAACACCTGGCTTAAAGAAGGCTATGGAAGCCATGAATGCAAAGCTGCAAAGATCTGGGAGAGTGAAGAATCCTATGCAGAGGTTTACCTATGATGGTTATGTGGCACATCACTATGTATACATGGCAAAAGTTGTACAGGTTGTAGAGCCCACATGCATTGATGAGGCTGTTGGAAATGTGTGTTGGGAGAAAGCTATGGATGAGGAGATGGATGCACTATATGGACATGAGACTTGGGATTTAGTGCAATTGCTTGAAGGCAAGAAAGCCATTGGATGTAAGTGGGTGTACAAAGTAAAACATAACAGTGATGGAAGCATAAGCAGTACAAGGCTAGATTGGTAGCCAAAGGATATGCACGGACATCTAGCATTGATTATGAGGAAACTTTCAGCCAAGTTATGGCAACAGTGAGAGTTGTGATAGTAGTGGCTGCGTCAAAGCAATGGTCTTTACATCAGATGGATGTAAAGAATGCATTCTTGCATGGGGATTTGCAGGAAGAGGTGTATATGTTGTAGTCACCTGGTTATGAGGATGTGAGTCACCTCGAGCATGTTTACAGGTTGAAGAAAGCCTTGTATGGCTTAAAACAAGCACCAAGAGCATGGTCTGACAAGATTTCTGAATATCTTGTCACTATTGGCTTTCATGTAGTAGCCAATGCAGATTTCTCACTGTATGTAAGACACAGTGATAGAGGGGGTGTGCTTGTTGTCATCTATGTAGATGACCTGATCATTACGGGGGACCATGATGCAGAGATCTTTGATGTAAAGATCTTGCTTAGACAGAAGTTTGAGATGAAGGATCTGGGGGAGCTCAGATATTTCTCGGGCATTGAGGTGATTAGGTCACCACATGGTATTGGATTATTGCAAAGACAGTATGGCTTGGACATGTTGTCCAAGTATGGTATGACAGGCTGTAAGCCTATCTCAGTGTCATTAGATCAAAATGGCAAGTTGAGTGTAGATTTAGGAGAGATTTTGGAGGATCCTACTATGTATAGGCGCATAGTAGAAAGCTTGATCTACATGATGATCACCAGTCCAAATTTGAGCTATGTTGTTGGGTTGGTGAGTCAGTTTATGCAGGTTCCTTGGAAGCCGCATTTGGATGCATTGAGACGCATACTGAGGTATGTGAGGTCTACTTTGCATTGTGGACTATTTTATGAAACTGGGACAGAGATATGTGTACATGGGTACATAGATGCTGATTGGGCTGGTAGTATCTCAGATAGAAGATCTACTAGTGGCTTCATGTTTTCTTTGGGGAGTGTTGTTGTGACTTGGAGCACCAAGAAACAGCCTACGGTTGCTCTATCCAGTACAGAGGCTGAGTACAGAGGTGCTGCTATGACAGTATGTGAGGTAGGTTGGTTGAGAAAGCTACTTGCAAATTTGGGTCTATCAGTGGGGATAGACAAGTTGTCATTTTCTGTGACAACATTAGTAGTATATAGTTGGCCAGGAACCCAGTTTTTCATGCTCGCAAGAAGCATATAGAGGTCCACTACCATTTTGTTAGAGAGAAGGTTTTGGCAAGAGATGTTGACCTTGTTTATGTTAGTACACATGATCAAGTCGCTGATATCTTCACCAAAGCATTGGGTAGTACTACAGAGAAGCTCCGCAAATTCAGGGCTTCGCTTAGTAGTGTACATGAGATGGAGTTGAGCTCGAGGGGGAGTGTTGAGATATCGAGCTCATCTAGTGAGGCGGTGGACACTGATGACCCGCCTAGGGGATAGGCCCCACACTTACACCACTGGCATGGTTGGTGAGATCATGGGTGATATGCAGCCAGTGGGATGACAGACTGTGTGACAGCCATTCTAGAGACTGGCATAGTTATAGCGCCAGCTTATTTAGTTGGGTTCACACTATAGAACCCTAGTATGTATTTGGTTGAGTACCTTTTTATATGGTGTGTTGAGTGTTGTGTGAAGAAGAAGAAGATTTTCAGCCTCTCACCCTGTGTGTTCTCTTTTAGAGTTTTGTGAGTGTGTGTGTGCTTGCAAGAGCTAAAGCTCTCTTTTCCCCTGCATCTTTTCATTATCCCGGAGAGCTCGGGCTTCTACCCACTTGGTGCTATAATCTGTGGCCACTAGGATATATACTTATTACCTGTGAAGTGGGCTAATGGCTTAAATGGGCCTACAAAATCGAGGCCCCATTTATGGAATGGTTCCAGGAGAAGGATTGGATTGTGTGGCATCCTGTCTCTATCTGTCGGCTGGCCGAGATGCTGGCATACGTCACACTGCTTGGCCAATCTGCTTGGCCCATCTGTAGGCATCACCGATTATAGTCGGCCATTAGAGACCGGCTTGGAGGATCTTCCTCTGGGTTACTTCTCTAGCGAGGTTTCCTCCACTGATTCCTTGATGAGCTTCTCTGAGAACAGCTTCCTATTCATGTGGTGGGATGCACTACTAGAGGATTTGATCAATCCCCTTTTTGTAGAACTAGCCGAATATCACTTGGAAGGACTGGTTGCGGATCGCAATCTTCTTTCATTGATCTCTGGAAAGGCTATCCTCCATCATACCTGTGGAAAAAAATGTTAGCATTTCATCGTACTAGGTTTGGGAAATAGCTTATCCACTATATATAGCAAGGCGGAGTGATCGACATGAAAGGTAAACTTGTTACACAGCAAGTAGTGTGACGAAACTTGGTGACTGAGTAGATCATGCCAAATGCTTCCCTTTGTGTGGTGGAGTAGTTCCACTCGGAATTGGAGAGCCTTCGATTGGCATAGTAAACTAGACGGAACCATTTCTTCTTGGCCTCCTACATCAGAACGCTGCCAATTGTTGCCACAGCAGAGGCATCCACGAATAGGTGAAAGGGAAATTCCCAGTTCAGGGCTTGGATAACATGAGCTTGAGAGGCCGGAACGCGATGTTGCATTCCTTTGTTCAGTTAAAATTGACCTTCCGCAAAACTGGGTCAAAGGTGCTTTGATACACGCCATTTGTTGGTTTAAGGGGACGGCTATGTGGGCTAGATACGAGAGCATGCTGCTATGCCATTTGACCTGCGCCAAAAATCTTCTGAGTTCTTTCACATTTTTCAAGATCGGAGCTGTCTAGATTACCTCCACCTTGGCTGGGTCTACTACAATGCCTTCCTTGGAGAGACGATGTGGCCTAGTAGCATACCCCTTTGGACGACAAAGGCACACTTAGCTGGATTGAGTCTCAATTTGGAAACTCAACACTTGGCCAGGCACAACTATAGGTGCATCAAATGTTGAGATGATTTCCTGAAAACACTGAAATCATTGATGAATACCTGCATGAAAGTGGTGAGAAAATCGGCAAAAATTTCATGGACCATGCGGTGGAATGTGGCGCGGGAGCATTCTTGAGCCCGAAGGTCATGATGTTATATGTAAAGGCTCCCCATTTTGTGATGAAAGCATTTTTTTGCTGATCTTCCAGGGCCATTTGAACTTGATTGTAGCCATTGAATCCATCCTTGAAGAGGCTCTGCAATGTGCATCAAAGCTTGACGATTGAACTCTCATAATGATTCTGACAATTTACTTGACATGGATGAGGTGGAGAAATGTTGGAGGGAATGTCGGAAACATGTTTCTTGGATGGTTCAAATAACCTATTGAGCATACACTTTAGAGTGTTGGGATTGTTGTGCTATGGTGAGATCAGCACTTGCATTTTAGAGTGTTGGGATTGTTGTGTTGTGGCGAGAGCAGCACTTGCATTTTAGAGTGTTGGGATTGTTGTGTTGTGGCGAGATCAGCACTTGCATTTAGAACTGAATAGTGTCGGGATCTTCGTACTTTGGTATGAACATTTCTTGCATTGAGGTAGCTTTTGTGCACAGATCTTTCAAAATTTGTGAAAACTTCCACAAATAGAGGGGAAAAAACCATGTGTCAAGAGAATATTAAGCATTAAAAAGCAAAACAATTGAGTTCTTCCTTTTACAGAGGATAGTCCTTTTTAAGAGAATTCTATTGTAAAATAAAATCAAATAATTCAGTGGAAGGCTGAATAAGTATAACATGTAAACCACCATATGAGGCTCCTTAAGGGCCTTAGAACTCCTAGTAATACTTGTCCAGACTCTTCTTTCCCATCTCCAATTTAAACAACCTTTGGAAGGTACCTATCTTGATAGAGGCAAACTATGTCTTAAATGCAAGCTGAAAGTTAGCGCATGTTGTTGGCTTCACATGGAGGTCCTTCCACCAAGCGAATGCTTTATGCGAAAGCATAATTTGAATCTAGCTAATATACTAAGCATCAAGATACTTGTACTACAGATCACAAAAAGCGGTCCACTTCCCAAGCTAGCTATCCAAGTAAAGTTCTTCATACTCATTCTTCTCACCAGAGAAGGGTTCTAGATGAAAGAAAATGTGCAGAAAGAGGAGGAGGATTACTAGCTGCACCTTTGGGAGCCTGGGAGAATAGCTTTGCCAACTATCTCTGTAAATCAAGCACTGTGGAATACAAAGAATCCACAAAAGGAGATGGAGGAGGTTGAGGAGCGGGTGAAGGCTACACATAGCCCATATATTGGTGATATGGGCTACACATAGCCCATATATTGGTGATATGGTTGAGACTATTGAGAAAAAGCAAAGTAAAGATTAGAATTAATACTAGAACTTGCCATAGGAACCTGCTGCCCCAAATACTGAGACGGTACCTAAGGTGTAGAAATTATATGTACTTGTGTGCCAAGAGGTCCACAAAAGGAGATGTAGGAGGTTGAGGAGCAGGTGAAGGCTATCTAGAAGGTAGAGGAGGCTGCACATAGCCCATATATTGGTGATATGGCTGAGAGCATTGAGAAAAAGTAGAGTAAAGATTAGAATCAATACTAGAACTCGCCATAGGACCCTGCTACACCCAAAAGACTAAGATAGTACCTAAGGTGTAGAAATTATGTGTACTTGTGTGCCAAGAGGTACCTCTGCAGATTTATGGTAGTATCGCTTCACGAGGTCATAGATAGATGATACAATCATGGGATGGCCAACCAAAAGCATCGACATGAAGCCCTGAAGTTTCTTGTTGTTTTACCACCATGAAGTAGAAGATAGAGATCTCTCAACAACCATGTAGGGAATTAAAGAGTATAGAAAGTTAGAGATGGTCGTTGTTAGTAGCAGGGGACTGACCGCTATCCCAGAGCAACCTACCGAGAGTCTTTGGTTATGCGCGCAGCATACACCAGGCATATATGGATCAAATGCAACACCAGACATAGCCCACAGGCTAGCTATGGATAACTACTTAAAGGATTCACTGTGACTAATTAACTCTTGCAAGAAATCCCAACCACTAAAATAAGAAGAAGAAGACACTAGAGAATTAATAGGTAACTCCACTAGGTAACTCCACTAGAGAATTAATAGGTAACTCCACTAGACATAATACGGGAACAAAAATGAATATACAGAGACACAACATAATGATGCATATATAGAGAGAACGAGAAAACAGTGAAGTGCATATTGAGGACTTATTCAACATACGTAAAGCAAGTGAAGCACGTGAGGTGCAGGTTATGAAATAGCAAGAGAATGCATGTAAAGCAAGTGATAGGAAATTTAAGCACTTGTGCAATGCACATAAAGCAAGTGAAGTGCATCCAAGTGCAGCAATTACGGAGGAGGATGGCCTTAAGTTAGATGGATAAGTGTCAAAAGATTAGCCCAAATTCTAGCCACCTATGGGTGAAGCGCTAGTCATTCAACCATCCGATAAGGGTATCCAACCAAACAATTTCAAAACTTTGCATGTACTTCAATCGCTACTCATTTACATGACCAATGCGCTTATGCCAGAGATCCATATCAATCACCAACACAAGCTTTTCCATCCATGCATACACGTATTCGGCCTTCGTTCAATACCATTGAGAAGAATTGGAAAGTTGACTAGCTTCGCTAAAAACATCCCAACATGCCCTTTCCCTGGCTTTGATACCATGTTGGCAATCAGGGGCCACTTCCCAAGAGGTTGCCCATCCTAGTAATGTTCATGCCACTGTGCGCTCAACCTCCACCACTCTAATCCCTTGTTAGATCTCCGTAGCGCCGCTACGGGTGTGCTACTACAGGAGGGGACGGCCTCTGGCTCACCACCCACCAGCCGCAGAAGAAGAATGAGAATTACCCCTCATCCCCCAGGCTATATAGTGTGTGGCCTGCCATCCACACTAGCCTGGCCACCCATGACTCCGCATGGGTGTCCTCTCTAACTGAACACCGGATGGCCACGTCCTTGGCCATCCGGTCTGCCGTCGGTCATAGGCGTTATAGCCTACGTGACATTACTCCCCCCTTAAGAAGAGTTTTCGTCCTCGAAAACAAACTGGGAAAACCTCTTGGAAATTGCACTATGACGTTCCCAAGTAGTTGCCTCCTCATCCCTGTTTGTCCATTTAACAAGTACCTCCTGGTACACTTTATGTCGGGTTTGTCTGTGTCACGATACCCTATAATCTTTTCAGGTTCATGTGGTATCTTTGGTGGCTCTATCAAGTCCACCAAAATCTCTGGAGAAACTGCGTTCTCTAACCCCTGAACTGATTTCTTCAGTTTACTGACATGGAAGATAGGATGGACTTGAGAACTCTCCCGTAACTCAAGTTTATATGCTACATGCCCAATCTTCTTAAGGATTTTAAAAGGACCACAATATCTCGGAGAAAGTTTATCACACTTTCCCGTTTTCATGGTTTCTGACTGCGCCGCAGGAACCTTGAGGAATACAAAGTCACCTTCTGCAAAGGTCACCTTTCTACGTCCTTTATCCGCATAAGTTTTAGCGCGATCCTGAGTGCTACGAATGCTCTCACATGCGGCTCTAAGCATATCATTCATATCTTCAAGGAAATCCTTGACAGATTGAATCTTCTCCCTTTTTAGGCCTACAGCCATTGGAGATCTCGACTGGAATCCATACATTAACATGAATGGTGTAAATCCAGTCTCGCTGAGTGTTTAGAGCTGTTATAGGCAAACTTCAATAAGGGCAAGTACTCTTTCCAATTAGATTGCTTCTTACTAACATAAGAACGTAACGTATCCTCTAGAATTTTGTTAACTCTTTCAGTTTGACCATCAGACTCCGGATGATCTGTCATACTCATACTCAGAGTAGTATCCAACTTTTTGAAGACTTCCCTCCAAAAATGACTGTTGAACTTTCTATCTCTATCCGACACTATATCTGCGGGCAGGCCATATAGCTTGTAGAGATGTTCAATAAAGAGTTTTGCCAACTCTGGCGTTTTAACAGTTTTTTTCGTGGCGATAAACTTTGCCATTTTAGTACCACTACCACCCACACCGAGTCATTCCCTCGACTCGTCTTGGGTAAACTGATAATGAAATCCATGGAAATGCTTTCCCATTTCCCCTCAGGGATCTCCAGCAAATGGAGTAGTCCTCCAACTTTAAGACGTTCGTGTTTATTGACCTGGCACTTGTTGTATTTCAGCGCATAAGTCTGGACGTCCTTAAACAAACTAGGCCAATAAAACTGTCTTTTTACTAGCGCATAGGTCTTCTGAATCCCGGGATGACCCGCACTTGGACTATCATGACTTTCTTTAAGAATTTGGGCCCGAAAGTCACCAATAGTTGGTACACATACTCTACCCTTGTGGAGTAAGTACCCATCGTCAATGGAGTAATTAGCATATTTCTCTCTCGGACAAAGTTTATCACCCCCTTTGAAGCCGTGGCAGTCAAAGGTGATGAAGGGCCTACGTCAGAGCTCTTCGGCTCCAAACTATACCCAGAAGACATGGCTAGTCTCTCCGGACTAACTCTTGCTTCCCTTCCCATTGCACCTTTGGCCAGTCTCTCCGGACTAGCAATCCGTGCCAACGAGGGAGGTGGTCGCGTTTGTGAAGAAGTGCGTACGCGTACAGCATGCCAGACCTCTGTAAAAGATGGATCGTGCTCACATAAACCACGTAGTGACTCCAAGAAATCATTCTTGAAGATTGTGAAACTAAGTTCATTAATCTGTGGCATGCGACTAAGTCCATCTGCCACCACGTTATACTTACCTTTATGGTAATGTATCTAAAGCTCAAACTCCTGTAGAATCTCCGTCCACCGAGCTTTATGGTAATGTATTTGAAGGTCAAACTCCTGTAGAATCTCCGTCCACCGAGCTTTTCTACCCTTCAGTTCACTTTGACTTGAAAGCCATTTCAGACTTTCATGGTCCGTTTGGACCTCAAAAGGAGCACCATATAAATAGTGTCTCTACTTTTTCAGTGCATGAACTATCGCTAATAACTCGCTCGTAAGCCGAGTAGTTACGCTGTGCATGATTTAACTTTTTACTCTCAAATGCAATTGGGCATCCCCTCTGCATAAGTACGGCCCCAATGGCCTCATCACTAGCATTTGTTTCCAAGATAAACGGCTCATTTGGATCGACAATAGTTAAAACAGGTGCAGTTGCTACGGCCACCTTGAGCTTATCAAAGCTCTTCTATTGGGCTTCCCCCCAACTAATGTTTTTAGTTTTTGACCTTAATTGGACAGTCAACGGGACTGCGATCTTCACGTAGTCCTTCACATACTATTGGTAGAACCCCGACATGCCAAGAAAAATCTGCAGTTCCTTGAGATTCTTCGGCGGCGTTGGCCATTTAAGAATAGCCTCTACTTTTTCTGGCTCCATCCGCGTACCATCGGCGGATATAATATGGCTAAGATAGTGAATTTTTGTTTCAAAAAATTCACATTTGTTCTTCTTTGCAAATAGTTTGTGCTCTCGCAACAATTTGAACACTAGACGCAAATGCTCTATGTGTTCTTTCTTATGTCTTACTGTACACAAGAATATCATCTAGGAAAACTACTACGAACTTTCCCAGATATGGACGTAAAATGCTGTCCACCATCAGCGTCATAAACATCGTTGGAGCATTGGTTAACCCAAATTCATGTGCCCTACATCGTTGCAATTAAAGCAGCGATTTTCCTTTCACACTTTAATATACTACTCTTTCTTTTGGACTTCGCTGTCTCTTTTCTTCTTGGATGGTCGCGTTTTTTTTAAGACCAATGACCATTCTGTCCTCCCTGGTCCATCCTATCCCCCTGCTTATCACTGCAGAACCCTTTTCTTTTAAGGCCTGACCTCGTCTTCTCACTACCCTCGGCCTTGCTCGAACCACCACGTGCACTACGGCGCTTGATGTCATCAAATATCTGCGCATACTTAATTACCTCTGCTAAGTCTTTAGGCTGTAAGAAGGGCTCTAAGTACTCAAGGTAATCATCTTTGAGGCCTCTTTTAAAGCCTTGCAATGTCTGGAATGCATCGATCCCCTTTAGCTTGAGTACTATCTCCCTAGATCCCCTTTAGCTTGAGTACTATCTCCCTAGAGTCTGAGATGTACTGAGTCAGGGATTTGTTCTCCATCGAGCACTTGTCCCATAACTCCCAGCTTCTCTCCGCCTCATTAACATGCAAAAACTCTTTTCGAAACATCGTTTCAAACTCCGTCCAAGTGGCAAGACAAGTTGTCAAACTCATCCACCACTTGTACGCTTTGCCGGTTAATGAGAGGCTAGCCTCTACAGGCTACTGTCGTAGCGTTTGCAAGTCTGATCACTTCGCTAGAAACATGTTGACCGAGTCCTTGTTTCTCTCCTTCTCCTCGCCACCAAAACTAGGTGGCTTCAAGTCTTTTAATAACGATGAAGCTGTCTTTACGGACGGCCCCGTAGGCGCATCGGCCTGTACTCCTGCAACCACTGGTGCGAGGCTACGCTCACCCGTGCCGCACGAGCTCGTGTACCACGAGGAGCCGGAGTACTAGCCGAGGCGACTGTCAGTGCGTCTAACCGTGTGGAGATGCTCTGTGGAGATGCTCTGTAGCATCGTGAGTAAGTCAGCTTGGACTTTACCCATATTGTTTAGTTTTGCATTAAGATATTTAAAAAGTCCACTAGAGAGCTCCGTCTCTGTCAGGACGTCGCTAGGGTCCAATACGTCATAATCTTTGTCGTCATATTCCAAGAGGTCCTCCTTAGTTCCCTTGGCGACGTCAGTGTTCATGTCATCTCGCTCATCGGCCAAAAAGGCATCATCTACTGCGGCCGTTGCGGGCTCGATGGGTCCTAAGGCGGGGTCAATAGACGAGGAGGGCGCTGGTGGCGGATCACGCGTGATCGACAAGCACACTCCAGACCGGACAACGGGCGTATACGGCCTAACAATTTGGTCAGGGTCAAACCCGCGATCGAGGACAAGATACCTGGAAACCCGCGATCGAGGACAAGATACCTGGAAACCCTAGAGAAGTAGAAGGCGGTGGGGACACACTATGCCTAGCAGACATATTTTAAATCTTGCACAAATAAAAATGCAAGAACTCGAAAATTACAAAAATGCTAATAAAATGAGCAGTGGAGAGAGAATAGTCACCCCCTTACGGTCGCCTGCGACTGTCATCGACTGCCGATTTGTGTTGCGCTCTGCGAGCCTCTACAAGTGACGCTACTCCGGGATGCTCCGATCCGAGAGAAAGGTGCCAGTGAATGAAGACCTTGGGTCATCGTCATGGCTTTTCTGATGCAGCTAAATTGTTCAGGCCGTGCTGAAGAGACCAAAAACACTGCTTGACCTCCAAGCCGGCCATCTCCATGGGCTACAAGGGAAAGGTACAATTGCTGCGTCAAGGCCATGCCAGGAAATGAATCTCCCATGGCCTGAGCCTCCTTAAGAGCTGCTCCAAGGTCCTTCACCATGTTCTCTGCAAACCCTCCAGGTGTAAAGTCAGGTGTAAAGTCTCTGTTCACAAGCTTGGAACCAAAATTTCCATAACCTTGAGTACTTCGAAAAGCTCCCTGAGCCAAGGAGGGCTCGCTGCTAGTTGTATCCACCAAGAAGGAACTTGGGCAGAGGCCGGAAAAAACGCCTACGGGGCCCAGCACGACCTGCCAAACATCACGAGCGCTGGTGAGGATGGTTAAGACGACATCACTGCACTGAGCGAGGGCCAGCAGGGGGTCAGCATAGACAGCGCCCATATCGCACACGGGCTGAGCTTTGCTATGCGTGCGGTTGTAGACCGTGACCGGGTAGCCCACCCTCAACACTAAAGGGCACGGGACACTGGGGAAGCCAAAGATTTGGGATCGAGGGTGGGAAAGTGGGGGGACGCTGGCGGCTTCAATCTGGGCCGTCGGATGCAGTGAACTCGGGTAGCAACTGGTGAACTCGGGTTTCGGCTGAGCTGGCGCCCCAAATCGAAATTTAAAATAAACTCAGCCGCCACGTTGGCTTGACGTGGAGGGCAGGCTTCTCCAGCGTGGCTTGC
This sequence comes from Cibotium barometz, assembly GCF_041138505.1. Taxonomy (NCBI): domain Eukaryota; kingdom Viridiplantae; phylum Streptophyta; class Polypodiopsida; order Cyatheales; family Cibotiaceae; genus Cibotium; species Cibotium barometz. The sequence continues at coordinate 8,421,108 of NC_141090.1, read as the reverse complement.
AAAAGGGCGCCACGGGGGAAAGCCGTGCATGCAGGGGTACCCGTATACCAGAAAGATCTCAGAGATTTGATTTTGCCCAGGCTTCTCTCTGCGTTTTTCTCTACACGCTTTGCTGCGATTGCAGGCTTGGCTCCGCGAGACGACGCTGTGCTTTTGCATGGGTGATCTTCTAAGCTAGAATCAAAGGCTCTTCATCAAGCTAGCCATCAAGCTGTAAAGGTTTTTCCTGCTTGTTGGTATTGCAACAAGCACCCAGCAACGCCTTCTAAGGTGTATGGTTCTTCATCAAGCCTGCAACACAATTTTATAGAAGCATGGCACCAAGTGCAAGCCGAGTGCATAGGAGGAAGAAGGCTGCCATAGGAAGGAAAACAGGTGGCAACGAAGGTCAAGCAATGGAGTTTCTAGAGTCTACACAACTTGACAAACGAAGAAGTCCTCGACTAAAGGAAAAGCAAGCATCACCGCAATCGCCCTCCCCACAAAACTTGGATGCTGCATCAGGGGAAATCTTGCCCCCACATAGCCTCAATAAGAGGCCCAAAAAAAAGTTGGAAACCATGCTCATGAAGCCTACAACCTCAATGCAGGAAAACGCGGGCCCATCTAATGTTAAAGGGGAAGGGATGGCTGAGGGGACAGATCAGATTTTGCCATATGCCATTGTACGATTGCCAGATGGGAGGGTTGGGCGCCAATGTCGTGCAAGTGACACTTGCCCCCTTGCTAAATCTTTCATAGAAAAGAGAAAGAGTATGATTGGGCACTTAAAGCTTGCTCATGGGTTAGATGTTGATATTCCCAAGCTGCCACTTGGTCGTCCTCCGAAGAGCAACTTAGTAGCTCGTGCTTTCCCACACCCGTATGCTCAGAGGTGGAAGAGACAGGCATACGAAAGATCGCAAGATAAAGAAAGAAAGTTTCAGATCAATCGACAAAAGTATGAGCATTCTCAATACATGCAGGCTGAGCGCGCATGGGATAACCTTTGTAGTCAGTTCAAGAACAAATCAAAAGAGGACTTCATAGCAAGCTGGGTGAAAGATAAGATGGACAAGTACATGTCAACAGCAGAGGCTCGAGTTGCCAAAATCCAGGCTCGGATAGATGAGAATATCTCCAAAGAGGTAAGCTTTGCTGCATCTAGAAGCTAAAAGGTTTAATTTTGAAGTGTTTTCATCTCATGAAGATGTGTTTTCAACTAAAGGATACCCATCATGTGTGCCCTTCTCGCTCTACTCTCAAGGATGCATTTATTAAATGCTTGCGTTAGGCCTTATGGTTAGTTATGGATGGGCCTGGGGGTGGAGAGCTATCACCAAGGAGTTGGTTTCCCCTTTTTGAGTCTCCTAGATGTACTTAAGAGAAGTTAATGCCCTGATTTTTTTAGGTTCTTGAATTAGATTACAATTTATATGTATTCTTGGTCATATACACGGTCGAAGTCTATGGCTATTTCCCAAGTTCACATACAACACGCATGGTTTCCTTGCTGCAGGCCAAGTTTATTCATTACATGTCAACTTCACTTCTTACATTTTTGAGATCACTTGGCATGGCTGTATTTGCAGGATTTCGTAACCCATGAGGTTGTTGGGCTTACAACTATGGATGGCTATTATTTATTGCAGGATTTTGGAACCCATGAGGGTGTTGGGCCGTGTGCGGATACAACAAAGAAGCACAACACTAAGAAGAACGTAAGCTTTGTCATATTTTTCATTCATCCCCTCGTTCTGATTCATATCTCTATTTCACTAACATGGCTGCCTTGAAAGTGCCTAGCCATTCTCTCACGGTCTTCCCCTACAATATGTTCAAGTCCTTTTCCATTGCCTAATTTCCATGGTCTACTCGCAGCATGCCAAGTTTATTAACCTGATGCAGGTTTACTTGTTGCATGCAGAGTTCACTCACAGCTTGCTAAGTTTATTAACTAGATGCATGTTTTCTTGTTCAATGCAAAGTTCACTCACAGCTTGCCAAGTTCTCTCCCTGCAGCACTAACATGACTCCATAGTTGCATGCAAGGGTTGGTAAGCAAATTGCAATGAATGCACATGCAATGTGTCTACTAGTCATTGCCCAAGTTGACATACACCTCACACCTTTTGTTTGTTGCAGGATTCTGGAACCCATGAGAGTGTTGGACCATGCGCGAATACAAGAAAGAAGGACAACACTCAAAAGAACGTAAGCTTTCCAATATCCTTCACTCATCCCCTCGTTTTGAGTCATGTTTGTGATGTTGAAAGTGCCTAGCGATGCTCATGTGGGCTTCTTGGCATAAGTAAGTATGCGAATTCACGAGTGCAAAGATTGTTTGTAACTATGCATGGATATTATTTGTTGCAGGATTCTGAAACCCATGAGAGTGTTGGGCCATGTGTGGATACAAAAAAGGAGGACAACACTAAAAACAATGTAAGCTTTCAAAGTTTGCTAAGTTCTCTCTCTACATCACTAACATGGCTCCATAGTTGCATGCAAGGGTTGGTGAATAGTTTGCATGCAATCAATGCACGTGTAATGTGTCTACTAGCTCACACCTTGCTAATTTCATTCACATCATGCCAAGTTTATTCACATCATGCCAAGTTTCTTTGCTGCTGCCAAGTTCACATACAACTCACATGCCCTATAGTTTGAGATCATTTGGGCATGCTGCAGGATTCTGGAACACATGAGGGTGTTGGGTCACGTGTGGATACAGAAAAGAACACCACCACTAAGAATGTAAGCCTTCTAATCTTGCTAAGTTCTCTATCTACTTCATTAACATGGCTCCATGGTTGCATGCAACGGTTGGTGAACAGTTTGCATGCAATCAATGCACGTGCAATGTTTCTACTAGCTCACAACATTATCGTCTTCCTTAGTGTCCTCACACTTATCCCTTCCTTGCTAGTTCATTCACATCATGCCAAGTTCATTCACATCATGCCAAGTTTCTTTGGTACTGCCAAGTTCACATGCAAATCACTACATGCCCTTTAGTTTGAGAACAACACTAAGAAGAACGTAAGTCTTCTAATCTAACATGGCTTCATAGTTGCATGTAAGGGTCGGTGAACAGTTGGCAATGTGTCTACTAGCCATTGTCCACGACTCACACCTTGCCAAGTTCATTCACATCATGCCAAGTTCATTCACATCATGCCAAGTTTCTTTGCTGATGTCAAGTTCCGAGTCATGTTTGTGGTGCAAAGATTGCATACAACTATGCATGGCTATTGCATGGAGGGTGTTGGGCTATGCATGGATACAAAAAAGAACAACACTAAGATTAACGTAAGCTTACATTCTTCTTAGTTTGCTGCCAAGTTTGCTTACATTCAATCTTAGTGTTGTGTAGTTGTTGCATGCAAAGTTTAGTCACAGCTTACCAAGTTTATTAGCTTGATGCATGTTTTCTTGTTGCATGCAAAGTTCACTCATAGCTTGTCAAGTTTCTTTGCTGTTGCCAAGTTCACAAGTTCACTCACTACATGCGTGGCCTTTGAGATCATTTGGCCCATGCTTCTTGTTTGCCGCAGGATTTTGATTCCGAAACCCATGAGGTTGGGCCATGCACGAATACAAGAAAGAAGAGTAACACTCAAAATAAGGTAAGATTTCTAATCTCCTTCACTTATCCCCTCGTTTCGAGTCATGTTTGTGGTGCAAAGATTGCATACAACTATGCATGGCTATTACTTGCTGCAGGATTCTGGAACCGGTGAGGGTGTTGGGCCATGTGTGGATATAAAAAAGAAGAATACTAAGAAGAACGTAAGCTTACATTCTTCTTAGTTTGCTGCCAAGTTTGCTTACATTCAATCTTAGTGTTGTCTAGTTGTTGCATGCAAAGTTCAGTCATCACAGCTTACCAAGTTTATTAACTTGATGCATGTTTTCTTGCTGCATGCAAAGTTCACTCATAGCTTGTCAAGTTTCTTTGCTGTTGCCAAGTTCACAAGTTCACTCACTACATGCCCACACTTTGAGATCATTTGGCCCATGCTTCTTGTTTGCTGCAGGATTTTGATTCCGGAACCCATGAGGTTGGGCCATGCACGAATACAAGAAAGAAGAGTAACACTCAAAATAAGGTAAGATTTCTAATCTCCTTCACTTATCCCCTCATTTCGAGTCATGTTTGTGGTGCAAAGATTGCATACAACTATGCATGGCTATTACTTGCTGCAGGATTCTGGAACCGGTGAGGGTGTTGGGCCATGTGTGGATATAAAAAAGAAGAACACTAAGAAGAACGTAAGCTTTCTAATATTTTTCATTCATCTCCTTGCTCTGAGTCACATCATCTTGGTTTCCCACTAGTTTGTTCAAGTCCTTGCCGCTGCCTAACATGGCTCCATACACCTCACACTTTGAGATCGTTTGGGCCATGGCCATCTTCTTGTTTGTTGCAGGATTCCGGAACCCATGAGAGTGTTAGGCCATGCGTGAATACAAGAAAGAAGGACAACACTCAAAAGAACGTAAGAGATTCTAATATCCTTTATGCCGAGTTGTTAAAGCTTTTCATGTTCTTCTACATTGTTGGTTCACTCTTCTCTTTACTTGCATGGGCCCTGTTCTTGTTTGTTGCAGGATTCCGGAGCCCATGAGGGTGTTGGGCCATGCGTGAATACAAGAAAGAAGGACAACACTCAAAAGAACGTAAGAGATTCCAATATCCTTTATGCCGAGTTGTTAAAGCTTTTCATGTTGCTGCCTACATTGTTAGTTCACTCTTCTCTTTACTTGCATGGGCCAGGTAAGTGCAGCTAATTCAACCCTGGAGTTTGTTATGTCCTAAAGGGACTCAATGGGTGAATGCATTGTTTTCTTGCCATTGTGTAGGTGTTTGAGGTTTCAAGGAAAAAGTTGCCTATTAGGACTTCTCGTGCAAAGCAAAGTAGCAATGAAGAAACACCGATTATTGTATCATCGCCGACTTTTTCTGAAGCATACAACAATATGGAATTTATATTCGAGATCTCCAACAAAAAGGTTATTGTTACAGAGAAAGGGGAGGGGAGGTTGGTAGCAACAAGGGGCAATGTTGCGAGATCTAGGTAAGAGGCTCTACACGATTGACAGTTTATCAAAACCATGTATTGTCATGATAGTCTCAGCTTGTGTGGTTTGCTGCATTTTTTTTTGTTTGGCTTTTGCCTTGCAGGTTAGCTTCCGGGGCTGACATTGACTTTGTTTCCATGAGATCCAAAACCTTTGTGCGCGTAGATGATAGCTTTTTGAGGGAAATGTTTGTTAATGAGGCATCCACTAGGACCATGACCTTGTTTGGGATGTAAGTGTATCACTTTAAACATTTTAGTGCACTTACATGGATGCACTTTCATTCCCTCCTTGCATGCACAGGTTGATGGAGAACAAGTTGCCATTGGACATTCTTGAGAAGGTGTTTTGGGCTGATTCTTTGTGGTATTCTATGTCACGTAAGTGCGTGGAGAATTTCCTCACCCGCTTCTTCGAGAAAATGGATATGTCAGCCATTCAATTATGTTTCTTTCCCGTTGTATGCAGGTGTGTGTGGTCACTTCATTGGTAAAGAATTTTGGCTATGCTTTTTTACATACCACTTGGCACTCAAATTTGTGCGCTTTTAATGGCTGGCTATTGTGTGCAATAGGAATCATTGGTCCCTCTTTACCCTGTATGTTAACAAGAACGAGGAGGTGCCCCTTTTAAAAGGAAACAAAAGCTATTTGTTATACATGGATTCATTGGGACTAATAAATCCAGAGGAGTGCTTGGATAGTTTGTTCATGTAAATTGAAATTCTCTTCCATGTTGGTTTTGTTCATGTATACTCATACAATGCATGACACATGACATGGTTCTGGTTTGGATTGATTACAGTGCTCTAAAATGCTTGGCACCGCATGTGGCTGATTCAACCCTTCAAGGTGCTTTGTTCAACCCCGAGACAGAGCTGAAACTAAAAATCGTTAAGGTGAAGGTGACGTTGATTTGTTGGTAGCAGCGAGTTGAATTTGTTATGAATGTTCTACATGCTGAATGTTGGTGTTACATGTGCATCATTTGGGGCAGGTACCGCAACAGGACAATAGCACAGATTGTGGCTTCTATGTGATGGCGTTTATGAGATACCTCATTGCCGGTATATTGCAAAACAATGTAGACAAGAATTGGGTAAGTGCTTGCTTCGTGTTGCGTCTTTGCTGCTTCAAGAAGAACATGCAAGCTCATTTACGCTTACAGCTTTGCTTTTTTTCAGCTCACAGATCAGTGGTTTCAACATGAAGATGTATGCACGCTTAGGATGGAGCTTCACACATGGTGCATGAGTGTTTTGGAAGAATTGTGACACGTCTACTGTCTTGAGCAGCAGTGACATCCGAGCAAGAAGCATGTAGATGCAGGACCAGCCATGTGATTTTGGAGCACTGTAGGAGCGACAACCTCGCACCAGCGATGTGATTTTGGAGCAGTGTAACATGGCTTATCGGTGGGTGGCAAACTTATGACGCGGAGTCCTGCACGAGCGACAAGCATGTAGATGCTTTTTGGAGCAGCAACCTCTATTTTTGGCACCAGCTATGCGATTTTGAAGCGGTGTTTTTGGCTTGTCGTGGGCAACACACTTCTTATGAACATCTTTATAAACATATTTGGCATCTAAGGATGTTTTGTATCAGCCAATTCACATGAAATACATGATATTTTTTAGCTTCTCAATATAATTTGTTTTGGTTCCGATGTAAATTGTCTATCAACAAATATGCTTCCGTTGGTTCCTTTTTCAACTTTGCTATTTGGTGTTTAGTTTAGTTCCGCAACATGATGGTTCTTGTTGATGCTCTTGAACTGGAAGCTCTTCATGTTGAATTTGAATCAGATTCTCCGCTGCTCTAGATAAGCCCCATATCTTGGCCCAAGTAGCGAGAAGATCGAGTATAATGACACTCCAACATGCATTGTAAGGAGCCAAAGTGCTTCCATGTTTTGGATATGGTCTCTGTTTGTAGATTGTGTGGGACGTGTAAACTCTCAAGCTAGTCCTGGTGCACATAGAGAGAGAGAGAGAGAGAGAGAGAGAGAGAGAGAGAGAGAGAGATATAGAGAGAGATCTTGCTCTACCGATGCAGCCATAAAAGTATATGATGAGAGAGAGAGAGAGAGAGAGAGAGAGAGAGAGAGAGAGAGAGAGAGAGATCTTGCTCTACCGATGCAGCCATAAAAGTATATGATCACTTTTTTACCTTCTAATATCAAGCTATTAGTAAAATGATCTTAATCTTTTTATAGTATTGAAAGTGTTCATAATTTGGGTGACAAAAAGATTAACATGTTCATTGCATTCAAACTATAAAGCTTGATTGAGAATTGTGCCTGGCTGGTAGAAAGGCGGCTTACGCACCAGCAATGATGAGGTTTCTCATGACCCTAGACATTGACGGATCTGACCATCCCCTACAATAGCATAACAACTGAACAGTTGGAACTACTACCTCTTGACATGTCAGTCATGAAATGAGTTGATGTGACAGATCAATACAGTGACCATGCGACATATAATACAGTGACTCATACGCCAAGCATAAAAGTTTCATAGCTGATTATCAAAACTCCCTCTTCCATCCGCCCTCTCCCAACGAGAACCAGGCCTCCCGCTCTTGATCCCACCTGTTGCAAATAAACTGACTTCTGCTCTTGGGACCAAATAACTTCTCTAGTTAGGTCAAAAGTTGGAATCCCATCAGCAAGTTTAGCAGAAGGGAACGTCGTGTGCATGCACATGGACATGCTAATCCCTATACTTATCCTTGATTTGCAGCAGCAGATAAAAGACTTGATTCTAGAGCTTCATTAGCTGTCATAGGCATGGAAGGTATTGTGGTGGACCAGGTCTCTGTCGGCCAGCAGATGGAACATTGACATGATGGGATACCACCGGAGATTATTGCTAGTATCACGTCGTTGCATATCCGGAAGACTAGATGCTCAGAGGCCTTTAAGGGTATTTGTTTATGACACTCAGTGTATTTGCAGTATATGGAGTGACATCGTTTATACTCTTTTGGCCACCTGGGCCCGTATACAGGGACATGGTGTCACGTGCACCCCGCACTTGGGTGGCATGGTGACATGACAGTTCCAGAAATTGCATGTTTTGGTTAGTGATGTGAACTGTGCATTTTGTGATCTCCAGTCCAGGGACAAGTCGCCACTTGCCATCAGGGTAGGCCAGGCTAAGTACATGCAGTAACCGCGCACAGTTGTTAGCCCACTTGGAGTTGATGCATGTAGAATGTTTAGGATGCTTATTATGTAGAATGTTTAGGATGCTTATTAGGCAAGTGCCATGCACCAGACACAGGTAAATGGGCCACAGGCAATCACAGCTGGGCAGCCCATCTGGGACAGATTTGGAGGTGTTTGGACAGGTCTGGAGCAGTCGGGCAGGTCGTACAGCAGGGAAACCAGGCGGACCAGCAGAAGGGGCAGAAAATTTACCTATTTAAAGGCCACACCTCTTCTCAACCAAGGCATCTGATTCTTAGCTTGGAGACAGGTCCAGAGAGCAATAGCAGCAACATCTAGCATGGCATCATCCAAGACATCAGGGCTCTTCTTTAAGGTAGATGGCATTTGTCTCAGATCTGACAAAACAGGGTATTGCAAAGCCCTGCTCAGCAGGCATTGTTCCGCTAAGGACCTGTTTGAAGTTTGGAGCATCCTATTTTTTAGTGACTAGTCTAGGTATACATGCTTATTTTCAGCTCGGCAGGGAGGAAGTTATCTCAGGTCAAGGATATTTCAGCTTCATAATAAAGCTCCATACAATGAAAGGTGGGGGCCCTTCAGCGGGTATTGGGACCCAATGTTGTCTGGTTTTTACACACCACAGTATGCACAATCCAGCTATGTATGTATAATGCTTCCACATGTGACATTGTATCAGAGCAGAGGAAGCTATGTTGCATGAGAAATGAGTATCAAGGCTTCTGCGTGTGAAATTGTAGAGCAAGGCCATGTTGCACAAGACATTAGTATCAAAATATCAAAGCATCAGGTTCGCCCTAAGGCACATCAAAGCTAGGGTTCGTCCTAAGACATGCTAGAGCCATGGGCCGCCTGGAATACAGTTCATCCCAAGGCAGTTCGGAGCTAAGGTCAGCTCAAAGCAAGGGATCTTCTTCGGACAGTCAAGAGCAAAGGATATCAGTCAAGCTCAGTAACATTGGGTGCATCAACATTGGTATCAACAGATGTGTGTAGTCCAGTCAGTATCAAGAAGACGAAATTTTGTTGGAGAAGCATCATTGATGCCTTGATGGAGCTCCAGAGGTTGCAGATGAAAGGGATGGTACTTTGGACGCATTTTAACTAGTCTGCAGCAGTTGAGCAGCTTGAAGGTTGGTAACAGGTCATACAGCAGGCTGGCCAGGCTGATAAGCAGAAGGGTGCAGAAAATTGCCCTATTTAAAGGCCCTGCCTCTTCCCAGCCAAGGCATTAGATTTCCAGCCACCCAACATTAGCAAGAGCATCGGCATGGCATCAATCCAAGACATTAGCACTCTTCTTCAAGTTAGATGGACGCAGGCAAGTGTTTTGCCTGAGACCCCGAAAAAATAGGCTATTCTAGAGCCCTGCCTTGTACACAAACTCTGCACAGTCTTGTAACCCACTTGGAGTCGACATACGTATAGATGCTTAGGATGCTTACTAGGCCAAGTGTCAAGCATTGGAAATTGCAAGTAGATAGCACACAGGCAAGACACCTAAGCCTGGCAGTTGGGCAGCCTTGTGGACAGATCTGGACGCATTTTGACTAGTCTGGAGCAGTTGAGCAACTGGTCAGGCAGCTGTAGATTGGTAACAGGTCGTACAACAGGCAGGCCAAGCTGATAAGTAGGGTGCAGAAAATTGCCCTACTTAAAGGCCCTGCCTCTTCCCAGCCAAGGCATTAGATTTCCAGCCACCAAGCATCAGCAGGAGCATCAGCATGGCATCAATCCAAGACATTAGCACTCTTCTTCAAGGTAGATGGACGCAGGCAAGTGTTTTGCCTGAGACCCCAAAAAAATAGGGTATTCTAGAGCCCTGCCTTGTACACAGCTGTTCTGGCAAGACCTATTCCGAGCAGCAAGATCCAGCCTATTGTACATGCTAACTCCACACAGTCTTGTAACCCACTTGGAGTTGACATACGTATAGATGTTTAGGACGCTTTCTAGGTCAAGTGTAAAGCATTGGACATTGCAAGTAGATAGCACACAGGATTGTAACCCACTTGGAGTTGACATACGTATAGATGTTTAGGATGCTTACTAGGCCAAGTGTAAAGCATTGGACTATGCAAGTAGATAGCACACAGGCAAGACACCTAAGCTTGGCAGTTGGGCAGCCTTGTAGGGACAGATTTGGACGCATTTTGACTAGCCTATTGTACATGTGCAAACTCCAAACAGTCTTGGTGTCAAGCATTGGACATTGCAAGTAGATAGCACACAGGCAAGACACCTAAGCCTGGCAGCTGGGAAGCCGTGTAGGGACAGATCTGGATGCATTTTGACTAGTCTGGAGGGTTGAGCAGCTGGTCGGGCAGCTGTAGGTTGGGTAACGTGTCATACAGCCGGCTGGCCATCCCCTACAATAGCATAACAACTGAACAGTTGGAACTACTACCTCTTGACATGTCAGTCATGAAATGAGTTGATGTGACAGATCAATACAGTGACCATGCGACATAATATGCAGGGAAAGCCACAACACTCATACGCCAAGCATAAAAGTTTCATAGCTGATTATCAAAACTCCCTCTTCCATCCGCCCTCTCCCAACGAGAACCAGGCCTCCCGCTCTTGATCCCACCTGTTGCAAATAAACTGACTTCTGCTGCAGGGTCTCGTGGTACCAAAACCACCAGCTTTTGAAATAACTAATGTCTGTCTGTCAACCCAAGTAAAACTAAGTTCTAACCCACATTGTGTACCCATGCAAAAAGTATATACAGTTTTAAGAGCACACAAAAAAAGAGAGAAGCTCGGACAAGATTGCATGAATCTAGTCTTGCATTACATGCCCAAGGGCTGTATAAATCAGCTATGGTCAAAAAACATAACACAAATTGAGCGTCGTTTTCTTGACTGATCCATAATGAGCAGACACATATGGTTTTTGGAGCAGCAAGTTATATCAAGCTATACTGAACATGAATTCCCTTCACAGAAACAACATACATACAAATTTACAAAACATTGAGTCTCCAGCTGATCCAAAATAAGCATATACATTTGGTTTTTAGAGCAGCAGGTTATACCAAAATGGACAAAAAATCTCCTCACTCGTTCCAAAATGATATAATGTACAAGTTGAATACATCTGCATTATTAATATACAAGTATTATCCTTTGCTCGGATGCAAGGACCTTCTCGAGTACTGAACCATTAGATAAATGCATAGTGAAGTGCCTCTCCTCATCTTCAAGTGACCCATACATACATGAGATGAGTAGTCCCTTTTCAATGCAAAGGTTGTTGTAGAGGTTAACAGCTCGGTTAATAAGAGGAGCCTCTGAACCAACTGGGGCATGTCTACTTGAAAGGGGAAGGAGCGCGTGGCATGTATGGCACGAGTGACTTTGTATAGGATCAACTAGGAGAGTTTTACTACAGCAATGGTGACAAAATATGCGAGGTCTCTTGTCAAACCGCACCCGACTCCTGCCACGTTGATGCTTACGTCTCAAGACCCCTGTCATACAAGCACGTTTTGTTGGAGGCGAGCAGGCTATCTCTTGATCACATACGGTTGTAGCTACTTCATGCGGTCTCCCGTGACCAAGCCGAGTAAGCGTAACATGAGCTTGGATTTGTTTGATGGACCCCCTCATTGGCAAATCAATCTCCTTTGGGATAATCAAAGCTGAAATATTATTCTGTGAGATGCTCAATTGCTGGAGTATTGCTTCTTTCAACTTGGTGTCACATGCTGATAGATTCTCTTCCAAAACATGTAGAACCCTTTTCATGTCTTGAATGCAGCAAGCTATCTGCTCATTGATGTTGACAACCTTGCACTCACCACTCTTTATGTTATCTGGCATGTCCTGCTCACTTAGCCCAACATCAATGTCCTCGTCCATTTGACTTAGAGAATGAAGACTATCAAGGACAGGGAAAATGGCATGTAGATGTGGAAAATGATGTTGAATTATTAGGCGGATTCCATAAAGATGCTTACAATCAGATCCCCAACTTGGACAATCGCAATAGTTGGACTGAACACTGACATGATACCATTGCGAAGATGAAGACATACTCAAGATTTTGAATAGCAAAGTGGACTCATCAATCACTTGAAGGGTGGACGAACTAGCCTCAAATCTTCTCAAGATTTCTTCACCTGCTGCTAATTTGGACGTATGACTCTTGCTTGATCCATGAATACTAAAACGTTGAGAATCAGCTGAAAAGTACGTAAAGCTGGTTAGTATCACGACACCTTTTCTTCATGAGTGTCAAGCAACAAAGGGGGGACAAGCCACAAGAGAAAAAAAGAGGTCATTACCTATTTCTTGTTTGTTCTTAAAGAACTCAAGTAGCGTTCCGCCGATGTAAGTGCCCGTTAGAGAATCCCCTGCAATAGCATGTAACAGAACTAGAATTGATCTATTTATCTTTGCATCAAGAAGAGTGTACTTGATGTATTGCCAGAGCCTCTCGACCAAGTTTGTTGTATCCACATTTCCATGTGAAAATAGACGCCCAAACTTTGGCCACCTTCTCCGCCACATGCATGTGGTGGCACACCATCCATTCGAGATGTATCGTTGAACATTGATATACGCTGAATATCTCTGCAAGAGCTCTTGGTATCTCTCTTCAAATGCCTCTTCACTTGCCATTTGCATTAGATTTGACAAGGAACTATACACATCATCTCGCTTCTCTTTTGGAACCTACACAGCCAAAATAAAATGAATATACATACCACCTGATAATGATATGCACAATAGAATGGATCTAGCTTTTAAAAGGTGACTTACTTGCGGTAGGAGGTTCTCTACCCATGCCTTCTTAACATGAAACCAGCATAGCAAGACATGGCATGCAATTTGGTGTCGTCTCCCTTCTTCATCTTGTGTCCAGCAATAGGGGTCTACATCAACAATCTTCATAATGGCTTCCAACTCTTGCTGGTTTTTGTCGATGATAATAGCCGTCGGACGAACTCCATGCAACCTTGTGAAGATCATCTTGAAGGTCAACTCCAAGGCTACACTTTCTTGGTTAGTGCCGATGTCATTAGTGCATAGCATGAGCCATATTGGAATACCCATGCCATTTTGGTTGGGCAAAACTGCAGCATACAGGGGCAAACCAAAGACATTTGTCTTGAATGTGCTATCTACTGCCCAAGTGTTGTGTCGTGAGAAACGAAGAGCAATTTGTAGCATCCACTCATCTTGAATGATGAGGACAAAGGGTCGTTTACTTTCATCAGAGGCTTGTGGGTTATAAGGTTGAACATAAAGAACCTACAAAGAAATCATGATGAATAAAGAGGCAAGAATAGGGGAAAGAGCTTCAAACATAAAGAACGTTGGCTGTAAGGTTGAACATAAAGAACCTTGTTCTGTTCTTGCAAACGAAGAGCCTCTCCAAACATCGCAGCCCAATCATTGTTTGTACATCTTCCTACAAGGATAGAGAGGCAGATTAGAAGTATAAAACAACCAAAAGTTACAAGGAGAATTGTTGGTAAAGCAAAGCAAAGTACCTTGTGTGCGCATTTGATATGACATCATTTGCACCTCTTTTGGTATCATGAAGAAGCGAAAGATTACACGATCTAATGGCAAGGCATTCTGTATGTGAAATCTTTCTTTTGATGTAGACATTTTTGCCACATGACGACATGTCCCTACGTCGAACAAGTCATCCATGCAACAAGCAATCACACGTGGGTGCACGGGCAAGTAATAGAGGTCAACACGTGAGCCTGGTATATGTCCCTCGTGAACATCATGAACTAGCATGGTCACCTTCTCTGTGTCATGAGAGTGCTGCAAGACCACCTTAAAGGGACACCCACACCTCTTGGACCTCCGCAATCTTCTCTTGTTAGCACCTCTCCGAGCAATACTTCCTGCCCTATGGCACATGTACTCTTGCACCCACTTGGATGGTCCATGCTTCTTTGTGGATCGAAGTAATACTAGCTTTGTTTGGTGCTTGATCATGATGTTGGTCAACTCTTGATTGACTTGAGACTTAGTTGTGACAATTGTTGATGCTGGAGCTATGGTCTTTTTGCTCGTAGGGGTCTGTTCCCCGACCTCAGTAAGCAGGCAGCCGCAAGCGATAATCCTATCTTTCACATAGTCAAGAGAAATTCCATGCCTCCTCTTGTCGGTGCACCATTCTGCCTTGATTGCATTGATAGTGGCATTCACACCATGATGAACACCATGCTCAAGAGGACGATGGGCTGCCATGACAATACGCTCCCAATCTTCAATGTATGCTATTTTCAATCCTGTTGATTTCGAACATAGGCAAAGGTGAAGCGGGCTGAAACAAAGCTCTTCTCTTATTCTTTTCCACCTCTTCAAATCCAACAAGTCTCTTGCATCGTGTGCTTTTAATGTTGGAAGCGTCACTGTGAGAGCTCCTCTAAGATCTTTCTCCATTAAGGAGAAGCTCTTCTCATCGAAAGAGAAAAAAAAGCTTGATGTATATGTAAATGGATCCAATGCCCCCCATGAATCAAGCCTAGGTGTACTCCATGAACTTGGAAAAACACCCTCATTATCATCTTGGAAGAGGTCACATACATCTGCGTCGTCACTTGATGTAGTGTCACTACTTGTTGTATTATCTAAATACTCATCCAATATGAACTGATTTGTGTCATTGGATGCATTCCAATCAGCCTCATTTGATGCATTCCAATTAGCCTGCCATGGCACCGCGAAGTCACTTGTGTCACTCGTTGGATTCCAGTGTGTGTGTGCATGGTTTAAATCCAGTGTGTGTGTGCATGGTTTAAATCCAAAATCAACCTAAGTAAGGGGCTCTTCACATAGAGAGAGAGAGAGAGAGAGAGAGAGAGAGAGAGAGAGCCTGTTGATTGGCAAGTGTGAGTTTTTGTGTGTGTGTGTACCTGGTTTAAATCTGGAATCAATCTGAGTGATTCCTGAGAAGAGCTTTCCATAGCCGTGGTGATTTTACAGAACACATGCAACACATGCTCTACGACGTCATCATACAAATTTGAAATTCTGCCCTTTTGCAAGCCACGCTGGAGAAGCCTGCCCTCCACGTCAAGCCAACGTGGCGGCTGAGTTTATTTTAAATTTCGATTTGGGGCGCCAGCTCAGCCGAAACCCGAGTTCACCAGTTGCTACCCGAGTTCACTGCATCCGACGGCCCAGATTGAAGCCGCCAGCGTCCCCCCACTTTCCCACCCTCGATCCCAAATCTTTGGCTTCCCCAGTGTCCCGTGCCCTTTAGTGTTGAGGGTAGCCCACCCGTCGTTGCAGGTGCAGGCACATTGGTAAGCCCGACAGGCCCGTACCTATCCACCCCACCCGTAACTTGCAAGCTGCCGCCGCTGCCATGTCCTCTGTCGCAACTGCAGTTGCATAGACGTTGGGCACTGCTTCCATGGCCTGCTCAGTGCTTAACTGTGTACACGACTTCTTGCTGTAGAAGATGATAAAGACCTTTGGGATAAGGTTATCCCCCCAATTTTAATTGAGAGCCAATCATTAAATGGCTGGGCCCGCTTCGCACGCCACTCGCGATCCGGATGCCAAGCTCTGATACCAATGTTAGATCTCCGTAGCGCAACTACGGGTGCTACTATAGGAGGGGACGGCCTCTGGCTCACCACCCAGCCGCCGCAGAGGAAGAATGAGGATTGCCCCTCATCCCCCAGGCTATATAGTGTGTGGCATGTCGTCCACACTAGCCTGGCCGCCCATGACTCCGCATGGGCGTCCTCTCCCACTGAACCCCGGATGGCCACGTCCTCGGCCATCTGGTCTGCCATTGGTCACAGGCGTTACAGGCTACGTGACATTCCTCCTCCTCCAATTTTTATGGCTTGAAAAGGATTAGAGTGGTGGAGGTTAAGTGCGGAGTGGCATGAACGCTACTCGGATGGGTGACCTCCCCGAGAAGTGGCCCCCAATTTCCAACAACATTAACCTTCTTTAAGAATTGGCTAGCATGTTTGATATGAATACATTATAAATAGAAAGAGCAAGAGTGACACATTTTTTTTTGGGAGTGATTACAAGAACTTTCACATGTTACAAGGTTGACTTTTGCAAGTGCTTACAAGCATAAAGGTAGTTGAGCATATTGCAAGGTTGACTTACAGTTTTCTCTAGCTGAAAACTTCAAATCCACACATATATATGTATTCTATTTTGAGACAACCAAGGGGGGGGAGAGAGAGAGAGAGAGAGAGAGAGAGAGAGAGAGAGAGAGAGAGAGAGAGAGAGAGAGAGAGAGAGAGAGAGAGAGAGAGAGAGAGAGAGAGAGAGAGAATACCTATGTGTGTGCAAATGCAAAAGGAGATGGAGAACCACAATTGTGGAGCCACTATGTTGAGAGCTTGTGTGTGGGGAAAATCAAAACGACATGAGAACCACGACTATAGAGCCACTACACTAAGAGCCTATGCAAAAGCAGAAGGAGATGGAGAACCACGATTATAGAGCCACTAAACCAAGAGCAAGAGAGATGAATGCAAAATTAGATCTCAGCATTGACTTGCAGCACGAGAGAGAGAGAGAGAGAGAGAGAGAGAGAGAGAGAGAGAGAGAGAGAGAGAGAGAGAGAGAGATTCCATCGGCCTCTTAGCCCACATTCTCTAGGGAGGGGATCACATACATGTACAAAAGAACGTGGGTTGTAATTCTAATTTAAATTTGAACTTGGACTCCTATGCTATTTCTAATACTTTTTTAGCCCAAAAAGCAATGTCCTTGACACCACTTTTAAGACCACCTATTCATGCTTCTACCCATTTAACAACACATGATGAGAGTATAAGCATTCATAAAGCTCCATGGTCATATTATTGAATAAGATATATGGCATTCATAAAGCTCAAAAGATATGTGCATAAGATATATATATCCAAGGCATAAGCCTCATGCATAAGCCTAAAGCATAAGCCTTATGCTTTAGGCTTAAGCAAAGGACTTATCTCTTAAGATTATGCATAAAGCTTATGCATGAGCTTAAATGCATAAGCCTTATGCTTTGGCTAATGCAAAAGACTTATGCATTATACTTTTGGCTTATTCTTAAGGCTTAAGCATAAGCTCACGTATAAGCCTAAAGCTTATACATTAGCCGTATGCATAAGCTCATGTATAAGCCTAAAGCTTATACATTAGCCGTATGCATAAGCCTATAAGGTGTATGCATAATGTCTTATACATGAGCCTTATGCATAAGCCTATGACGTATAAGAGCTTATGCACAAGCCTTATGCATGAGTATATGGCTTAGGCATGAGACTATGAGGTATACACATAAGGCTTATGCATGATCCTTTGAGCCTATGAGGTATACGAATAAGGCTTATGCATGAGCATATGAGCATATGAGGTATATGCATAATCCTTTGAGCCTATGAGGTATATGCAGAAGCCAATGAGGCATAAGCCTTATGTCATAAGAACTTATTCATAAGCATGAGCCTATGAATCTACGAGGTATATGCATAAGCATATGAGGCATAGGAGCTTATGCACAAGCCTTATGCATAATCCTATGAGGCATATGTGTACTATGCATACGATCTCTCTTTATACATGCATAGAGTTCTCATACTCTCTTTATGCATAGAGCTCTCAATAAATCTCTCATGCAAAGAGCTTAATGCATACACTTGCTTGTGCACATAACTAACCCTAAACCCCAGCACCACCCAGGGGTGCAAACAAAAAAAACATGTCAAAAGAAATTTTATTTACATGCAAAGGTGCAAACAAAAAAAAGCATAAATGTTAAAATATCTTGTGTGTAAGAGATTACCTCGACTGTTTGAGAAGAGTTGGGCTTAAAAAGGCAAGACCTACAAATACAAAACAAGAACATGAGGTAAGCATGAGAGAAATGCTAAGGCTAATCTATAATGAGATCTGAATAAATGCATAGATTAATAAAAGTATAAATATAAAAAAAACTTGTGTGTAAGAGCTTACCTCGAGTGGTTAAGAAGAGTTGGGCTTAAAAAAGGTAAGACTTACAATACAAAACAAGAAAATGTGGTAAGCATGAGAGAAATGCTAACACGCCAATGTATAATGAGAGATTAATAAATGCATAGATTTTATTTAGCATAATGCATTGTGTATAAAATACATAAGCCTTATGTATAAGAGCCTTATGCATATGCCTATGAGGTATATGAACCTTATGCATAAACCTATGAGGTATATGAAGCTTATGCATATGTGTAAGCCTAATATGTATGAGGCATCATACATATTAGGCCTAATATGTATGAGGCATCATATGAACCTTATGCATAAGCCTATAAGAAGCCTATGAGGCATATGATGGACCTTATGAATACTCGTAAGCCTTACGCATAAACCTATGAGGTATATGCATATGTATAAGTCTATAATAATGAAGAATATGTGTATACATCATTAGGAACTCAATGGAGTCTTTTTGGGCCCTTTTATTTGCCATTGCCTAATGGAGGTGATTAAGAAATAGACAAAGAGGGAGATTACATGTGGAATGAAACCAATGGTTTGTAAGAGCCTAGAAGGTAGTGGTCAAACTTAGAATAATAGGCTAAATAGGCTCTTTTTTAATTTTTAAAATCACCTAAAACTCAAAAAATTTATACGTATATGAATTTTTCCTCTATTTTTTATAGAAAAGGATAGCTGCAGCCATCATTAAGTAAGGTCTCTAAAGTGATAGAGGCCCAAAAACGAGCTCCCATCATTTTCTTGCATTCAATGCACATTCCCCTTCACTTTCCACTATCCCTCTCTCCCATCTT
This sequence comes from Cibotium barometz, assembly GCF_041138505.1. NCBI lineage: Eukaryota > Viridiplantae > Streptophyta > Polypodiopsida > Cyatheales > Cibotiaceae > Cibotium > Cibotium barometz. The sequence continues at coordinate 8,402,080 of NC_141090.1, read as the reverse complement.
CCCTCCAAAACGCTCTCTCTTCCCCCTTTGTCATAGCAGGGCGTTTTTCACTCTCTAGACTACTTCTTTTAGCTATCTACCTCTTGATCTACCTCTCTCTTCACTCAGAAACCTAGATCTATAGCTATGGAAGCTTGATCTGCAACCTCCTCTCAGAAGCTATGGAAGTTTGATCCTCACTTACATTTCCTTACTTCATCCTTCTACCTTTTCCAACCTCCTTTTACAGAGTGTAATAGCAGAGCCAAGCTATGGAAGCTTGATCTGCAACCTCCTCTCAGAAGCTATGGAAGCTTGATCCTCACTTACATTTCCTTACTTCATCCTTCTACCTTGTCCAACCTCCTTTTATAGAGTGTAACAGTAGAGCCAAGCTATGGAAGCTTGAGTTGCAAATGCTTTGGCTCTCATAATCTTACTCATTGTCTCCTCTCACCCCCTCTAATATCCTCTTTCAAAGTGCAGTAAAATAGCACAACCAAGCCCTTGGAACTTGCTCTACAACTCCTTCTCTTATGTACATCTCCCTAGTCTAAGTTTTTTCCTCACCATTCTATTTTCCTTTGCCATCAAGGTTTATAATCTCCCTAATATATACATCTGATGTCTTCTTCTAAAGCTCGAAGGCCTCCGATCAGTATTCAATCTCTCTCTTGTAGTAGTGGTCAAGATGAGGATGGGCACTGGAACATCAAACAGTACGAGAAGTGGAATTGGATTACGGTCCAGCCTAGTACAAGAGGAACCCACAAGGTGTCAAAGCGATATGTTGATATACAAAGTCACCATTGGAAAGGGCGGATATTGGAGCTCAAACAAGATCGTGATGGAAAAAAACTAGCCAAGGTCCAACATGTTTACAAGGCAACAGAGCTGACACTAGCAGACCATGACCAACGTCAACAATTTCCTGCAAATTGTAAGTCATTTCACCACTTTATATTCTTGTTTTTAAATCAATTGTGTGCTAATAATGGTACTCTGAGCACTGCTTTGATTGTTCTTGGGTTCCTCTGCGTAGATATTTTTCCCTCAAACTATAGTGAGTGGGAGCATATGGAGGCAATTTCAGGAACCTTTGAAGCATACCATGTGGAGCTTGGTAGTTTAATCTTTGGAGGGTGTCCAGCTGCACAACTTCTTGCACGAAACATCTTCTTCTATGAGGATACATATGTGGTTCCCATGACAGCAAATGGTACTGGAAAATTAGTTCTAGAACCTACACCAACTCTCACATCTATTGAATGGCCAATTCCAGACAATGCTTCAGTGGCCATGGCTTGTTTGCAGATCGAAAGCAAGGTGCAAAATGCTATGAAGTGCACATATGGATCTCACAAAGCAACCATAACCTGCTTCATACCTCTACACCTCTTTATGTACCTATTCCGTACAAGTGACACACATCGCACCCCAACTTTATGGATTGCAAAGGGGGAGAGAGATCTCACTTGTTTCTTATCACCTGCATGGGATAAAAAAGTTGTTCAACACAATGGAGACACCATCAGCAGATGCGGAGTAATAGTTGAGAAGGTTGTGATGCGCTACCATATTGCCAAGCAACAATTGTCCATTGCGTTTCCTTACAGGCGATGGAAGCTTACAAATGGAGAATGGGAGGCGTTAGACTCCGACACAACCTCTACAGAACAGGGTGTGCTACATATATCCATGCAAGGTGGGGATATAGAAGATGTTGCTGTGAATGGTGACTGGTCCCTTGCCAACTTACGTGACTACTTAGTTCTTCGATTCTCACTGAGTGGTGATTTTGCTTTGATAATCAATGGTAGAGTAGTGCGTAAAAGGCAGGAACGATCTTTTCTTTATAGAGAAATTACTTTCCCTGGCTGTGTAGCTATCAAACAACCACTGGATATGTAATCTTGGATTGAAGTAAATACAATTTCAATTTTTTTGCCTCACTGTCTTATTAAGGTTTTTCAATTGTCTTGTGCAAGTTTTATTTTTTTGTGATAGTGTAAGGTTGGTCACACAAGCATCTGTGGCTTGAGCCACTACTAGTAAATTAGAAATGACCTTGTGATGGAAGGATACGTTCTTGCTTTCGCACACCATTTTTTTAAAATTTTTTGGTACTTAAAAATTTTAAAAGTTTTTAAAAATTTTATAACAAGGTCGCCCATTTATAAACGATACTTTACTCATTTTCATCAATTGACAATTACCGTTCTCTCCTAACACTTACTCTCAATTTCGCACACCTTTCTGTATCACACACTCTCTATTTCTTGCAATCACTCATAGTCATGGCACCTCTACTTGACGCACTTATTGCACAGCTAGGAAAGCTTGAGCTACTTCGTAGGATTGACGAGATCGTCCCTATGTTTGAGGGAGCAATTGATGTGCGTGCAACAATGCATCTACACGCGGATGCTTTTACAGATGTCATTGAGTATATGGATCAACACATCAGCACGTACTCCATCATGTTTGAGGGTGATGAGGGCCTATAGGTTCCGGTTGACCTCATCAAGTACATATTCAGGGAAGACAAGAATTTTAGATTCCGCCTATCAAGGTTTTTAAAATCCCTCACAGAAAAGGACTACAGGAATGAGGAGGAAGACTTGCTCTTGGATCTACAAATGGGCAACATCGGCACTTCTTTCATGAGCTGGGACATGGTTTTGGTCCTTCTGTTACAAGAGGGTGTGGCGAAAGAAAGTGGCAAGGAAAAAGAAAAGGGCAAAGCAAAGCTAATGGAGCAGGTCCAAGAGGCCCATGCTGAGGAAGAGAATGTTACAGAACAATGGGAGGCCTCAATGGCATTGGTGGCTCTACAAGAGAATGTCCCCGAGGAGGTTCCGGACCTAGTTCTAGAGGGCGATGAAGTACTTGAGGAGGTCCCAGACCTTGTTGTCATGTCTTTGCATCCAATCATTATTGATGGGAAAGAATTTTTGTTTCTGGATGACATTGCCAAGACACTCGGGTTTCGCGAGGATGAGGCACTGTCTATTATTGCCATGAATGCTGGGGGTCAAGCCAAAGGGAAAGTGAAAATCTCTTTTGAAGATGACAACCTCACAAAAGCGCTTGCATACGATATTGGTAGCAGTTCCTTGGAAGATGTAGTGGCCAAAGCGCTCATTGAAATAAAGCAAGATGTGCAATTCTATGAGAGCGTAGCTGCCTTTGAACCACACATGCCCTTGATTGCTGGCGATGCTCAAGACAAAGGAAGCATAAACTTGACAAATGAGCAACTAGTTGCAAGTGACGATGCAACTGAGGTATGTCCTAACTTCTTAGTTGTAAAGCAAATTATTTTTAGTTGTATCATTTTACGCTTCCTAACTTCTATATTGACATGTTGATAGACTGCTTTTGAAGTGGACAAGTTTGCTATGCGTGTAGGAGGAACGCGGCCAAAGTCAGAGGGTCGAGATGCATCTCTTTGGCACTACATACCTGCCCTCACAGAGCCGACATAGTGCGGGTTTTTCATTTAGACTATTCAGAGATTGCCTATGCCGAGCTCCTAAAATGTAAAGCACTTAGTGTAGTCTTGTCGGAGGACCCCTTAGCCTCAAACATAAATAAATGTATTTTGGTCGAAGGGTCTCCCGCAGCTTATCATTACTAGAACCTATTATCATTTCCATGATATCCTTCTCCTGAAGGACATGCTGAAGAAGGGAGACATTAACATTATCCTCAGCGTTGTTACATCCTAGTATAGCTCTTGCACATGCCCTACAATCGCAAGAGTCACCCATGAGAGATGCTTTATTCATTAATTGCTTCTCAAAGTTGCTATAATTCCTACAAAATTTTTTACCTGGTTGTTTGAATACGCCTCTTGCATGCGCCTGCTGTCTTAGAAAGTAACCCAACAGCTTTACATTTTCTTTGCCTTGCGTGATATCCAATGGGAAGGTGAGTGAAATGGTGAACACGATGCCGAAGATTACGAGTGGAGTGTTGAAGACGAACATAATTATCGGTAAATTGATTTATTGTGCGCACACGATCTGCTAAATTATTCTTCTGTACCTCAAGCTCCTCTGAGAGCTCTTTAATCCTCTCCATCAAACTATTGATCTGCTTAGTCGACGCCGCTTGAAGCTGGTCGAAGGCAAATTGTGTTTGCCTCTTTCCAGCTGCCTCATCTAGCCAGAACATGTGTAATCTCCTACAATAGCCAAGAAGCCCATTGAAACCATCACCAACAAACTTCAAAAAACTTGTAATGCTTTTGAATGGTGGAGGGGCACCAGATATTGGATCTGGTAGATAAAGATTTCCATCAATCCAAAGATCAATGGCCTTTGCTCCTTGCATTCGAAGCTGATCGTATGAAATATTGGGTGCAACATGCCTACTGCGTAGGGTTGCATATTCTGTCTCCAAATCAACCTGAAGGCGGATCTTAGAAGGTTTATTGGTGATGTCTTGTAGTGCCATCTACAAGAAAGTAGGCTTGTAAGCTTGGGTTGAATAGGAGTGGAAGGAGCAGGATATGGTATCAAAAAATAATGGGAAGAATGGAGGTGAGGGTTGCTTCTCTAGAGCTGCATTGTGGATAGAGAAAGAAGCCACAAAGGGAGCCAAAGAAACATAGAGAGGGTTGGCAATGGTGAGAAGGAAATGCAAAGGAGACAATGCATCATGGAAAGCTTCTTTAGTGCAAGCTATGGCTGCTAAGCAATATAGAGAGAGAATACATCATGAAAAGGTTCTTCTGTGCAAGTCATGGCTACTACTGTGGGTTTGGAGAGAGGACCAACTATTGTAGAGAGAATGCTCCTGGTAAGCTTCTTCCTTGCAAGCCATGGCTACTACTGTGGGTTTGGAGAGATAAGGCTCATTTAGGAGTACAGATCTGCTAGCTATGGAGAGAGGACCAAGTATTGTAGAGAGAATGCTCATGGTAAGCTTCTTCCTTGCAAGCCATGGCTACTACTGTGGGTTTGGAGAGAGAAGGCTCATTTAGGAGTACAGATCGGCTAGCTATGGCTTTTGGAGTAGAGAAAGATGCTTTTTTCCATGGAGAAGGAGTGCAAGGCATTTTAGAGAGAGGATGTAGAGAGAGAAAGAGATCTGGTGCACACACAAAAAAGGAAGGAAGAAAGTGACGAATTTTTGGAATGTTTGGAGTTCGAAAAGGTAGAGAGGCTATGATAACTGACTGACAGCCCATTACAAAGCTTTAAAGTCACCTAGGTGGCTAGGTCTAAGAATATCTCCTTTTTTTCATTTTTCTTTTTTTTGTGAAAAATCAAATATATACTTTTAGGACTAGGCCTCTAGGCTTGGTCAAAGATGGATTAGCATTTTAAGCATTTCACTAAACGTCCAAATTAAAGGGCCCAAGAAGACTCCATTGAGTTCCTAATGTAAGAGCTTATGGACTAAAGTCTTTTGCATAAGCCTCTATATATGCTCTCTTTGAGCATACATAGACCTATGCATGCATAAAGAGAACATGCATTCTCTCTTTATGCATGCATAGAGCATGTATACCTCTATGTATGCTCACTTTATGCATGCATACCTTTATTTATGCATACATAGAGCTATGCATACATAGAGCTATGCATGCATAGCACATGCATAGAGGTATGCATACTCAAAATGAGTATACATAGAGGTATGCATGCATAAAGACAGCATGCATGCTCTCTTTATGCAAAAGCAAAGAATATGCATAATCTCTTTACGCATAGAGCTCTCATGCAAGGAGCTTTATACATAGCTAAGAGTAATGCAACACACCCAAGGGTGCAAACAAGAAAAGCATGAATATCATGTAAGATCTTACCTTGAGTGGCTGAGAAGAATTGGGCTAAAAAACAGCAAGACCTTCAATACAAAAAAGGAGCTTGAAAAGGCAAGAACTACAATACAAAACAAGAAAATGAGGTTAGCATGAGGCTATGCATAGAGCTCTCATATATGCTCACTTTGAGAATAAAAAGTAGCTATGCATGCTCTATGCTTGCACAAAGAGAGCATGCATAGCATTATGCATAGAAGAATTATGCATGCACTCTTTTTGCATGCATAGAGCATGCATAACATTATGCATAAAAGCCATTATACATAAAGCCTACTACATAAAAGCTATTATCCATAAAGCCTAGTGCATAAAAACTAAAAAGTGTATGAGGCCATATACAAAATGGAGAGGGTTGGTTGTGCTAGTTAAATTGAGTCACCACCATCTTACATACATAAGTTCCACGGAGATGCATCCATTCACTATCGATGTTGCTCAAGTAATGGCAGTGGAGGCACTGTGTATGAGTATCTCTCTAGAATGGATCACACAATGCGAGCACAATGCCATGATTGTGAAGCAACGAGGATGATGAGTGAATGGTATCAGATGTACCACAATGCAAACGAAGAGCAAAGAGAATTGACAGAATAATTACATTTTGTATTCTCAAAATAGTGAAGTTATAAAGAGTTGAGTGGCAAGGTATGAAGAGGTAAGGAGGATTTGAAATAAGGAGAGAAGAGCATTTAGGATGATGCATTTGAGATGTTTACCATTTTCACCTAACCTTGCATCACTTCCAAAATATTGTAGCATTGAATGGCTTGATAAAGAAATGGAAAAGGCAGAAACAGATGGAGAGGTGGTGACACAAGAGGAATGGGAGTACATAAGAGAGTGCGAGCTTGAAGTAACTGTAACTCTATAACTCTTAACTAACCCAAATAGAATCACATTATATGGAACCTTATTACCTTTCATATATATATTTTGTTTGGTGTTGGTGGTAGTATAAGGTTTACAATGCCATGTGGTCCGAGGGAAGGCATTTTTGTACTCAGTGTATAGATATAAAGAGAAATACTCAAGATTGTGGTGTTAGACAAGTTTTGAGCAAGAGAGTGGAGCAATGCTTGATTATTGTGGTATGATTCAAAACATTCTGCATGTTGGATTCATGACATTCAACATTTATATATTGGATGTAAAACATTCTACACGTTGGATTCATGACATTTAACATTTATATATTGGATATAAAATGGTTCAAGGATGTGGTGTGTTAAGGTCTTGAAGCAAATGTGAAAAAGCATTTAAATGGATTTATAGCGATTGACTCTACAAAGTTTTGGTAAATAGAGAGAGACACATTTGTGCTACCTCAACATTGTGAACAAGTAAAATCTAGCCATAAATATTTTATTCAATCTTTTGTTATATAGTTCCTTCTACATGTTTAATTAACACTTTGTGTGTTCTTTCGTACTAGGCTATGTTTTAACCAGACCTACATAACAAGAAAAGGTTGTTAATCATAGAAGTTAGTCCTCATTCAAAGAGTAGTTTTCAAGAGGTGGATATTGAGGAGCTCATGAATAAAGTGGGAGTTGAAAATGAACATGCAGAGGATTAAAAGTGCAAGATGTTGAGAGCGAGATACCACCAAGCACATTAGGGAAAAAGGGAGCTCATTTTGGGGCCCTGTAAGAAATTCACTATTTTTTGATTTATTTGTCTCCTAAAAGACCTCAAAAATAGTAAAATACAGAAACGTGGCTCAGAACTGTCAGTAAGGACTACAGAACTGTCAGTTCAGAAAGGAATAAGATAATCTTTTGTCTAACTAACACGATTTTGCATTAAATATCTCCTTAGTTTTTTTTTTGTTTCCCGAAGATTCCGCATCTCTTTTGACGACGTGTGCAGGCCTCTCATAAAGAATCCATCACTGAACTTGATGATTGCACTTTTTTAAAATATTTACATGGATACTGCCACACTTCCACAATTCATGTTACAAAAAGACTATGAGATTGACAAGCATATTGAAGAAATATTTCATGGTGGTAAAGGAACCACTGTGTATGACCCTTGGAACAATATATTTGTAGATCTACAACAACTTCAAAGAAGAATGGTCGAGTTTTATGGAATAACATTTGAGGAGTGCAAAGGCATTTTGAAATTTGTTATCAAACTGGATGAGTGTGAGGTTGTAAAGGAAAAGAAAATGGAAAGGATTACTATTACATTGATGAATGGAGCACTTGATACATCATTGACTGAAGCGAGTTCGAAGTATTTTAGTGTGCAGTCAGAGAAACACATATGGTGGTTAGGCTCGTTCCAGGTATGATCATTTTTTTGTTTCGTACTTGATTTTAGTCATTGTTTTCAAATCTTTTATAGTAAGACTTTTGTTTTCTATAATCACAGGTACAGATAGAAGATCATGAAACACTAGATTGGGTGTTTCACCACACGGAAATACCAAGAATAAATAAAAGACAAGTGCGAGGAGAGAATCTCCATGTTGCAGGAAAAGGTGATTTTCAAGTAGAGTGGCACATGGCGGGGGATCTTAAAACACTTAAGTGCATGTATAACGTTAGTAAAGGAGGCAACTCAAAGTCTCCTTGTCTTTACTGCAAAGAATCAGCTCAAGTAATGGATTCCAAATGGTGGAAGAGAGCACCTAATAGAGATAAAGTTGACCCTGACTTCAAGGCCATTCTTGACATTCCACTATGTAATGTTCACATATGCTCATTGCATGGTCTATGTTGAATTATTGAGAAATTGGTATTTTTGTATATTGGATTTGCTTGGAAACTTCGTCCCAAAAAAATAGAAAGGATGCTCTTCAAGCATTGGAAAAAGTGTTATCTGATATAGGTCTGCATGGAGGTGATGTTCATATCACAAAGGATTTTAAAAAGTCTACCAATGGCAAGGAGGTACCAATCAAGCCCTCTATTGGTGGTGTTAAGGCAAGAAGATTCTTGTCTCGACCCAAACACAGTAGTAAGCAAGTAAGGCAAGGTAGAACAATTTCAAGGATTAATTATGGATTGCGGAAGCAAGTCCATAATGCCGTGAAAGATCATGAGGCAGATGGAGAAGCACGAAATGTGAAGACAGAGGTGTGGAGGTCTCTTGATCAACTCTTCATGTTCTGTGACAATGTAACATGGACAAAAAGTGATTACAAGAACTTTGAAGAGGCAATTAAACATTTTGGGAAGTCAATGAAAGACGCATGGACAGCCTGCAATATAACTCACTACATGGTAAAGTTCTGTCTTCTTCTTTTACTTAAGTGTGATCCTCTTTTTTTTTTTTGTAACTTACTATGCATTCTTATGTCTCTGTGAAAACAGCATATCATCTACAACCATCTTCCCTATTTTGTCAAAAAGTATGGATGCCTAACAATTTGGTCTACCCAAGGCATGGAGAAGTCTCACTACATGGCACGTAATGCATTTTTCAGACACACACAACACTACGGAGGGAGTCAAAAGGCAAATAGTCTGAAGGAAGTCTTCCAATGGTTTTACCGAGGCATACTACAGAGGCTGCATGCTAAAAGAAAAGTTGCTAGCTCCAAAGTCAAGCTTGCTTTTATTTTAGCCCAAAAGCAAAGACGAAGACAAACTTTGGACAATTCAATGGCAGCAGAGAGACATAGACAATGGAGGGATTCGAAGATATTTAGAAACCATAAATGGACAAGTAAACATGAATAGCAGTTTGTAACTTATTGGTGTTATGTCCACATGTTTTCAAACTCAATCAATAGATTTTTATTTTGTGGAACAAGTGACTCTTGGTGTTATGCCTATATGTTTTGAGACTCCATCAAAAGTATTTCTTTTGTGAAACATGTGATCTATATTAAACAAGCATCAATACATCCATGAGCTACACATAAAAAATTCAATCAATACTACTTAATTATGCTAGACACACTATTGATCCTCACCAATAAGGTACTGAGTGTCAAACGCTTTTAGAAGCTACTAAGTGTATACTGAGTGTGTACTGATGAGTGTCAAACGCTTTTAGAAGCTACTGAGTGTGGGAAGAGTATTGAAGTGTCGTACGGTGATGGGACAAATGCAAAAGGGAAAGGTAGAGGATCAAAGACTTTGTACAAATCAGTTCAACTTCAACATAATGTTTGTGCTATATTTGATGACTAAATCCTATTACTCCCAGGGCCTACCAATCGGAGCCCTCTTTTTGATCTTGATTGGACTCTTTTTCCTGGAGAGTGATATCTAATTCTTGCTCTGCCATTTCTGTTGCCACAGGAACATCCTCTTTTTCCTCTGCTTCAAATGTGTCTTGTTCTTCAGCCTCCTGCCCTTGCTCTTCTAGAGAGTACTGACTAAAGACAATGTACATAAGGAATGCCGTGGTTTCCTCAAGCACTCTACACTTTCTGGTATGCAAGCTACAGTTGAATTTATATTTCTCAGGCAGGCTGTCAAATCTTCTATTCACATGGTACCTCAGCCTATCAATGGAGACAATATGATTTATATGCACAAAAACCTTTTCACCTTCCACAATTCTTCCTGCCTCTGTCAGTTGTTTGAAGGTATCCCAATGATCTGAAAGAAAATCTCTGTGATGCTCCAATACAGAGCTCATAGTGAACTCCCTGTTTGAAAATACTGTGGTATATGTGGAAGTTCCTCTGAGCCTTGCATTTGTGAAGAAAGTCAAATAGGAGCAAATCTGGAGATTTGTGCTCTTCTGATTCCTTTTGTTTTGAGAGGGAAGACTCAGCTTTCTGCTCCAGTCTCTTCCTTTTGCCTGAACCAAAATTTATATATCATGAATTCTATATGCTGACATATGTAATCAGGGAATGTATAGGATATCACCAAACAACTCCCTTCATGAGCACACATGACTCACCTGGTGATTGCTGTGGTCTAAGTATAGCAGCAGAAAAGTCCAACTTTCTCTTGAAAGGAGGGGCCTGAGAATCAACTGTTCCAAAGAAAAAACTTTTCTCATCATCAAGGAAGAAATCCCCAGGTCCAAAGAAAGCAAAACAATGAGGAAGAAGTGAAAACCAAAAGGGACACAGGAATTTGCAAGAAAACGCGATGTAGGGCCATTTGGAAAATGTCAAGTACTCTCCTCGCATTTTGTTGTGCAAATTTTCCATTTCTATTGCTATCCATCTCCAATAAAATGCTAGGATCACCTCAAAGATTCCTGGACAGTAGATGATACTAGGAAGAATTCCCCAGGGCCAAAGAAAGCAAAACAATGAGGAAGAAATGAAAACCAAAAGAAATATAGGAATTTGCAGAAAAACGCGATATAGGGCTATTTGGAAAATTTTAAGCACTCTCCTCGCATTTTGTTGCAAACTTCTAGGTTCTATTGATATCCATCTCCAATCAAATAGATAGCTTCCAGGTCAGTAAGACTCTCTATAGATATCCTTATCTTCTTGTTTAATAGTATAACACACATACTTTTGGGATGTGATGTAGCTTAGATATTAGGATAAATACCATAAGCAGGAAGACTTTTGTATTGGACTGGTTGAAATGACTGAAGGCATGTTCCAGCAGGCTGCCTCATGAATTTGCAGGAAAACGCGAGGAGAAAGCTTTAGGAATTTCAAACAGCCGAAATCGCGTTTTGTTGCAAATATAAAACTAGGATGTGGAAATTTGGGATATGGGATGTGGTGGATGGGAATTGCCAAGATATTTGGACATCAAGAATTCTATGGATGGAAGAAATATATATCAAAAAACATTGAAAAGGATATAGAACTCTGACCTTTCTTTTCCTTTTCCATGCTGTTGGAGTTGCACTGGTGAATCTTCTGCTCTCTCCCAAACTTGAGCTACAGCCTAGGTAACCTGGAGATCTGGCAGTGGTAGTAGTCTTCAGGCAGGTTGCAGTCTGGATGGAGTGTGTTGGGTAGGAAGGGATCAGAGAGGGAAGGAAAAGGATAATGGGAGGGTGCTGGCAAGGATGAAAGACGGGGAGGGAAGAGTGGTTATGGAACTGATTATGAAATCATGATTGGCACAAGTTCCAAGGCAAAAAGTGTCCCATTCACAGTGCCAAGTTTCAAACTCCAAGAGATCTGGGTCCCATCCACACGTGTGAAAAAACGGCTCCATCATTTAGTAGCTGTCTTTTTTGTATTTTGCACTAATCTTTTCCCTCTTGTTTAATCTCTCCTATCTTGGCCCTCCCCTCCCTACCTCCCTACCTCCCTACTCTGCACCATCAGCATCCTGACCACTAGCAGCACAGGTTCATCCCCAGCACAGGGTACTCATCAACAGCACAGCACACCCACAGATAGCTTCCAGGTCAGTAAGACTCTCTATATCCTTATCTTCTTGTTTAATAGTATAACACATACTTTTGGGATGTGATGTAGCTTAGATACTAGAATAAATACCACAAGCAGAAAGACTTTTGAATTGGGCTGGTTGAAATGACTGAAGACATGTTCCAGCAAGCTGCCTCATAAATTTGCAGGAAAACGCGAGGAGAAGGGTTTAGGAATTTCAAACAGCTGAAATCGCGTTTTGTTGCAAATTCACTTTTGAGGCCTTTTTTGGCCGTTTTCGGGCCTCCGGATGTTCGATTCCAGCGTTTCAAGTGCCATTTTTGGGGTTTTGGGCTATTTCGGACGCGTTTGCAGTGTCAGAATCACCAAATTTTGCACAAAAAATAAATTTTTTAAAGATTCAAATTGGATCACCTTATTAATGTGACACGCTTCTATGAACATACAGTACTATTTATTTTTCTTATTTTCATCTTCTTTTGTTGAATTTTTAACATAACGTTGGCCCACTCCTGATTGGTTGAGAGCCTATTTTCTCTCTCTTCTAAAATGCCCCAAAATGAGCTTCCTTTTTTCCTAATGTATTGTATTTAGTTGTAAAGACAGAGAAATCACTGTAGGAATGTACGAACATGTTACTTCAAGTATTTGCAGAAAAACGCGAGAGTGAGCTATTAGGAATTTCAAACTGTCGAAATCGCGTTTTGTTGCAAATTTATAAATGTTGCTTCATCCACCCTTGTCATTGCCTTTTTGTATCATTCCATGTTCTCCATGGCTGTAATCTCTTTCCATTGCTTTGTGTGCAGCTTGTCAGAGTGATGGCTAGAACCAAGTCAACTGCACAAGGAGTGCTGGCAAGGGGCCAGGGCTTGCAGCAGCAGAGCAGCTAGGGCAGGTATCAAGGAATTTAGTGTGCCTCCAAAGGGAAGAGTTGCACATGGCAGGAAGGGGAAGCCAATGAGCCTGCTCCAGCAAAAGGCCAAGAGATTGAAACATGGTGCAGGTGTGCTAAAGGAGATCAGGAAGCAATAGAAAGCTATAGGCTTTACAATCCCCAAGGTACCTTTTTAGAGACTAGTGAAAGACATATGTGATAGTTGGCACCTTGGTTTCAGGTGGAACAGGACTGCCATTCTTTCCTTACAGGAAATGGCAGAGGATTACTTAGAGAAATATTTTGAAGATGCAATGTATGGCAGGACATCAAGATGAGAGACATATTATTAATTCCACCTACAAGAAAGTTGAAGGTAGATGAGGTTAAGGTTGTTGAAGTAACCCACTCAAAGAACACCAGAGGGAAAGCTACTTATGAGGAGTCACTGAAGCAGCAAATAAAAGAATCCAAATCTTTTATAGATGTGGAGACTGTACAGAGGGAGCTGCAGATACAGAGAAGGTTGCAGGACCTGGGGCCCTAACATAGTTGTCCATATTGAGGATGAAACTTCAGTGAATAATTTTGACTTGACAAAACCATGCTTGGCAGCATTGGCTCATAAGAAAGAGTATTGCTCAGATACTATCATTCTTGCAATGCTCTAGTAAGTGTCTTTTATTTTACATTTGTTTGCAAAACAATCCTTCTTGTACCTCCTTTACACCCTACCCTAATTATTGTTTGGTTCAATGCAGCATGATGAGAAGCTGGCTTAACCACGCTGTACAACATACAGTTCATATTATTAATCCTGCCATTTCCTCCAGGTTAAGAGATGCAAAGGAAACTCCCATGGATATTTTCAATTGGTTTAGACACTGCAATTTTGATGTTATCAATGTTTTGCTACTTCCATACCATAACAGGTATGTGGGTGACTGCTTCTTTTGGGATTCTTCTTTAAGATTGAGAACTCTTGTAGCCTTTGATTTCTTAATGCTTTTTTCCTTACACAGTGACCAACTGGAGCTTTGCTTCTATTGATATCCAGCAGAAGCAATGCTTTATATTCAACTCTCTTAAAAACACACACAGAGAGCTGAAATTGTAAGTGGTGTGTGTGCTATTTTTAACTTTAAACTTTATTATTTTGTTTTAATGCACACTAACTGAATTATATGTATTGCAGTTGTATTAGAAGGTTTCTAGATGCATTGGATCACTGTCCTCCTAATGTCAATCTTTTGGATTCAATAGAGTCAATAAATTTAGAGGTAGAAAGTCGTTTCCCCTACTGATGTCTATTTCATGCTATGCCTTTGAACCTATTGAATAATTTTGTTTTGTTCAGATGTTAACAGTTTCTAACATATCTTTCCAACTGTACAGACACCACAACAAGATGATTCAAGTAGCTACTGCGGGGCTGCTAGAGAGTGCTGATCAGTGCCAAATATATACTTTCAAGCTATTTTGAGATAGGACAGCCAGACCTTGTAAGAAAAAATATATTTCATTTAGCTTCAAAATAATTGATATTGGTACAAAGTGTTCTAAATCATCATATGCCATTGCAGATGAGAGAAGATAGCTTCAGCTCGAACTATATATATAGTTTCAGAGCTGATACAATTTGGAAGTTTTTGAAGTATGCCTCTCCCAAACCTATTGTACCAGCTACTGTCGAGTTGGGTGAGAGCTCTAAAGTCCGAGAAGGTGTCATACACCTTGATGACACAGATGATGCTGATGTGGTGCCATAGGAACAAGGACCTAGTGATGATGAGGAGAAGCCATAGGAACAAGGACCTGCTGCTGATGTTATTGAGGAGAAGATGGAGCAACACAGCAAACAAATTCTCCAGGGGTAGTAGAGAAGACAATGGAGCAGCACCAAGAGATTGTACAGGACAGGATGGAGTAGCAGAAAACAAATTCTCCAAAAAAAGATGATACGGAGAGCTTGGACCATGTAGAGCAACCTCTGGATCAGGCTGTAGATAAATAGAAAATGGTTGTCAAGAATATGTTCTACATATACAATTAAACACTTCTGTACAAAATTTTACTTTATTGAATATAATACCTTTGTTTATGGAGTCTGTGTTATCTCAATTTTCAAATTTTCAATGTCTTTGCATTTTATTGAACTCTCTCTTCTTTTGAGCACCTGCAAAAAAGCAATATGAATCAATAGGGTAAAGTAAACTAATAGCAGTGCTTAATGAGACTAGGATAAGTCAGATGATCTTGTTTTCTTAACACACCATGTGTGTTAGCATTGTCCAGCCAACTGATAAAAATGATCAGTAAAAAATATACCCGATTGAGCTAGCTCTGTTGCACATCGACCTTGGTATTGTTGTTCTCCTATCGATCCATGCAAAACATCTATAAATCCCAGAATACAATCGATGTTTTGCCATGTCTCATACGATGAAGGGTATAAATCTGAAATAAAATAACACAAGAATGTCAATAAGCAAAGAAAGAAAGCTTCATCTTAAAAATCCATACACCTCATAAAGAACAAAACCACAATAGAAAAATATACAATTAGGCCTGTGTTGCGGAAGATCATTTGGATAGTCTCGCAAGACAAGTTCTTTATGCATGTACACATGCTTAATCAAAACTTCTTTCACTGATATCTTCCCTCTGGTGATTTTAAAATCTCGTACTCTTCCCTTCCATGACGCCAAGAAAATGTTTTTTGTCTGGGGTCTCTTTCTTTTGCTAGGTTGCATGAGCACCCATGCTCCTTTTGAAACACTAAACCTTTCCCAAGTTCCTTCCGTTTTGACTGTACTTGAATTCCTACCGAAGAAATAGAAGAAGCAGGTCGACGGGGTAATGATGTGTGGTATAATTCTGCCTTCATAGCATTATCATCCACAGAGCGTCTTCCACAAGAACGGCCATAGTTTTTATTCACCATGGAGACCTTGTGAATCTGTAACAACAGCAAAGTAATGTAAACAAGATAACAAAGTGAAGTTTCAAGAAAGAGAAAGTGGGCAGACAGACAGTTGACAAGAAACATCTTACTCTAAGCCAAACAGGATCAAGGGAGCAGTTTTGAAAAAGAAGAGGCTGCTGCACAATGAGGCAGTGGTGTAGAATGGTAGACCTTTCGAAGGAAAGGCAGCACAACATTTCAAAGTTCAAAGGAAGGTGGAAGCGGGAAGGCCCTTGTCAGAGAAAATGTCAGACTAGATTCTATCTTCATGTCCAAAGATCTTGTGAGAATAAAAAACCAATCTCCACATTAATGTAGCACGCTTGTACCTACATAAAGTATTGTTTCTTTTATCTATTTTCTCTTATTTTTGTGAATTTCCAACGTTACGTTGGCCCTCTGTTGATTGGTTGAGAGCTTATTTTTCCAAACCGTAAAAGGCCCCAAAATGAGCTCCCTTTTTTCCTAATGATGAAGATGAAGGCGTCCCCATCCAAGATAAGGATGAAGCAATTGAATCTGAACATACCAATGATGATGATGTGGATTCCACTATAGCTAGCAGTGGCATAGATCTTTTTGTTAATCTTGCAGTGGGTGGAGATATGGATCTTGATATACATCAATTAGCATGTATGGATTTAATTAAAGATGTGGCCAATGTTGGGCCAAGCTCTCACTAATACATTATTCATTTTTTCAATTAGCAATGTTAATTTTATATTTATCATACGAGTTCTTGTTTTTAAATATGATCATGTCGATCTCGGGTCCTCTCGAAAACGAAGATGCACCATGATTAGTCTCTCTCGGGCACCCATATTACCTTCCAGTACACATTAGCACGATAACTAGTCTCTCTTAGGCACCACATCCCACAAACTAACACATATTTGCTCTCGAGTGCCTATGGAAATTCTACTCTCACGTATGCCTATGGAATTTTGTCTCAGTACACGCGGCTATACATGTGGCTGTGTTTGTGTATATAGCTACATGTATAGCCACCTGCTATAATGCAGCACTCCTATAACATTCACGCAGTGAAACCACCACTCTCTCACTACATTCTCTCACTAGTGGCACAACTATGCTGTCATCCTCTTGTACTAGTGATGAGGAACTTCGAGTTGGCGCGAGGGCCTGTCATCCTCTTGTACTAGTGATGAGGAACTTCGAGTTGGCGCGAGGGCCTGAACATTGAAAGGAGGGAGGGATGAGGTAGGCCTTCATAAGCGTGTAGTTGGTGGCAAGATCATGCATGAGCTTCCCCACAATGCATGATAGATGGGAATGCCCAGCTACTGTGGGCCTTTCCCTCGAAAACCACGGATCAGTTGTCGTCACTCACTAGTTTACTAGCTCACGGCCTACCCGCCACTCTCACTAGATTTCGCTTGGCCATTCCTCAAGTTCTCCGCCTTTTCCTCGAAAACCACGGATCAGTTGTCGTCACTCACTAGTTTACTAGCTCACGGCCTACCGCCACTCTCACTAGATTTCTCTTGGCCATTCCTCCCTATGCCTTCTAAGTTCGCCGCCTTATCTCCTGCCTCTATAGGCCAGAAGCCTTCTTGCCAAAATTAAAGCTTCCCCATACTAGGGCCAACTTGTGGTGGGTACTGCCACAAGCTCCAATTGCAAGATGCCACTTGGAAGATGATTCCTTCCAAAAGCCTTAAGTTCCCATTTGTATGAATATTATATATCAGTTTTGTTGTCTTCAAGCTTGCGGGATGGAAACAGTCATTGGAGGACCAATTCCACGCAGCATGTGTTTCGAGTTGTCCCATGTGCAAGGTGGAGCCCATTATGGGCTTGACCTAGATGGTTGAAGGCGATCAAAGAAGTATAGTTTTTAATGGTAAGGTTGCGTGTGGGGGAGCTTTGATCATGAGGGCGAGGGCGAGCGTGTACGTTGAAAGGTGGGGCGAGGTGGACCTTGATAAGCGCGTACCGGAGGTTTTTGGAGAAATGGGCGTCGTGGCCACTGCCCCGAGTAAAGCAACTCGGAAGCACCGCTTGGGCGACGACCGCCCGCGCTTCACAGACCAAAAGGCAAGTGTTGACTCAAGTTCTTTTATATATGCCAACTCCGCGATCCGTCCCACCTCACAAGTCATCTATCCAATCTTGGTGCGTCCCTGCGCTGTCCAGTTCTTAGCCACAACACCAACTATGCCGCCTCATTCCGTCCCTCTCTTCTTCTGCAGCCTTTTGTGTTTCCTTTCTGCTCTCCCTTACTGCCCCGCAGCTCGCCTCGCTCAGCCTCGTCTGCTATATCAGAGCTTAGTCGATTCGCGCAGTGTCACCTTCCCTGTTTTCCACAAATCAAGCATCGAGAGTACTGATGGCTTCAAGCGGCCTGCTCGAAGCACGCTGGATCCAACTCTAACAAATACATCTTCCCCAACGTCCTCTCCGCCCAATAGCGGCCAGCCGTCGGATCTGCGAAGCCAGCTGATCACGCTGAACGAGCCCTTTGGCCAGTATTTCGCCGTGCTGCAGGTGGGGACGCCTGCGAAGGAGGTGGCGGTGATCATCGACACGGGCAGCGAGCTTTTCTGGATCCAGTGCCAGCCATGTAAACAATGCGGCCAGCAGACGAGAGACCCCATCTTCGACCCCTCCAAGTCATCGAGCTACCAGTATGTAGCATGCGATGCGCTGTATGGGAATTGCCCAATGGGCGACGACAGCGTGGGAACCAGTTGCAATGTCGAGGGGGTTTGCGAGTACACAGTCACCTATGGCGACAGCAGCAACAGCACGGGCTACCTCTCGGAAGAGACTGTCACCTTTGCTACCGACAAGGGGTCCTCTTTTCAGCTGCAGGAGTTTGTGTTCGGCTGCGGGGTCGACAATGAAGGCGTTGAAGCTCAGCTCAGCTCCTCCGGGCTGATGGGTCTAGACCGCGGAAACTTCTCCGTCATCTCGCAGCTGGGCGTCGACACTTTTGCTTACTGCCTCCCCAACCGCGTCAAGAGTGTGGACGTCTCCGGCTATCTCACCTTCGGTAAAAGCAGCAGCATCGCCACCAGTCAGCCCCTCAAATACACCCCTATGGTCCAAAACCTCAACTCTTCGTTCCTCTCGCAATTTTACTACCTTAACATGACCGGCGTCAGCGTAAACGGAAATCTTTTAGATATCCCTAGCTCCGCCTTTGAGATTGACGCACACACAGGCAACGGTGGAACCGTCATCGACTCCGGCACGTCGTTGACAACTTTCGTTGATGAAGCATACACTGTCGTCGCGCAAGCTTTTGAAAGCTCCATGGATCCATCTCTCACAAAGGCAGACGTGGGAGAGAAAAGCAAGTCTATGTTGTGCTACCAGGTGCCGTTGAAACAGCAGGAGGCTCCGTCTGCTCCCAAAGTGACGCTGCATTTTGTGGGCTCACTAGACATCGACCTTGACACAGACCATCTCTTTCGCAATGCCGCCTCGGATACCACCTACAACTACTACTGCTTGGCGTTCGATAACTCGGGAACTCTTGCATCAGGCGCCAAAAATTTCATTGGGAACTACCAGCAGCAGGATTTCCTGGTGGAATACGACATTGGCAATTCTAGAGTTGGCTTTGCCCCTACTCAGTGCAGCAGCAACCGTGCCCCAAAATTGCCATTGCCCCTGCTATCGATCATTTCATCCATGTTGTTATTATTATTATTCATTCTTTAATTCTAGGGGTAACCATCCGTCGCGGGACCTTGGTAGAATCCAACAAACAAACGAAAACTTGATTAAAACTGTTTACCTACTGACTCAAACAGCTTACTTGAAGAAACGTCATGAATAATTTAGTAATGTTAAAATCTCTCCGTGTCTCTCTCTCTCCACCGACGCGCGCGCACACACACTTTTGAGGGCCACAGACGCCGCCCCCCAACAATAACACTGTCATTTCATGGATAGTATCCATTTCCAGGTGGCCGAATTATACCTTACCTATGCATCCACCAAACAGCCGTTTCGTTTTCACGTCTCTTAGTGTGACTCTAAAAAGTTTTTGATTAGCATTAAAATTGATTAGAGAAATCAAACTCAAAGCCACGGGTGCCCCCGTCCCTAGTTCTTGGGGTTTTTTTTTTTTTCTTAGACCATGACGGACACGTACTCGTGGCTGGATGCCCACGACCCCTATTTTAATATTGCTCCAATAATCAATGATGTCTCTCTCTTACCCAGTGTTTCCGAATTTTTTCTTTCTTTGCTTGTATTCAGTTAGGCTTTCATATATCTTGGAAATGTCCTCTTTTGTGTGGAAGGTTGGAACCTTCACATTGTAATTTGGAGAGGAAATTGACTACTTTGAGAAGCCATCTCTTTATAAATTTTGCGAAATATAACTAAAACTTAACATTTTTGAAGAGGATTCTTCTCCTTCTCCCACAAATTTGAACGAGATGTGCACAAATTTGAACAAGTTCAAGGCTAGGTTGAACCTATCTTTTACGTGCTAACTTTAAGGTTGCCACATCTGCTTCTCTTTTGTTGATATAGAGGTCACACTTGCTTACTAGCTTCAAAGCCAAGCATTTAGAGTTTCCAAGGTTTGCCAACAATGGCTCTAATGCAACACATGTTTGGTTTATATCAATAACATTTTGGTATTATGGCTATTCACATTTGTAATTTGATGAGCTTGAAATCCATTGTAAATTGGGATGGTTTTATAGTGGGTCTGCACATGTAAAAAGCTGTTTGCAAAAATTTGGGTGCGTTTTAAAAAGGCGTAGGATGGTCTTTTTCATTTCAATAATTGAATCCTCTTTGCTAAGGTTCCAAAACTATGTAATGACAAATATTTTAAAGAAATACAAAAAGGTGGATTGAGTGTTGTGTGATTTAGGGAAAATGTAGTTGAGAAAGGTGGTTTTGAAACCACCTTTCCTCTTCCTTTTCTACCCTTTCTCACGGTTCATTCTCTCTATCTTGGGTTCTGTGCTTTTCTTGGTTTTATCAATGGAGGGAGAGAGTGATAGTGAGAGTGAGGATGATGATTTTAGTTTCTCATGATTGTTGAATGGGGTGTGGGTATGTTTCTTTGGTAAGAGAGGATGTCTTGTAGATTATTTTGGGATTAAGGGCTCAGCCTCTACATATATTTCGCAGGCTTTTATCTTGGTTTGTGTGGCAAGAATTACACCATGGCAAGGTACTATCATTTTGGTGGAGTGGTAGGGAAAGGCTGGTCTCAAAATCTACATGAAGGAAAATTTAAGGCTAGCAAGTGAAGAAATGAGAGGTAATGAAGATCAGAAAAGGTGGGCAGTGTTAGGAGAAGGAGAGGTCGAGTGCAGCGATGGCGGCCATGAGCAGTCGGCACACGACAAGCAGAGTGGAAGCGGGCCTGCTTCTTTATAACGGCTCCAGTAGGAAAAAACGATGGCAATCTAGTGCGGCAAAGGAAAGAAGAAGATAAGATGGAACAGCAGGGCGACCTGCACGGGCTCATATAGAGGCAGCGGGTGCTGCTCCTTCATCGCCTCATGATAGTTTCACAGCCCTTAGGAAAAGGGAGATGAGATTTGAAACCACCTTTCAAAAAACTAATAATTACCCTTTGCTTTTCAAAATAAAACCATACATACCAATGTATCGAGAGGAATGCTTCAAAGCTGATTTTTTTGTTGGGAATTTCACCATAGTTCAACTCATGGTTTGTTTGAGAGCTTCATTGATGGAGGTTTTCATTGCTTCTTTGCCAAAATTGTGGGCACACTTGTGTTCATTTGGGGAACTTCTTTTACCTTACTCTTTTTAAAGTCAAAGTGGCAAATTCTTTAGAAGTGTTAGTATGACGAAAAAGTGAAGTGAGATGTGAGGTGTGAAGTGTAGAGGTGTGTGAAGAAATGTTGGAGCTTTGGATGGGTACGGATTGAGGTAGTCCAATGTGAATGTGTGAGATTAGGAGTTCTTCAACATGAGGTGCTTATTCCAAGGCAAAGTTCTTTTCAAAGTGCTCATGAAAATTTACTTCACAAGTTCTTTAATATTAGTAAGCAATTAATAGGTGTTTAGTGCTTAATTATTAAAAGTCCTTTGCTCATTATTAGCTGATTAGTGAGTAATTAGCTTAGGTTCTCAAAACAATATATACTCCTCCATATTCTTGCATTTCTAAGCACTTCAGCACCATAAGCTAAGCATCTCAACAACGAGTGAGCAACGTAGACAATTGTAGTAGCCTAGTGCGGCCTCCTACAAAAAGAATTGAGAGAGAGAAGAGAAGAGCGGGGCAAATCCACTCAGAAGCAGCAGCCATTAGAGAGGAGCAAAACAAGGAAGGGCCTTCATAGCAGTAAGGCGGCAGCTCGAAAGAGAGGTAGACAACTCCAACATATAGTAGCGCAGCAAGTCATCAAAAAGAAGGTGCAAGCAACTGAGACAACATTCAACAAGTAAGTTGTCGAGCGCAGCTATAGTGGAAACAAAGAAATGACAACATCCTTCCAGAATTGAGAGAAAGAGAGCAACTAGTATGTGGAGAACATGCAACATGAGTAGTAGTGTAAATATTATGGTCCATTTACAATACTTAAAAAAGTAGGTAGTATTAATTATAAATTAGCTTTATCAGAAAGCTCTAAGTTCATCCAATTTTTCATGTCAGTAGACTGAAAAAGAAATTGTCAAGAAATCCTAGTAGAACTTATTGAACCCCCATCCTTACCACCCGAAAAAAAAAGGTCTTGGATTTCCAAGAGAAAAGAACTTGACACTCTGTATGAACAGGAGTGTTTAGTCAAGTGGAAGGATAGACCAGAAGAAGGTTCTACCAAGGAAAAGGTAAGCACACTCAGAATGAGGTTTTCGAATTTCATTTTTGAGGATGAAAACTCCTCTTAAGGGGGGAGTAATGTCATGACAATGGAATTACTGGGAGCCTAGAGAGCTTGACCGTCCGGACAAGGCACGGGAGGGTTTTAGGGGAGCCAAAATGATCGGTCGGACACGAGTGGCCGGACACTAATGAAAGTGACTGAACACATGTGAAGAGCTTTAAGCTATTAAAAGAGTAGGAGTCCTGAGATAGTAGTCATGTTGTTTTGGCTGTGTTGGGAGGTTAATCGAAGAGCCCTCAGCACCCACATCTGGGACGAAGACCATGTAGCCTTGAAATATGCTATCTTCTCCATCATCTGTTGTTGTTGTGGTGGTGCGTAGGCTGCATTTTTAGCCCTGGGTAGTAATGGATCTATTTCTTCTCGTGTGTTTTAGCCTTGCCTTCGCTTAAGAGGGGGCTATCAGTCCTGTGCTTTCGCGGTGTTGGAGTTTCGAGCAGATCTCTTAATAGCAGTTGGTGGTCCTCTTCTTTGCGTGTGGAGCGCCAGAGACTTGTGGCATCTTCTCGGCTTGCCTCTTCTCTTCGATGGATCTACCTCCTTTGTGGGTGTTTTTTTGGCAAGTTTTGGTGATTGTTGTCTATTGTCCAACCCCTTTCTCTCTCAGTTTTGAGAGGGGGCTGCTTGTTCCTCATACCTTGTTCTGTTGGAGAAATGTTGGAGATTGGTTGTGGAGTGTTCATAGATCATCATTGTGGCACAAAGGCTTGCTTGCAAAGGTGTGCTATTGCTGTGGATATGGGTTCCCTCTTGGAGGAGGCATCTATCCTTGTTTCTAAAGAGCAGGTAAGGTTTCCTCCTAGTGGATAGGATCAAGCACTTGCTACAATGCAACAGACAAGACAATGCCACTACTACTCTTCTAGAAAGAAGATTTGCTTGGCCAAAGGTACAGCCCAAGCCAGGATCTTGTTTTCAAAGACGAGTAATGATCATATACAGGATGACGAATCTGATACTTCTAGTGTCCCCAAGGTTGCAAAAGCCAAGGAGGACCTAGATGGTTAGGTTCTATAATTATACAAATAGTTCTCCCCCATGTGCTTCCAGCCAGAGGAGGCTTGTGGTGGGTGGGAGAGGGGGCTGGTACCAACTCCATTTTCTGGTGCATGGGATCTGTGAGTCAGAGTTCCAAGCATTAAAAATATCTAGTGGACAAGTTCATTTTGGAGCTATGGACTGGATGTGTTCCAAGTCTATTGCTTGGTGTAGTAGATATCATGGACTGGATGTGTTCCAACAAGTCTATTGCTTGGAGCTATGGACTGGATGTGTTCCAAGTCTATTGCTTGGTGTAGTAGATATTATGGACAAGATGAGTTCCAAGTTCATTGTTCAAGGTTTTTTGGGACATGATATGTTCATCATCCACTGTTGGGGAATAATGGGTGCAGTGTGTCCGGCAGCTCATCATTCTATAATGGCAGGGATTTCACTGACGTAAACGAGAACATGTGAACATGTTAATAACATATGTTAATAACACAAAAAATCTTGTGATCACATGTTATATTCACAAAGCTTTCACAAGGGCCTAAAAAAATTATCTTTGTCGGGCATAAAAATCTTCTTAGGTGGCCATTGACCTGCTATTATGTGAAGATGGTAACATGAGAACATGTGAATAGCTTATTCCCATGTGTAGCCAAGCTTTTAAGGGGTTCCCAAATGGCAAGTGACCTGTTATTTTGTGAACGATAACACGAGAACATGTGAATAACTTGTTCACATGTGCTATTATCACAAAAAATCTTGTGATCACGTGAATATTAAATCCCTGTATACTGGAGTTAACTGCACACTGGTGTGGAAAGTTAGAGCCCAGAAGATTTCTTTGCTATTCAGGGTGGCATTTTTTTTAAAGAGACAGGTTGGCAAGTGCATCTTCCATGGTGTATTCAGTAACCGGTTGTGGTACTGGGTCCATGGTCGCATCTTCTTCATTAGTTTTCTTATTCTGACTTTTTCACACTATGAGCTGCAGAGGGGGTGTTAGAATTTGTGCATCTTGGTATGTGTGGGGATCGAGCCTTTTATTGGCACACATAAGTATTTATCTCGTTTGTGTTGGTCCCGGGGTTATTTGTTGCAATCGGCCAGCTCCACAGGACACTCGGCCAGCTTCACTCCTTCCCTATATAAAAGCCACTTCCCTTCTCACTTATTAACTCAATTCAGTCATTCATAGGCACATGTTCTACACCATCTACTAGCTGGGATTGCCATTGTAAAAGCCTCTTGCTACATAACATGATGTTCATTGTCTGATGTCTCTCTCTCTCCTTTTCTCTCCCTCTCTCCTAATGTCATTTTGTAACTTTGTCATCTCCATCACCAAAAATTAGCCACCGCTGACTACCAGTGAAAGAGATTTAAGGTTGAAGAAAATAATGGCAATAATAATAACCAAAAAATAATCTCTAAGGTTTATCTCTTTTTTAAAGAGGGGGTTCACATACGTTGCATCATGGGATCCACTAGCATGGATTTTACCAAAATAGGCCTCCGCAAGACAACAAAACTGACATGGGCACTATCACTATCAACATGTGTGCGAACACAAGCATCAATCTTCATCTCGATAAATTTTTTTCACTAAAAATTTGTAACCATTGTAAAATCATCCACCAATATGAGCACGCGAGAGTGAATGTGAAAATGAAGAGTAAATCCCTTGTCAAACTCTCACAACCAAATGAGTTGAGCGCACATGTGCATAAACAAAGCAAGAGTGTATTTACATCAAATCTAAGCATGCCTATAGCACAAGTGCATGAGATGACCACATTCCACATAGCATCCACACATAATGCATCAAAGGCACATAAGGAAATAAAAAACAATGTATCATGCAACCAAAAACATCTAGTCCACATCAAAGAGCATGCCAAAGAGCCAAGAGTCAAGCCAAAGAGAACAAAGACTAAGAGCCTCTATGGAAGATGATGATTTTATTTTCCATTACATTGAACTATAACAATAGAATATGCAAGGCATTGAGTGCCATTATTGTGGTAAACTTGAACATATGGTTGGAGATTGCTACAAAAAGCAAAATGATCTTCATGGTGGTAGAGTGCAACATGGTAACTATGCATCATCTAGCAATGAAGGACATACAGATAATTTTTTTTCTATGAAGCATGTGATGGGCACTATGGTGTCACGTAAGAGAGTGATGGGCACTATGATGTCACATAAAGAGAGTGATGAGACATGGTATATGGATTCAGGAATCCCAGTAAAAGAGGCCATACTAATTGAAAACTAGTCTGGAGACGAGAAGAAACTCGAGTTTTAGTTATGTTTGAAAAAATCCAAAATTATTTTCACTTTCTCTATAGTTTGAACTTTGTTCTCTTAATTTTGGCCATATGTGCTTCACCTCTTCTTCTTCTTTTTCTCTTAGCCTCTTTTTTCTTCTATCTTAATAGTATGGAAAAATTCTTTAAGATATGTTTGCTAATCATGATTTTTTTCAATTGTATTTTGTTTGTTATGTTTATCTATTATATGTTAGAATTAGGGTTGTAGGAAAGCACACAAAGCTTGGAGAAGAAGTAGCAAGAATGCACACAACACAAAGTGTATTAGATTGTGTCAATGTACAAAAGATAAGTTAGCCCTAGAATGATGGGCGTATATACAAGCCGGGGGAAAAAACCTCCTAAAGAGGGAAAAAGTGCCCCGACGGTCCTAAGTGTGTTCACACATATCATTGCCTATATATATAGCAACAAATCCCCCCTGGGAGTGATGGTGTGAACGAGAGCTGGCACTCATGTATAGGGGAGTGCCATGCCTGAAGTAGATCAATCCACAAAGGGGAACAAGCCCAAAGCTTTGCGGAAAGCTTCGAACTTCTCACGAGGAAGCGCCTTTGTGAAAAGATCGGCGAGGTTCTCCTGTGTTGGCACATAGGCCAAGCTGATCTCTCCTGTTGAGTCTCTCCCTGCTGACATAGTGATAATGCACCTCAATGTGCTTTATGCGAGCATGAAAAACTGGGTTTCTCGCAACTGCCAATGCGCTCTGACTGTCAGTGAAGATAGAGGTGGCAGACTCCTGTCCAACACCCAAGTCAGCCACCATAAGCCGTCTGAGCCACACACACTCAACCGTAGCTGTGAAAGCTACCCTGTACTCAGCTTTACAACTCGAAGTGGCCACAGTAGGTTGCTTCTTGCTCAACCAAGATATGCATGAGCTACCGGAGCATGAAAAAAAAACCACTTGTGGACACTCTTGTATCATAGCAACCAGCCCAATCTGAGTCCGAAAAAGCATGCAAATCTGGCGGCAACGATCCCCCTTGGGATAAAACAACCCAAGATGTATGGTGCCACTCAAGTAGCGAAAGATGCGTTTAACTGCCTTGCAATGCTGAGACCCTGGGCTATGCATAAACCTGCTCACCTGTGAGACTGCAAACTGAATGTCCGGCCTCGTAATGCATACATAGATGAGGCAACCAACAGCTGTCTGATAGAGTGTGACATCAAAGTGCATCATGAAGACTCAACTTCAAACCTGTCTCCATTGGAGTAGCAATAGGCTTGCAGTCTTCAAGGCCAAATCTCCGCAACAATGTCTCAATATACTTTGTTTGACACAGAGCAATACCTCCATCACACTGCTTAAACTGTATCCCCAAATAATGATGCAAATGTCCCAAATCTGACATCTCAAAAGAGGCATTCAAATCAGCCTTAAAATCAGCAATATGATTCTCATTTGGTCCTGTGAGCAGCATGTCATCGACATAGAGAGCAATGATTAGATGTATATCATCCACACGTTTAGCATACAAAGTGCTTTCTGTTGGACTATTCTGAAAACCATGTGCAGTCAAATATGCATGTATCTTTTCATACCAAGCTCGTGGAGCTTGCTTTAAACCATATAAAGCCTTTTTCAACCTGCACACTTTGTTTTCCTTCCCTCTTTGAACAAAACCACGAGGCTGCGAGTGCAAATAGCATAGAGTACTATTATTATGGCAAACCAGGGCACATGGCAAAGGACTGCTATAAAAAGCAGAATGACTTTAAAAGTGAAAAGTTGTAGCAAGGCAACTATGCATCATCTAGTAAAATAAACGGGGAGGTGATGACATAAGTGAGCAGTTGTTTGTGATGCAACACATGCTCAGTTCCATAATAGGAGATGTGTCAGGATATCAAGATACATGGTATGTGGATTCTAGCACCTCTAACCACATGACCAATCATGCTGAGTGATTTAGAGACATGCAAAAAATAGAAAAACCAGGTTATGTAAAAAACAAGTGATGATATTGCGCATCCCATTGAGCATGTTGGTAAAGTGTCATTGTCTATGCAGGATGGCAAAATGAAGTACTTGGTAGATGTACTTCATCTTCCAAATATTACAAAGAACTTGGTTTGTGTTGGACAGATAGTTGAGCAGGGTTTGTAAGTGTGGTTTAATCCTCAAGGATGTTTTATGGAAGACTTCAAAAATCAGTGTTGCTTGGTTGCAAAGGGTAACAGAAAATGGTAGGATGTTTACTTTGGATGCGAACATGCCTAAAGTAAAGGTAGCCCTTTACGGTGTGAATCATTTTCATTTCACGACGTGAACCATTTCAGAGCCCTTCATGGGTGAACCATTTTCATTTCACAACGTGAACTATTTGCATTTCATGACGTGAAACCTTTTGCCTTCACGACATGACTATTTCACTGTCAGCACCTAGAGATCAATTGGCCTTACCATCACCACCTGTGCAAATCACTATAGCTGTAGCCAAACTCTTCCTATTTACCTAGGGGGATGTTTTGGGTACGACACTTTGCCTCTGCCGCCACATGTTCTACCACCCCAACCCCACCACAGGCTAAAATCAACCAAGTATTGATTAAAGAGCCATCAAAAGATATGGATATGGTGCGTGAAGTAGAACTCAGTGGTGAGTACTATGAGGAAGCTGCGGAGATTGCACTAGAATTCTATGTCCTATAGAATAACACACTAGTACCTGTGTTTCAAACCACGGTATAGTGGAAGGGTAAGGACATAAACTCAGACATGAGGAGAGGACCGCTACAATGTTTTGGCGTTGCGGTGGACCGCACCGAATTGCTCTGAATGTCCAAACAAGAATGTGGTTCATTCGCACCAACCCCAACAATTGACTGCTCCACCCAATGACATGCTAGTACTTACTTGTACTAAATGTGGGGTTGATCATTTGATCAAATATTGTCCATATCACGCAAGTGGTTCAACTTCCACTTCTAACCAAGCCACTATCTGGAACATTAGTGTGTAGCCTAGAAACATCACGCCACTCAATGTCCTGACACAAGCCCAGGCCCAATTGGGGAATAAAGGGAAGAACCCAGCAGATGCAACCACTTCCAGAACTGGCAAGAGAAGGAGGGTGAAAAAAGTGGGTAAGGGTGACACCAAGGTCACAATCCAACATGGATCTAGAGATACGATCCACACCGGATCCACCCAATCAAGAGAAGAAAGGGATCAAACAGTCAAACAAAAAGAGCCTGACCAAGAGATGCAAGGGAAAAGACCATTAACCCCTAAAGGAGTCGGTGAATACCCAAATGCCGAAGAGGAGATAAGGAAGCTCAAAGAAGCCAGGGCCCTAGTAGAAGAGTGTCAACGACTTCACAAAGCCAAGTTAAGGGCTAACCGGGTCAGGGATACAATGTATCCAAGAAACGAACCAACGAGGGAAAAGGAATTAGATGTACCTACTCCAATTCTGGAAGAGACAGAAGAGGGATCTCAAGGGAAACACGATGTCAAGAATGTTTGAGGAAGATGCGTAGGATGAGTCTATCCATTCATTCCCTAGGGATGAATATGAGATGTACACATGGAAGGAACCCTCAATTTCGAGAGAACCCATAGACATAGGCATCCTCACGGCCGTACTGTCCACTTCTATGCAAATGCTAGCCGACACTACAGAGGATGTTATGTCACCTCTGGCAGAAAGAACCTTAAAACACATATGGGAAAGAACAACCAGAGTCGTCAAGATACCGGTTAATCAATTGGGGCGTTATTACGAAAGTGACGACACTAATACTACAATCCCAATTCATCATTAACGGGTACTAGTAGGCACTGGCTATCCTGGATGGTGGGGTGGGGGTTAGCACATCACAAAATGGTGTTGGAAAAATCCCGATCTAAAAAGAGCAGATCTTGATAGAACATCTTTAAGGCCCATTGGGCTTTTAGAGAATGTGAGACTTGAACTCTTTACACTTCGCTACCATCATACATTTGTAGTAATGGACTTTCTGCGCGCCAACCACTCATATGACATAATATTAGGGAGACCCTTCATGAGGGAATCCAAATTGGTGCACGATTGGGCATTAGACCATGTGTATGTGCATAGGGATTCACAAATTCTAAAGATAGATCTGAGAACATGGAGAGCACACCCCATGGAAGGGCAACTATTCGGTAATGATTCAGTCATCATAATCGAGTGGACCACATCCGTAAAAATATGCTAGCCCACGGTGGAAAATCCCAAAGAGGAAGAGAAAACCGAAATGTATGCATCACTTCCTCCTTCGGATTTCAGTGAAAACTGGATGCATGTGCTAGCTACCACAGATGTGATGCAACCCCAAAGGAACCCAATATGTTGAAGCTGGAACTGTTCCCACTACCTCTGTCTATATGGTCAATTGGCAAACCATTGATGAGGAATCAGAAGAGGTCTCTAGCATAGAAGGGACTGGATTAGAAGGCCGTACTAGTGCCCAACGCTTTAGAAGATGGCAAAAGCAGAAACGATATATTGCTCGACGAAATGCCCTACTATGAAGAAAACCCAGGGATGCCCAGTGGTGGCTGAGATACCTCGAAGCCACTAAGGTACACGACGAGTTTTCTAAGGATTGGGGTGAGGAATTGAGTAAGATATCACTTGAAGGAAAACATAGGGAGAAAGTCATCCGTCAAGAACCAGAAACGCCTAAGCTTATGAAAGCTGGGCATCGAAAATGAAACAAAGCTTTAGCAGAAGCTAAGTGAGAGGCCAAGAAAGTTATGGCTAAAACAAAATGTGAGAAGCTAAGTGAGAGGCCATGAAAGTTATGGCTAAAACAAAATGTGAGAATGAGGATAAACCAGACCTGCTTTCAGTACCAGACCATTTCAAAACCTACACAATTGACGAACGAAAGGTGGTCCGACTGATAGAAAAAAGAGTTAAGGTAGATGAGTTGTCTACATCATATGATGGCCCAACTGAAGTAAAGGAAGTTGATATTGCGGGACCAAGGGAGGAAGACAAACCTGTTTATATCGCTAAGGACTTGACTTTGGTTGAAGAAAATGAGCTTGTTACTCTCCTTAAGGAGTTTAAGGATTGTTTTACCTAGAACTACAAAGAGATGAAGGGTGTACCACTTGAGGTGGTGCAACATACGATCCCAATCATGGAAGGATCAAGACCAACTAGGCAAAAACCATACCAGACGAGTCCTAAATATACGGCAATTGTAAAAGAGGAAATCGATAAACTCATTGCTGCGGATTTCATCTATGAGATAGAATATACGGATTGGTTGTCACCAATCGTAATAGTGCCAAAGAAGAATGGGAAACTTAGGGTATGTGTCGATCTTAAAAAGGTCAACGTAGCTACTAGGAAAGACCATTATCCATTGCCCTATATGGAACACATTTTGGAGAGAGTAGCTGGTGAAGAAGCTTATAGCTTCTTGAACGGATTTGGAGGCTACAATCAGGTGTCTATAGCACCAAAAGACCAGCGTAAGATAGTCTTCAATACAATGTGATGGATGTTTGCTTACAAAGTCATGCCTTTCGGTCTCACCAATGCCCCAACAACATTCCAACGATTAATGTGCACAGCCTTCAAAGACTACTTGCACAAGTGGTTGGAGGTATTCATTGATAATCTGTGTGCACACTCTCGATGGACATACCATTTGGCTTGCTTAAGGAAGGTGTTTGAGCGATGTCGATTATATCAGATGTCCTTAAACCCTTTAAAGTGCCAATTTTGGATCAAACACGGTGTGATATTGGGATACATTATCTCTAAGAACAGTATATCCAAAGATAACAACAAGGTCAGGTTGATCTTGGAACTGCCACCACCCAAAAGGTGTGCAAAGGTTTATGGGCCACGTTGGGTATTACCTCCGCTTCATAATCTTCTATGCTGAAATTACTAGGCCATTATTTAAGCTACTCATTGTCATGGGCTGAGGAATGCCAGGAAGCATATGATAGATTGAAGCAAGCATTGGCTAGCATGCCAATTCTAAGACCACCTAATTGGGACCTTATATTTCATGTGCATATCAATGTATCAAACTTTTTCATTGGATGCGTATTGGCATAGCCTGGTGAGTTCAAATTGGACTACCCACCCAGTCTACTGCGCTAGTCGCTGATGCAGAGGTGAATTATACTACCATAGAGTGAGAAGGGTTGGCCATGGTTTATGCAGTCAAGAAATATCAACATTACCTATTGGCCAACAAATTCATGTTCTTCGTGGACCAGCAGGCCTTATTATATTTGGTGAACAAGCCTTGCACCGAGAAGAATCACACGACGCTGGTTACTATTACTATTGGAATTTGACTTCACGGTTAACGGTGAGAAAGGGGACATAGCATGTGTTGGGTGATCATATGTCGAGAATTCCAAATGGGGACCGGCAATTGGTGTTGATGATGACCTCTTCCTTGATGCTTGTTTGTTCAAACTAGACATGGTGCCCGAATGGAGCGAGAAAATATCCGATTATCTAGCTTATGGTTTTCCATAAGAACGACCCTTGAACAAAGATAAAATACGGCGGCTTATTAAGCTTGTTGCACCTTATCAATTAATTGCGGGAGAACTATACAAGCTAGGTAAGGATAATGTCCTAAGAAGATGCGTGAGAGAAGATGAGTTCGTCAACGATATTGGATGAAGCACTTTCAGGGATAGTCGGAGAACATTTTGCTGGAGAGATTACGGCTCGCAAGGTGCTTCAAGCAAGACTATGGTGGCCTATGTTGTTTGGGGACGCTATAGAGTTTTTCATAAGGTGCGAAGAAATGTCAGCGATTTGCTATCCCGCAACAAAGGGACAGGATGCCACTCACCCTTGTTATTGTCAGACAACCTTTCGAGAAATGGGGGAATAATTTTGTTGGACCTATTAGTCTAGCAACGCATCTATCACAAGCTCGATATGTAATCGTGGCCACATACTATTTCACAAAATGGGCAGAAGCCAGAGCCTCTAAGCGAGTTGATGCATAAACAACAGCAAAGTTCTTATATGAGTAAATTATTTCGAGATTCGGTTTTCCATTAGAGCTAGTCATTGATTGCGGTTCACATTTCATTAATGAGGCGATTGATCACTTACTTTCTGGATTCCTAGTAGTCCATCGAAAGTCATCACCTTATTATCCACAGGCTAATGGTCAAGAAGAGAGGACAAACAAGATTTTGTGTACTATCTTGACAAAAAGCAAGTCGAACGGATTGGGAGCATAAGCTAACAGTAGCCTTATGGGCATACCAAACATCATATAAGGTAGCGATCGACGGGATATACTCCCTTCCATCTAGCTTATGGTGTTAAGGCAGTAATGCCTATGGAATACTTAGTTCCAAGCTTGAGAATTGTAGTGCAAGAACGTTTGACGAAAAATGCATTAGCTGAAAGGCTAATTGATTTAGAGAAGCTTGATGAAACCAGACTAATTGCATCGCATGGACTCATGGTCAAAAAACTACGAAGAAAACATGGACAACATGGATTCGACAATAACTTAAAACAAAAAGAACTGGAAACGGGTTACCTTGTCCTCATGTATGGTGTGGGAGCATCAGAAAAAAGAAACTCAAGTACAAAGGTCTAGGACCCTTCCAAGTGTCCGAGATCACACCTCAGGGGTCGGTTAGAATTGAGACAATTGAGGGCGTACAAATGGAGGGTTACATTAATGGGAGCAAACTTAAAAAATATTTTGGACCACTGACCCAAGAGATGCTCTTGCAAGAACATCTTTGAAAGAAGCTTGTAAAAGAAAAAAAATCTTGCAAGCTCAAGAAGAGGCTAAGGCAAGGGAGGCCAAGGCCAAACAGATACTCCAGAAGAAGAGAATGTTGCATGTGAACATGGCTTCACTAACTCTCCTAGATGAAGATGAACTAAACATTGAGCTAGCACGACTCAAGGAGGTGGGACTCTCTACGGCTAAATGTCATGCAACGAGCATTGCATTGATAGATACAGGATCAAGTCATAACCTGATCTCATATGAGACATGGGTAGCCTTAGATAACTGCACCTTGAAACCACCAATGCACAAGTACGCAGTGTGCACTTGATAACTACGAAAGCTGAGGGATATCGAAGTGTTAATGTTTCCATAAGAAATAATTCCTTGGTTGGAAAGGTGTTTTTCATGCCTGCAGGATCGATGGAGGAGGAAACGATCCTAGGATGATCTTAGATTTGCACCAGTAACTATAATATCCAATGGGAGAAGAGGACAACAGTGCTGAACGAGGGCAACAATGTCATTTTTGTACCTTCATAGAGCTCGATAAACATAGGGAAGCAGGCCATGATTGAGGATATAGAAACACCAAGCGCAGTGACATCAGCTCATGAAGTAAAAAAGGCATCAATTCTACAATCCCTACACAAAA
This sequence comes from Cibotium barometz, assembly GCF_041138505.1. NCBI lineage: Eukaryota > Viridiplantae > Streptophyta > Polypodiopsida > Cyatheales > Cibotiaceae > Cibotium > Cibotium barometz. The sequence goes on along the minus strand of NC_141090.1, from coordinate 8,367,574 downwards.
AGCAGGCCAAGTCATAGGGTACACAACAGTGGATACCTAAGGGTCAGCTTGAAACCAGCTAGCTCTACAAGGATAAGAAGGGCGTCAATAAGGAATCAACAAGAAAGACTCAAAGAGGAGACAAGGGACAGAAATGGTCTTCACACGTAAGTTGGTGGCACTCCAAACAAAATAGCACTCCATAATGCCTTCATAAGCAATGGGTTCGAAAGGACTTGCTAATGGCACAAGGTTATTACCAGGGCAATACAACAGTATGGGTGCCCAAACTCCACCACACCCAGTGGTGGCCACTATTGCAAACACCTCCAAATACAAAGACAAGGGCAGTAAAGGCATTTAGAACCCAACTAAAATCAATGTTAGGAGTGCACAAACACTGGTGTCGAAGAAGAAGCCAACCCAACAGGATGGGTTAAATATAACAAAACCAATACTTGTAACCACCTCAATCAAGGAGCTAGACAAGGACATTAAAAAGAAGAAAAAAAAGGCGCAACAAATAGACACTGATACAAGCCCCAATCCATAGGACTCAGTAGAAACATTGTTTAGTTGGGTGGAGGGACAAATCAAGCACTCTCACATGGAATTAAAATGCCTGCAATAACACCTGCCCAAAAGTGCCAAAGTACAACATGGCAATAAAAAGATAAAGGTATCCATTACTCAAAAAATGGATACAAGGTAAAAATGGGTATCATTCACTTCATCCAATCTTTGAATGCATGGTTGAGTATCTAAGCACGAAGAGAAATATAGGGTATTAATCTTGCACACACATGGCCCAAAAAAGCCGTAAAACGGGTACAAAACAGTTTACATCATGAAACATTCTAAGCAGTTCACATTGTGAGCTGGTCTTAAAGGCTTCAAGCCATGAAACTGGTCTTAAAGGCTTCACGCCGTGAACTGGTCTTAAAGGATTCACGCCATGAATTGGTCCAAAAGGCTTCACACCGTGAAACGGTTACTTTTTCTAGACCAATCATAGGAAGACACGTGGCATTCTTCATTATGGTAGCCGCCCAGTCTCTGCGGTTGCGCCATAAAATTGAAAATCTTTCCTCTTTTGTCATTTTGCATTCATCGTTCATCGCTCGTGTGCGCATCACAAGTGCGCATCACAAACATCGAGCCTTCCTCTCATCGCCTTCCTCCTCACTTCTTCGAGTACAAAATCAACACATACGGGTCTAAGGTGGGGGCCTTTCCTTTGCGTTTTCTTTCCTTTCATGTGTTCAAATCTTTTCTTTGTAAAATAACAAAAATTGTAATCATTGATTTCCCTTGTTGAAACAATGTCTTTTGTTATCATCCTTGCACAAACCCACTCTGCAGTTCAATAAAATCATGCACTCATTAAATCAAATTTATAAAAAATGAAACCTCACTAATTCACGGCCAAAAACCTACAAGTTCATGGCTAATAGCCAAAATCTTGCAATTTCACACAACTAGGAGCCAAAAACCTGCAATCTCACGGAATTCCATCTCACGTAACTAACTTTCACGGAATTCCATCTCACGAAATTCCACCATTTCATGTGACTAACTTTCATGGAACTACCCCAGTTCACGGAACTAACTTTCACGGGTTTACCCCATCTCACAAGAATACCCTTCACAGCCTACACTTTCACAAATTTCCCCTTCACGACCTTAACACCTGCACTTTCATGGTGCTTAACCCAATCACAAGAATTGGACCCTATCATGCCACAACACTTATACCCTGTTAATTTCTCACACCACTAACACACTTCCCATCAAAATTAACCTTGATATCGCAAAGAAGAAAAAAAACAAGGCGAGCACATGCCCCCACCAGTCTGTGGACTGCTAACCTTTTTCTTAATATACAGATGTTGATCTTAGCAACATCCGACCCAGAAGAAGCAGAGACCCCCACGGTGACACAAGCTAGTGTAACAGGATGATCGACTAGGTCGACCTCGGTAATAGGTTCTAAGGACAGAACCTACATCACGTAGAGGGCGAGAAGAGCCCACAATGTGCTAAGCGTGTGAATAAGGCCCACAATACCTAAATGTTAAAGACCCTTCCTTTTTTTTCCTCACACCCAAATTTTTTTCCCCTTCTCACGTTGGTGGCCAAGATCTTCTTTTCTCTGCTGAGAGCCTACCTAGCTCAGTGATGTAATTGACCCGCCTAGGTGACAACTTCCGCACTTATGGCACTAGCATGGTTGGTGAGATTATGGTCATTAGGAGAATTTTGGACTCAACTTTGGGCGCTCTAAGAAGTGCCAAAAAATTTGAGGTAAAAGTCATTGGGATCGTTTGAGGTAAAATTTATTAGACTCAAATATGTTTGTGAAAAAAGAATTACATATAAAAAACACTAATGGGTGTTGCATTCCTATGTTTCTTATGTATTGCAGGTAGAATCAAAGAATTTTGATGTTCTGCATTGGGTCTTTCATAAGACATCGATACCCGAGATCATCAGCGCGAGCAGAGAAATGGCAAAATCTTGGATGTGGAAGGCATGGGACAATATAAGGTGGAGTGGCACATGGCGGGTGATCTTAAAACTCTGAAATGTATGCACAATGTGTCAAAGGGTGCCAAACAGATAGAAGTGCGTTCACAATGCAGAAGTAGACCATGCAGACAATGGTCAAGCAAGAACACGGAAAGCCAAGGTGTGGAAATCTCTAGACACAATGCTTAAGTTCTGTGACAAGAAAGTGTGGACGAAGGAGGACCATGAGATATTTCAAAGAGTGCTAGATGAGTTCAAGAGATCAATGATTGATGCATGGACAGATCAACACATCACCCACTATATAGTATTAGATTGATTATGCATTGAACTAGTTTTTATACTGTATATTAAAAAATATATACTAATTAATGTATTCTTTTATTCTCTTGAAGCATATTATATACCATCATACCCCTTGGTTTGCAAAGAAGTATGGTAGTTTATCAATATGGTCAACCCAGGGGGGATGGAGAAAACACATTATCAAGCACGCTTTGAGTATTTCAATCATACAAGACATGGTGGAGGAGCAGAGAAAGCTACCAGTTTAGAGGAATTACATCAGTGGACATATAGGAAGCTTGTACACAAAGCCAAAAAGAAGCAGCAGTTCAAAGCATCCCAAATTAATCAAGCAGTAAAACTTGTGAATAAAGAAAGAAAACAAGATATATGGAGGAGATCTAATGCAAGTATTAAGAATGCAGAATGGCAAGTAACAAAACAAAGAAATGGGAAGATTTGGATACACATAGATCCATGATTAACATTTCAAATTCAGTAATGATCATATGCAAAACTGTCACGACATTACGTGAGAGAGAATATTATTACAAGAGATAGGAATATGCTACTACTCCTTAACCTGCTCACTAACATCCTCGGGTGCATGAAGCCTTGCCCTTTTTGAAGATGGCTCTGCAACATCCTATAAACTGGCAAACTAGAGGAACCCTCGGTTTTGTGAATCTCAGAAGCTCCCTTTTGCCATAATCACTTAGGATATTGGGATCCTTAATCCCACACGCGAATCCATAAGCAGTATAAGCTAAGTAATATTTACTCCTTAGTGCATAGACTCCAGGGCCCTGCCCACCAAAGATTCGCAATACTAACTGCTTCTCCAAAAGCATGACTTTGTCTGCATTCCACCTAACGGGATATGCCCCAAGGTATCTGGATAATGTCTTGATTGCAAACAAAGGAAATTCTGCATTGTCTGGCGAGAATTTCTTGTGGAATATAATGAATTGTGGAAACTTTAATCGGTTTATGTACTCTCCCAGTGCTGAGTCCATTCCGAGATGTTAGTCATATCTGCGTCTCCTCATTGAGCGCAGTGCAAACATTTTCTTTCCCGAACTAGCTTCTCTACCTAATTGAGGATCATCTGCAGAGATGAGAGTCTTGCGGTCTTCTTCGTACGCACCATCTAAAAATAGTCATAATGTTACATGATAAGCTTCTCAATAAATATATAGGACAATAATATAAAAACTATTGAAAAAGTTAACTTGGATAATGACTTAGCTTCAAATCACTACAACGCGATATGGGTACTTCAGTCAAAATCTACATCAACTCCTCACGTTGTATTGATTTCTCAAAGAGACCCTTTCATTTGACAAAATAACACAAGAACAATACACTTAACAATACCTATGACGATAAAATAGGTCCAAATCACTACAACGCGATAGAGGCACATCAGACCTAATCGTCATACCCTCAGCGCACTGTAGTGATTTCTTGCACACAAAGTGTTTCATTTCACAAAGTAGGTCATGGAAATAAGTAATAGATAACATACATGACACAGAACAATGTATAGGACAAGAAAGTATGTCCAAAACACTATAATGCGATATGGCTACATTAGAAAAAATCGTAATTCATTCTTCACGTCGTGGTGACTTGTCAGACATTGCCTTTCGTTTGACCCAATATCTAATGAATGTAGGTAAAACATGATATATATGATTGAATATAGCATTTAAGACCAGGAGTGATTGCTTGATTACTTACCAAAGAATTACGCAGGGAAAATGTTGAAGCGATGGATAATACACAGAGATGGCGTAGATGAGGCACGACGGAGGAATACATGCAGCTAAAGGAGGCTGAACAAAACGGCGGTGGCAAAAGACAAGGACACTTGATATTTACCGAGGACCAGTACGGCATTTATCAAGGACAAGCACGACACACGTGCGAAAGAGCATGTCCACACGTGCCAAGGAGGACGTGAGACTGTACTCATGATGATTACGATCAATCAAGTTTTGACACATGTCATCATATGTGTGCACAGCACGTGGTGTGCCATCATGCATTTGTGCCATGTGTACAGACCGTTAGTTTCCGTGGATAAAGGTGACCAACATTCATTATTCACTGCTTCTTGCTCTCGTGCAATTTTTCTCGCAGTCATCACCTTCACCTTGCTTCTTGCTCTTCTACAGTCAACTTCGTTGGTTGCTTCTTGCTCTCCTAGTGAATTTTGCGGTATGTTTTCAAATATTTTCGGGTTTCAATTTGGCCGAAGTTGTATAATTGTTTTATAAATATTCCATCAAAGATTGCTGCTTTTAGATTTTTAAGAATTTAATTTATTTCTCCCAAATATTTTATCAAATCACTACAACACGAAGAGGGATCTCAGTGAGAACTAACGTACCCATATTGCATTGTAGTGATTTTGCCCACAATGGTAATTTGCTTGCATAAATTTCTTGAAAGCACTACAACGTGAGAAGAGGTCTTGGTAGGTCTTGGTGCGAACTCTCTCAAGCATATCGTGTTATAGTGATTTGTCCTACTGTCGTTCTTTTTTTACTTTTTCAAAGATTTCATCGTTTAGATTTTTAAGAAATTAATATTTGCCTTACAAATAATTGATCAAATAATTACTATAGCGTGAAGAGGGGACTCGGTGAGAACTCTCCCACCCATATCGTGTTATAGTGATTTGTCCTACTGTCGTTCTTGTAGTGATTTTTCTTACAATCGTCATTGCCTTTGAAATATTGCATCAAATCACTATAACATGAAGAGAGGGCTCCTTGGGAATTCTCCCACACGTATCGTGTTGCAGTGATTTTGGCACATTTTTCCTTGCATTTTATTTTCTCACTAATATTTCATCAAATTACTACAACGCGATTAGAGATGTCGGTGAGATTTCTCCAACGCTTATTGCGTTATACTGATCTTGGCTAATCCTTTATTATCTTACAGAGAACTTTCGTCGTCCTAATATATTTCCTGGCTTGTAGATGGAACCTTTCGGGATTGAGGTTGAGTCTGATGCTGGCCTTCAAGAAACCCCAGATGAAAAGTTGTTCGACTTCTTGTATAAAGTTCGACACAGCATCATCGCCATCCTGAAATCTCACGCATGTTTAATTTCAATTTCTCCATCAAAGACATGATCGTTTCTGCTCGTTCGTATCTTGAGGAGAAAGGGCAACAATTTTAGCAGACCACTTTGAGTGATACAGTCATGTTTGATAACGTCCAGTACGTGCACGTCAATGATATCGTGCCTTCAACAACCCTGAGACAAAAGTTAAACAGGGATGTTTTAAAGGTGCCAAATGATAAGAAGACACAGAGTAAGTGCCCCATTCACAATCACAAGTGTCATCTCATTGCTTACCACTATGGATTTATATGCTACCTGCATGTATTGCTTGAGGATGAAGAAGTTGTAAATGAAAAAATTGAGGAGAAGCCAAAGGAACCTCCAAGAGTAGAAGATGAAGTTCAAGAGATTGCGGAGGAGATAAACTTGGCTATGCAGAGATGGACTTAAGTGAGCAGTTGGATATTGATGCGCTCAGAAGAGAAGACACCTTAGTGGTTACAGGTGACGAGCAGCCCTCTATGATAGAGGAAGCAAGGGACATTCCAACCCCACTACTCCCCTTTGTTAATTACAGATATTCAAGTTGTCTTTAACATAAGGGAAGACTATTGTCTAGCCACCATCATTGCACAGAATCTTAAGGAAGATGAAGATTTTGTGGATCCAGATTTGGATAAGTATGTCTTATTGGATTCAAATGTCAAGGACAGTGAGTTTCATTCTACTAGGATGCAAAAAGCTATGAATCCAACCTTCCCACTGAAGGAAAATTTCAAAATGGTGTATATATCAAATCTCCCATTCAATGTTCAAAATGGTGTATATATTGTAGATTCCCTTCTCTCCTCGGTTCTTACTGCACAACATACTTCATTGGTTGATGTATGTCCGTGGTTTAGTTCGATAAGTTTCGATGTAGCTCAAATAATTCTTATGGCATACAATGAAGAGTAAGTGACATGCAATCTCATTTATAGTCTTAGTATTGTGACCTATATTTACTATATATTTTTTATGTTACTTTTGATACTCCTAATTGCATGTTGTAGTTCACACTGGAGTTTGATCCTTTACGATATGGAATCCAAGACTTGTTACTTGGCCAATTCAGGTGAAGAATTCCATGGCACCGTGAGACAGTAAGTCCATACATTCAGTATTTATATATCGTAATAACGAGTTAGAGAGAGAGAGAGAGAGAGAGAGAGAGAGAGAGAGAGAGAGAGAGAGAGAGAGAGAGAGAGAGAGAGAGAGAGAGAGAGAGAGAGAAGGAGAAGTAGTTAGAGAACTTTCAGTATTGACAACAGTATTGTTTCGTGTAGATCGGTTAGAAAGCTAATAACTACTCTCGAGGCCATAATCTAGGACACACTACAAAAACACACAAGGACTGTGAGATGCAGAGTCCCGCAGCAACGAGATGGCCATAGTTGTGGGTTGGAGGGTGTGCTACAACGCAAAGGTGCTGCTACACTTAGTTCTCTCGTTACCCATAGAAAATGTAGGCATGCTCCTTTTTTTGAATGATATATTTCCTTCCTCATTTTTTTGAATGATATATTTCCTTCCTTTTTTTGAATGATATATTTCCTTCCTCATTCTTTTGAATGATATATTTCCTTCCTCATTTTTTTGAATGATATATTTCCTTCCTTTTTTTGAATGATATATTTCCTTCCTTTTTTTGAATGATATATTTCCTTCCTCATTCTTTGATGGCACATGTCTATTTTTTTGGCTTTTTGTAGAAACCATGATTATCAGAATACTTCGATGTGGATTTAGGGTTGTTCAGGGAAGAGGCCATTGAGCATATTATTGTCAACATTCACATAGCAGGCCGCCTAATATCCCTATTGCGTTTGTGCCCCCTCCACCCACGACCGCGACCAGCAGGACCACTACCACGGCAGTACCCCCGAACACAAGTCGACAGGTTTGTTGTCAAGCTTCCAGAATCCGATGAATCTGAAGATGTCAATTTGGAAGCTTCAACCTCGCAAAACGACAGCAAGCTTCAGCTCCATAAGAGCAACCACCCCAAGAGCATCCGGAAGAGAAACCACCCCAAGAGCATCCGGAAGAGAAACTACCCCAAGAGCGTCCGGAAGAGCAACCAGCCCAAGAGCGTCCCAAAGAGCAACCAACCCAAGAGCGTCCCAAAGAGCAAGCACCCCCTCAATGATGAGCCTCACCGCCCCAACAACAAGAATCATCCCACACACAATAGCACGCTTCGTAGGAAAAAATGAGAACATGCTATCAATGTTTTAAACATCCAATAAGAAAATGTAGAATATTTGTCTTAGTTTCTATTGCTCTAAGAAATACAAAATGTTGTCATAATTGATGTAACTATATGCTGTCAAAAATACATTTATCTCCATTTATCTTTACGTGATGGTCGTTTGCACCACGAAAACTTGCTTCCTTGTAATGTCTTTACATTGAATGGTCCTTTCTTTTCTCCTTGGTACCTATTTCCAAAAATCAAAGTAATGTATATAAGTAATAATGATTATGGCGTAGTTTTGGAATGAATACTTTTTCGAGGTTAGATTGAATAACATACCTTATGGTCGCTGCACTTGAACACATAATCATCAGGCACTTGTAGGTCATCCTCATTTTGCCAAATCTGTTCTCACTTGATGCAGTGAGATTTTTGACCTTATATTGAGTACTGTCAAGAGCTCATGTTCAAACCATACCTCTAATAACATCAATGAATTTTCAATGTCATCCTCCAAGTCCTGATCAATTGCTACAAGTTTTCCATTGACATAATGCCATCTCATATATACAATAGATTTCCTATGGATTTTGTAGGTAACCCCATTTAATTCTTTCACATCCCAATTTTGACCTAGGAAATCCAAACATTTCTCTGATGTACAGAAAAACATTGACAATGTTTTTTTGACCTCCTCATCATAAAAGAAGTCGACAAAAATATGCAATGGCATAAAGACAACGATTTTCACCTGACGATTTGCTACATTTGGTCCACCTCTGCACGTCTTGGTATATCTTTAATCTAAAGCACTCACTTGTTTCTACTGTTGGTATGGGCATCAAGTTTTTTGTAATATTTGGAACATGAAGTACATTAGCCAAGTACTTCATTTTGCCATCCTGCATAGACAATGGCACTTTACCAACATGTGCAATGGGATGCACAGTATCATCACCTGTTTTTACATAACCTGGTTTTTCCATTTTCTGCATATCTCTAAACCACTCAGCATGACTGGTCATGTGGTTAGAGGTGCCAGAATCCACATACCATATATCTTGAGATCCTGACACATGACTGGTCATGTGGTTAGAGGTGCCAGAATCCACATACCATATATCTTGAGATCCCGACACATCCCTTGTTATGGAACTAAGCATGTGCTGCATCAGAAATAGCTGCTCACTTCTGTCCTCACCTCCATGTTTTCTAGATGATGCATATTTGCCTTACTTAGCTTCCCACTTTTAATGTCATTCTAGATGATGCATATTTGCCTTACTTAGCTTCCCACTTTTAATGTCATTCTGCTTTTTATAGCAGTCCTTTGCCACATGTCTTGGTTTGCCATAGTAATAGCACTCTATGCTATTTGAATTTTGATTTCTTTGCCAACCACCTCAGCCTATTTGGCTTCCCCTTCCTCTAGACTGGCCTCTTCCACCTATGTATGATTATTGTTGTGAATCATTGGACTGTTGTTGTCGAGAATTCTGATTTCCTTGTCGGCCACCACCTTGGCCTCGACCACGGCCTCTACCTCTGCCTCTACCTGAATTAGAGTAGAAGACGTGTTCCGATGTGTTCTTGCTTTGTGAAGAAGAATCCTCACCTAAAACCTTTTCTTCTATGATCAGCATAGATATCAAGTCCCAAAAATTGGGAATATTCTCCCTAACTGCAATGGGGGTCTTGAATGGCTTGTACTTTTTGCCAAGCCCGTTCAGACAGACACTCACCAAATCATCATCCCCCACTGATACATTGATAGACCCAAGGGATTCAACAATGCCCTTAATCTTTAAGACATATTCATTGATGGATATGCTTTTCTTTTCCACAGTATATGCAACTCTTGCTTTAACTGCTACAACTTCATTTCCTTTGTGTTAGTCTGGAACATCTGAACCAGATTTTGCCATGCAACTTCTTTTCTTTTCCACAGTATGCAACTCTTGCTTTAACTGCTACAACTTCATTTCCTTTGTGTTAGTCTGGAACATCTGAACCAGATTTTGCCATGCAACTACTGGAGTGTTTGTATCCTACATGTGTCCTATCATAGTGTCTGTGACACTAATTGAAATCCAGTACATGACTTTTCTTGCACCCTGATTCCAATCCTTGAATGCCTTTATATCTGCAGGAGTGGCATTCTTCTCAGATAACTCTGGAGGCTCCTCATTGTCTCCTTCAACATAATCCCAAAATCCTTTACCCATTAGAAAATTGGTCATTCTGAACTTCCAGGCATGGAAGTTATTTTTATCCAGCTTCTCACTAACAAGTTATTAATTCCGTTAGACATGTTTTCCTGCAACAATCAAACAACCTGCAAACAGACAACTTCTCTATGCAACTTGTAATATAGGAGTATCTCCTGTAAACTGCTGTAGCAGAAAGCGGTACTTCAGCACAGGCTTTGTGTTACCCAATGTGAGTACATGTACATACACCCAATATCAGCAATACATATGCAAACCCTGTCTGCACTTTCAAAAATGCACTGCTGCAGTGCAATAACCAGATTTCGAGCAGAAACACTTCTCTACCAGAACTTCCAGAAAACTGCCAAAAATACCCTGCAAAGTGACGAAATGGGGCCCGTAACGTGCCCGAAACGCGAATCTTGGTGAAAAACCTTTGTCCAATATGACACTAGGACAACATAGCTTCCCTATAGATCTGCTCGCGTGAAGACAACTCCTCAACCCGAGATGTGTAGCTCCCAGAGCTACTGAGGGAGTGTTGTACCTAAACAAAGAAGGGGAAAGAGATGATGGTGCTCTTACTCGTGTAGTACCGCTTCCTTCCTTGCTTGTTCTTGCCTCTTGCTTGCCTCCTTAGCTCTCACATGAACCATGCTCTGATACCATAAAGAGAATGTGGAGGAGAGGGAGAGCTTCAAACCCTAGCAAGCAAACACACACACACACAAGAGAGAGCAAGACACAAGAGAGATGGATAGCTGAATTTTCTTCTATCTTCTTCTTCTCTACTCAACCAACATAATATAAAGATAAGAGTACACACTGTATGGGTTAGTACTCAACTACTACAACATACAAGGGTCTGTCCATAATGTGAACCCGACTAAAATGAGCTAGGGCTATAACTATGCCAGTCTCTAGTCATCCAAAATGGCTGTCACACAGCCTGTCATCCCACTGGCCGCATATCACCCATAATCTCACCAACCATGCCAGTGGTGTAGATGTGGAAGCTTTTACCCAGGCAGGTCATCAATGTCTGCCACCATAGCACTAGTTGAGCTCGATATCTCAACTAAAACAATGATTAGGGTGGATTCAAAATGGGGCTCTATACTTGACATTCCTTTAACACGAGTTCATTCTTTTTGCTCTCGTTATGGATAAAGTTGTGCTTAAATTATGGTGGGTCTAGTGGAAAGTTCTAATCCAACCATAATTCTTGGGATATTCTCAGTAAGATATGTTAGAAGTTCTAGCTCCTCCAATGTCTCTTCCTCCCGTAGAGGCGATTGCACAATGCCTACAGGTGTGTTCAAGGTGACTGTTTGCATGGATTCATCAATCAAATACAATCAATCATGTGTCCAAGTTCCTCCAAGGAAGACATCATAATCAAGGGAATGTGGGGTAACATGGAATCTAAGTTCCACATTTCCACCGACTTTAGCATAGCTAAAGTAATCTAGAACTTCTATGTTTTGTCCATTGGCACCTCTTGCAAGACCATTGTCTTTAGGGATGATTTTAGGTTGTCCCAATGACACCCAAGTGTATATTGTCATGATGTTATGACTAGCTCGAGGGCTAATCAATGCGCGTCTGTGCTTAACATCATTGCGCTAGGGAAATCTAACCATACCATGATAGAATCTTAAAGAGGAACCATGGATGTTTCAGTTTTTGTTTCAGCTTTAGATCTTGTTTCAGTTTTATATTCCCATTCACTTTCATCCTCTTTTTGGCTCTTAGCTTTTTCCAGAGTACCCAATGTGTACAATGGCACACTTTTGGCTACTCTCTGGTGGTTGAGTGTTACAACATTTCAAATGATTTTTGGCCTACTCATTTGGTGGCCATTACAATGTTGGCTTGGGTAGTGAGGAAATTTTTGCGCGCTCATTTGGACGCTTACATTCGATTTGTGATACCTCCATCATCTTTCATAGTAGGCATAGACATGGCCTACATCTTGACATAGGCTTTCATGGAAACATCCATTGGAGAATTACATATATTTCTTCACCATAGCATATGGAACTGTCATCCTTGATATCTTCATAACTTTAACTTCCATGGTGTAGACATAGTTACTAGCATAGGCTTTCATGGAAACATCCATTGGAGAATTGCATATATTGCTTCACCATAGCATACGGAACCATCATCCTTGATATCTTCATGACTTTAACTTCCATGGTGTAGACATAGTCACTAGCATAGCATGGCATGGCATATCATCCATGACACGACATCCATCATCATAAGAAATCTCATCATATATCACATTTATTTTGATAGCTCCTCTTAAGGAGATAAGTTTTAAGATCCTTCGGGTTCTTATTATAACCACACAAAATAAAAAAACCTTATCATCTTTGTGGAGAGATTCAATGATGGTGGCACCTTGCAGATATTATGGGTTACCTCACCTCCAAGAGGGAACTCTACACATTCACCTAAAGGATGAGAAATAGATCACAACTGTCATAGGGTACTTACCAATGCTTCGAACTTGAGTCCCTTGAGGCCTCCAAGCTCACTTGTTAAGCTCCACCTCCATGCTGTCACACCGTAGAGTCGCTCACACCGTCACATAAGGCAATCACTCTCTCTCTCACTCTCTCACACAAGCATGAAAAAGGGGATTGTGTCTTTTAATTATGAGAAAATGCCTTATATATACATTTGGCCCTTATTCACACTTGGGTGCCCAAAACTCACTTACTAGGCCCTTATTCACACTTGGGTGCCCAAAACTCACTTATTAGGCCTTGGGTGACCAATATCTCATAAAGTACAACTTTTATAGTGCCGTTTCATGACACTTATTAATGTCCTCAATTGAGGATCATGTTTGTTAATTCAAAATGGGACTTTTCCTGATGTAGGTTCTGTCCCGCAGAACCTGTTGTCTGAAGACCTAGTCATCGAAGTCATGTCGATAGAAGTTTCTCTTGGATTGGAGCTTCTTCAATGTATGTTGAAAAGCCGAATGTGATCTCCAGAATCACATCAGTTCACATCGTCAGGGCAGCAGCCCTCTCTGCTCATTATCATCATTCGGGACGGCAGCCCTCTTTGCACATTCGACACTGACCACCTCACGGAGTGTCTTTGCCTCATCGACACAAGCCTTCGTCACCTACCGTGCTTCAGCTCTGACCTCGTCTTTGCTTCTTCGCCGGTCTTCTACTCAAAGGCACCTCACATTAGAGGGCCTCTTGTACTAGATTTCATCACCATCATACATACACTCATTCACCCATTTCATGGTGTGTTGATTTGCTCTGATCTCTCGTACATCTGGTCCTTTCGTCCTTTTTCTCTCACATGGTATCAGAGCTATCATGAGCAAAGGGATTGAAGACCCCGAGAGCATACAACATGGATCGCTACCCATGATTCCAGAAGACCAACCTTTGTCTCCAGATATTGCTTCTCCTTACTTAGATCTAGACCACATAGTTGACAGGATTTCTTTCTCATTGGAGATTCGTGTTCGAGGTCTTTCATTGGCAGACGACCAGCCTATCTACACCTACTCACCCTCTACACCTTTGGCATCTCGACCTTCCTCTCCGAGCTTATCAGACTTAGCTTCTAAAGGGGGATACATGCCTATAGCCGGTGTGCCATTACTGGACCCAGTATCCAACCTCATCTAGAGAGCCTTGCTGCACAGTCTAGCCCACAACCTGGACTTTGGTATGGTTCTTTCTCTCAGGGAGAACAAGTGTCACCATGTCATTAACTCAACCGGAGACCGTGTCAAGTTCGTATGTACCTTTGAGTGCGCCTTATGTGCCTAACACTTCCTAGGTGTCTTCTTCTATAGCACAGGTCATAGTCACAGGGGACGGAGGGGGACGGACCCTTGGACGCGTCCCGAGAACACTGTGGGACGGGGACGGACGGACGTCCCCAGCTGGGGACGTCCCCAGCTGGGGACGTCCCTCATAAGGGACGGCATTCCGGGGATAGATTTAGGAGGGGACAGTTTGCGGGGGACGCCGCAGGTTACTGTTTGGGCAATGGTCACATTTTTGACCTTTTTTTGCTGTTTAGGAGGGGATTTTTGTGGGTCTTTAGCCTTGGCCCAAAGGCCTTGAGCCTTTGAGGGTTTGGGCCTTGGCCTCTCTCTTGCCTCCCTCCCTATAAGACGACACACACACACACACACACTCCCTCTCACACTTCAAGCTTTAGCTTCACACACACACACACTCACTCATGGGCGACCAGGCTAGTGTGGACGGCAGGCCACACACTATATAGCCTGGGGGATGAGGGGCAATCCTCATTCTTCTCTCTCTCCCTCAAGTGGCAAGCCTCGAGGGCCAAGGTCTCAAGTTTCAAGCTCTCACACAAGCAAGTTGTAGCCTCTCAAGACACACACTCTCTCCCTCACACACACACACTCTCTCAAGCTTCACACACACACACACACCCCAACCCACCCTCACACTCAAGTTCTCCCTCAACTTTCAAGGGTCAAGCCTCACTCACTCTCTCTCTCTCTTTCTCAAGCTATCAAGTGACAAGGAGGCATCCATCATCCATGGTATCCTCCTCGTGGCAGTGGCTCTTCAAGTTCCAACTTCGCAGGTGGCGGAAAGCAAACCCCGTGCACACAAGAGGTGGCTATGCCACAATAGTCACTAATGAAGAGCACTCGCGCCTTGAAGATTTTGGAATTCAACCCGACTGGAGAAAAGAGTACCTATTCGAGAATACAGCCAAGTGTACATGAGCGCACCACCAACATTGCGGGTCGATCCATTATACATGGCAGTTAAAAGAAGATGGACACCGCTGGAGTTTCAAGAAGCTAAAAGGCATGACTCGCATGTGTGCTACAACTTCCCCATCTTTATACAACATTTTCCCACATTCAGGAACAAAGACAATAGATATTGACATGGATCAGGGCGCAGCATTCCCGACCTTGCTATTATAGCCAATGTCAGATTTTTGAAGCTCATAGACTAACCAAAGGAGCCTTTTGATGGCTATGAGGCAGAACACCTGAGGTTCGACATGAACCAAGGGCCATCAGATAGGGGAATCATGCTTTATTACCACCGGCTTCCAAGATACATGCACATCACTTTCGAAGACATGGTGGATGCTACTGTGTGAACTGATGATGAAGTAGAGAGTTGGGCTGCTGTGTCTAGAGATGAGCTATAGGAGAAAAAACGCAGATGTGAGAGAGTTGGGCTGCTGTGTCTAGAGATGAGCTATAGGAGAAAAAACGCAGATGTGATGGAGCAGAGAGTGGGTTGCTGTAGAAGAAGCACGGGTGCTGTTGATCCAAAAAAGGAGGCCGTCGGCACCTGTAGGTGTATAGGTTGCTTCGCTTGCAGATCCAGAGAAGGAGGCCGACTAGCTATGTACATAAGGTACTGGTGATAATCAGCCTGATGATGATGAAGTGCCGGCAGGCAGCAAAAACAGAATTATGTTGATTATATTGTTGTGTTATTGCTGATTTACGATGCGTTTATATATATGTTGTTGGGCTGCTGGTCGGCCCCAGGGAAAGCTGTCGGCCAGCAGCAAGACACAAAAATACCTTTAAAAAAAACCCTTTAGATAGGATAAAATACGAGAATTGGCTATATTTTTGTTGAAATTTGAGCAAAATGATAAGCTATGGTGGATCAAACACTAGAATCAACATGATTAACAAAGTGATTAAGAAATAATTAAGACGTAATTAGTGGGTAATTAACAAATAGATTAATGTAGGCATGGATACTCAAAAACCAGCAAATTCTCATTAGGGCTATGCCTCAATTTATAGAGTTTACATCAAGCATCAAATCCCATTGATTTCTCCATGATTCACTCCCAGAATATCTCCACCTTTTGCCTGATTCTCTCCACCTCTTCTCTTTTCCCTGAATATCTCCCAGAATAACTCCACGCTCCTAAATTCCCTCATGCTACCCATTATTCTCTCCCAGTAGATTCTTCTCACCTTTTCACAGGTTCTTTCACAATTACATCTTCTCTTTTACAGCCTCTAACCAAGGGCTTGTTCCCGCACACACCCTATTCACTTGTATTTTCAACACCTCCCCTCAAGTGAATACTCCAAGTACACCTAGACCCTATACCAAGTTTGCCTCCCCTTACTTGATAGTCCGCGACCAGTGTCTACTCCTCCCCTCAAGTTATCTCAGCACACCTGGACCCTGTATCAAGTTTCTTTCTTACTTGACAGCCCGCGACCAGTGCCTCAAGTCCCTAAACTCCATAGTCCTTGACACACTCTCTCTCTATGTGTCCAAGGCTACTATAAGTGCCCGTGACCTTGACTAAAGTGCTCACACATACATCTACCATGTGGCCTACATCATCGGTGGCTCAGAGGTGGTTTTACTTTATTGGGGCAGGTTACATTGGGTTGTGGGGTCTCTCTCTCTCTCTCTCTCTCTCTGTCTCAGAGATTTTCACATGGCTCCTCACTCTTTGGAGCCTCAGTCTTCTTCTCGTGGTGGCAGCATCTCTCCATCTCGTGGTTGCAGCATCTCTCCATGCGTCCATCTCTTCTTTCAGTCTTCTTGGGGCAGCTTCTCTTCTCGTGGCAGCTTCTCTTCTCATGTCCATGTCTTCCTTCAGATCTTCTTCTCGGTGTGGATCCTCTTCTTGGAAAGAGATATTCTTCTTCTTTCATGGCTGGGGCCATGAGCTCGTCTGTCAGGTCTTTTTACTCCATGTGAGCAACATGTTTCAATGTTTTGCTGACAGTTCCTTTGGGTTTTTGATGTTTATCTTGTGTCATTATGCAATGCAAACCCAAATTTATGCGGGAGGTCTTACCTCTTGCCTTAATCTGGACAAGGGCAGTGTCTGTTCCCATTTTTACACTGATGCAATGTGCCCAATACATAATACGTATAGCATTCATTCTCATGCACATTCCAAATGCAACTCTGGCTGTGAATAATCTTGAATTTGAGTGAGATTTACAGGCATTAACCAAGGGTTAAATGCAAAATGATGATTTTCACAAATTTATCAACACAATTTTTCTAGAAATTACATTAAGGGTAACCAATTTGTACGGGATGGTTGGAGTATCAAACCAACTCCGAATTGCAATCTAAATCTTTAGGGATCTGTATCAGATACCTAATGGTGGTTAATTTGAACCCTCAATTGCACCAAAATACAGTGATTAGCACTAATTAATCACTGATTAGCAAATTAATGCTCTGTTTTGTGTGCAAAAAACAGAGTATGCGGGGAGTCCAGATCTGGTGCCTTCCACTTCAAATGAGCTCAAATGCTTTCAAAGGCATCAATAGCAATGAGTCTAGTAGAGGATTAAGCCAAGAAACACAAGATTTGACCAAATATTGAAAGCTTAATCTTTGTTTTACCAAAGTCACCTACAGATTTGATGAAGAGCTTGGATCTCACTGTAGACTTGATGAAACTCAATTCTGTCTTCACCAGCTTGTAGAGCATGCTTGATTACCCCTTGGGCTAAGAGGAATTAGAGACCTTTGATCTGTGGAAGTAGAAATCACCAAATCATCTCAGAAAAATGTAGCTTTTTAAACAGCGAAAATCGGGAGCTTGCGTGGGCGGTTTGCGCTTCTGTCTGGCTTGGCTGGAGCCCAAGTGAGTTAGCTAGATATGGTTAGAAGCTTTTGCCCTAATTCTATGTGTGCAAGGTGCTAGAGATCCTCCACTGGCTGGGGGTGAAGGGGAGAAGTGAAAACTCACTAAAATTTTGATTTTTTTGCTAATTATCTACTAATCCTAATTAATTAACTAATGGGCTCATAAACCTAATTGATTCTAGGCATGGCTCTGATACCATGTTGAAATTTGAGCAAAATGATAAGCTATGGTGGATCAAACACTAGAATCAACATGATTAACAAAGTGATTAAGAAATAATTAAGACATAATTAGTGGGTAATTAACAAATAGATTAATGTAGGCATGGATACTCAAAAACCAGCAAATTCTCATTAGGGCTATGCCTCAATTTATAGAGTTTACATCAAGCATCAAATCCCATCCATGATTCACTCCCAGAATATCTCCACCTTTTGCCTGATTCTCTCCACCTCTTCTCTTTTCCCTGAATATCTCCCAGAATAACTCCACACTCCTAAATTCCCTCATGCTACCCATTATTCTCTCCCAGTAGATTTTTCTCACCTTTTCACAGGTTCTTTCACAATTACATCTTTTCTTTTACAGCCTCTAACCAAGGGCTTGTTCCCGCACACACCCTATTCACTTGTATTTTCAACAATTTTCACACAAAGTGGCATTGCATGAGGTTTCACAAACAAGGCAATTGAATTAGGAGAAAGAGAAGCTGTTAAATGCACGATATATAATAGATTGCAATAATCGGAAGAAATTGAAAAAATGCCAAATACGAGCGAGGAAAAAGCCTTTACTAGATAAAGGTTGCTTGTCAAAACAAAATTTAAAAAGCTTGCATGCTAAGAGACAAAAACAAAGCATACATCATGTGCAGAAGCCTGATGGTGGTCAATTGAGCAATGATGTAAATGAACTCGAAAGGGAATACGTGGCACATTTCCAATCAGTCTTTGCTACACCACGATACTTCTTGTAGGAAGAGTTGAAAGCGAAAGCCAAGATGCTTAAAAATTTGACACCAATTCTTAATCAACAAGAAGCTGCATAGATGGAATCCCCTTTCACAAACATGGAATTGCAAAGTGCTCTTGCTAGACTGGGTAAGTGGAAGTCACCAGGATGGGATGGATTATTTGTGGAATTCTTCAACATTTTTGACAGGGATTGGAAGACATTCTATAGGCAATGATAAATGTTGCATGGTTACAAGGAGTGATGCCTGCTTCTTAGCAAGAGGGCCTTGTGAAATTGGCTCTGAAAAAGGATGTATGCCTGAATTTGGTTGATTGGAGACCTATCACTTTAATGCCAATGCTATACAAGTTGGTGACATAGATGATCTCCAATGGAATAGCCAACCTCCTTAGCAAAGGTTGCATCCTGCCCAATATGGGTTCATTCCTAGAGACAACAAATAAGAGACAACATATGTAATGCTTATGTGGGAATGGAGTATGCCAAATATACTGATTAGGAGGTGTTGCTATTGTGGGTAGATATTGCCAAAGCATTTGATATAGTGCAGTGGGACTTTATTGTTGCCACCATGGAACATCATCTACTAGTTGTATGTAGGCAACACAACTAGAGTATCATTGGGAAAGGATTATCATAACCTTCAACTTTGGGAAGATCAGTTAGGTAGGGGTCGAAAAGTGCCATGATAATAACTTTCAAGGAACAAGGACAACCATGGGCATGGATGTTGGTTGCAATGTTTCTGTGTTACAAGGTTGATTGCTTTGGGTATTGGAATCTCTCCTACTGGGATATCATGGTTGGTTAGGTACAAGGAAAAATATCAGGCTGCCCCTACTCTTCTAGATTGATTCTTGATGAGGTGGAGGTGAGGTGGAGAGGTAGATAAGTGATTTTACTCATGCTATAGAATATCAGATAGATTCCACAGCTGGTAAGATGCCTTGAAACAACCACCCATTTTCACTGGGTTCATGCTTCTATTACCTTGGCTTTCAGCCTGTGGGGGGTGAGTGAGGAAGGACTAACCCAAATTATTAGGTAGAGATGACTAAAAGAGTGCCTTCATGACATTGAAAGTGTTCCAAAATCTTACCAAGGCAGCACTACTTCACTCTTTTTTTCTCATTTTTTGGATGGCTTATAAGATGATGGTGTGCTGTACTCATATGAGCAGGATCTCTACCTTAGGCTGGTTACACACAGAATTGGACACCCTTCACAGCCTGGTTACACAGTTTCCACCTAGTTTTTCCTAGCACAAATAATAATTGTCAGAATTGTTGATCCCTGATCTGTGAATTCAGCTGTTCTCTGTGCTTCTTTATCTCATGTTTGAATATTTTTAAACAAGTATTTGATTTTTATTTTCTGGTTGTCTTTCCCAGACAGCCGTTATTCCTCTTTCTGGAGGGTCGGAGCTTCACTTAGTGGCAATGAATGCTAAAAGAAAGCCACAGCCATGCTTCTGGGGTTTTGAGTTGTTGTCTGGTGTGTACAGCTCCTGCCTGACCATGCTTAAACAGAGGTGCCTCTCTCTTGTGTTTGATGTAGATGGTACGTCCATCCAATCCAAACTTGGCCATGGTGATTGATGTGACCAACCCAAAGTTTGGGAGGATAGGGACTAGTCTCATGTCCATGTAGTGCCAGCATTTGCACCTTATGTTGAGGTGTGCAAGATTGATAACAAAAGCCCTCGTAAGTTCTATCATTGAGAAGGATTTAGGCTGCAAAACTCATCCTGACAGTTTTTTGTTTTTTTGGCAAGGGGCGGATAAACAGCCCCTTTGCCAATTCTTCATAACACTGGAAATGTCGCTTTTGATATACGTGGTCGCTTTTTCAAGTGAGCATATGGCCAATATGTCTCCACAGTGTTGTGAGTTATTATTTGAAAAAAATGATTTACTTAATTTTACCTGTGCATAATATGTATAACTTCAGCTGATCAGTTTCTTATCATTCATCATGGATATTGTATTTATGTAAATTCTGAACTGGGAGGTACACGCACGCCACTTCCATCCAGTAAAGGCATATGCAAGCCTCCAGGACACAAGCCTCACAAGGATTTTTCTTGGCCAATCAGAGTGAACATGCTAGAGAACACCAGACCAGTCCTTGAAGAGGCTCTGCAAGCTTGTGCCTGCCCCCCCCAAGAACCCCCTGGCTCTCCTTCTCGTCCAAGCTCCCCCCTTGGTGCCCTCGAGTCCGATTGCGATCCCCCCCCCACCCCCCCCCCCCCCCCCGAGTCACCGAGCACACCCCCCCCATCATAGGGGTGCCTGTTGACTATGGCCTCCTTAGATGCCTTCGAGTTCTTGGAGATTGCATGTCCTCTGTGTTTGGGTGGTCTTCCACCACACCCGCAGCAGTGGAGCCGTGGGCCTGTCTTTCCCTCGCAGCATCACTCTCGATAGGGAGTGGGATTGCGAGGCTGCCTCCCCCGCTCAACATCTAGGAGATAGCTGTCTAGTTGATATCATCACCCACTTTTGGGCCCTGGCCTGCATGGAGCTCCTTTTATTTCGCTTCACATTATGTATCTGCTGTCGCAACTGAGACTTGCGAGCACTCGTGTCTGTATCAAACATCTTTACCAAAGTATCCCATGCATCTTTGGGATTCTCAGCATCCTGTATGTGTATGAGCACAGCATCAGAAATACATATAGACAGATAATGCAACACTTTGAATGCTCTTTCTGACCATTGCTTATGAGCAATAACCTGCTGTTGTGTAGGTTGTCGGGGTAGCTCTGGCTCTGGCTCAGCACCTGTAATGAGATTCCAAAAACCTTTTCCTTTCAAGATACTTTTGATCCTGTACTTCCATGCCTGGAAGTTCTTCCTATCCAGCTTTTCACCAACAATCTGTACTTGGATTATCCGACATGTTTGCTCAATGCAAAAACACCTTAAGTACACTTCCAAATCTGTAAATGAGCCTTCCTCAGCTCAACCACTCTCCAATGAGTGTTCCAGGTACTCCAAAATAGCCAACAATCTTCAAATTTGATGTAGAGAAATCAACCTGTATGCATCCAAAATGAACTGGCTCACGCAGTCCGAGATACCCTGTTTTGATGCACTTTCCAAGGCTCCAAATTGCAATGTAGTGGTGTAATCAAGTATGGGTAACTTGCATTGACACCTAAACAACCTCAATGTAGAGTATCAACACCATCTGACATGTGTACAGATCAATTTTAAAAAAAACCCCTTTCTCTGTTTTGGGAAAAACCAGAAAAATCAAAAAAACCAGTAGTAATTTTGCTCTAAATTCTTCAATATTTGTCCAAATTGAGCAACCAGGCATTCATTAGCTTAGCAATGATGTCCACTAACTCCATGTAAGAGGAATTTGTCCAATTGTTTAAGACCAAAGATTAATTGCTCAATTAAAATCACTCTGTTTCTCCAGTGGACAGGCTTTTTAATCAGCTCATTCCTAGCTCAATTAACCATAATTGATCAAACCAACCATGTAGCCCTCTTCTCAAGTATGTGCAGCAACCAATTGCTAAAGCAATTGTGGAAGTAATCAAGGAACTAAGTGATAATCGATCTCCTCGCTTCAAAATGATCAAAATTCTGCTCTGTTTCCCTGTGCAGTCTGCGCCGCCTGCTCTACAAGGATTTGGGGATGATTATAATACTAAATGATGATAAGTTTGAGTCCCCAACACACCTAGGTATGTGTGCAACCAGTCAATGCTTTGATTTTTACCAAAAACATGCTCCAAATGCATCAAATTTTGAGTTGCTTTTCTCTGTTTTGTGAGAGCTCAAAAACCAAAATTTTCCACACATTCAAATGCATTCAAATTGCTCCAAAATCATAGTAGGGCTTGCATAGGTGTTGCCAATACGTTCCTCCTTGTCATACATGTTTGTTTTGCCAGATTTTGCCAGATTTGCATGTATTTCCACCATACATCAGTGCTTCCAAGCTTTAATGGAAAGCTTCCAAAAACCAGAATTTCTCTTTGCTTTGAGTTGCTCTAATTTGCTTTGTTTTTTTTGCCCGAATCACCTGCAATCCGCTCAAGGATGTTTAGAATACCTTACCCGGTAGGCCAAGCTCTTAGATCTGATAGTAATCGGTGTGCTCCAAGCTTCACAGCTTCAATGGCAAGCTTCACAGCTTCTTCTCCCTCTTCTCTCACAGCTTCTTCTCCCTCTTCTCTCACTCACTCATAAACCCTAATAGACAGCACAAGGCTCTGATACTATGTTGAAAGATCGGTAGAGGGAGAGGAGACACACACATAGGAGCAAACCCTAATGTATATTGCAAACCCTAACCATAGAAAGAAGCCATCTCCCTTCTCACACAATGCATAAAGCCATAATCCATAATACACACAACACACTATGAGTTGTGTCCACACACATCTAACCCTAGCTAATGTCCACACACTATGACCAGCTGGACGCGGTCATTTATGTCTCACACATGTTCCTACCTAACATGCCAGCACATAGCATAGCTGGCTCACACTGACATCGAGCTTGAATCTCAACATGACGGAGTATTTATGGCGATTCCCTCTTCAAGAGCATGTGGCAGCAAGATAGCATGAAGTCCTAAGTGATGTACTTCATGGATATATTATGAGAGTAGTCATTGTAATATCATTAGGCCTCTTATGAGCCTAAAGTGCCCGGTCGGCCACAGTTTAAGTGAGTGTGAACACTTATGGCCATGTATATAAGTGAATATCTCTCATAATACAATATACCCTCCCATTGTGCAATTGAGTCTGGCTCTTGCTAATCCTCTTGCTAATATCTCTCCCTAATGCATGCTAGTGAGTGTGTGTAAGTGAAATGAGGTGAGAGAGGAGGGACGAGGACCCGTAGTGCAACATGGCGGTGTGACAAGGCTCGTGGCGGGAGGCATGGTGGAATTGCTTCTCAAGGAGTTGTAGAGCTTAGAGACCTCAAAGGTTACGAGCTCAGCCATTGGAAAGATCCCCAGACAGTTGTGATTCACCAGGTAATCTCTTTTTAGATGTGTTTCAAGGAGGGTTAGGGTGAGCCACAACAATCTATGCATATATATATACGTGTGTGTGTGTGTGTGTGTGTATATATACATATACATACATATGTGTATGTGTACATATATATACATATATGTATGTATGTATGTATGTATGTATATACACAAATATACATATATATACATACATACATATGTGTGTATGTATGTACATACATGCCTCTTACGTGCATGACTTACATACGAACCTCTTATGTGAAATGACTTACATGCATGCCTCTTACGTGCATGACTTACATACGAGCCTCTTAAGTGAAATGACTTACATACATGCCTCTAATGTGCGATGACATACATACATGCCTCTTATAAGCAGTGACTTACATGCATGCCTCTTATGTGCAACTTTTAGCTGCTCAATGTTGAGAAATATGGTGCCATTGAGCACCAAGAAGAGGTAGGGAGTGTAACGTACTCATATGTACGTATTTTTAGATCCATTTGATTCGGCAATTTTTAGCATCTATATTCAATGTTAAAAAGTAGGAAATACTTTGAGGACATAAAAGATTAAGTTTGGTCACAAATTTAGTAATTTAGATATGTCGATTTTGGGTCAAATTGGTGTCAGGGCCCCGTTTTAGAGCGCACGTTGCCGTTATATTTATTATGTAAACCCCCATATGAGTTTCCTTTAGGTTAAACCACTCACTATGACCCTCTTATACATTATCTAACATGGTTAAGAATAGAATAGAAATCGCATACAAATGACACCACAAAACATGCATAAAAAGTCATAAAATTGATCCAAAATCGAAATATCTAAATTACTAAATTTGTGACCAAACTTAATCTTTTATGTCCTCTAAGTATTTCCTACTTTTCAGCATTGAATATAGATGCTAAAAATCACCGAATCAAATGGATCTAAAAATACGTATATATGAGTACGTTACAGGGAGTTAGAATAAGTAGCCAAGCAAGACAAAAATCTATCATGAAGCCACATGAGCAAAGGGAATTCTCCCACATTGATGTACAAGCCCAAGGGTGTACCTCCTCATATAAAAGGGGGACATTTCAAGCAATGAACATATCACTTGCACAAATCTCAAGTCTCTACTATGAGTACAAGTTTCAATCTTGTAACATAATTATACTTGAGTATGCAAGTGTGCATGGGCATAAGCATAAGTGGCAAAGTACATCTAGTCCATGTCAAATAAATCATATGCTTATGCTCATGCAAGTGTGCATGAGCATAAGCATACGTGGCAAAGTACATCTAGTCCATGTCAAATAAAGCATAAGCAAGCAACAAAGAATTACCACTACACCCTAACCAAAATCATATGTTATAAAAGCCGCTAAATGAGTAGAAAAATTGATATGCAAATGTAAAACACTTGACCACCAGAGAGTAGCCAAAATAAGCACCTTGGGAGAGTGAAAATCACCCAACCATCTCTAAAGTAACCTCTGAGCTAGAGATTAACCAACCCAAAGAGCCCCTGAGTTACCCAACCAAGTTAGAAATGAGGGGGGGTTGAAAATAAGTTATAAAATTCGCATCTGGCCACACCTTGCAGTAGCCTAAGAAAATGGCACCAACAAGGGGGGGTGTTGAGAAATGTGGTGCCATTGAGCACAAGGAAGAGGTAGGGAGTGAAAATGAGTAGCCAAGCAAGAGCAAAGTCTAGCATAAAGCCATATGAACAAAAGGAATTATCCCACATTGATGTACAAGCCCAAGGGTGTACCTCCTCATATAAAAGGGGGCCATTTCAAGCAATGAACATATCACTTGCACAAATCTCAAGTCTCTCTATGAGTACAAGTTTCAATCTTGTAACCTAATTATACTTGAGTTCATTAGCACTACTCACTCATGATGAGTTCACTTAGGTATCACCCACCTTAGACTAGTCATGTTAATTGTTTTATCATTAGCATCTCATTTGTCATTCAGAGATCTTGATCCATGATTCTCAACACTCAAGGAATGTCAAGTGGCCAAAACGCTAAAATAAGCTAAAGTTCTAGGCCATGTATAGATGCACAAGTCATACACTTGGTAAATAATGATCCATCATTAAACAATCCACGGAGTTCACATAAGTCGTACTAAGCTTGGTTATATCCCAAAACATATTACAATAAGTACATTAATCGATTGCAAAAAATGGAATGAAGGGTGTGACCTCATGACCTAAGTAATGTTCACATTGATGTGGTTAACAATATACATATGTGTATGTGTATACATACATATATTTGTATATGCATACATATGTATGTATGTACACACACACACACACACATATATATATATATATACACGTGTACATACATACATACATACATATGTGTGTATATACATACATACATATATATATATATATATATACGTGTACATACATACATATGTATGCATATATATACGTGTACATACATACATATGTATGCATATACATATATACATACATACATACATACATACATATATATATATATATATGTATGTATGTATGTATATATGTATATACATACATACATATATATGTATGTATGTATGTATATACATATATACATACATATATATATATGTATGTATATATGTATATACATACATACATATATATATATATATATATGTATGTATGTATGTATATACATACATATATATATATATATATATGTATGTATGTATGTATATACATACATATATATATATATATATATGTATGTATGTATGTATATACATACATATATATATATATATATATGTATGTATGTATGTATGTATCTATGTATACATACATATGAATTATATATATATATACATGTACATACATACATACATATGTATGTATGGTTGTACATGTATATATTTATATATGTGTACATGCACATACACACACATGTATATCTATATACATGTACATACATACATACATATGTATGTATGGTTGTACACATATATTTATATATGTGTACATGCACATACACACACATGTATATCTATATACCCACATGATATACATGTGTGTCTATGTATAGGTTTGTGTGAAAAATAAATGTAACTATATACTTTATATACATAAGTGTACATATACAGATATACATGTGTGTCTGCATATACGTTTGTGTGTAAAAATAAATATAACTATTTTATATATATACATGTACATATGCATATATACTTGTGTGTTTGTGCATATATACTTGTGTGTTTGTGTATATATTTGTGTGTAAACATAAATGTGTGTGTGTGTGTGTGTGTGTGTGTGTGTGTGTGTGTGCACATGTAAAAAATATATACATACATATGTATAAATAAATAAATAAATGTATATATAGGCATGCATATACATATATGCATGTGCGTGTGTGTGGGTGGGATATCAGGAGGTGGTTACACGAAACTCTATTTCACATGTGTGTGTGTGGGTGGAATATCAAGAGGTGGTTGCACAAAACTCTCCATTTTGCATGTGTGTGTGTGGGTGGGTGGAATATCAAGAGGTGGTTGCACAAAACGCTCCATTTTGCATGTGTGTGTGTGTGTGTGTGTGTGTGTGGGTGGGTGGATGGGTGGAATATCAGGAGGTCGTTGCATGAAACTCTATGTTTCAAGGTGGTTTGGGCTCTCTTGCCCTATGGGGTTGGGCTATGCATTTTCTAATGGCACTCGTCCTCCATGAACCTAGCTTTGAGGCTGAAAGTCTTGCAATGGGGAGGACACATTCTATGAATACGCATGTGGATCCCTTTGTGGTAGCCCCTGATGACACTAGCTCTTTACCCTTCCCCTTGTTCCCTGTTCCTTACCCAAACAAAGGCCCAAACGGAGAAGAACTGGAACTTTGTTCTATGGTAAAGGTGCTTTTATAATGAGCTCATGTGGAGAGCAAGATTCTTGTTTGCATTGTGTGCACTGGGCTAGGTGTAGGAACACTTGTAATAGGTTGCTTGCGGTCATGGTCTGCTTGGAATAAACCCATCTTAGGATCGACACCAAATGTTTCAAACATTTGGTGGTACAATAAAAGAGACGTGTCTTGATTTTCGTAACTACACTCATTGAGTTGCTTGCTTCTACTTGGGATAAACCTCGCATAAACCCATAGACTTAGGATCGACGTAAGAGTCTCAAACATTGTGGTGTTCAACATGGTTTTGCCGATTCCTGTGGAAGCAAATCTTGAGCCTTGCTCCAACTCCTTCACTGGAGCTATCTTTAAAAAAAAGGGGTTTTTTTCGGGTGTTCTGCTATTCCTCCACTCACATCTGGCTCATTTCTTCCCAAAGATCCTCACTTGAGGTGGACTTGAAGGAGTCTAGGGGAGAACTCCACTAAGTGTTGGGGTCGCTTACTAGGATTGAAGGATGTGGGTTTAAGAAAGTGTGTTTTTCTACGCAACAGTCAAGTGTATTGTTGTTTCCAACAATTAGTCTAGATCGGGGTCACATCAAAGGCCCTTAATTAATACTTCTAGTACATGTCTGAGAATGGTTTTAGACCCTTTTTTTGTTGCTAGGCTCATGCCTATGGGCTCACGTGTCCAGGCTCACACCTATAGACTCATGTCTGCAGGCTCATGTATGATACAGGTTCATGTATGCAATCTCACTTTTTATGAAATAACCTACCTAGGACTTGAAAATCTAGGAATTGGACCTATGACAGGTTGGTATGCACTTATCGGTGTAAGATTCCTCCTCAGCCGTGAATAATGAATAAGCTTTTACCTCAATCCCCTGTAATCATTCCCTATTTCAGAATGCAAGAAAATATTATTTTTCCTTGTTTTTGCCTAGAGAGAAAAAAAAATTCTAGAGAGAGATAATTTAATATTGAGATATTTTTGGATATAAAAATTCTCCTAATATCTAAAATATATTTCCCTGAAACAGAAGTTCAAAATGAATTCTCCAATGTGCATTAGAAATCAATTAAAAATGATATAAGGGACCTTAGCCTAAGTGTCTAGATTTTCAGAAATTTTTAGATTATGGTCCAATTAAGGTTTCTATGGGCCAATAGGATTAATCCAAGTGTTGGGATCAGATAAATCCAAAGAATAAAAGAAAATACCCGAAAATGAGTAAATGCTCACATAAGATGAAGAGTTGACCGAGTACAAGGTTTATTAGTGAGATATTACTAAAAAAATGAGATATTTTGGAGAAATGATGCATTTTTGACACCTTGGTAAGGAGAGGGGGACCTTTGAGGTAGGCACATTTTTCACTTGTGTGGAAGGATTTTTTAATTCAAAAAATTATGATATTTTTATCTCTCCTCTCTCCTGGATCAAAAAGGGAGCCAAACTGGTCCAAATCTTGTCCAAATTAAGTCAAATTAAGTCAAACTGAAGCTAGAAATTTCTAGAACCTAGTTGGACTTAGTTAGTGGCCTCCCTCACCTATAAATAGACCCTCATTCCTTTGTATTCTTATCTTTGAGCTATACCATGCCAGTATTACATTAAAATAATCATATTTTCTATTATCCCTTAATTTTCCTCTACTTTTGGGGAGCTTGGAGCTTCTCTCTCTCTTCAAAAACTCTTGGAGTTCTCTTCTTCTCTTTCTAACCAATTGATTGGTTGGGGGCTTCACTTCTAGAGAAAGAATCAAGTAATCCTTGAGGTAAGAATGAATTTTTATGGTTTTTTGTTAATTTCCTCAAATGACTTCTCTTCTCAACCCCTCTCAAGCTTGAGAAGCTTTCTGAATGATTGTTTTAAATTCAAATCAAGCTTTCCCTAAGAATATTAATGTTTAATTAAGAGAAAATTAATCATTATGCTTATTTACAATGCTTTCTTATGTATATCTCTCTCTCAAAAAGAATAGTCATCTCTATGGCTAATTCTTTAGCAAATGAATGCTTCTTAAAACCAAACTCTAGGCTTGATAAGCTAGAGATTAAGAAAATGGTATTTTCATGATTTTGTGTTAACAAAATAATGGTTATTTCTTTTAGATTATTTATAAGTAGTTAAAAGCATTCATTTGCTAATTCTTTAGCAAATGAATGCTTCTCATTGATAATTTCTTATTTCAAAACCAAACTCTAGGCTTGATAAGCTAGAGATAAAGAAAATGGTATTTTCATGATTTTGTGTTAACAAAATAATGGTTATTTCTTTTAGATTATTTATAAGTAGTTAAAAGCTACTTTAATTGATTCTAAATGAGAAATAGATTATCCTATCAAATTGCAAAAAGAGGAATAATGGAATTAGCTTAATCTAGAGAGATAATCATAATTAAGTTTATGATTATGGTTAAAATTATGATTTAAATTCATAGTTTAGATTTAAGCTTAAAAGTAGATCTTCTATCATATTTTCATTAAAAGATTTTATTCTTTTAGAAAAATTAAAAATTATCAGTAATAGCAGCAAAGCTATGGTAATTTTTTTAAAAAAAATACATATCTTATTTTTATGCATAATATTAAAACAGAAACTCCTACCATATTGTAGGTTTAGAAATTGAAAGTAAAAGAATGATTTTGACCATATTTAGGAAATAATACTTTTTGTTGTATTTATGCATTTTTATTTAATTAAAAAAAGAGAAATTTTTGATAAATTTATATTATGCATAAGAATTTTTAAATGATAAAAGAGGAATTCCCATGACATTTGGAATTCAATCATTCAAATGCAAAAAGAGAAATTTAATGCATATTCAAAAAAATGGATATTTGTATTTATTTAAAAGAGAAATTTTTATGGTATTTTGAGTTAAAAAAAGATTTAAATTAATTTTGATGACAATAGAGGAATTTTCACCATAATTCCACCTTAAAAATTAGAGTTGATAATTAAATTGGTGGAAAGAATATTCTTAGATATTTTATGTGGATAAATCACCAAATTGATATTTACCCAAAATTGGATTAGTGAAAGAAGAGTATTTTTATAAAATCCTGATATTCTCGTAAGAACTATTTCTTAATCTAGTGTGGTTAGGAAGGAATGAAATTCATAAAGTTAGAATTTTCCTTACAGTTAGAAGTTCAGTAGATTTTTATCTGAAGAAAATCCTTAGGAATCAAAGTTAGAAGTAAATCGAATAATTTTGGTTAGACCCCGACTGTAAGAATGGTGGCCAGTAGACTACTTGCCCATCTCTCGAATCTGAATCAAGCAAAAACCTCAAGACCAATTCCAAATCTTGACACAAAGGTTAGACTACCATTGAATTAGTGTAATTTTTTCTTAATCGAAATCACCAAGAATCTAGTTGGAAATTCAGTCAAATGACGGGCAGATTACTCTGATGAGAGATCAATGATTCTCATTAAGAGAATCTAGATTATGGGAAAAGGGTTCTGTGGAATCAAACTTGAACCGAAAATTCTACTTGCATAAAACCTCTATTTTCTTTTAAAGGACTGTTTTACGCCCTAGAATACTGGAGGAAGCATTTGGTATGCGATTAACTAAGGAGAGACTCGTTCAATAGCTGGTGGGGAGTCGTCGAGGGACGTCACTCGCGGGTAAAGCCTGCCGAGGTCTTGACCAGCCTCGGTATGGTTAAAATGGTGCACTTCCGATGCGATGGGAGAGGACTGACGAAGCGGCGATCCCTGAGTGAAGTGCTAGGACACCTAAGTAGGATCCTAGAGGGTTTTGATCAGGTGATGCACGGGCTCGCGGTTGCTAGGACACCCACGCTTACGTCGAGAAAGATACGAATGAACTGAAAAAAATTACTTTTGTGAACTGAATTTTGATATTGGATCTCGTTGGCTGACTAGCTGGTCTTCAACAGTCCGGATGATGTATTTTGTATAACAATGGACTCAATATTTTGGAGGATTATGTTCAATGAAAGATTGTTTTAAAGACAGCCGAATCTGTTAAAATGGCAATTTCATATTGGATGTGTAAGTGGTATGACTACCTTGAATTTTGCTTGAAGCGCCGGCTAGGGGGCCTGGGAACTCTTTTCCTTGGTACCCAGGCAAAACATAACCAAATTTTTATAAAGGAATCCCACCAATACAGTGGTGGGGCGGTTGGCTAATCCATGGGCTCCAGTTGGGGTATGCTGGATCGGGGGATTCGTGCGATACAAATAGTTAAGATTAAGTTACGTTAGTTAGATTAAGTCCTAAGAAGACCCTTGTTCTGTGGGAGGGAATTAGCGGGCTGTGCCTCGCTAAAGGGGGAAAAAAGCGGTGATTCTATGGACCAAGTGCAAGTCTCTTCCTTGATTTGACCATGTGACAGTTTGGTCGGATCAGTTTCATTAGTTAAGACTTTGACTCGTTAGATCAATTCTCCTGTTAGATGATTTTCTTGGTGGAATCGCCCGTGCCTTCTAAACAAGGGAAGGTTTTTCAGGTTCGGTTTTGGAGAAACCATTGGGCTAGTCTGTTATCCGGATATCTGTGGGCTAGGCCCTGAGTGTGGATGCCTACCCTGCGCGAGAGGCTGCACGTTGTTTCTGCTAGTGCCCTCGGAGGGGGCATCGTGGAGGGGGCGGGGGTCTTACAATTGGGGAATAATTATACTTCAATTTCCCAATAATTATGAAGGATAATATTTTTCCTGGGACTTTGTAGTTGGCATATTATTTGCAAAAACCTTTCAACAAGGACATGAGTAGGTATGTCCGTAGTACGAGTCTTTATAGGCATGAATAATTGGTCCATATAATAATAAGTATACCTACCTCCAAACTCACATCTCCGTGCTCACATCTCTATGTGGGACTGTGGACTCACCTCCCCTATCCGAGAGCTGGTTTACTCTGCTTTTTAGAGGCTTTTTATTGATGATTTTTAAGATTTTTTGGACCTGATGGGGTGTGATTAATGGTCCGAATCCTAACTAATGGTTGTTATGCAAGTAATTGAATGTTTTTTTTGTGGAGGATATGCATGCTTCTAAACTACTAACTCAACAATGCATGAAAAATTTATGAAAAAATATGAAATGTATGAACAAAATTGACAATCCCACTTTAATTCACCCCAATGGAGCTCAATACTTATGTTTTCGAAGTGGATCCCACTCGTAATGACAATTGTTAAGCTGATCCTTGGCTCAAAGCAATGAAATCTAAGCCTCTTGGACTCCAATTTTATGCAAATCAATAAAATGAACCAGGGTTTTACACTTCCAATAGATGAAACTAGAATGCCCTAATGTAAATGAACTTTAAATCAAAATGAAACACACATCCAATGACTCCAAAACCGTATATTTTTTCAAGCGCGACCTCCTAATGAACATCCGACAATATTGGGTGATCTCAATAGATTGGAATGGACAGATGGAGATATATATGTACACACACACACACCCCCCATGTGTGTGTGTGTGTGTGTATACACATATATATATGTATGTACATATGTATGTATGTGTATGTATATGTATATATGTACGTATGTATGTATATATATATATATATATATATATATATGTATGTATGTATGTATGTATGTATGTATGTATATAGATACACATACATACACACACACACATATATATATGTGTGTGTGTGTGTGTGTGTGTGTATAGAGAGAGAGAGAGAGAGAGAGAGAGAGAGAGAGAGAGCTTAATTAAAGCTAGCTATAATATTGTTTGAACCAATGCCATAAGGATTAAATTGTACACAAAGAAACATGCTTTCACATTTCCAAATCAATAAAAGAAACAAAGCAATTAATTGATTTTTTAAAGGTTCTACTCATAAACTTTGAACAGGATAGGAATAGGGAAAAAATGATTTTTTTTTTAAAAGAAAAGAAAGGAACATTTCCCTTTTCAAAATGTGAGCAAAGAATGCTCACAATGACTTAACTCTTAAGAGGAGAGCCAAAAACATGTTTTTTTCTCAATAAATTACCTGTGTTGTTGTTTAAAAGAACTTGCATCTTTTTACATCAATTGAGATGTCACAAGGAAAATTTTTGTGGTTTAAAAGAACCTATATCTTTTTGCATCAATTGTACTATCAAAAAGGACAAGAATTTCATTGCTTCTTTTTGCATCAATTGAGGTGAAATAATAAAGGACAAGAATGCTTACAGGGCGCTCACATCTAAGTAAATTTTGTTGGAGAGCTTCAAATGAGGTTTGCAAAATTTTTGAAGTTTGCATTCCCATGCAACTTTGCAATGTTGCTAACATAATGATGATAAAAAGGCTGACTTTGTAATGTTGCTAACGTAATGATGATAAAAAAACCAAGTTTTGAGAGGGAAAACGCAACACTTAGTTGTGTCATATTCGGCATAGTTACATTGTGGAAGGCTTAATTATCTAACTCATCATGAGTAGCTCCAAGGCCAAGATAACTTGGTCATGGGGGAGACCACCTTATTATATTCAACACCCATTTTTGACATTTTTTGCACACTTACATTTTGAAGGGCCAATGTATGTGACACATCATGAATAGGTCCAAGCTCGAAGTAACTTGAATCTTGGATCCACTTATTGTGCTCGGCAAGTATTTTTGATGCAAAGCATAGTTGACTCTTGATTCTTTAGTATTTACGAGTGAGCTTTCTTATTAATTTGGACTAGGTGACAATATGGGCTCATTAAGGAAATGTTCTTGCATTGGCTACTGGAGGCTGGGCAACAATGGCTACTTCAAACTGAAAAGATGCAGGGGAAAAGAGAGCTTGAGCTCTTGCAACACTCACAAAACCCTAAAAGAGAACACACAAGGTGAGAGGCTGAAAACCTTCTTCTTCACACACAAGGTGAGAGGCTGAAAACCTTCTTCTTCACACAACACTCAACACACCATATACAAAGATAAGAGTACACACAATATGAAAAGAGTACACACAATATGAAAAGGTACTCAACCAAATACATACTAGGGTTCTCTATCGTGTGAACCCAACTAAATGAGCTGGCGCTATAACTATGCCAGTCTCTAGAATGGCTGTCACATAGCCTGTCATCCCAGTAGCTGCATATCACCCATGATCTCACCAACCATGCCACTGGTGTAAGTGTGGGGCCTATCCCCCAGGCGGGACATAAGTGAGCTCGATATCTCAACACTCCCCCTCGAGCTCAACTCCATCTCATGTACACCAAGCGAAGCCCTGAATCTGCGGAGCTTCTCTACCCAATGCTTTGGTGAAGATGTCACCAACCTGATCCTGTGTGGTGCTGACATAAACAAGGTCAACGTCACCTGCCAAAACCTTCTCTCTGACAAAATGGTAGTGGACCTCTATATGCTTCGTGCGAGCATGAAAAATTGGGTTTCTGGCCAACTGTATACTGCTAATATTGTCACAGAAAATGACAATTTGTCTATCCCACTGATAGACCCAAATCTGCAAGTAGCTTTCTCAACCAAGCTACCTCACATGTTGCCATAGCAGCACCTCTGTACTCGACCTCCCTACTCGATAGAGCAACCGTAGGCTGCTTCTTGCTGCTCCAAGTCATAGTAGCACTCCCCAAAGAAAACATGAAGCCAGTAGTAGATCTTCTATCTGAGATACTACCAGCCCAATCAGCATCTGTGTACATAGATCTCTATCCCATTTTCATAAAATAGTCCACAATGCAAAGTAGACCTCACATATCTCAGTATGCATCTCAATGCATCCAAATGCGGCTTCTCTGGTCCCAGTTTCATAAAATAGTCCACAATGCAAAGTAGACCTGACATATCTCAGTATGCGTCTCAATGCATCCAAATGCAGCTCAATGCATCCAAATGCGGCTTCCGAGGTACCTACATAAATTGACTCACCAACCCAACAGCATAGCTCAAATTTGGCCTGGTGATCGTCATGTAGATCAAGCTTCCTACTATGCGCCTATACATAGTAGGATCCTCCGAAATCTCTCCTGAATCTGCACTCAACTTGCCATTCTGATCCAATGGCACTGAGATACCATACTTGGACAACATATCCAAGCCATACTATCTTTGCAGTAATCTAATACCATGTGGTGACCTAATCAACTCAATGCCCAAGAAATATCTGAGCTCTCCCAAATCCTTCATCTCAAACTTCTGTCTAAGCAAGATCTTTACATTAAAGATCTCTGCATCATGGTCCCCTGTAATGATCAGGTCATCTACATAGATGACAACAAGCACAACCCCTCTATCACTGTGTCTCACATACAGCGAGAAATCTACATTGGCTACATGAAAGCCAATAGTAACAAGATATTCAGAAATCTTGTCAGACCATGCTCTTGGTGCTTGTTTTAAAACATACAATTCTTTCTTCAACCTGCAAACATGCTCGGGGTGACTCACATCCTCATAACACCAGGTGGCTGCAACATATACACCTCATCCTGCAAATCCCCATGCAAGAATGCATTCTTTACATCCATCTGATGTAAAGACCATTGCTTTGACGTAGCCACTGCTATCACAACTCTCACTGTTGCTATCTTGGCAACTGGGCTGAAAGTTTCCTCATAATCAATGCCATATGTCTGCGCATATCCTTTGGCTACCAGTCTAGTCTTGTACCTGCTTATGCTTCCATCACTATTATGTTTTACTTTGTACACCCACTTGCATCCAATGGATTTCTTGCCTTCAGGCAATTGCACTAAATCCCAAGTCTCATTTCCATATAGTGCATCCATCTCCTCATCCATAGCTTTCTGCCAACACACATTTTCAACAGCCTCATCAATGCATGTGGGCTCTACAACCTGTACAACTTTTGCCATGTATGCATAGTGATGTGCCACATAACCATCATAGGTAAATCTCTGCACAGGATTCTTCACTCTCCCAGATCTTCACAGCTTTGCATTCATGGCTTCCATAGCCTTCTTTACACCAGGTGTTCTCATAGCTGGTATCCCAAGATCCTCATCTCAAGGCTCATCTCTGAGCCACGAGACTCTCCATCAACATGAGAATGCCCTGCAGAAATGCCAGGCATACTAAGGGACTAAACCACTTTCTCTTTGCCTTTATGTGATGTACTAATCACATTTGCAAGACTAGTATTATGACGCAGCCTGCCACTCCATGGTCTATCAACTAAACCACTAGATGAGGACTCTCCTAGTCCACTCAAAGACTTTGATTGCTTACTTGAATTCTGTGCAACCACATTTCCACTCACATCAGTCCCAACAATAGCTTCTTTTTCAGCAGCATACTAGCTTCTCATCTCATCAAAAACAACATCCTTACTTACCAGGGATTTCATTAACGTCTTCACAATTTCGTGATCACGTTA
This sequence comes from Cibotium barometz, assembly GCF_041138505.1. Taxonomy (NCBI): domain Eukaryota; kingdom Viridiplantae; phylum Streptophyta; class Polypodiopsida; order Cyatheales; family Cibotiaceae; genus Cibotium; species Cibotium barometz. The sequence continues at coordinate 8,330,387 of NC_141090.1, read as the reverse complement.
ACAAAACCTATTGTTAACATATTAAAACTTGTGATCACATTGTATATTCACATGACCTGAGCAATGACCTGCCAGAACCCACTAGTCCCGTAACACCTCCGGGCTTTTGGTTTTCCCGGCGAGCCCGCCGGGAAAACTAATTATCCCGGCGGGCCCGCCGGGAAAAAGAAGGAACACCGACGGGGTACTATTCTGTATATAAACACTGCCCGCCGACACCCATCGTATAACTTTTGGGGAGATAGTCCTTGTTTTGGGGGCGTGATATCTCTCCTCAAAGTACTTGTAGAGCTCTCGAGTTGCTAGAAGTGTCCTCTTGGGAAGAACGTCCTTATCTTAGGGGCTGTCGAGTTGCTAGAAGTGTCCTCTTAGGAAGAACGTCCTTATCTTGGGAAGAACGTCCTTATCTTAGGGGCTGTCGTCTTTCCTTGTAGGCACTCCTAAGGCTATTGAGCCACTCGTCCTTAGTTCTTTGAACTGGGGGCAGGGTGTGGTTCGTAGCTAATACTTGCGGAGATTTAGGGATAAATTTGGAGTCATTCAGCTTTGCATTTGAGCCACGTACGTAATCTACCTCATTCTGCTTTATGAATGGTTTGATGGAGCCAAGAGTCCTGCTTAGGGACTTGTATTGGTTCTTGATACTTGATATAGTTTAGAGTAGACAAGGGTCTATTGTCCTATACTAGAGTATTGGGCAAGCATAGATCTTTGATTTTCTTTGTGAATGTTAGAGAAGGTCTATTGTCCTATACTAGAGTATTGGGCAAGCATATATCTTTGATTGTGTAAAGTATCCTTAATTGGGTACAAAAGGCATCCTTCATTGGGGGTGCAATGTGCATGATAGTTTCGAAGTAGTTTTGTAGTAAGACTTTGCAAGATAGTTTGAAGTAGTTTTGTGTTATGTGATGATCTTTTGTATTTGTCAAGATAGTTTCAAAGGACTTTGTCTGCTAATGTATGTTTTGTAATACGTGAGTGATTTGTTGTTTTTTCATTTGTGTATTCATTATTATATGCTTGGTTGAATAGGTTATTTGTTGAGATGGAGGACAATGTTGGATCCAGTGATACCTCCAATAGAGTCCAAATTTCAAATAGCAGGAAAAAAAAGGCACCTGGGATAGAGTGGCAATATGCAATTAACGTTGGTGATCAATTCATAGATTGGGAGTGTAAGCTATGCCATGCAGTAAAATCAGGTGGGGTGCCTCGACTAAGAGAACACTTTTTAGGCGGACCGAAGAAAAAGTCATGTACCCACCCCTCTGCACCTATAGTGGCCAAACGCATAAGAGAAGAAATTCAAAAGAAAGATTCAAGAAAACATGACACTGCTACCGTTAATGTATCAAGGCAGCAAGAACACTATTGTTCTAATCATCAAACTCCCGCTACATCGCCTACTTATACCCCGAACGACAATGTGCAACCAGAAAGTAATCTACCCAGTGCATCTTCCTGCAAGCAAAACTTTGACGTAGGAAATATACCCATGCGTCAAACTTCATTGCAAGAAAGCCTGCGTCAAGGTCGACTCGATGATGCACAACTTGCCCTTGCTGAAGCGATTTACTTTTCTGGGATGGCTCAACTAGGGTGTGCGCAGCTTAGAATGAGAAAGAGAAGAACACGCTTGCATATAATTCAAAAAACTTTGCATGCCTCATTGACATGTTATTAACAAAAAAAAATTTGTGATCACGTGAATATAAAATCATTGATTATAATTGAAACATGTTGTATATCCTATTTAGGATAGGCTTCAAGCACAATACTACAAGCATAAATGCATATGTCACATCATGCACTCTTATTCTCTATTTATTAGTTATATAAGATATTTGTATATCTACAATCTCTTCACAACCATCACCATACTAACTAACCATTATATCAATTTTCAGGACATAACTATATTTTGTATTTAGCATCACTAAAAGAAAAATTGTTTCTCATTTAAAAAATGTAGCAAAAATATTTAGGTAGGATTTTAACAAGCGTGCTTTGCATCATTCTTATGAATTGGGAAACTTAAGCATCAATACATAAGTAATAGAACTAGATAAGAAGCTAGATACATTTTTTGCCACTCAAAAAGCTAAGGTATAAACTTGCCATTGTTGAGTCACTTTATGCTTTGCATCTTTCTTATGAATTGAGAAATTAAAGCATCAACGTGCACAAGTAATAGAACTAGATAAGAAACTAGATACATGTTTTGCCATTCAAAAAGCTAAGGTAGAAGCTTACCATTGTTGAGTCACCTTATATTTTAACACTTAAAGCTAGCTAGAATGGAGATCCTTTGTCTATTTTATAGATGTGTACTTTAAGGGTCAAGGTCTTATTGTCAATCATCTCAAAGACGCAAATATCGCCTTCTTGAAGTTGATGATCAATGCAATAGCGTTTCCATCCCTCCTCAAGTGTTACTCTTGTGCATGAATAAGACGAATGAACTATCCACTTTCCTTTAGAGGCATCAACAAGAGAGACAACGCATGGTCCCTTGGGCATGTGTTTGGCGAACTCGTGGGGGATGTCCTACAAAAGGAGGACACAAACATTAGAACAATGAAAACATAAACACTAGAGACAATGAACTACAGGAAGGGGAAAGGATTGATCGTGTAGCCCAAATGAAGAGAGAAGAAAGGCTACTTACAATGATGAAGGGCTTTCTGACGTTAGAAGCCTTTAGTTTTATGTAGCATAGGGGATGTCTTTTTGAGATGATGGGTGCCGTTGCCAACTCCGAGCTCTGAGCAACTTCTACACCTTCCTCCTTATGGGCGCTTGGATGGGAGGGTGGTCATTTTTCTCTTGAGTTGTATTTTGCATTATGGGCTGTTGTTGGATTGGAGAGTCGTGCTGGTCCTCTTAAGTTGTATATTGACGGCCGCATGCAGGTGGTGGCGTTATGAGGGGGTCACTTGATCTGCACTAAGATTCGATGCTGGCTCACTATCTTCATCTTCACGATATCCCCCACTTGGAGCTTGTAGTAGCGGGCAAACTTTTTCCATCCTTTGCAAATGAAGCTCCCACTGCTCGGATGTTTTAGCCCTACATTCCACACCTGCCCGGTCTCTTCCTCCAACTCAATGTCTCCGCCCACACCCAGATCCAGGCAAGCTTTAGTGACAGAGAGTTGCAACCGCTGCAAGACATCAAACAGCACGACCTTAATGCAAGCAAAATGGAAGTGGAAAACTAGTCTGCAAAAATGGTAGCCGGAGGGTTTACCAAATAGGGCGCATTGTGAGACCCTCTTCTTGTGTCTGTTTGGGTCAGCACTTTTTCGAAACAGTAAGGAAATTCTCTCTTCTTTCCCGTAGAAGTTTGACACAACTTACCGACCAGAGACGGTGGCTTGTCAACGACGACAGTTGGGGGAAACTCAACATCCGCCATCGTCATCATCGCGTACACAACTTTGGCCGGTTCAATTCAATGAGAAACTTCGCTCTTGTAAAAGGAAAGCCCACTCGAGTCTCGCACATCAGTAGGGGGCCCTAAAGTGGACAGTACTGGGAATGAGCTCTGTGGGCTTCCCAATGTGCATGGTAGCCCTTTGTATAGAGACAACTCAACTAAAACCTAAGCCTGACAATGTGATGTAGTAACTGCACAGGCGCACACACTGAAATTTGAAGCCTCCACAGGGCATCAAAGTACTTTAAACCTTAAAACCCACATGTGACATCACAGAAGAACCCCATAACCCATTGCAGGCTTAGCCTTGAGTGGGAACATGGTCAACACTCCATGGGCAATGGGCATTGCCACCTGGGCATAAATAATCATTCGATCTAGATATTCGTCAATGAAAAGATCTTGCGAGACATTGAAAGCGAAGAGTATAAAGAAGATATGCCCAGATGGATGTACAATTGTGATGATGTAGTAGACGAGAACTTTGATGTTGGACGCACGTTGTGCACCACCCTTGAGATAGAAGACAATTTAGACATTGACTTAGATGAGCTTAATTTAGCAGACGAGAGAGTAAACGGTGAAAGAATTTTGGAGCAAGATACTGACATAGAGGAAGAAGTCATTTCATTAATTTCATAAAAAGTACTTGTACAAATGATCGTATTTGGAGAAATTATCAACACAAAAGTAGGATTTGTCTTTCTTAGCTTTCATCTTGAAATAAATTACGAATTGCACTAGGAGTTGCATCTAAAGGTCCTAGTGGTTTATAATCGCTAGCCAACTTGCGGACGTTAACGACAAAATGCCGCCCGATTCTATGGAAATACGAATAGGATACGAACATACACTGGCCGCGTTACCGACCATATGTCCGCATTTGACAAAGGGAAGGGAAGGGAAGGTGACATCGCCATAACGATACTATGCTTGCCGCGTTACCGACTAGTACTGCTACGGCGTGCCATACTTACCATAGGACACAGACTAGCCGCGTTACCGACTAAGTGCCCCAGGGTAAGCACCATTCCGAAGAATGGCCTTACACACACACCTCGTGTGGCGGACCACCCACATCCTGCCGTGCATTGCGACAATGGGCGGCTGCCCGCACGAACACACACCCACACACATATCCCTCGTGTGACGGCCCTCGTGTGACGGACCACCCACATCCTACCGCGCATTGCGACAGTGGGCGGCTGCCCGCACGAACACACCCACATACACACACACACACACACACACACACAAGTTTCATTACCTGTGTATGCTGTCAGCAATGAACTCCCAAAGGGCCCCCCGGGCCCATATATATAGGAAATTGTACCCCGCCGGGCTGGATATTACCCCGCGAGACCCGCCGGGGTTTACCGGCGGGACCGCCGGGTATATCAAAAGCCTGGCGGGATTTTATCCGGTTACCAGGTCGCTTGCCACCGGCTTTTTTGAGAACATGTTAACATGTTAACATGTTAATAACATGTTAACACATGTTATTAACAAAAAATAATTTGTGATCACGTGAATATAAAATCATTGTTACTTACCCTCAACTCATGTGTAGCAGGGTTATAACACCTATATCCCTTTTGCTCAAGGGAATACCCAATAAACATACATTTTTCAGCTTTTAGATCCAGCTTAGTTCTCAGCTCATCTAGCACATGCTGTGCGCTTTTGCCACACAGGTCGAAGCTGGGGACTTGCCGGACACCGTATGCGAGCCACGAATGGCTGCAAGCATACAACCAGGGAAGGAAGCTCAAACAGAATGCAAAGGGTGTGTCACTCACCGCTCAACCGTTGCCGCCTTGAAGGATTCCCACGTCGCAGTGAAGAAGGAGCCGCCGTCGCCGCTCTACCGCCTCTCCGTCGCTGTGCCGCTACACAGTGCTCGATCGCTCTCTCACTCTCTCACTCTCTCTCTCTCTCACACGCAGGAGAAGGAAACCAAGGAGATAAGGCAAGAGCACTCTTGTATTCACAACACATGAGAATGAGGATTTTAGGGTTACATTTGACTCTTATAGGTGACTTGGCCGTTCACACTTGGGCGCCCATACATGGCCGACCGACCCTAACCCTTATCCTACTGATATTCAAGGTGCGCCTCTCATCGGCGATCACCCAATCCCTTCATCCTTAACATATGGTGCCGACAAGCCCGGTCCATGACTCGGAATATTTAAATTAATGACGTAAAACATAGTACGTCTCAATGTCCGTCTCATAGGTTAACATGCCCCCTTTCCTGATGTAGATTTCGTCCTCGGAAGCTATGGTATGGTAAGCTCGATAGGGTTGTTGTGGTAGACCGTCTGCAAAATAGAGAAATAGAGTGAAAGTATGCTGGAATTCAAAGGATATAAAGCGTATAAATTCAACCATGTTAGACCACAATGGATATTGCTATGAGAACTTAGTTTAAGGGGTCACATGAATTAGCTAGTGTACCAAATTAATTATTGAAAGTAAATCAAGAGTTAGCAAGGTGTCAAAGGTTAATCAAGGTTTATAACTGGCCTAAGTTAAGGAAAATAACCAAGCTTAATAAATAAACAGATGACCACACTGTGTCTACTCTAAGAACAAGTTAATACCACGAGTCTAGGGACACAAGAAACATTAGAGTTACAGGAGCCTTTTGCCTTTTTTTTTAAAAAAAATGCACGGGACAATTTTTACACACAATGGCGACCTTCCTAAGGCAAAACTAACATCGATCCTGGTACCATGTTTAACACAAGGCATTATCCAGGAATCTATTAGCTCACTTTAGGCAAGGCTACTCCCTACCAACCAAGGCATCGGTCTGGAGTAGAATACTCCTTGCCTACCAAGTATCAATAAGGCGATAGGCCAACATTAAAGCACATCATAGACTTGTATTGCCATTTATTGTAGGCTTTTTTTTTTAAATCTATTTCTTTTGATCTTCGCTCTCCTGAACTATAATTTGTCTAGCATCCTTTCGACAAAGGGGTAATAGCTATGTCCTAGAGGTCAACACACACATGGCCAGGTGTCAAACATTAAGATGGTTTGACCCTAGACCTAAGACAATGGTATTCCAAGGTTAACTAAAGACGTCATGCTGCCTAGGAATATTTCCAATAAAGTTAAGTTCATTAATGATTTACACTAGCATGCAAGCAACTTCAAAAACTAAGTAGTACATTGACAATTTCCATGTGGTCATGCATTATAGTTTATGAAATTAATTGAACAGTAAAAACGAAAGAGAGTGGGTATGGAAGAATTACACTTGTAATTGGAGATCTCCTTGATTTGACGAGACAGCTTGCAATTTGATGTAGATATATTTTGATGAACGTTGCGGCAGTCTCAGGACTTGAAAGCAAACCCACCTCAAACTTTTTAACCTGTACAATCAACTAACAAGCACTATACCTCGAGAGGCACATCAGTGTGAAAAATCAAAGACTCGTTTAAAGAATCTAAACTAGAAAAAACTTGAAAACACTAACCTACCTACCAGTCACCACACTACTACTGAGGATACGGTAAGAGGATGTTGTAGAGTCCTGGCTCTAGCCCTAAGGCTAAGCCTCTATCCGCATCATCCAAACAAATAAAGTCAACCTCAGTAGTGCCATGAGTTTCATCTGTCCATTCATCATTGTCAGATATTTCCTTTTCAATTTCCCATCCACATAAACTCATCAAGAATGTAACCATGCGAGGATAGTCATCTTGTGGAAAAGGAAGGCATTGGGCTAATGGGGATATGTCCTCTACTACGGAGTAGGGGTCAGTCATGGTCAATAGGCGAATTAGCCATTCTAATTCCTCAACATTTTCCTCTCTGGCTAGTACATCTATATGATCCCATTCAGTTTCAATAACAGGATAGCACATGTGAAATATCTGAGAAAGGTATAGATGATACCTCTCACCAAGGGTGGGAGTGGATGAAGTGTATGATGATCGTGCACCTGCCATATCTGCAAACATAGATATAGCATCAGTAGGTTTATGACAGGTCAATCTAGTTCTGGATATTTCTCCTCTTTTTGTGCTCTTGCTCTTTTTACTATTTTTTGTTTTTCTTTTCTTTACTTTTCTAAGTATGAAGCTATATATATACATCCCCTTGAATTTGGCAATTACATGGTCAGGGGAGAAGGTTAAGGAGGAAGCATTAGAATGTCGAGCGTGAGTACATGCTCCCCCTTTCCTTGGGTAGATCATTTTATTTGCAATGATGTTGCAGCCTCTTGGAACCAATTTGTCCAACGGGTCATAGGTTGTGATGTAGGCAAATAGCTTTTTATGACCCTTGTGGCTACATCCAATTGCAGAGATGGTAGTGTACGCTCCCATTGACGAATGGAGGAAATGGTTTCCGACGATACTATTACAAGGGAAGACGTAGACTTATCGGTTGTTTGTTGGGTGTTGACAAGAGTAGGTGTAGAGCATGTAGAAACTTCTATATGAGTGTGTGCCTGGCATGAAGAGCTAGAAGCTTCATGTGGCTCCCCCCTTCCTGAGCTAGGTGGTAATGATCGATATCATTTGGGAATCCAAACTAACTCTGGAGGAAGTGGTGCGGAGCATTCTGTTACCTTTCCCTTACCACGGTCTTGAATTGTCATTGGGGTGGCAACAATTGGTTTGCAAGGTTTTACAGGTGATGTAGAGGGATTCACCTTATGTTTAGGGACCCAAATTTGGTCATTCCCCTCGTAGTACCCTTGGGCTACTAATAATTTTTTAGGGATCCATCGTGATGTTACATTGCTCTTTCTCGGGTGGGTAGCTGCTTTCCTTCTACGAGGCTTCTTGTCTGAACGAGATTGAGTAGGGGAAGTAGCTGTTAATGAAGCTTTTGGGACCCATTTGTATATACTCTTTGGCATAGTAAGCGGAACCTTAGAGACCACCTTGCCTGTTTCCACTCTTGGCGTTGAAGCGTTAGAGGGGTGGCAAACAATCAAAGATGGTTTTGCCATTGGACTTTGTGATTTTTCATTATCTAACATTTGAGTGGATGACAGGTGCGGGATTTTGAGCGGTCAGACCTAGTGTTGGTTCTTGCGTTGTGACTCGTCTGGTTGCCCAATCGATATTGCACTTGGTAGCCATCATCCATTTGCGCCCTAAGTTTACAGTCCCTTCCATGGTACCCGCAGGCATAACCAAAAAGCTTTGAATTACGGTCCCCTTGTCATAGGCAACCGGAGTGTGCAGAATTCCTGAGATAGGGGTTTTCTTCTTGTTGATTCCTTGAACTTGGATAGCGCTCTTGGATAAAGGTGGTTTTCCAAGTTAACACCACACGCCATATGATAGCAAATTGTGTTGAGCTCCTGTATCCAATAATGCATTATACAGCACCTCCCCATAAGGACTCTGTAACTCAATTGGGTATCTTAGAGGCGGGTCAGATTCCAGTGCATCCTCCTCTGCTTCCTCAAAAAATACTTGCGTAATTCCCAAGTTGGCTTCTCGTTGTCGCCTAGCACGCTGTTGACGTTCTTTTGCTTCGACTCTCGCTTGTATCTTTTTAAGCTCAGCTTGTTCTTTAGCTGCCTTCTTTTGATGGATTGCATGTAACTCCTCTTGGCTCAGGGGGTCATAGTATCTTTTGAACTTACTCCCATTAAGGAATCCAATGGTTTCAACTCCGTCGAGAGTCTCCACTCTGATGGTACCTTGCAGGGTAATTTCACATACTCTATACGGTCCCTTACCAGCATATTTGAGTTTTTTCTTTTCGTTACGCACTCCATACATCAAGACTTTATCCCCAACCTTGATGTCCTTGTCCTTGAGGTGGCGATCAAACCATTTTTTCCTTCTATCCTTCTCCACAAGGGCATTGTATACAGCCAATTATCTTTCTTCGTTTAGCCGCTCAAGGATATATAGACGCTCTACTAAGGGATTACCATCCCAACCCTCTTGAGTAGCAACACGAAGACTAGGAATGACAAATTCCCACGGCATGACTGCTTCTTGGCCATATACCATTTTGAATGGTGTGCAATTAATAGCCACTTTGTACGCAGTACGATAGACCCATAAAGCTGTCGTAAGCTTTAGATCCCAATCCGAGCGATAAGCTTCAACTGTCTTTGTCAAAATAGAGATTAATGTCTTGTTTGTACTCTCGGCTTGGCCATTCGCTTGCGGATAATAAGGAGTAGATTTATGATGGGATATCATGAAATTTATTGTTAGCTCCTTAATCACGTCATTTATAAAATGCGTCCCATTGTCGCTCACAAGTTCAAAAGGACAACCAAAGCATGTGATTATATTTTCAAAGAGGAACTTGGCTGTTGTCCTCGCCGCATCTGCCTTACGTGTCGCTTTCGCTTCAGCCCATTTGGTCATATAGTCAGTGGCCACAATAATATAGCGAGATTGTGTGTTTCGGGCCGCTGGACTAATTGGACCTACAAAGTCTAAACCCCACTTTTCAAATGGTTGGTTTGCTTTGATCGGATGTAGGGGCATTTGATCTTTCCGCTGGGGTTTCTTATATCTTTGGCATTCATCGCAACCCTTCACAAAGAGTGATGCATCTTGGAACATAGTGGGCCACCAATACCCTGATTGTAAGATCTTTCGCGCAGTTAAGTCTCCTGAGAAGTGACCACCGGCTACACCCATATGTGCCTCTTGCAAAATGTATAGATACTCATCCTCTCGGACACAACGCCTAAGAACGTCATCCTTTCCTCTTTTATAAAGAGTCCCGGCTATCAGGCAATAGGGTTCGCATTCTTTGATCAGCTTTTGAGCTAGATCTTTACGAAGCTCCTTGGGTGGAAAGCCATTAACCAAAAAGTTAACAATCTTCTCACTCCATTCAGGCATTGTCTCCACCATGAACAGGGAAGTGTCAGGTAAGTCATCATCAACTCCCGTAGGAGCTTCACCATTAGGTATGCGAGACAAATGATCAGCCATAATATGTTTTTTGCCAGGTCTCACAACAACAGTGAAATCAAACTCAAGAAGAATCAATAGCCATCGTGTGATTCTTCCTGTGGAGCATGGTTTGTTTACTAGATACAACAATGCTTGATGATCCATATAGAAAATAAACTTGGTGGCAAGAAGATAATAACAAAATTTCCTTACTGCATATATCATTGCCAACCCTTCTCGCTCTGTAGTGGTGTAGTTCATCTTTGCATCGTTCAACTGGCGACTGGCAAAGCTAATGGGGTAGTCTAGCTTGTGCTCTCTAGGTTGAGTTAACACACACCCAATAGCAAAGTTTGATGCATCAATATGCACATGGAAGAGTAAATCCCAATTAGGCATTCTCAAGATTGGAGCACTCGCCAAGGCCTTCTTTAATAGCTCATAGGCACGGTCACATTCTTCGGTCCAAATAAACTCAATGAGAAGCTTATACAATGGTCGAGCTATCTCGGCGAAGAATAGGATAAACCTTCGATAATAACCAACGTGGCCCATAAAGCGTTGGACTCCCTTATAGTTGGTAGGTGGGGGCAACTCCAGAATGACCTTGATTTTACTCTCGTCAGTGGAAATCCCATTTTTGGACACTATATACCCTAAGATAACTCCATGTTTAACCCAGAATTGGCATTTGAAAGGATTCAAGGAGATGCGATATAATCTACACCTTTCAAATATTTTTCGTAAACACATCAAGTGCTCATCCCAAGAGGAATGAACACAAAGATCATCTAAGAAAGCTTCACACAAGTCCCTTAGATATTCCTTAAAGGCCGTGTTTATCAATCGTTGGAATGTTGCAGGTGCATTGGTTAAGCCAAAAGCCATGACGCGAAAGGCAGACACTCCAAACTCCGTGATGATAAATGCTGTTTTAGCTTGGTCCTCGACTGCAATTGTGATCTGATTGTAACCCGAGTACCCATCTAAAAAGCTATATGCCTCCTTGCCTGCCACTCTTTCAAGCACATGTTCAGAATATGGCAAGGGGTAATGATCCCTTCTGGTGGCTGCATTAACCTTTTTGAGATGAACGCACACTCTGAGTTTCCCATTCTTCTTTGGTACGATGACTATCGGAGAAACCCATTCTGAGTGCTCAATAGGGTATATGAATCCACATTTTACAAGCTTTTCAATTTCCTCTTGTACAATCTTTGCATATTTAGGATTCATTGGGTAGGGACGTTGCTGGATTGGTTTAGCAGTGCTAATCATTGGAATCGTGTGTTGCACCACAGAGGGTGGAACACCCTTCATATCATGATATGTCCAGGCAAATATGTCCTTGAATTCTTTAAGAAGCTTCGTAAGTGCATCTTCTTCCACCTTGGTGAGGTCTTGAGCAATAAAAACTGGTTTAGACTCCTCACCCGGATCTGCTAAGTCTATCTCCTTAACTACCGCAGGGCCATCGTAGACACCGCTACTCCCATTGGTAGGCGTTCGTTGGGCTTTTGTATAGACCACTTTACGTTCCCCTGCTGTGGTAAATGATTTGAAATGATCGGGTGCAGGGTGTAAGTCTACTGATTCTTGTTGTGCCAGGCTTTTTTCTTTCAATTCCGCTTCCTTTTGTTGTTGAGCCAACTCTTGGTTTTGCCGCCTTCTTGCAGTACGACTTAGTTTCGGCTTCTCTTCGATTTCTAATTGGGCGACGTCATGAGGTTGCGGAATACACCACATGACACTTTGGAGGTATTGTCCCCAATTATCTTCCGATGGCTCCTACATAACTAAGCCATTCTGCAGATCTTTCCTTGTTTATTGCAGTGCGTACATTAGCTCGATAGCGTTGGTGCTTATGTCTCGTTTTCTTCTTACCAAGTTTTTGATTTTTGTTTCTATCAGATTCGGACTCACTTGGTCGATCTTCACTTTCGGATGAACTGCAGGAGGTCACTATCCTAGGCCTTGAGCACCTTGCTTCCACATTTGGGTGAATATTTGATTCATCCCCCCCATCAGGCTCAGAGTCAGTTTGTTCTTGAGATTCATACTCGGAGTTACATTGGTCAGAGTCTTCGCTACTGTCAGTTGAGTTTGCCACTTTCTCGCCATCAGGAGTCAAGTGCATAACACCTATCATGTTTATTGGTACTAATGGTGGCATATCTTGTCCCTCAGGTGTTACCCAACTTGTGCCTCTATTTTCCCATGTGTCTATGGTTGCTGCTAGGTGTACCCAATCCACGTTATCCGACTCAGCCATACCCGGTAGGACATCCATATAAGGAGAATCTTTCCCGTCATCAGTCTCTTTTTTGCATGTATAGCAATACCTTAATGGGGCAGAGTGAATAGTGGTATCCGATCGATTATCGATAATAACCTTGCTTCCTAAAGGATGCGCACGACCATTGTCAAGATCAACTCGAATGACAGAGTCCTGGAATTGTAGTAGACATGGTTTTTCGACCAGTCATGTACCATTTGTGCTTCCCTCATGAAAGGACATCCTAAGATCATTTGATATGACATAGGATGCTTGGAGAAATCCATTACAATGAAGGTATGTTTTACCTTGTATCCCAGGACCTTGATCTTAAGATCCCTTAACATTCCAATAGGTTTAGCTATGGTTCCGTTTGCCATCTTAACCACTATGTTTGTGACTTCGAGGTGAGGTCTTCCCATGGATTCCCAACAGTTTTTAGTCACAATGCTCACTCCAGCACCACCATCAAGGATTCCCTTTACAGTTAATCCCTTGGTAGTAATGGGGAGGGTGGCATTAGATTCGTCCCCTTCAAAGTACTGTCCCAACTTGTTCATAGGTATTTCAACGACCGAGTCTTCATCTAGGTTGGGTTGTAGATCCCAGTGTTCCCCTTCATCTTGAAGCGTGTCGGGTCTATCCATATTTACAAATTGTGGTAACCCCGCCTTTAGTTCTCCATTGAGAAATGCCCGAAGAGCTAAGAATAGCTCAGGATCTCCGTATAATTTGGATATGATCGTGGTTCTGATCTCAGAGGACATGAAATCCATTAACTTGGACACATTCAACGGTACTTTTCGAGATATCGCCCCTTGCTTCCTCTTCAATGGGGTCGGGCATTCCCTCACTAAACATTCTTTCCAAGAAGGGTGTTTGCCCACTTCTGGATGTCCTATCCTCACTTTCTTCCCTAATGATACTAGGTATAGCTAACGGTTTATGGTTCCTGTGAGGCTGAACTTGCGTAGGAAACACTGTGTCTGGAATTTTGATTTTTCTCGGGTTTGGCTCCAGTTCTCTTTGTGTTTCTTCCACCAAACCCCTTAAGTGTTGCACTTGTTCAATCTCCTCAACTGGGTTTGGGTAAGTTCCAATCTTTTTCTTGAGGGTTTTTGGCCCACGTGGCTTGTCTTGGGAAGTCTCAATCAGTTTGGGTGGTCGAGAGCGCATTAACTAACTTGGTTGTGGGGCCGAGGAAGTTTCCTTTTGTTTCCCCTTATTTATGTATTCGCTTGATTCTCCTTTGTTGAGCTCCCAAGTGGGTTCCTCCCTTAAGGTGGTGGCTTTGGTCCCCATGGTTTCTATTGAATCAGAATCATCTTCAGGATCATTCATATACACGGGGTCGTCTCTTGTCCCTATGTTAGTCTTTGAACTAGGCTTGGAACTCGTGGCATTAAGCGATCTCTTCCGTCGTGTTTTCTTTTTCTTTGCCTGAGCGATTGATGCAGTATCCCTCTCTTCAAGAACGTAGTTTTGATTTTGAAGCATTGACCGTGTAACTACATTCGCGGGTACAACGGGTGTGGTTCCTCGTGCTTGGTTGGTGACCTCAACCAAATTCAATGGCGTAATCTTGGGTGCATTAGGATTATGTGGACATTGAGCAATCAAATGATCTATGCCACAACGATTACATGTAAGTACCGGCATTCCCGATGTGCTCCCTTGATTTGGTTGCATCTGAGTAGCGATCTTTTGTAGCCTATTAGGGCACTCCGCTACACGATGCGGTCCACCACACTCGTAGCATTGAAGAGGTGGTCTCCTTGCCAAAGTATTAAGGTTTTTCCCTCTAGTGGCGAGAGCAGCCGCTTGATATACAGGCTTGACTTGCCCGAAATGATCCTCCATGTAGTACGTGGGGAATCATTTCAAACGTATCAATCCCGTATGGAGCAGTGGGGTCTATCTCCTCTTCATAATCCCCACACGCACTATGTGACTCACAATCCATCTGGTTTATTGGGGTAATCCTTGGATGTGGAGGTTGTGGTCCTAGCACTGGCGGTGGTAACGGCACAGACTGGACTACATTCGGATTCCTTGGAACTATGTGCTGTGATGGTTGCTTGACAGGTTGTGCAGGCATTAGCGCGGGTACTTGAGGTGTGTTTGACCAGGCTAGTGGTGCCTGATTTGCCAACATTCGCTTAAGTACTAGGCAATCCTTAGATTGATGGCCATACTTACCACATGCATTGCAATTCCCATTGAATTTGACTCTGAATGTGGAACATTCACTCGTGCTATGTGGTCCTAAGCACACCGAACACCATTGTTGCTCTCTTCTTGGGTACATATGGCTATTTTGAGGAGCTTGATTACCCCTAAAGTATTCTTGGAGAGCCTTAGTAAGGTCGGTCATCACAGACATTTCAGATATCTTGGGCTCCTTGGCAATAGTTTTTACCGTCATTGGCTCGTGCCCAGATACTTGTGAACTAATGGATTTTGTCTCCGAAGACACCTTTTTACTTGCAATCATTAAGTTGTCTTCTAACTGGATTGCATTCGCAGTGACTGCTTCCCACGTTGTAAGACCTCTAATGACTAGGCCATTGTAAATGTCCTCGTGGCGCAATCCTCGGATGAATCTATCGAGGAGTTGGTTGTTATTGAAGCGTTCATCGGGAGTGCAGCGAGAATTTAGATGCTTCAATCGACTTATAAAGTCTCTCACTGACTCCCCTTCCTCGCGTTCAGCTTTTTGGAGTTGAGATGCTACTCCCCAAAGCACACCCTCACGTATGTATTCTTTCAAGAACAATCTCTTGAGAGTGGGGTAGTGAGTGCGCTCTTCAACCCTTAAGGTTCGATACTAATCTCTGGCCTTCCCACTCAAGGTTAAGCCTAAGGCTTTACACTTATGCAGCTCATTGTGCTCTTCCAAGGAATCACACACGTGTTCAAAGACTTCAATGTGCTTCCTAACATCCTCGTTACCACTGAAGTTTTGAGTGAGCTTAGCCACTTGTACTGCCTTGCTTCTAGGTTCTCTCTCAGGCATACCCCCCATGTTTTCCGCAATAGATCGTTCGATCGTCTGAGCAAACGCTGCGAGATCACCTAGGTGAGCAGGCATAGCTGGTGGAAGCACTTCTGGGATAGCCTGGCTGTTAGGAGTTGGCGTTGGTCTGAGTATGTTGGCAAATGACGTAGGATATGATATGTGGCTAGGCCTAGCTCCTCTTGGATAAGGGTTGTGATAAGGCGTTCGTGGAGCATACGCCATTGGCATACTAAGAGGCGTAGGAGCTACATGAGCATGAGTAGCGATAGGTACATAGGGTCGATAGGCACTGGCACCCACTGTTGTAGGTAGCGGTGTTGTACTAACTACAGCGGTAACAGGTGCACTTTCAGCTATGCTCATCATTGGGGTAGGCATTGCGGATTCCCTAATGGAAAGTTGAGCCAAGGTTAGAAAGCTAAAGTTACTACTCGTGGGCTCAACCTGCATTGAGACTCCAGGCGAAACAACATACGAAGGGTCTATGGGACTCACCGAGAGGGTCTCCAATTGTGATAGGGTTGGTTGTTTGGCCTTGCCCGTATCCAAAAATCTCATAGGGCCAGTGGAAACTAGGTTCACTCCCCTATTTTGCCTCTCAATTTGGATAATTCTATGAATAGCCTCACATATCATTTGTTGTTGCTCCTCTAGATTAGTGGCGCTAGATGTAGATCGTAGGACTTCTAACCAACCTACATGGTATGTGTAACCCGTGTATAGGTCCGTTAGAGTCTCTGTGTGTAGATCATATATGGATTGGCTTCTAGGGACCTCTACTTTAGGAAGAGTATCGGAGGGTGGTAGCTCAGTAGGGCCCTCATTAAACGAAGTGGGTAGAATATCCGCATGGACACTCTTTGGGAGGGTAGGGTCTACATAAGATACGTATGGCGAATCCACTACCCCTCCTTCCTCATTTACTTCGCTTGTCGCATGTTCAGAGCGTGTAGCTCTACTAAAGGTCTCTATTAGATGACTAAACATGCTAGATCCGGGTTGTGGGGCCCACACTGGCATGTTTTAGCTTGTCTCCTCAGGGTTCTTGGTAGGGTGCCCTTCCATGGCTTCTGAGTCAGAGGACGAGTCACTATCCACTAATCGTGGATCTTGGGTTGCACTCCCTTGGGTTCCAGCCGAAGGCCAAGATGCCAACGTGGAGGGATGGTGTGAGCCTGCGTAAACTGAAACACTTTCTAGTGGCTCAGGCTCTAGTACCCGACCAGAGCATAGATGCATGTGATGTGGGTACCCTACGGGCGTTGGTAACTACCCTTGAAGTCCACACAAGTGGTTTCTTAGGTGTTTCACACCCCGTTTTTACTTGTTTTTAGATTGTTTTTAACCCGTTTTTGACCCCCTTACTTATGGTCGAACTTGGACTAGGGCGTGTGATAGCTCGAAACGAGCGTATCATTCAAAGGGTCCTAGTGTGCTTTACAGCACCGTGTTTGCCTATCCAGAGCTCCTGTGGTCCTTAAGACAGTCCGTTTCCCTTGGGGGGAAGGGACGAAAGCCTATTTGCTTGTGGAGGAAAGGGTGAGGGCTTTATCCCACATGCTCACTTTACTCCTTGGGGAGTGGGCTACATATAGGGCACAACTTCCCATAAGCTCTCACTTGAAAGAAAGCTATGGAGGCTCACTCTCCTATATATATATATCAAAAGACCGAGGACGAGAGACCGGGGTCGTGGGTCGATTGGGGTTTTTTCTTTTCAAAAATTTTTTCTCCAATTAAAAAATCTTTCCTCTCCACACGTTTGGTTTTTTTCTTTAAAAATAAAATTTAATTTTTTATTTTTTAGAATTTTTATTTTTTATTTTTTAGTTTTTATTTTTTATTTTTTTAGAAAAGTTTTCTAGGGTTTCTTTTTGGGTTTCAGCCTCTGGCCGCGGCGCGGTTCGCACACAACACAGGTCTGGGGATTCAGAAATCCCCCCTCACACACAGAAAACCAGATAACAGAATGCACGCCCACACGCGGAGCGAAAAAACAACAAAAGAAACAGAAATGCAGAAGACAACTTGCAGAAACAGATTGCAAAACACAGAAACACCTCAACAACAAACACACAGACGCCTTTCCTGCAATGTAAATTATACTTCACGCAGCAGTCCGAGCTGCAAACTCGAGCTTGGTGCAGGGCAGGGCAACTCCCCGACAACGGCGCCAAAAATGTGCGCTTTTGCCGCACAGGTCGTAGCTGGGGACGGACACCGTATGCGAGCCACGAATGGCTGCAAGCATATAACCAGGGAAGGAAGCTCAAACAGAATGCAAAGGGTGTGTCACTCACCGCTCAACCGCCGCCGCCTTGAAGGATTCCCGCGTCGCAGTGAAGAAGGAGCCGCCGTCGCCGCTCTACCGCCTCTCCGCCGCGCCGTGCCGCTACACAGTGCTCGATCGCTCTCTCTCTCTCTCTCTCTCTCTCTCACACGCAGGAGAAGGAAACCAAGGAGATAAGGCAAGAGCACTCTTGTATTCATAACACATGAGAATGAGGATTTTAGGGTTACATTTGACTCTTATAGGTGACTTGGTCGTTCACACTTGGACGCCCATACATGGCCGACCGACCCTAACCCTTATCCTACTGATATTCAAGGTGCGCCTCTCATCGGCGATCACCCAATCCCTTCATCCTTAACATATGGTGCCGACAAGCCCGGCCCATGACTCAGAATATTTAAATTAATGACGTAAAACATAGTACGTCTCAATGTCCGTCATCATAGGTTAACACATGCACATATGCAATGCATCCAAAGACTTTCAGATGAGACAAATCAGGTTTTCTGCTAGTAAACCTCTCCTCTGGGGAGTTACATCATGTATGGCTGCAGTTGGAGTCCTGTTCATGATGTAAACTGCCGTAAAAACAGCCTTAGCCCAATAGCTATGCAGCATATTCTTCTCTCCCATCAATCCTCGCGTAATCTCAGCAATGTGCCTGTTTTTCCGCTCAGCAACTCTATTTTGTTGCGGAGTGTATCTGCATGTTAATTGTCTCTGAAGAATACCATTCTTCTTCAAAAATTCAGAGAACTCATTGGAGAAGTACTCTCCCCCTCTTAGGCACTTTACATGTTTCCCTGTTTGCTTTTCAACCATAACTCTGAAATTCTGAAAATGATTGAACACCTCACTCTTCTCCTTCATGAAGTATACCCACACTTTCCTTGTGTGGTCATCAATAAATGTCACATGATACCTACAGCCTCCCATAGACATGGTCTTCGTAGGACCCCATACATCTGAATGCACAACATTTAGTGCATTTCTGCTCACATTTGTGTCACGTGGAAATACATGCTTTGTTTGCTTTCCAAATTGGCATGCTTCACATATTTTCTGCATACCTTCAACTTTAAACTTTGGTAGCCCTGTCACAATTCCTTTAGTCTCCATAGACTTCATTCTCTGCACATTCACATGTCCAATTCTTTTATGCCAAATGTATGTGTCTGCAACAATTCCTGAACCATTTGCAAACATCGCAGCACTCACTTCAGGCATGTTTACATTCAATGTAAACATTCTGCTCACTCTGTTGCTACCTTTTGCAACCAACCTGCACTTGCCTTTTGTAACCAACCTTTAAAGTCTTCAACATAACAACCATTAGGGTTAAACCGAACCTGCAATCCTTGCTCAATCATCTGGCCAACTAAAACCAGATTCTTTGTTATGTTCGGAACATGAAGTACATCTGCAAGATACTTCACTTTGCCATCCTGCATAGACAATGGCACATCTTCAACATGGGCAATTGGATGAGCAGTGTCATCCCTTGTTTCCACAAAACCTGGTCTTTCAGGGTTTTTCATCTCCTTGAAACACTTTCCATGACTTGTCATGTGGTTCGAAGCACTTGAATCAACATACCATACATCATCTTTATGTGCTACTTCAACATTTTCAGACATGGCATTAACGACATGCTGCATAACAAACAACCTTTCATTATCCTCATTGTTTCTGCTCGAGGATGCATAGTTGTTTTGCTACAATTTTCCATTTTGCATGTCAACCTGCTTCTTATAAAAGCATGTCCAGGCTTACCACAATAAAAGCATCCACATGTATCATTATACTGCCTTTGCCAATTTTCACGACCTCTTTGACTCCCCCTGTCTCTGAATTAGCCTCTTCCACCTGCGTGTTATTGTTGTTGTGAATTCTGGGACTGTTGTTGTTGCTGCTGCTGGCCATAATTCTGATTACCTATTCGGCCACCTCCTTGGCCGCGTCCACAGCCTCCTCTACCTCATCCTCTTCCTGAACTTGTGTAGAAGGCCTATTGCTCTGAACTATTTTTGTTTTGTGAAGACTGTTGGTCTTCACCCAAGCTCTTCTCTTCTATAATCAACATAGATACCAAATCTGTGAAATTGGGAATGTTTTCCTAAGTCTGAATAGACGTCTTGAACGTCTTATATTGTGGCCCAAGACCACGTAGACAGACTTACCTTATCATCATCATCTACTGAAACGTCAATAGATGCAAGGGATTCCACAATACCCTTGATTTTCAATGCATAGTCATTCACACAGACATACTCTTTTTCTCCACAGTATGAAGTTCATTCTTTAACTGTATCTTTTGTACCTTGGTATTCGTTTCATAGAGTTTTACCAAGGTGTCCCACGCCTTCTTGGGGGACCTGGCATCCTATGTGTCCAATCATGGTATCCTATATACTGATAGAGAGCCAATACATAACTTTTCTGGCTCCTTGGTTCCAATCCTTGAACTCTTTCACATCTGCAGCAGTCGGATTGATCTTCGGTATCTCCGGTGCCTCTTCATGCTCACCTTCTATGTAGTCCCAGTAACCCTTTTCCATCAGGAAATTTGTCAACCTGAACCTCCAAGCATGGAAGTTGTTCTTGTCAAGCTTCTCAGTAACAATCTCGTTTATGCCATCATTTGACATCTTGCCAGACACACAAATTTACCAGAAACAGCACTCTGGTTTGTCCTGCACAAACTGCTGTATTTTCTACAGCGGTACTATACTACACTCAAATGTCACAACCAGTGACCTCAATGTGCATACATACACCCAATGGCAAACTGTTGACCTCCTTGCAGCGCACAAAATGTTTGCACAACCAATCTGTCTTCCTGCAGTTCTTAAAACAGAGTTATGCATAGAATCGATGACTTACCCGCACTCCTCGAAATCGCCTGCTTTCTGAAAAATGGAGGTCCTAACGCGCCCAAAACGCGTTTGCGGCCCGAAAAGCCGCGTTTGATAAGATAGTATAGTTGCCCTATAACTTTACTCCCACGAAGAAAGCTCCTCAATTAGAGATCGTTTGCCGGTGCCTCCCGTACAGCTCCTGACAAGGGTGTAGTCGTCGCCAACACAAATAGGGAAGAGTAGATGAAGCTCTTACCCTCCTGTGCTTCTCTTGCTTGTAGCTCAGCCCTTAGCATGAACCAGGCTCTGATACCATGAAAAGATGCAGGGGAGAAGAGACCTTGAGCTCTTACAAGCACACACACACTCACAAAACCCTAAAAGAGCACACACAAGGTGAGAGGCTGAAAATCTTCTTCTTCTTCACACAACACTCAACACACCATATACAAAGATAAGAGTACACACAATATGAAAAGGTACTCAACCAAATACATACTAGGGTTCTCTATAGTGTGAACCCAACTAAATGAGCTGGCGCTATAACTATGCCAGTCTCTAGAATGGCTGTTACACAGCTTGTCATCCCATTGGCCGCATATCACCCATGATCTCACCAACCATCATGCCAGTGGTGTAAGTGTGGGGCCTATCCCCCAGGCGGGTCATCAGTGTCCACCGCCTCACTAGATGAGCTCGATATCTCAACACAAACCACTCTGGGTTATGTAATCGAGCTTGAAGTCCAGTACCTTGGGCAAGAAACACCTCCTAGCCTCCAAGAACTATTTATGATTCCTCATGATCCCTCCAAAACCAGCACTTAATGTAGTCCCATCACCTACGTGATGGTATACGTAGCCTTCATTTTTCACCATCGATGTTGGAAAACGTGCCTTTTTGGCTTCAGTGAGAATAGACCCTAAGTAGATAGAATCATAAGATAGCAAGGATGATTTTTGACACATTAGGCCTCCTTTCAAAATGACGGGTTTAGTAAAGATAGGACCCGCTTTTTTAATATCATTTTACCTTGTTTTAGATGTGCACTTAAAATAAATGGATGCAAGTAAAAATGCAACCTTGATAGTCACTGGCACTTGCCCGAGTGGCTCAATTCATCACGACACCCCAGTCAGGGGTTTGAGCCTTGAGACTCTGGGTTGTGTGTGTGAGTGGTGTAACTTCTAGCTCAGCTACATCCCCAAGAAAGGGGACTTAGAAAAAAAATGCAACCTTTATAGAAAGTGAAGGTAAGGGTTAAGAAAAAGTTGGACGGAGAGTTGACGAGGCTGGACACTGGACAAGTGTGAAAACAGCAAGCAGCTTTTAAGACATCTGCATCACACCGGCCAATGAGGCAGCCACAAGTGAGGACATAAATCCAGGCGTACGGTATGACATGTTGACACGGTTGCCTATAAATCACTGCCACCTGTAAATACACAGAGCGTCCTTTGACTGCACTGGAGCCGTTTTCACACTTGACGTTCACGTAATAAATCTTTATAAGATGAGATTACTAAAAGGAACCAGCATTCAGGAAGCATCTCCAAATATCCGGGAGCTTTGTTCGAACAACAAAAAATAAAAAACAGTTTTTTTCCAACCATTCGAAATAAAATTAATGCTTGAAAGTACTCTAGATTTAGTGCTAGCATTAGAGAAAATAGAAAATATTGGGATCATAACCAAAATGTATGATTTTTTGTTTTTATTTTAATTAAGACAACTAGTTTTGCACCAAACACTGGGTTGGCCCTTTGTACATGTGGAGGAGGAGAGGAGACGGTTTTAGAAACTGACACGTGCAAGGGAAACCTGTGCAAAATAGAATAGATATGTCAAATTTTTGAACAGGTTTTTTAAAAAAACTTATTTTATTTTTGATCTTCACTCTAAACATTGCACTCACACAAGATCAATAAACGAGAATTTTCAAATCGAGCCGGGCCAAAGCAATGCACGCGTTCTGATCGTGCTTTTGTCCTTACTCCGAGCCCACAGTGCGCACTGCACACCGCCTCTGTGAGTCTGTGTGCGACGCGGCGACAGTGGACACTGATGGCCATGGCTGCACGCATCGCATCCAAAACGTCAACCGTTTTGCTCAACATCGCCGCCCTAACTCTCCTTGCTGGATCCCTAATTTGCCCTCTTGACGCTGCCGCAACCTCACATAGTCTCAGCCTAGCCGCTTTGTCAAGCTGCTTGATGGCTTCGAAGATCCTCAACTACACCACCCTCCTGCACTCATCCGAAGCTGCAGTATTCAACCGCTTGCTCGATGCATCTAGGCAGAACATGAGGTTTGCCGAGTCGGGGATTTTGCGGCCTTCAGCTCTCATTTTCCCCACATCTGTCGAAGAAGTGCAGAAAGCTTTTCAATGCTTTGTGAAGGGCAATTGGAAGCTGCGTGTGCGTAGTGGAGGCCATAGCTACGAGGGCCTCCCCTACACCGCAGACTCCCCCTTCGTTGTCATAGACTTCTATAATATGAGATCTGTCAAAGTGGACCTCTCGTCCAAGACAGCATGGGTGCAAACAGGGGCTAATTTGGGGGAGGTCTATGAGAGTATTGCTCAAATCACCCCTGATTATGGCTTCACAGCTGGGATTTGTCCCTCAGTTGGAGTTGGGGGCCATTTTAGTGGAGGTGGGTATGGGTTTTTTTGTCTAGGAAGTATGGGTTAGCTGCTGACCATGTGTTGGATGCGGTGATGGTGAATGCAAAGGGCGAGATTGTGAATAGGACCACCATGGGTGAGGATTTGTTTTGGGCTCTGAGAGGGGGTGGAGGTGGTACTTGGGGCATTGTAGTAGAGTGGAAAATTGAGTTACTTGAGGTGCCCAGAAGGATCACTCACTTCAACTTAAACAGGTCTGGCAAAGAGCAAGTTGCAGAGCTCGTCTATAGATGGCAATTTGTGGCCCCCTCAGCTCCCAAAGGGCTAGAAAGCACTATGTTCATAGCCTCCACTAGCACTGCCCAAGTCATGATGTTTGGAATCTATTTGGGAACTGCTGAAGAGACTGTGGCTATGTTCAAAAAAATTTACCCGGAGATAAATCTAACAGCTGCAGATTGCCAAGCGGGCAGATGGATAGATGCAGTGGCCAGGATTGCCAATGCAGCCACTCCAGAGGCCCTCATGGGCCGTTATAACAGAGACAAGGGCAAGTTCAAAGCAAAATCAGATTATGTTACAAAGCCAGTGCCCAAGGAGGCTTGGATCAAGGTGTGTTCATACTTGGAACAAGGGCCATCTGGGGCATATGTCTACCTAGAGCCGTATGGGGGCGCCATGGCAGAAATTGCCGGCGATGCCATTGCATTTCCACACCGAGCTGGCAATCTTTATGTAATTCAGTACCAGGCACGGTGGGGCGAGGAAGGCGGCGATGCGCAACAAATCGTTTGGCTCCGTCGCCTGTACAAATTCATGGCTCCATTTGTGTCACAGTCGCCTCGGGCAGCCTACGTCAACTACATTGACCTCGACATTGGCACTGCAGGCCAGGGCAGTGGTGCGCGTGCTGTCGCCCAAGCTGAGGCGACTTGGGGCGCGGAAGATATTTTGTGCAGAACTTCCGTCGCCTGGTTCATATCAAGACTAAGGTTGATCCCCTTAACCTCTTCAACCACCCCCAAAGCATACCCCCGCTCTAAAATGCCAACCTTATTTAGCATATTTACATGCTTATATGTGAACATTGACAACATTAATTGTTAGTGAATGGCTAGAGGGCCTCATATACCTTTGACACTACTCTATACCTCATATCCTCTTAAACATACTTCTACCGTTTTATGTTACTTCCACTCATCCGTCATCAAGTAACTACATTTATGCCTACTCTCTTTGCATTAGCATCCCATTTTGTAATCCTCATGTAGAACAGGAGGAGTTGGGCTCTATTTAAGTCTTATATCTACAAATACCCATGACATTCTTATGTAGAGCTGTAATACCCATGACATTCTTATGTAGAGCTATAACGAGTTTGTTTTTATTAAGTCTCTCTTAAGTGGCCATTTACTTCTATGCCATGAATGTTACTAAGGTGCTTGTGTTTGTTTTCCAACATGTGGAATGTCTCCGCCGAGGTTAGATATGACCAACATAGCTTCAAGTACTTAAAATATTTTTACCAACATAAAGAATGGAGATGTTATTGGTGATCCCTTGCTTTTTGTTCCTAAAAGAGCCTCTACATGAACTAGTATGGTGCCAGGTCCCATCCATGTGTATGTAATGATGAAGAGGCTTTTGAATCATGTCTATGTAATGAGGCTTTTGATCCATGTGTATGTAATGATGAAGAGGCTTTTGATCCATGTCTATGTAATGAGGCTTTTGATCCATGTGTATTGTCTTATGTTTAATGTTGCAATAACATATCATGTATCATAATTTGCAGAACCACATGTGTTATGATTTGATCATAGTTCACAATTAGAAGGGAGTTGGATCAAGGTCTTATTGTTTGAACCAAAATTTATCAATTAGGTGAAACCAGATAATAGTTTTAGAGGCTTAAACAAACATGCATACTGTACATCAAGGTCAAGATACACTGTAGGAATTTGGCTATGTTATTCGCACAATATCTCTCCCATTGATGCACTAATCTATCGGTGAATATACAACACACATGTCCATTTTTTTATTCCAATTTACATGAGAGTCACATAGGCCCCTAGCCCCAGAACGAGCTAGAAACACACACACATGAATATATGAGCTTTGGCTTTGATAAGTATACTTCTTCAACTTTGAATTTAAAACTCCCATCTATAAATTTACATAGTTAATTTCCAGTAAATAGCTATCCCATCTCGCATGTATATAGCATGTAAATCCTCAAATTTGAAATATCTCTCCATGTACTTAGTTAGGTGTTATGTTCAATATATAAAAATGACATGTCCCTCTCCTTTTCACCTAGAGTGCATGAGTTGGGGTTAATTGATGTAGCTTGTTGGCTCTCAATTAGAGGCTCTCCATTCAATTAGAGGCTTGTTGGCTCTAATTAGAGGCTCTCCATTCAAACCTTGCCCTTGAATAAGACTATCTTTTAGTACCCATCCTTGCCCCCCCCACCCCACCCCACGACGCCCCCCCCAAAAAAAAAAAGAGGTTTGAAGACCCACCTTCAATTTCTTTTCAAAAAATCTATACGACCAACTTCTAAGTGCTAAACTTTTAGGCAAAAAAGAGGTTTGAAGACCCACCTTCAATTTCTTTTAAAAAAATCTATACGACCAACTTCTAAGTGCTAAACTTTTAGGCAAAAAATAAATAAATTTAAAAATTAAAATAGTTAAGAATTTCAAATAACGATAGACACCAAATCCAGTAACTAGTGATCACCGCCCATGTTGCAGACTGCTCCACAAACATGCATACCTAGTGCCCATTATCATCCATCCATTACATGCATACTTAGGTGTTAAATTGACTTGTTTTTATGTTGTTTTCTAATTCAATTGGATCATTGTAGTGATAGGGAGCATCAAAGGGAGCTTCTAGTTGTGGATAATAAGTCATACATCTCTCATTTATTCAAGCTTCATCTTTTAATTTTTGGTTATTGTTGTTTTAGGCTAATAAGACTTAACCAAATCGTTAATCTTAGCTAAATCATTATAATCATGCAATTTTTAGATAATTAGGTAGCTTAGGAGTAAGACATTAGAGGGCAATAATCTTGATCATTTAAAAAGAGAGAGAATTTAAGGATAAATTATGGTGATTAGTAAAAAAGTATTGAAATTTTTCTTTTTGGTTTTCAACATATGTGCTCCTTGTGTGTCAAGCCATGCATGTACTTCGAGAATTCGCCCACATACCTTGTTAGGAGGTCCGAGGGGACATCAATCCAAATTTAAAATTAAACCATCTTAATAAAAATCGAAGTCCGTGTGTCAAGCTATGCACATGTTTAGGCTGTCAGCATACACGTACCTTGATAGCCAAACCACACATATACCCATATATGACATAACCAATGCATGTTTCCAAACTTCAAGTCTTGGTTACTTATTGAATGGTGAGCATGATCTTGATACAAGGAGAAATCTCTCACCACTCACTTACCTTTTAAACTAGAATTGAATGACGTGCAAATAAATGAAGCATGGTAAAAGCATAAGAAAACACATAAAAGCATATCGGGAATTTGTATGGACAGATCTCAATGGTACTTTCTTTTTGGTAAGATGTGGAATAAATATGTGGAGCCTAAAAAAGCATGCCTGGCTTGGTTGATTATGCACATAGCTATTTGGACACAGCAAAAAGCCCTCATATTTAACACTAGGGATGGGAAATGTCACCAATGCCATGATCTGGAGTATGCCTGGCTTGGTTTATTATGCACATAGCTATTTGGACACAGCAAAAAGCCCTCATATTTAACACTAGGGATGGGAAATGTCACCAATGCCATGATCTGGAGGATGACATACACATCTTCATACACTGTCCTCTTCCAAAAGACTACTTTAATGCTTTGGCCAAATGCATTCAGGATTCCAATGGACTCTCCTTAGGTTGGAAAAACCTAATATTGGGAAAAAGCATTGGATGCACCATGGAATTATGGGCTATGTTGAGAACTGAAATGCTATGGTGTCTTTGGTTACATAGACTTGATTTCATTTTTAATAGCAACCCTCCTAACCACATCTGATTGAAAGAGAACCTGATGCATGTAGGTGAAAGATGCATACAAAGGAGGTTGAAAGATCTGGACACCAAAATAGCCCAACTCCACAGAAAAGCTAACGATAGACAGGTGGATCAGCTGATTCATACAATTCAGGAACTGATGATGATGAGAGAAACAATCATTTCCCGATATTTTGCTTATTAAAGCCCACAACATTTTTTAAAAAAAGCATTAATTAATGACCATGTATTGTCAAAGTCTTTTTAAGGTTTATGGAAATGAATCAAGTCTACCCTAAATGAATAAAATCTACCCTTTTTAGTGAGTTGGACGCTTGGATTGCATGCATGCTTTCTCGGTGCATGCTCCAGTGAATCTCTCTGTAAGGCGCTCTCTCTATCTAGGTCCTTCTCCTATGTGTAGAAAGGGGTTCAGAGCAGCAGGAGGAGGGCTTGAGGGGTGTGCAGTTTGAGCAGGACGAGGACCAAGGAAGCGGTTCGAGGAGGAGGGCTTGAGGGGTGCAGTGGTTGTGGCAGAAGGAGAAGGAGGGCTTGAGGGGTGCAATGGCAGAAGGAGGAGGATGGCTTGAGGGGAACATGGAGGCTCGACAAGGGCGAGTAGAGGCTACACGACATCTGAGGAGGTTGAGTAGGCTTGACGACGGACAGTAGGCTATGGTGGGTAGATTTCAAGAGGAGGCATGCGAAACTTTATAACCTTAGGGTCACCTAAGGTGTGGGCATTAAATAATCAATGCCCACAGTAGTGTGCATTAATTATTTAATACACCCATGAAAAAAAGTGAATATGCACCAAAAAAAAGAGAGAGCATAAAAGCATGGTAAAACACATAAGAAAACACTTCGAGCTACTGTGAAGTTTGAGAAGCGGAAATTTAGGGGAAAAGGTGGGAGGTAGACCTTTTAAGACATCTGCATCACACTGGCCAATGAGGCAGCGACGATAGGTGACGACATAAATCAGCTATGACGTAAGGTATGAGCCATGACGAGAAATTAGAAGTGGCTTCTTTCAATATGTTAACACACTTGCCTATAAATCAATGCCACCTGTAAATACCCAGGGCGTCCTTCGACTTCCGAGCAGTCGATTTCACACTTGACGTGACCTATAATTATTAATGAATCTCATTATAAATACGCAGTGCGTCCTCTGCACTGCAGTCGTTTTCACACTTTACGTTAACTATAGTTATTAATAAATCTCATTATAAATACGAAGTGCGTCCTATGAAGTCGGATATGACTGCACTGCAGTCGCTTTCACACTTGACGTTAACCAGAATTAGCAATAAATCTTAATGACAGGATGCTAAGGTCAAGACAGTCAAGTACTAAAAGGAACCAGCATTCAGGAAACATCTCCAAATATCTGGGAGCATGGCTCGAAAAATACAAGAAATTTATATTTTTTTCCAACCATATTTAATGCTTGAAAGTAATCTAGATTTTGTGCTAGCATTAGAGAAATAAGAAAACATATATTGGGACATTTTTTGTTTTTATTTTAATAATGATAATGTGCCAAATTTTTGAACGATTTGTTTATTTAAAAAAAAACTTGGCTTGAAAGTAGAAAGTATACATGTTATCACCCACATACACAAGTGCCACGCTCATCTCCTCAGTTCTAACCCACAACGTAAGAACTCTAGAGCTCCATTCTACTGCTGCATTAACACACCATCAACAAATGAGAGTTTTCAAATCGAGCCGTGATAATAACAATATACACTACAAACCTTACACCTGGTCTTTTTAGCATTGGCTCTCGGAGTTTGAAATTAGTGCTGGAAAAGATATTTTTTTTCCTAACCAATCAAAATAAAGTTGATGCTCAAGTAACCGCGACTTAGTTCTAAAAGCAAAGAAATGTCTAGAGATTGGATTATAATTGAATCATATAAATTTTATACTTTTGAAAATACAGAGATTGGATTTGTCATGGTAGGAAATTCTATTAGGGCACCAGATAAAATGCTCTACAGAATTGTGGAATATTATACATGCAGAATATTTGTGGGCTGTATGGATAAATAGGAATAATTGCTTGTTTAACCATGCAAATACCAATATGAAAAAGCAAGGTCTGAGAGCTGAATTGCATACGCAGATGAAAGTTCTACACAAAGCCAGCCTCAAAGCATGTGAAGCACAATACACAAAAAATGCTATGAAAGAAATGTTACAGATGGTCAAAGTCAAGGAAGATTTTCAAGAAAAAATCAGAAATATACAAAAAGAGTGCCTGGAATAAGATGGCGCTATTGAAGAAGTGGAACTTGATTTTGAATTAAAAAATTATATCCTCAATGTCACAACAGTGAGAAATGAGTTAGCCTAAAGTGGAAGTTATGCTTCTTGGAAAAAGCATTGATGCACTTTTGTTTTTATCTTTTCCTTTTAATATAGTTCACACTTTTGAAAATAAAGACAATACCAAACTTCAAACTAAGAAAACGCACTACGCATCGTGTTTTTTTTTTGGGGGGGGGAGGTTAAAATTCCAGTGCTCTCCCTCTCTTTGCGGTAGCACGCATGGGTGTGTGTATTGTTCTTTCTGATTCCAGCCAATTCAAAAAATAAAAAATAAAAAAATTCGATGCTCTAGAAAGTATTGGGATATAGATTTAAAAATACTTTCAGATTTTGAAATCAAAGGTTTAAATTTTCCACATTATCTACTTGCTAATCATTAATTTTTTTGAGGGTGCTTATTCACTCTAACATATTAATTAATTTTTTTGAGGGTGCTCGTATTTAATTTTTGGTAAAAAAACCTTAGGCACACTATAAGGTTTGAAACCTTAGTGATAACCTTAGGATAAATTTAAATATTTAATTATTAGCCCTAGTACGGATACGAAAATTATAATATATTAAGATTTTTAAAGAATTACAACGTATTGAAAATTAAAGAAATAGTAGCACAACGAAAATAAAGAAAATACAACCTGCTGCAAATAAGAAAACAACAAAAAAAATTACAACATACTGTAAATACAACATTTTGGGTAAACATGGTAAGTTGGATGTAGTAAAGCTCAGGACATTAATGGCATAAGCATAGGAGAATATCATATCTATGTTAAGCCTTCCATTCTCTTCACAAAGAAATGTGAAATGACAACCCTTTAAATGAAATTCCACAGTCATCCTTCAAATTCAAGGGTTGTATATGGCCCCTCTCCTATGGTTCACACATCAAGGACTTTATCGTAAATGTTGACTCCCAACAATGGGAGGACCTCAATAAGAATGGTGGAGAAATTGGTGAGGATGAGTCAGAGGGTAGAGATATCGTTGTTCCAAAGCTTGCTCTCCTACACGAGGGGTGAAGTGGCAGTGGCAGCAATGGCGGCGTGTTGACGAGACGGATGACATGTCTACAAGCGGACGAGAACGCCCAAGTGCGCATAGTTGGACGAGGCGGCCGGCCTTGACGGTCCAGATGTGGGCATAGATGGTTAGGCGGTCGGGACCGCACCCCTGGATGAAGAGCACATCGGCGTAGGTTACAATGTGGGTGGGCGGAAAGAGCGACGTCACGCACCGCATGTGCTAGTGTTGCGGTGCCCTGTGGAACCACCACTCCACGTCCTCCACCAACAGGCTCGATGTTGTTGGCTGCCATGGCCGTGTGTAAAAGCCGCTCCCTCATCATCACCAACGAGCCACCTCCTTGGACCATACGCTCTGAAACTAAAATCCTCAGCTATGCCATTATCATCCGTCTGCTACCAGTAGACCATAAAATTTTTGGGGAAAAACAACATAATGTTAAAAAATATATATATATACTGTTTTAAAAGAACTATCTCTATCCACCACCATGAGCAGAAATCGGACCCATAATCGCAATTAGATGTGGGAGATTGCCTTCTGTAAGAAACCTCAAAGAAATGTGTGGTCTTCTCTCTCCTAGCGCCATGTGAAGCTGAAGCTTCAACTCGATTTTAATGGCTTTAAATGACAAATTTTCAGGCAACCCATGCACGTAGCAATTTGTGGTGCCCCAAGATTTGTTTCTAAAAATAAGCCTTTGAACCTTTAAAAGTTTTTCAAACTTCTTTCCTAAGGTTAAACAAAACAAAATATTATCTATACAGGATTAAGGGAGAGTGGCCCTCCCTCCACGTGGGCAAAGGAGGGGGGCCTATTTCAAAATGGCCACTCCTCCTTCAAGCGTGAGGAGGAGCCAAATCTCACATCTTCCAAAGCAATTTTGAATTTGAATCTAAGAAGATCTCATCTCACATCTTTTAATGAAATCTTTGTATACATGCTTACATACCTATAGTAGATACACACACTTATATATATTATGTATGTATGTGTATCTATAGGTATGTAAGCATGTATATATAAATAGTGTACATGTGTGTGTGTGTGTGTGTGTGTGTGTGTGAGAGAGAGAGAGAGAGAGAGAGAGAGAGAGAGAGAGATTACATGAAAGATGCATTTATTTGAGAGTGAGCACACCTCACCACTCATCCCTACCATTAAAATTTAATCTAAAATTTAATTAATTAAAATTATATATATGTGTAAATCTATTTAAGTGTGTGTGTGTGTGTGTGTGTGTGAGAGAGAGAGAGAGAGAGTTTCTATGTGAGAGAGTGTGCGTGAAGAGAGAGAGAGAGAGTGTGTGTGTGTGCATGAGAGAGAGAGTGCGTGAAGAGAGAGAGAGAGAGTGTGTGTGTGTGCATGAGAGAGAGAGTGCGTGAAGAGAGTGTGTGTGTATGTGTGTGTGCATGAGAGAGAGAGGGCGTGAAGAGAGAGAGTGTGTGTGTGTATGAGAGTTTCTATGTGAGAGAGTGTGCGTGAAAAGAGAGAGAGTGTGTGTATGTGTGTGTGTGCATGAGAGATAGTGTGTGTTTTCATTAGTGTATGTGCGGTATGTACATGTGTGTGTGTGTGTGTGTGTGTGTGAGAGAGAGAGAGAGAGAGAGAGACGACAGATAATTTCTACGTAGGAGATAGTTTGTGTGGGAGGAGAGAGTGTGCGTTTAGATTAGTGTATGTGCGGTGTGTACATGTGTGTGTGTGTGTGTGTGTGTGTGTGTGAGAGAGAGAGAGAGAGAGAGAGAGAGAGAGCGATGCATGCATGTACATGTGTGTGTGTGTGTGTGTGAGAGAGAGAGAGAGAGTATATGCATGCATGTGCGTACATCTGCATCTATGTGTAGAATGTGCTTGAGAGAGAGAGTGAGATGGGGCAGACCTGGAGAGAGAGAGAGATGTAATGAGGGAGGGTGAAAAGAGAGAGAGAGAGAATAAAAAGTATCTTTTAATAAAATATAAATTAAATAGAAGACATATATGTATATGTGTGTATACATGTGTGTATGTGTGTGTGTTTTTATTTACATTCATACATACATATGTATGTATATATATATACATATATATGTTTGTGTGTGTGTGTGTGTGTGTGTGTGTGTGTGTGTGTTTAGATGTGTGTATAATATATCTATCTATATATTTAAACGTGACCACAACTTATCACCCATCTTCGCACATTAAAATTTAATCAAAATTAATTAAATTATGTCGATGTTTGTATTTATATTTTTAAATACATGTATATATGTATAAGTATATGTGTCTATGTATAGGTTTATGTATCTAAAACATAATATTGTAGGGGAAAATAGTATTTTTAGAGATAAAATGCGCGTGCTTTTGAGAAAAAAACAAAATATTTGATCATTTAAAAATTTCTCTAGAAAATGAAACGTTGTTTTTCTTTTAACAATTATGCCTCAACAAGATTTAAAATAGTTAATTACAGCGAAAGACTCTCTTTTTTTTAAGGCATTTAAAGAAAAAACATGTATATATAAATAGTGTGCATGTGCATGTGTATATAGGCAGTAGTAGCCATCAGGGTTTTTGAGTGTTCAAATTTATAGGCAAGCATTAGGCCATTAGGGTTTTATATCTTAACCATGGACATTAGGTATGAAAACCCTAATATAATGATTAGCTAAATGAATTTTTATTTATGTCTACACCTATATGTTTTATACATTTTCACCTATAAGTATTGGCCATATGACTTTTTGATTTATGTCTTTACCTATATGGTTATGCATGTAAAAAGACTTATTAAAAGGAGTTGTCTAACGATAAAAATCTCATAACATCAACTATTTACATGAGATAATTAACAAAATGGACATTGAGTCATATGTTTATGGTTGTAGTCAGTCACCCACCCTAACCTAATCACAAGGGATAAAAAATAGTTGTTTGATGGATAGCATCATGGGGCTAAGAAGGATCATCCTTGGTGCACAGACAATGTCCAAGTGTACAAATGTTAAAGTCTTTGATGGTAGTCATTTGTGAGGACCATAGATGTGAGTCGTTTTGGTAGTCATTTTGTAAGAGCACAAAATAAAAAAGGTTGCACTAGCCGTTGAATGGTTTGCTACTTCCACAATGTCATTGGTGGAGTATAGATAACTTTATGGTCTATTACGATTATAGGTGGATGTATGAGTTGAGTTGACAAGATAATTGTATGGTCTATTACGATTATAGGTGGTCTATTACGATTATAGGTGGATGTATGAATTGAGTGAGTGAGTGTGTGTGT